>NC_068571.1:23007832-23685198 GCF_025698545.1 Gossypium raimondii
ATTGTGCCCTAACGTATTGGGTGTGGTTTCTTAAATCTTGGATGAGTGGATGCTCTTTTAAAATTTTTATATTCTGACCTAATTCATTTTGGGGAAAATTAGAATGTTGTGCCCTAACGTATTGGGTGTGGCATTTTTGCTTCTCTAAATTGAAAAGGGTCTTAATATGCAACGTTTTAAGTTTTTTAAAGATTAAATTTTTAAAATTTTCGACCTTAAGACACTAATTAATTAACTAGGTACCAATTTTGGGCGTTACGAGGGTGCTAATCCTTCCTCGTACGTAACTGACTCCCGGATCCGTTTTTCTAAAACTTGTAGACCAAAGCCGTTTTTTAGGTGATCCAATCACACCTTAATAAAAGATTGGTGGCGACTCCCAATTTTTATTTTTTAAAGTCGACAACCTAAAACTTTTATTTTTCAAAAATATGGTTTCGACAGCTTGGCGACTCCACTGGGGAATTTTTTAAAAAAGAGAGTCGAGCCACAAAGTTAATTAACTTCTGTCTTAAGGTCGAGATAATATTAAAAAAAACTCATAACATCCCTTTGCATTCATTATCTTCTTGTTTAAATATTGTTTGCATTATACATTTCATGAGTTGAACAGTTTTACCCTTTTAAGTGGAAGTGAGAAGCTATGCCTTCGTGAGGTTTTACCTCCGTGTAGGGTAGTGGATTGCTTCCGGGATACATCCGTACCTATGTCTTCGTGAGATTTTCATCTCCGTGCAGCCATAGGGAAATGTATTCCCCTAAACTGAACTCGGTCCATATGAGCCTATAATGGGTGAGGATTGAGGAATCTGTTGGTTCAGGTACCTTTACTCTAGAAGCCAAACTTCATATAATGAACCTTAGGAATCCACCTTAGGTAGAATCATACTAAACCCTAGTAGATATCCAATTAGGGATCTTTATTATTTCTTGATTATATCTTATGTTTCTATGTTAAACTGACTTTTGATGTTTTATTTGCATGACATGACATTCCATTTCATCATAAAAGGCGTCAATTCAAATTCAGTTGCTAGATAGAAGGCTTAACATGGAAAGCGGGTTTCTTGATAAAATGGAGGACAATGCGGCTGTTCGAACTTGGTCTGAAACAACACAGCAAGAAAAGGGTGATAGTTTGGCTGATGGGCATGTATCGGAGTTATGGGACTTTATGCATATCAATGCAACTCAAAACAATTTGCAAGAATTGAAGGAAATCTGGGGTAAATGGAGTGATGAGGTTAGACAGCTCTTTTATGATAATTATGGGGATTTGCCTTATTTGCTTGATGTGAAGGTAGATAAACGTTTGTTTCAAGCCCTCGCCCAATTTTGGAATCCTGCTTACAGTTGCTTTACATTCAGGAAAGTCGATTTAGTGCCTACGATAGAGGAGTATATGGCTTTACTCCGTTGTTCAAAGTTTCAAGAGGACAGGGTCTATTCGAGAGCGGTAAATGTGCCAACCTTTTCCAAGAAGCTGATGAGTGTAACTGGAATGAGCGAGCAGTGGGTTGTCGCACGAATTAAGCAAAAGGGGGACAGTAATGCGTTCCTTTGAGAGGTTTGAAAGATGCAATCCTCACACACCCATATGTTAGGAAAAGGTTAGATGTTTTTGCTTTAAGTATATATGGCTTGGTTGTCTTCCCTAAAGCCTTGGGGTATGTGGATGAAACAGTCACTGATTTATTCGACCGGCTCAATAAGAAAGTTACGCCGATTCCAGCAATTTTGGCAGAAACTTTCAGGTCATTGAGTGCGTGCCGGAAAATAGGTGAAGGTAGATTTATTGGATGTGCACAGCTTCTACTCGCGTGGTTTCACAGTCACTTTTGGAAGGTGGATAAAGTGTCGTATCGGGTTTTTTCTGAAAATTATTCACCACTAAAGGAGATAGTCGCTACGCCCAGGAGAGACGACACTTCGAAAGAGAAGTGGATAGCAATTCTTCAAAATATTCGAGAAGAGGACATTGAGTGGAAAGCTCCTTGGTTACTTCCAGATGAGATCCTGTATAGGTGTGGTAGTTTTGATTGGGTTCCTTTGCTAAGGGTTTGGGGAGCTACTGGATACGCCCCATTATTGGTGCTAAGGCAATATAGGTCAAGGCAATTTATACCTACGACCCAAGGGATAGCTGATTGTGAATATTCATACAAGGATGATGGTTATAGAAAGAAGGTTCAAGAGATGGCTAGTGCGTGGAAACAAACTCGCCGAATGAAGAGGCTATTTGTTGGTCCAATGACAACTCCTGAGTATCATCAATGGTGGGCTAGAAGGATAAATGATAATACACCTAAGATAAATCAGGAAGAGGGCCAGTCAATAGAAGAGCATTTGCGAGTCATTCCTTCTGAGTTGGAAATGGTAATACAAGATTTTGAGAGGAAGAATGTGGACTTGGAGAAAAGGATAGAGCAAATGGAGGCGGAAAAGATGAACTTGAGATTGGACATAGATGTTCAGAAGCTTGAGAATGAAAGGTTGAAGAAAGAGAAAAACAAGGCTGATGAGGAACTGGGCAGTCTAAAGACGGATTACAAAAAGTTGCAGTTGTCAATAAGAATCACTGAAATTTGGGAAAGACGCCGTAACAAAGGGCGTAGTAGAAATCCAAGGAGAAAAGGACAAGGTGATAAGGGAACAGAGATTTCAAGAGATGCAAAGGCGAAATGAGGCCTTAGAAAGGAGTTTGTCAGAAAGCCAGAAGGAAAAAGGCGAGTTGAAGGATAGGGTGATTGTATTGGAAAGATCTCTTCGTCAGTATCGAGGCCGAAATTCTACGATAGAGTTAAAAGCTAGCTTGAGCAAGATTGAAGAAATGGAGAAAAGAATTGAAGAGTTAGAGACGAGCGCAAAATTGTGAGATCCAGATCAAGCACTTGAAAGCAAACGAGTCATAGTAATGAACGACTTCACCATTTTCGAATCAAGTTAGAAGCAGAGATCATCTTATTGAGAAAGTCAGAGTCCGATTCAGAAGTAGTGACCATATCTGAGACTTTAGCAAGACAAGGTGACAACGAGTGTGAAGTATGAATCGAGTCAAAACGGGGCAAGAATTGGCTTTGTTACTTAGAAAAATTAGAGTTCTGGGTACTAGGGCAAAGTCGTATTTGTAATTCATTTTATGTAAAGGAATTTAATTTCTAGTAAAGTTTTCTTATATGGAATTGAATTCAAATTGACGCCTTTTCTGCATTCATGCATTGCATTGTTTCATATGCATTAATAAATACATTAAAGGATTCTAATTAATCTAAATCACTCCTCAGCTAATCTGGAAACCAATCAAGCTACCAAACACTGCTACGGTACTCGATCCAAAACTAGAGACATGGACCAAAGGCTAGAGCAGTTCTAGAAAGAAATGCAAGAGCAAATGAATGAGCAATTAGAGAAGATTCAACAAAAGATGATGGAAAAAATAATGGAATCTCAAGGGAGTATGATGGCTAAGTTGACTCAGTTATTGGCTGGAGAAGTTGACAAAGGAAAGGGGTTGGTGCTCAACAATGAAGAAGGAGACAACGAGGGACCGATTTATTCCTCAGGACTTACTTCTCAACAAGCGGGGATATATTCACGCAAATCCTCTGTTACTATCAAGCCTCATGACGGTACTGAAATACCGATAAACTTTCAAGCTAGAGACAATCTTGCTAATCCTGTTATCCCAGACTTTGATGAGACAATCGAGAAAATGAATGATGAATTGCCAAAACAGCTCGAGGAAAAGTATAAATGGCTGGAGGAAAAACTTAGAGTGATAGAAGGTACTGAGAGTTACCATGGAATTGATGCTAGAGAATTGAGCTTGGTTCCAGGTCTGGTACTTCCTCACAAGTTCAAAATGCCAGAATTCGAGAAATACAACGGGACTAGTAGCCCCGAAGACCATATTACTATGTTCTGCAGAAGGATAACTGGATATGTTAATAATGACCAGTTGCTGATCATTGCTTCCAGGATAGCCTCGCAGGGGCTGCATCCAAATGGTACAATCAACTAAGCCGTACCCATATTAATTCATGGAGAGATCTAGCACAGGCATTCTTAAAACAGTACAACCATGTGACTGACATGGTACCTGATAGAATTACTCTGCAGAACATGGAAAAGAAGCCTGGTGAAAGTTTCAGGCAGTACGCACAGAGATGGAGGGAAGTTGCTGTCCAAGTTCAGCCATCTCTTCTAGAAAGAGAAATGACGATGCTTTTCGTTAATACATTGAAGGCCCCATTTATTACACATCTGTTAGGGAGTGCTTCTAAAAGCTTTTCTGACATAATTATGAACGGGGAAATGATAGAAAATGCCATCAGAAGTGGGAAGATAGATGCTTGGGAAAGTAGTAGAAGGCCGGGCCAAGAAGAAAGAGAACGAGGTCAACAATGAAGTTCGTATTCAAGACGATTCTGAAGTCAATCAGGAAGACTATTGTTAACGGCGAGGATCATCAAAGCAGAGATCTGACACAAGACAAAACACAGAGAAGCTTCAATTTATGCCAATCCCAATGTCGTATAGGGAGCTATATCAGAATCTATTCAATGCACACGTAGTTGCCCCTCACCATTTAAAACCCCTGCAACCTCCATATCCCAAGTGGTACGATGCAAACGCACAGTGTGATTATCACGCGGGAATTGTGGGGCATTCTATAGAACATTGTACGGCATTCAAGAAGCTGGTAGAAAGGCTTATAAGCATGGGCGTGGTAAAATTGGATGATTCACCCAATACAGAAAATCCATTACCTGATCACAACGGAGTGAACATGATAGGTGGGAGCATGGGTGGAAAGATCAAGGAAGACATATCAGAAGTGAAAATTCCTTTGAAGTGGATTTGGGAAAATATGGTGAAAAGGGGATTGATCACCTCGAGTTCAGAGAGAAGTGTCGAAGGGGTGGAAAATTACTGTGAGTTCCATCACGAAGAAGGACATAAAACCCAGGAATGTGCAGAATTTAGAACCTTGGTTCAAGACTTGATGGATAACAAGGAGATGGAATTTTATGAAGAAGTTAAAGAGTAGGGGAGCATTTGCACATCAGAGGCTTCGAAGGTTCCAAGAATAGTGCAACCTCTGGTCATTATCTCGCGACCCAAGAAGGATGAGGTGAGAGCACCAGAAATGCCAAAAATCATAATAAAGAAACCTGCAACCTTTCCTTACCAAGACAGTAAGAAGGTCCCATGGAACTACGAGTGCAATACGACTGTCCCAAGAAGTGAGGCGGCAAAGAGCCGGTGTGTGAGTACTGATCCAGAGTTTATGAAAGAGGCTATAATAGGGGAGAAAAAAGGGAAAGTAGTTGAGCCAATGAAGGAGGAAGAAGCTGTGAAATTCCTCAAATTTTTATAGCATAGTGAGTATAATGTCGTTGAGCAGTTGCATAAACAACCGGCCCACATATCTGTACTGTCTTTACTCTTGAATTCTGAAGTGCATCGAAATACGTTGATGAAGATGCTAAATGAAACCTATGTGTCCAAGGATATTTCTGTCAGTAAGCTAGATCGGTTGGTCAATAATATCAGTGCTGATAATTTCATATTTTTCAATGATGATGAAATACCTTCGGGGGGCATGGGATCTACCAAAGCTTTGCATATCACTGCACGATGCAAGGGGCATATTTTGCCAGGAGTACTGATTGACAATGGATCAACTTTGAACATTTTGCCGTTATTCACACTGAACAGGCTGCCTATAGACAGTTCGCACATGAAAACGTGTCAAAATGTAGTGAGGGCATTTGACGGTACAGAAAGGAAGGTCATGGGAAGAATTGAGGTACCCTTACTGATTGGTCCAACGGTTTATGAGGTAGATTTTATTGTGATGGACATCAAACCTTCCTATAATCGCTATTAGGAAGACCATGGATACATTCGTAAGGCGCTCCGTCATCATTACATCGATGTTGAAGTTAGTTTGGATGGTCGGCTAGTAACAATAAAAGTCAAGAGGATATAATAACAATCGTATCCAATGAGATGCCGACGTGGAAACCAATGATGAGTCAGTTGAATACTGCTTTGATCTTTGGAGTTTGTAAATGCGGCATTTGTCCCTGAAGGGAGCAAAATTGTGGCTCCAAAATTATCCAAATCCACAGAGATGGGTTTACAATTGTTGGTAGGAAAAGGAGCTTTACCCAGAAGAGGGCTGGGGAGATATCTTCAAGGGAAGATTGAGGTTCCAATGCTGAAAGAAAAGCAAGATCATTTTGGTTTAGGATACAAGCCGGATAGAGGACAAATAAGGAAGGAGATAGAAAAAAGGCAGGAAAAAAGAAGGGCGCGTTTGAAGGGGGAGGAAACTAAGTGGGAGCCAATGATAATTCCCCACATATCCAAATCTTTCATATCCGGAGGGATCATTCATCAGGAAAGAACGAAATCGGTTGAGGAAAGCATTGAGGAGACATTGGGAAATATGTACATTAACGCCATTCATGAGCTTGGGAATGAAGAGAGAAGTTGGCTAGACATTCGTCCTTATGAGCCTGGGAGTGTTCTAGACAATTGGACTGTGGAAGAAATACCTAAAGTCTTTAGAACTGTCTCAGAGTAATATTCAGAACAAACTTGTTGTTTTAGCCTAGAAATAACAAGGATTCTTTTGTGAAATAGGCTTATGTTTAGAAATCATTATTTTAATAAAATACATCCTTGCAATTATTTCGAGTAAATATTCTTTCATTCTTTCATACGCCTAAAATATATTCTTTCATTACATAAATAAATTATACATAAATTTATACATTCATTTGTAACCATAATAGGTCTCTGTGTATCAATGACGTGAATGACACCGCTACGAGCTCAGAGTGCCCTTTTGAACGAAACGTGTGTTTAGAGGGATCACACGACTTTGAAGGTGATGAAGATGGTGGTTTATCTTTGGATTTGTTGAGGATGGTGGAACAAGAAGAAAAGCAAATCCTACCTCACAAAGAGACAGTAGAAGTCGTGAGCCTGGAAGAAGGGAAAGAGGTGAAAATTGGAATTGAAATCCTCGCAAAAACAAGACGAGACCTCATTGGATTACTTCATGAATTCAAAGATGTCTTCGCATGGTCATACCAGGATATGCCAGGATTGAGTGCTGACATTGTAGTGCATCGCTTACCTATAAAAGAGGATTGCAAACCAGTTCAACAGAAGCTCAGAAGAATGAGGCCTGATATTGTGCTCAAAATAAAAGAGGAGGTTAAGAAACAGTTTAAGGCTGGTTTTTTGCAGGAAGTCAAATATTCTGAGTGGGTAGCTAATATCGTCCCAGTCCCTAAGAAAGATGGAAAAGTACGAATGTGCGTCGATTACAGGGATTTGAATAAAGCAAGCCCAAAAGACAATTTCCCATTGCCACATATTGATACTCTGGTGGATAATACGGTGGGATTTTCGCTGTTTTCCTTCATAAATGGGTTCTCAGGGTACAATCAGATAAAGATGCATCCGGAAGATATGGGAAAGACTACGTTCATTACTTTATGGGGAACGTTTTGCTATAAGATGATGCCATTCGAATTGAAGAATGCAGGAGCAACATATCAGAGAGCCATGGTAGCCTTGTTCCATGACATGATGCACAAGGAAATTGAGGTGTATGTCGATGATATGATTGCCAAATCCAGAACAGAGGAGGAACATGTGCAAGTCTTGAGAAGATTGTTCTTAAGATTAAGGAAATTTCAGCTCAAGCTTAACCCGACAAAATGCACTTTTGGAGCCAGGTCAGGAAAGCTGTTAGGTTTCGTAGTCAGCGAAAAGGGAATTGAGATTGATCCAGACAAAGTCAAGGCAATACGAGAGTTATCGCCACCACGTACCCAGAAAGAAGTTCGAGGTTTCTTGGGAAGACTAAATTACATTGCTCGATTCATTTCACAATTGACCGAGAAATGTGATCCCATATTTCGCATTTTGAAGAAACATAATCCTGATGTCTGGAATGAAGAATGTCAAAAAGCCTTTGAAAAGATAAAACAATACCTATCCAATACCCCAATTCTGTCACCACCTAGCCCAGATAGACCCTTGATCTTGTATTTAACGGTGTTCAACAACTCCATGGGATGCGTGCTGGGTCAACATGATGCGACTAGAAAGAAGGAAAAGGCGATTTACTATCTCAGCAAGAAATTAACTGATTGTGAGATGAGATATTCGCCTATTGAAAAATTGTGTTGCGCCCTGATTTGGATGACCAAGAGGTTGAGGCAATATTTACTCTATCATACGACTTGGCTAATCTCAAAATTAGACCCTTTGAAGTATATGATGGAGTGAACAGCATTGAATGGAAGAATGGCTAGATGGCAGATTTTGCTCTTTGAGTTTGATATCGTATATGTAAGTCAGAAGGCCATCAAGGGAAGTGCGATAGCAGATTTCTTGGCTAGCAGAGCTCTGGAAGATTATGAGCCTCTGGATTTTGATTTCCCAAATGAAGATTTGATGTATGTGGCGAATGCTGAAGAGGATTCCCAAGAAAATCATTCTTGGAGATTGAACTTTGACGGAGCATCGAATGCACTAGGCAATGGGATTGGAGCAGTCTTGGTATCTCCGAATGGAGATTTTTATCCTTTCACCAGTAAACTAGACTTTGATTGCACTAATAATATGGCTGAGTATGAAGCCTGCATCATGGGTATACGGGCAGCCATAGAGCGGAAAATCAAGACATTAGAGGTGTACGGAGACTCAACATTGGTGATATACCAGCTAAAAGGAGAATGGGAGACAAGAGATCCTAAATTGATCCGTTACCGGAGATTGGTTTTGGGATTGATCAAAGAGTTTGACGACATTACATTCTGTTATTTCCCACGGGAAGAAAATCAGATGGCTGATGCTCTTGCTACTCTAGCTTCCATGATTAAATTGAATCAGTTAGAGGACACGAAGCCCATTCAAATTAGTATTTATGAGATCCCAGCCCACTGTTACAGCATTGAGGAGGCGGAGAATAATAATCCTCCCTGGTACCGAGATATATTGTAATATGTGAAGAATCGCGAATATCAGGATCAGGCAACAGAGAATGATAAGAGGACATTGAGGAGGCTAGCTATTGACTATGTCTTGGATGGGGAGATCCTATACAAAAGGGGAAAGGATCGAGTACTGTTGAGATGCGTGGACGCTGTAGAGGCTAAGGAAATTTTAGAAGAAGTCCATGAGGGTGTTTGTGGAACACACGCTAATGGATTCACCATGGCTAGACAGATTATGAGATTCGGGTATTACTGGTCCACTATGGAAGGATATTGCATCAATCATGCAAGAAATGCCATAAATGCCAAATTTATGGAGATAAAATGCACGCGCCTCCTTCTCCTCTTCATGTTATGACTTCTCCATGGCCTTTCTCCATGTGGGGTATGGACGTCATTGGACCAATATCACCGAAGGCTTCTAATGGACATTGTTTCATTTTTGTGGTTATTGACTACTTTACTAAGTGGGTAGGAGGCAGCCTCATATGCTAATGTCACGAAGTCAGCAGTCAGTAAGTTTCTGAAGAAGGAAATCATATGTCGATATGGAATGCCTGAAAAGATCATATCTGACATGCGTTGAATCTGAATAACAATACAATAGCGGAAGTCTGCGATCAGTTCAACATTAGACACCATAATTCATCACCGTATCGCCCAAAAATGAATGGTGCAGTGGAAGCGGCGAATAAAAATATCAAGAAAATCGTGGCAAAAATAGCTGAAACTTACAGAGATTGGCATGAGAAGTTACCTTTCGCTCTTCTGGATTACCGAACATCTGTTAGGACTTCTACTAGGGCAACACCTTTTTCTTTGGTTTATGGAATGGAGGCAGAGTTACCCATTGAGGTTGAAATTCCTTCTCTTCGGGTATTAGCTGAGTTAAAATTGGATGAAGCCGAATGGATCCAATCTCGGTATGATCAACTGAACCTAATTGAAGAGAAAAGATTAAAAGCCATTCGTCATGGCCAAATGTATCAGAAACGAATGATGCGAGCTTACAATAAGAAGGTTCGTCCCAGAGAATTTCATGAAGGGGATTTGGTTCTGAAAAAGATTCTCCCTCTACAAAAGGATTTCGGAGGGAAATGGATGCCAAACTGGGAAGGACCTTATGTTGTGAAGAAGGCTTTTTCTGGAGGTGCTTTGATTTTGAGTGAAATCGATGGCAAAAATCTTCTGAATCCTGTAAATTCAGACTCGGTTAAGAAATATTTCACTTGAAGAAAAGGAGAAATCAAAGCGAAAACCCGCAAAGGGCGCTCAGATTTCCAAAAAAAAAGGAGAGGCTAAGGTGAAAACCCGAAAAGGGCGCCTTGAGACCAAAGGGGGTTTGAGTTGAAAACCTGAAAAGGGCGGCTCAAACATTGTCAGATTGGGGCATATGGTGACCTTGCTAAAGTCAACAATAAAGAGATGTACGACGTCTTGGGGGCATTAACAAAGCACTGTAGATCCCCTAAACACATGTTAAATTCAGAATGGTTCTCGGCTTGTATGGAGAAATTCAAGCGGCGATTCCAAAGCACCTAGTCTTCATATTATTTGTACCAAGTTTGTTGGTTCTTGTAAATACTTCATTCTTTGCTATTCTTAAATATTTTTTCTTTTCAAGACACTTACTATCAATAAATTCCTGAATTAATTCATCTCTTACTCAGTATTTTTTATCTTTGCGCAAGCATGTTGCATTAGAATAATGATTGATGGACTAATTAACTTTTATAAAAGAAGTTTGGTATATTACTCTGGGAATTTTTAAATCATTTAGTAACTTAAAATAGGACTATCGTTTGGAACACTCCGAGGTCAAAAGATAAGGAGACTAAGGAGGAAAAAGTCTAAATTAAAAAATGGACGAGCTATGGAGCTAATTAGAGCTAAGACGTTTGAGGATCTTTTAAGGATTTTAAGGATGATAACATGAGTGTTCCTCAATATTGAAAAGAAATTTGGTGTTTAGAGATCTTAGGAATAAAAAAGGATGAACTAATTTTCATAAACTGATCAAATCGCTTGTACCACTGCCTCAGAGATTGTTTCAATCCATAAAGCGACTTTGTCAGTTTGTAAACCCAATTTTCTTTATCAGAAACCTTGAATCCATTTGGCTGAGTCATATAGATTTCCTCTTCCAAATCACCGTGAAAAAATGCGGTCTTCACATCGAGCTGAACTAGTTCCAGATCAGATTGCACAACCAAGGCAAGCAAAATCCGAATAGACGAATGCTTCACAACTAGAGAAAACACTTCATTGTAGTATATTTCTTTTTTCTGAGCGTAACCCTTTGCTACCAATCTAGCCTTGTATCGAACTTCATTTTTACCAGGAAATCCTTCCTTCTTTGCATATACCCATTTGCATCCAATTGCCTTTTTTCCTTTCGGTAGTGTCACCGACTCCCAAGTTTTATTTTTATGAAGAGACTGCATTTCTTCATTCATAGCTTGCTTCCACTTTACTCCATCAGGGTTACTTCTTGCTTCTGTGTAAGTTGAAGGAATATCATCATCTGCAATTGGAAGTGCATAGGCCACCATATCATCAAAGCGAGCAGGCATACGAATCTCTCTTATTGGCCTCCTATATGCAATTGAATCATGTTGCTGTAGAAGTTCTTAGGTCGAAACTTCTTCCTCTTTTGTTCCTTCAATATTAGCTGGATCATCATTAACCTTTTGAAGCTCCACCTGCTGCAAAGTGCCACTGGTTTTGTTATCCTTTTGTGAATCCTTGTTCTTCATCATGGTTGATTCATCAAAAGTCACATCTCTACTGAAAACAATCTTCCTTCTATTAGGACACCAGAGACGGTATCCTTTTACTCCACCAGTTATACCCATGAATAATGCTTTCTTTGCTCTTGGGTCCAACTTAGATTCTTTTACATGATAATATGCAGTGGAACCAAAAACATGTAAAGAATCATAATCAGTAGCAGGTTTACCAGCCCACCTCTCCATAGGAGTTTTCCTATTTATTGCAGCTGATGGTAACCGGTTAATTAGATGGCACGCATATGCAACTACCTCAGCCCAAAATTCCTTGCCCAATCCAGCATTGGAAAACATACATCGAACTTTCTCCAGTATAGTCCGATTCATACGTTTTGCCACCCCATTTTGTTGTGGTGTATCTCCAGTATAGTCCGATTCATAAGTTTGGTATATTACTCTGGGAATTTTTAAATCATTTAGTAACTTAAAACAGGACTATCGTTTAGAACACTCCGAGGTCAAAAGATAAGGAGACTAAGGAGGAAAAAGTCTAAATTAAGACTGCTTCGGCTGTCTAAATAGCGAATGAGATAGTAGGAGGTTTTGATGGGGTAGGAAGAAGTTCCTTATGGATAAAAAGCTCCTCATTTGGGCATAAGCATTTGATAGGACACCTTGAGAGTAAACAAATTTCGTAATCTGTATCCTTAAATTGTGATAGGGGAAGATTGAAGAAACTCCATATACCCTTGGGTTACAGTGGGAGAACGATGGTCTGAATTTTTGCACCCTAATGGATTAAACTTTAGGGTTTACAGTGGGGGCAACCTAGCTAAATGTTTCTTCAGAAAAAGTGGTCAAGTAAGAAGGCGTTGTAGCACGTCAGTCACAAAGCCTTAATAAACTTCGAGTAATGACAACTTGAGCGGGATCATTCTCGGAAAAATAAGATTTTGCATTCATGCAAACATCATTCATACACACCGAGTTAGGAGCATTCGATTCATTCTGATCATGACATCCTAATCACTAGGCATATTTAGGTTCATAAAATGAATTATACAGGCCATGTTCCCCAGAGAACAAATCGGTGAAACACCAAGCCTTGTCTCCCTGAGCAGCGGTGGAGAAGGTTGAAGATTGTAGATCTTATCTCCCTAAGCAGTAGTGGAGTAGATCGAAGATGGCGAATCTTATCTTTCCAAGATAGTGGGAAGCAGATTTGAGCCACCAAGCCTTGTCTCCCTGAGCAGTAGTGGAGAAGGTTGAAGATTGTAGATCTTATCTCCCTAAGCAGTAGTGGAGTAGATCGAAGATGGCGAATTTTATCTTTCCAAGATAGTGGGAAGCAGATTTGAGCCACCAAGCTGTCGAAACCATATTTTTGAAAAATAAAAGTTTTAGGTTGTCGACTTTAAAAAATAAAAATTGGGAGTCGCCACCAATCTTTTATTGAGGTGTGATTGGATCGCCTAAAAAACGGCTTTGGTCTACGAGTTTTAGAAAAACGGATCCGGGAGTCAGTTACGTACGAGGAAGGATTAGCACCCTCGTAACGCCCAAAATTGGTACCTAGTTAATTAATTAGTGTCTTAAGGTCGAAAATTTTAAAAATTTAATCTTTAAAAAACTTAAAACATTGCATATTAAGACCTTTTTCAATTCAGAGAAGCAAAAATGCCACACCCAATACGTTAGGGCACAACATTCTAATTTTCCCCAAAATGAATTAGGTCAGAATATAAAAATTTTAAAAGAGCATCCACTCATCCAAGATTTAAGAAACCACACCCAATACGTTAGGGCACAATTCCTTTAGAATCTCAAACTCGGAATATTTCCTTTACTTTAAAAAATCTTCATTTCGAAAAATCAATGCGTCACATCCAATACGTTAGGACACGACGTGTTGAATTCTCAATAATGAGTTTATTTTGATTTAAAGAATATCCATTTTGAAAGAGTTTGGTTTTAAAAATCGAGTAGAAAAAATGCAATGATATGCTACTTTAAATATATCATGCAATAATAAATATTACGATAACATGGAAATAATACAAACAAATAAATACAATAATGGCATGCAAAATATCAAATAAATGGGCAAGATAGTAAAACATGTAATCCTAAATCAATAGACCAATGATTGAAATAAAATAAAAAATACCCTAGTTTAAAACAATTAAAATAACATCAAAATTCAATAAATTAAACATATGAATATAAATTATGTTTTTAGTAAAATATATATATAAAACTATATATATAATAATAATTATTTATGGAAGTAAAAAAACATTATCAAAATATTGATTTTAAGAGCAATATATAAAAAAACTAAATTGAATTGCTAGTAAAAATAAAGGGGGTAAATTCGCAAATAAATAAAGCCCAGAGGACTTAATTGAATGCGCGAATTACATAGAGGGGCTGGAAGGGCAATTTTCCCTTCTCCTCTAAAACGGTGCCGTTCACACGGATCTAATTGGAATTTGAAATAAATTAAAGGCCAAAATTAAAAAATGAGAGTACTTAATTGAAAACATATAAAAGGCGGAGGGCTAAAAGCGAATTTGCCCTCCGCATAAAAACACGCTGGATCTCGGTCCGGCCTGTCGACACGATCCTCCCCATCCAAAACGGCGCCGTTTTGATTGGCCTATTTAAGCCAAATTTAAGTCAAAATTTTCATTTCAAAAACATTTAAAAAAAACAAAAAAACCTTTTTTAAAACACTCTCAACCTTCCTGTCCTCAGGCGATAGGCCGATCATCAAACGGCCACCAGCCACCGCGCCGGCCGCCGTTCTCCGACACCGGTGCCGCCATTTGTGGTGGCTGGAAAAGGTAAAAAATTTCCTTTTCAACCTTCTTGCCCTCTGAGCCTAGATCTGAGCTTAAATCACACAAAACACCAACGAAAGTGCCCCAAAAGCACTGAAACCTTTTGGCTTCCGGTCATCTTTCATCGGAGATGTCACCCTCAGCCGTCCACGGTGATCTAGGACTCAAAACAAAGGTTGTATCTCTCCTTTTTCTATTTATTTTAATTGTATGTATATAAATGCATAAAAAAATACGACAATAAAAAATGTAAATAACAACCTTTGATTCCTTTGTTTCTCTGCTGGTATTTGGAAATATAGAGCCTTTTTATTTCTGATTTTTGAAATCGAATCCCCTTACAGTATGCTTATGGCTTTATTTTATAGCCGAATGAATAAGATAAATAAAGAAACAAATATTGTTTGATTACAAATCTTTGATTATTTCCTTTGTTGTTTTGTTTCCTTGCAGGTGACGATCGGTAAAGATTCAGAGGCTCAGTTGCGGCGCTGTTGAAAATTTGAAACCCTAGGGTTTCATCCTTTGTCTTGGGCCACTGTATTTGGGCCACAACTTTGTTTTGGTTTGGGCCTTGTAGCCCGTTTGTAATCAAACACTATGGACTGCTTTTATTTTATTGTTTTATCTATTTTTTGCTTTTATTGGACCGGGCAAAATTGAGGTATTACAATATATATAATAAATAATTTTTTACAAACTTATTTAGATAAATTTAAAAGATCATTAAGAACCATAAAGACGAACAACATTGAAAAAGAAATTTCATGATTCTCTTTTTGTTTTTTTTCTAGAATTAGGCTTCATCTTCATGATTTCACGCAATGTTCCCTTACATTATTAAGTTATTCTAAAGTCAAGCTTGAACTCCTCAATTTATAAGAGAATAAATTTGAAACTAAGTAACTAAGGAAAATTAAGTATTAACCACTAAAATTAACATTTTCCATCAATTTACATAATTTTGATTAATAGAATAACAAATTAAACCCTCAATATTTACATATTCTAAAGACCAATATGTACGGTACTTCATTGTATACTAGTTTAATATAGGTTTTAGATGTTGATTAAAAAACTTCATACAAATTGATTGTGTACTTATATTTTTTATATAAATCCCTAACATATAATGATTGTGTTTATTGTAAAATATAATAATTCAAATTTTGTAAGTTCGTAATTTAGTCTATATTTCTTTCAAAAATAATTATATTATATTAATTTTCAGATATTTCATATAATATTCTATTTGCATTATTTTCTTATCTCTTATTATATTATATATTGGTTATATTAATTATATTATATTTACACATCATAATTGAATCAAAGTTACTAGATCTAGGATCGAGCAAAGACACAAAACCTTTGGGATCATGACAATGCAAAGCTAGATCATAAATCATGGTTAAGGCGAACCAAGTTAAGTAAAAGAAAGAGATAAAGAGTATTAATTATGTTGCCTTAATATGTAGAGCTTTCGACATTTATACACGAAAGATACCGTCACATATTATCAAAATATACATTAACTTCGCCACCTAGCAAGTCTTGAGCAGCCACGATTCCAAGGATTAACAGCTTCTTGGAGAAGGCGACGGGGAAACAAGACCGGAGACCTCTGGATGGTGGATTGTCATTGCTGCATCAATTTGGATCACTTCTTCCATCACCACTATGCCAATTAGAGCCAAACAAATTAACCATGTTTTCACGTTTGAGATTCCCATGATTGGTCTTTGGTTTCATTGGAATAATTTTTATATTACCTATTTATAGGGTTTTGGAATGAGACCGTATTTTAGAAATTACGTCA
Organism: Gossypium raimondii; assembly: GCF_025698545.1. Lineage (NCBI taxonomy): Eukaryota > Viridiplantae > Streptophyta > Magnoliopsida > Malvales > Malvaceae > Gossypium > Gossypium raimondii. The sequence goes on from NC_068571.1 coordinate 23,024,250, forward strand.
AATTAGGTGATATTTTTTTTATTTTTCTCTTTTCTTAATTTCTTGTTGCTTAAACTGTAAAATGTTTTACTTTCTTTTATAAAAAAATACATTTTATAAATTGGACCAGGTAATTTAAGGTGTTTTTTTCTCAATTAGTCTAATATTACGGAATTTGTTTGTGTGTGCACGTGTGTGTTTGTTTTTTGGCAAAAAGAAAGACAGTTGAGCTCTAATCTCAATATGATACAATCTCAATTAGACTATATCTTTCCTATATTACACGTTGCATATCATTCAATAAGAAACAAAATCTATCATCTGGTGGCTACGAATGTGAGTAGAGTCTTATTATTCCATATATAATATACAAACATATTGTAGTGTACTTTCAAGTAAATATTTTAGTATTAAATTTTTGTTTATATATAAAACATATTTATATATTTTATGATTATCCCTACCTTCATATATAATTATTTTCTAATGTCGATGTGAAGCAAGTGATTTTAGGCATTGTCGAATATTATTAAAAAAGATAGCATATTAAAGCATTAATAACATATTCATTAAGGAATATAGTTTTACTTCATCTAATTAATACAAAGTAGCATTGTTCAAAATAATAAGTAATTAACTTAATTAAAATAAATAAATTATGTTAACAATTAAAATATATTCCTAATAAAATATTTATAATATTTATTGAAGTATTTATGAAAAATATAAAGATTGACATATTGTAAATTAAACCTTACATTATTAAATATTTTTTTCTTAAAAGTAAAGAATTGACGATAATGATACGTAGATAATATATAATTAATATAAATGTAATTATGTTAGATTATTTCAGATTATAAAATATATTAATTATTCATAATTTTTTATATGAAATATAATGTTACTTATTACAAAAATAATTAAAATTTACTATTTTAAAAAGTAGTATATAATTTTTCTTTTACTATTTCGTTAAGGAAATACAACAGTTTAAATAGAGAATAACTCAATATAAAATTTGACCTTTTCATTTATTATTATATAAATTAATTTAAAAACTTTTATTACTAAAAATAGTATTCTTATATAAATTTGATAACTTTTATTATCAAGTAAATTTTAAATTAATTATTTCAGAACACCAAACCACTCACCTTGCAATCTTGACTTTTAATAAGCCATTTTTGCCTTTTTCCTTGCTTGTAGAATCTCTCAACGAGTTTGACACTTTTTCACACACATTAATTACATTAAAAACACATTATAAACAACCTCAAACACATTTAAATCATCTAAAAACTGCATACCACATCACATCTATCATACTTACCGGAAAGTAGCTAGTTTTGCCGAAAATACGAGCTCACCACTCAAATCTAGTTCCTAAACCTTAATTTTGATTCCACACATCCTAAATATCATCTAATTACTGATCTAAATCATCAATTTTACATAATTACACGATATATTTTTTAGAAAAATCAAGCTTAAGTGATCTTTAAATAAGGAAAACATTCAATTTGCTTAAATTCATTAAGGATTCGTCAAAATAAGATAAAATAACTCTTAAATATTTCAAAATGAGTTAGAAATAAATGCAAAACCAAAGATTAGCCAAGAAATACGAGATCTACCATTTTCAAGCCAAAAATCAACTTAAAATCAATTAATATATTGAGATCTTGATTCAATCATTTAAATATCAATTTGAAATAACAACTCACTTAGTTTAATCATAAAAAGTTAGAATCTCACCTAAATTTTAAAAAATGGACGAGCTATGGAGCTAATTCGAGCTAAGACGTTTGAGGATCTTTTAAGGATTTTAAGGATGATAACATGAGTGTTCCTCAATATTGAAAAGAAATTTGGTGTTTAGAGATCTTAGGAATAAAAAAGGATGAACTAATTTTCATAAACTGATCAAATTGCTTGTACCACTGCCTCGGAGATTGTTTCAATCCATAAAGCGACTTTGTAAGTTTGCAAACCCAATTTTCTTTATCAGAAACCTTGAATCCATTTGGCTGAGTCATATAGATTTCCTCTTCCAAATCACCGTGAAAAAATGCGGTCTTCACATCGAGCTGAACTAGTTCAAGATCAGATTGCACAACCAAGGCAAGCAAAATCCGAATAGACGAATGCTTCACAACTAGAGAAAACACTTCATTGTAGTATATTCATTTTTTCTGAGCGTAACCCTTTGCTACCAATCTAGCCTTGTATCGAACTTCATTTTTACCAGGAAATCCTACCTTCTTTGCATATACCAATTTGCATCCAATTGCCTTCTTTCCTTTGGGTAGTGTCACCAACTCTCAAGTTTTATTTTTATGAAGAGACTGCATTTCTTCATTCATAGCTTGCTTCCACTTTACACCATCAGGGTTACTTCTTGCTTCTGTGTAAGTTGAAGGAATATCATCATCTACAATTGGAAGTGCATAGGCCACCATATCATCAAAGCGAGCAGCATCTGAATCTCTTATTGGCCTCCTATATGCAATTGAATCATGTTGCTGTAGAAGTTCTTAGGTCGAAACTTCTTCCTCTTTTGTTCCTTCAATATTAGCTGGATCATCATTAACCTTTTGAAGCTCCACCTGCTGCAAAGTGCCACTGGTTTTGTTATCCTTTTGTGAATCCTTGATCTTCATCATGGTTGATTCATCAAAAGTCACATCTCTACTGAAAACAATCTTCCTTCTATTAGGACACCAGAGACGGTATCCTTTTACTCCACCAGTTATACCCATGAATAATGCTTTCTTTGCTCTTGGGTCTAACTTAGATTCTTTTACATGATAATATGCAGTGGAACCAAAAACATGTAAAGAATCATAATCAGTAGCAGGTTTACCAGCCCACCTCTCCATAGGAGTTTTCTTATTTATTGCAGCTGATGGTAACCGGTTAATTAGATGGCACGCATATGCAACTACCTCAGCCCAAAATTCCTTGCCCAATCCAGCATTGGAAAACATACATCGAACTTTCTCCAGTATAGTCTGATTCATACGTTTTGCCACCCCATTTTGTTGTGGTGTATCTCAAACAGTGAAGTGTCGTACAATGCCCTCATCTTGACATACTTGTAGAAATGTATCATTCTTGTACTCAGTACCATTTTCTGATCGAAGTCGTTTGACCTTTCGACCAGTCTGGGTCTCCACCATCTTCTTCCATTTCAGAAATGCATCCAAAACTTCATTTTTCCTTTTCATTAGATACACCCATACCTTTCTTGAATAATCATCCACAAAAGTATCAAAATAATGCATACCTCCCAAAGAAGCCAGTTTAGTAGGTCCCCACACATCACTGTGAACGTAGCCTAGAATTCCTTTTGTATTGTGAATTGTTGAACCAAATTTTATCCTCGTCTGCTTGCCCATAACACAATGTTCACAGAATTCCAATTTTTGCAAGAATTTGCACCTTTCAACAAGCCTTGCTTCGCCGAACTCTGCAGACTTTTTCACCAGCATGTCCTAATCGCATATGCCATAACCTGGTAGCCTCTGAATCTGCATCTTTCACAGATGCTGTTGGTGTTGATCCAATAAATGTACTTCCATTTAAATAGTACAGGTTTTTCCTTCTTGTGCCTTTCATCACCGTCAATACCCCAACTACTACCTTTAGTAATCCATCTCTCAAAGTGATTGTGAGCCCTTTAGATTCTAGGACCCCTAATGAGATGAGATTTTTCTTCAAGCTAGCTATGTAGCGAACATCTGTTAAGACTTGAATTGAGCCGTCGTGATTCTTCAATTGGATTGTACCTACTCCCATTGTCTTACAAGCGCTATCATTTCCCATAAAACCAACTCCACCTTCTAGTTCTTTAAGACTAAAAAACCAGTCCTTATTATGACACATATGGTAAGTACATCCCGAATCCAAAATCCACTCATCTGTATGACATGCCATTGCCATGCCAACCAAGCTAAAGTCTGACTTATCATCATGCTCTGCTACACATGCATCAGGAATAGCCTTTCCCTTTTGTAACTTAGGACAATTCTTTTTACAATGCCCTTTCTCACGATAAAAAGCACATTCATCTTTGGCAGGTCTCCTTTTGGACTTACTCCTACCAAATTTGTTGTTGTGCGAACAACCTCTAACTGTTAACACTTCTGTAGTTGTATCTCTGTGATCTTTTTTATCTTTCTTTTGAGTCTCAGATCTATGCAACGCACTACAGACTGCATCAAATGTGATTATATCCTTCCCATGAAGCAATATGGTGGTAAGATGATCATATTCATCAGGAAGAGAATTCAACAATAGTAATGTCTTGTCTTCATCTTCAAATTTCTCATCCAAATTTAGCAAGTCTACTAAAATTTTAGTGAATGAGTTCACATGGTCATTCATCGACATACCGGGTGCATACATGAATCGATAAAGTTTCTTTTTCACATAAAGCCTGTTTTCAAGACTTTTTGTTAGAAACTTTTCTTCTAGTGTATCCCACAACTTCTTCGATGATGTCTCCCTCATGACACAGTACTTCTGCTCTTTGGCCAAACATAGGCGAATTGTTCCACATGCCTGTCTATTGATCTTGGCCCACTCCTTGTCATCTGTCTTATCAGGTTTTTCTTCAAGGGCTATATCTAGCTTTTGCTGACATAAGACATCCAAGATCTCACATTGCCACATACCAAAATTATTGGTACCATCAAATTTCTCTACTTCAAATTTTGCATTGGTCACAGTAGTCTTTCCTGATGACGATGCCTTTTTCATTTTTCTCCTCAATACCAACTATTGTACGTGAATAGTGCCATGAATGATCGTATTGCCCAAGTACGAATCTAGCTCTGATACCAATTGTTGTGCGGAAGCGTGTAAAACAGTAAAATTATTGTACTAAAAAATAACACTAAGTTCAATTCCCAGGAAAGGGAGGTGGATCACAAGGATCTCTTAAGTGCCAGGTCTTTCCTAGCCAGAATATCCCTCAATCGTAATTTAATAGCATAATAAATCATTACAATCACTCTCACAATTCATGTAGAATAATACAATAAAGAACACAAGAATTTAACGAGGTTCAGCAAATTTTACCTACGTCCTTGGGCACTACCAAATATATTTCAGTCTAAAATACAAGTGAGAATTTACAAAGAGAGAGAGAGAGAAAAAACAATGCCTTAAGTAGAGAAGGGCAAATTTGGGATGATAAAGAAGAGAAATGGTTAGGCCTATTTATAGTTGAGATTCAGGGATCAAAATTGCAATTAACTTATGCCAAATCTCAATCCCACTTTTGGTGCCTTAAATCCCAGATTTTGATACCCATATCTTTCTGATACCCATAACTTTCTGATACTTATATCTTTGACTTTTTATAAATATGGATGATTTCCAATACAAATTAATTCTCGAACACTCAATTTTAAGTTCTTAACCTAAAATTATAAATTCTATTTATTTTTAAATTTTGTTTAATTAATTCCTAATTATTTTAATTATCTATCCCAATTATGATTTCCAATTCACTAATCCCTGATTTACTCTCTCGACTTTTGGGATGTGACAATTCTACTGCGCCTAGGCGACGATGCCAAGACTACGCAAAGGAAGAGTCGTATCGGGTTATTATGCAAACAGTGGAAATGTGGCATACTCTAGGGTTACACCTTATGTGTATTTTTTATCAAACTTCTACTTTGTAATAAGCCGTGATAACTCTATAATAACAAGTTATTTTAAATATTTTCCTTTATTTTTTGATTTTAAGTCCTCTAGTTAAAGAAATAAATAAAATGTAATATTTAAAGTGTTCAACTGATTTAAGTATTGTGTTTAATAACAGCCAAGATCTAAGCTCGACGAATCAAGTCGGGTTAGGGTGTTACAAAATCCATGCCAAACGAGTGTTTAACACAAGCATTATTAACCACCACTCCATTCAAGTCAAGATATAAAGAAATAATTTAAATAATTCATATCAATCCACAAATGATTTAAAATCTAATTTGTTCAAAAGTATATTAAAAAATAAATAATTTAAAGTAATCATATACTAATCCAAAATCAAATTGCAATCGTACATTAATACAAATCCTTTAAATAAAACATTTAAAAATAAAATAGAATAGTTTTTCAAAAAATATATAATTAAATTATTTTATTTTTCAACCAAAAGAACTCGAATTTGAAATTGACTAGTGAATCCACTTATGAATCTACTCTTTTGAAAAACACAAAATATAATTATATATTCAATCAAGAGTAATGCATATAATAAATAATTTTTAGAAACTTATTTAGTATGAAACTTATTTAGATAAATTTAATGAGATCATTATGAATGATAAAGACGAACAACATTGAAAAAGATATTTCATGATTACGCTTTTTGTTTTCTAGAATTAGGCTTTATCTTCATGATTTCATGCAATGTTCCCTTACATTATAAAATTATTCTAAAGGTGAAGCTTACACTCCTCAATTTATAAGAAAATAAAAAGGAATTAAAGTTGATATTGAACTAATTGATCCCTTGAAAAACATTGGGGCAATTTAATACCTATTGAATTTGAAACTAAATAACTAAGGAAAATTAAGTATTAACCACTAAAATTAACATTTTCCATCAATTTACATAATTTTGATTGATATAGTAACAAATTAAACCCTCAACAATTACATATTCTAAAGACCAATATGTACGATACTTCATTGTATACTAGTTTAATATAGGTTTTAGATGTTGATTAAAAAACTTAATACAAATTGAACTAGCAAGACCACCAATACTCACCGAATACTATATTGCCGATTGGTAGCATTGGTGAGATATGATAATATCTATATTTATATATATATATTATAAATCCTAACATATAATGATTGTGTTTATTGTAAAATATAATAATTCAAATTGTTGTGAGTTCGTAATTTATTCTATATTTCTTTCACAAAATAATTATATTATATTAATTTTCAGTATATTTCATACAATATTCTTTTTGCATTATTTTTTATCACTTGTTATATTACATATTAATTATATTAATTATATTATATTTACACATCATAATTGTATCAAAGTTACTAGATCTAGGATCGAGCAAAGACACAAAACCTTTGGGATCGTGACAACGCAAAGCTAGATCATAAATCATGGTTAAGGCGAACCAAGTTAAGTAAAAGAAAGAGATAAAAAGTATTAATCATGTTGCCTTAATATGCAGAGCTTTCTACATTTATATAGGAAAGATACTGTCTTTTTGCATTTCTTGTTGCTTAAACTGTAAAATGTGTTAATTTTTTTATAAAAAAAATACATTTTAGAAATTGGACCAGGTAATCTAAGGGTTTTTTCTAATTAGTCGAATATTATGGAATGTGTTTGTGTGTGCACGTGTGTGTTTGTGTTTTGGCAAATAGAAAGGCAGTTGAGCTCTAATCTTAATATGATACAATCTCAATTAGACTTGTAACGCCCCAGAATTTGGGCCTAGAAGTAGTGGGCCTTGAGCGTGGGAACTCATAAAAGTTTATGTGCGAGATAATATCATATATTAAGTGTAGCTTTGGTAAGTATTGGGCATATTTGGGACTGCTTGAGAAACATGGGTTCAAGTATAGGTGTTTGCAAAATTTTAATTTGGGCTCTTAAGTGAACCTGGCTGTTAACTTATAGGACTTATAATAATTAGTGGTTGTTTTATAACATAAAGAGAGAAGGGATCTAGTGGCAAGGTGGCGATACATGTGTAGGAAGGAGTCTGAGGTTTGAGGCATGGCATGCACAATTGTATTTTTATTTTGCTGCTTGAGCTGGGGAGGTTTTGGAACTGGACTGGAACTCTGTGGTTCAATTGGTCATAAAAATTTGAATTGAATTTGAATGGGGAGTTGGAGTAAATCAAGGAGAAAATTTCGGTGGAGTGATTGGTGGAGTTTTTGAAGGATTTTGAAATGGGAGAAGTTGGAGCCATTTGGGGGGAGTTTGTTTAGGCAAATTTGGCTAGAGAGTGCATTGGGTGCATTTTCAGGAATTGCTTTCCATTATGCTGATTTCTTTTATTTTCTCTCTTCTATCTATAGTGCCAAATATTGCCATAGACCTTTTTGGGTGTTTTTCCCGCTTCGGTTTTCTTTATTCTCCTCTCCGTGTTTCCTATTCTTCTTAATGTGAGCCGGATTCAACTTCTCTTTCTTTGCCTTCATTCTTTTTCCCTTCTCTATCGATCAAACATTTCAAACTAAAAGCGTTCTAACAAATCATTTCTCCAGCCTCTGAAGTGCCGAATCTGTTCTTCTTTTGTGGGTTGATTGAGTTCAATTCATTTGGTTGGCTGATTGTTAGGGGCAAGTGGTTATGTACTTTCAAATACTGGCTGAATGTGTAGTTCTCTTGTTGGCCGTGTGTTTTCCTTAGGATAGTAATTGTTTAACCTTTGTTATTGATATTGCTGCTTAATAGATAATGTTGTAGTACAGATAAACCACAAGGAGGTGATATCGATTCAGAATCAAACGGCTTAGGAAGTATAAGTCGAATCAGTCAAGGTTCTACGCTCGTGGGCTACTGCATTTCTCTCTATCAAGGTGTGTACACACACTATTCACATTTTAGAATGACAAATGTTGAAATGCCGAGATGTTGAAATGCCAGAAAGCCGACAATACGACAACGACTACTACATGGGTGCACGGACACTCGTGTAGGGGAGTCGACACATTGACAAAGGCCGTCATGAGTGATATCATAGACTTGACCGTTATTAGGTCTAATGTACCGTTTTGGGTCGAATGGGCTCGCGTGGATAAATTTCACTGTTAAGTGAGAAATCGATATACTTGTCATGTCACACACATGACTTTGGTAGTTTTGGGCTTCGCTGGGCAAAAATGGGCATTGTGGGCCCAATGGGAACGTGGGCCCCACACAGAGGAAATCTACGATAAGTGGCTATTAATGAACCGGGTTATGGTGTATACATAGCCGTATCTAATTTTGGAATGTTTTGGGCCTCGTTGGGCTGAAATAGGTTGTGTGGGCCCAGTGGGCTTGTGGGCCACATGGATAAAATGTATGTGATGTGGTAAGTGTTGTTGGACTGTGACGTTTTACATAGTTGGGGCTGTTATGGGCCTCGATGGGTCAAAATGGGCCACGTGGGCCTAATGGCTTGTGGGCCCACACAGGTAAAATCCTCGGTAACTGATCATTGGTGGGTTGGTTTATGAGGCTTGCGATACCGTATGTGAATCTGGACTAAATGGGCCACACAAGCGTGTGGGTCCACTTGAACCCAATAGCGAGTTTTGGGCCCATATACATTGTTCTGGCCGTGTAGGTTATCTGAGTCGCTCGAAGCGACGATTAATTTGTCCGAGATGTAAATGACTGATTTGTCTGTGATTTAAATGACTAATTTGTCTGTGATTGGTATGACTGATTTGTCTGTGAATTGTATGACTGATTTTGTGCATGGCATTATACATACACGACATACTGCATGGGGTTGGGATACTGTTATGGAGGAAGTATCGATCGGTGGCTCGCCACAATCATCGCATCGTAGCTTTGCTACATATATCGTTATCGCAACTTTGCTACAGAGATTGTCGGCGACTTTGTCGCGATGCTACTAATGGTTTTATGCCGATCATATTACCGTTACTATAGGCTGTGTGCCGATCATATCACTTCTACTGATGGCTTTGTGCCGATCATATTACCACTACTGATGGCTTTGTGCCAATCATATTACTATACTTATGGCTAGTAGTGGTTCGGTTTATAGCTTATAGCTATCCTGTTTACGGCTCTTAGCCATTCTAATCACTGGCAGCTTTGCTGCGATATTGGTGTGTTGGCTGGGTGGGTCGATTTTATCCCCACATGGTGTGTTAGTTAGTACGGGTGGTGTGTTGGCTAGATTGGGATGGGTTGCATGATTGCATTGTTGCATTTCTATTACTGATTCTGTCACTGTATTGGGCTTAGGCCCACACTACACTTTTATTGTTTTGGGCTAAAGCCCATATTGTTCTGTTACTATTAAAGGACTCAGACTGATTCTGTTACTGTATACTTTCTATTTCTTTATTAAGGGGATTACACACTGAGTTTTTGTAAACTCACCCAGTTTACTTCATCTGATTAATACAAAGTAGCATTGTTCAAAATAATAAGTAATTAAATTAATGAAAATAATTAAATTATTTTAATATTTAAAATATATTCCTAATAAAATATTTATAATATTTATTAAAGTATTCATGAAAAATATAAAAATGACATATTGTAAATTAAACCTTACATTATTAAATATTTGTTTTTTCTTAAATGTAAATAATTGACGATAATAATACGTAGATAATATATAAAAACATATTTATATATTTTATTATCACCCCTACCATCATATATAATTATTTTTAATGCCGATGTGAAGCAAGTGATTTTAGGCATTGTTGAATATTATTAAAAGCAGATAGCATATTAAAGCATTAATAACATATTCATTGAGGAATATAGTGTTACTTCATCTAATTAATACAAAGTAGCATTGTTCAAAATAATAAGTAATTAACTTAATTAAAATAAATAAATTATTTTAATAATTAAAATATATTCCTAATAAAATATTTATAATATTTATTGAAGTATTTATGCAAAATATAAAATTGACATATTGTAAATTAAACCTTACATTATTAAATATTTTTTTCTTAAAAGTAAATAATTGACGATAATAATACGTAGATAATATATAATTAATATAAATGTAATTATGTTAGATTATTTCAGATTATAAAATATATTAATTATTCATAGTTTTTGTATATGAAATATAATGTTACTTATTACAAAAATAATTAAAATGTAGTATTTTAAAAACTAGCATATAATTTTTCTTTTACTCTTTTGGTTAAGGGAAATACAACAGTTTAAATAGAGAATAACTCAATATAAAGTTTGACCTTTTCATTTATTATTATATAAATTAATTTAAAACTAGTATTCTTATATAAATACAATAACTTTTATTATCAAGTAAATTTTAAATTATTATTTTAGAACACTATTATGATAACTAGGCTTCATCTTCATGATTTCATGCAATGTTCCTTACATTATTAAGTTATTCTAAAGGTGAAGCTTGAACTCCTAAATTTATAAGAGAATAAAAAGAAATTAAAGTTGATATTGAACTAATTGATCCCTCTGAAAACATTGGGCAATTTAATACCTATTAAATTTGAAACTAAGTAACTAAGGAAAATTAAGTATTAACCACTAAAATTAACATTTTCCATCAATGTACATAATTTTGATTGATATAATAAGAAATTAAACCCTCAACATTTACATATTCTAAAGACCAATATGTACAGTACTTCATTGTATACTAGTTTAATATAGGTTTTAGATGTTGATTAAAAAACTTAATACAAATTGAACTAGCACCACCAATACTCACCGAATACTATATTGCCGATTGGTAGCATTGGTGAGATATGATAATTTTGTATTTATATATTTTTATATAAATCCCTAACATATAATGATTGTGTTTATTGTAAAATAAATAATTCAAAATTTTGTAAGTTCGTAATTTATTCTATATTTCTTTCAAAAATAATTATATTATATTAATTTTCAGTAAATCTCATATAATATTCTATTTGCATTATTTTCTTATCTCTTATTATATTATATGTTGATTATATTAATTATATTATATTTACACCTCAGAATTGAATCAAAGTTACTAGATATAGGATGGAGAAAAGACACAAAACCTTTGGGATCATGACAATGCAAAGCTAGATCATAAATCATGGTTAAGGCGAACCAAGTTAGGTAAAAGAAAGATATAAAAAGTATTAATTATGTAGCCTTAATATGCAGAGCTTACTACATTTATATACCAAATATACCGTCACATATTATTAAAATATACATTAACTTCGACACCTAGTGAGTCTTGAGCAGCCACGATTCCAAGGATTAACAGCTTCTTGGAGAAGGCGATGGTAGGAAACAAGACGGAGACCTCTGGATGGTGGATTGTCATTGCTGCATCAATTCCGATCACCTCTTCCGTCACCATTGTGCCAATTAGAGCCAACCAAATTAACCATGTTTTCATGTTTGAGACTCCCATGATTGGTCTTTGGTTTCATTGGAATAATTTTCATATCACCTATTTATAAGGTTTTGGAATGTGACCCTATTTTAGAAATTACGTCAAATTAGGTGATATTGTTTTTATTTTTTAATAAAAATACATTTTAGAAATTGGACCAGGTAATCTAAGGTTTTTTTCTCAATTAGTCGAATATTATGGAATGTGTTTGTGGGTGCACGTGTGTGTTTGTGTTTTGGCAAAATGAAAGACTGTTGAGCTCTAATCTCAATATCATACAATCTCAATTAGACTATATCTTTCCTATGTTACACGTTGCAGATCATTCAATAAGAAACAAAATCTATCATCTGGTGGTCAGGAATGTGAGTAGAGTCTCATTATTCCTTGTATAATATACAAATATATTGTGGTGTACTTTCAAGTAACATTTTAGTATAAATTTTTTTGTGTATAAATAAAACATATTAATATATTTTATTATTACCCCTACCTTGATATATAATTATTTTTAATGCCGATGTGAAGTAAGTGATTTTAGGCATTGTTGAATATTATTAAAAAATATAGCATATTAAAGCATTAATAATGATTCATTGAGGAATATAGTTTTACTTCATCTAATTAATACAAAGTAGCATTGTTCAAAATAATAAGTAATTAACTTAATTAAAATAAATAAAATATTTTAATAATTAAAATATATTCCTAATAAAATATTTATAATATTTATTGAAGTATTTATGAAAATTATAAAATTGAGGTATTGTAAATTAAACCTTACTTTATTAAATATTTATTTTTTCTTAAAAGTAAATAATTGACGATAATAATACGTAGATAATATATAATTAATATAAATGTAATGATCTTAGATTATTTCCGATTATAAAATTATATTAATTATTCATAATTTTTGTATATGAAATATAAATGTAATTACATTACAAACACATTAAAAACAACCTCAAACACATTTAAATCATCTAAAACCGCATACCACATCACATCTATTATACTTATCTAAACTAGCTAGTTTTACCGAAAATGCGATATCACCACTCAAATCTAGTTCCTAAACTTTAATTTCGATTCCAAACGTCCTAAATATCATCTAATTACTGATATAAATCATGAATTTTACCTAATTACACCGATATAGTTTTTAGAAAAATCAAGCTTAAGTGATCTTTAAATAAGGAAAACATTCAATTTGCTTAAATTCATTAAGGATTTGTTAAATTAATATAAAATAACTCTTAAATATATCAAAATGAGTTAGAAATAAATGTAAAACTGAAGCTTAACCAAGAAATACGAGATCTTCCATTTTCAAGCCAAAAATCAACTTAAAATCAATTAATATATTAAGATCTTGATTCAATCATTTAAATATCAAATTGAAATAACAACTCACTTAGTTTTTCATAAAAAGTTAGAATCTCATCTAAATTTAAAAAATCGACGAGGTATGGACCTAATTCGACCTAAAACGTGTTAGGATCTCTTAAGGATTTTTAGGATGATAACATGATTGTTCCACAATATTGAAAAGAAATTTAGTGTTTAGAGAGCTTAGGAATCAAAAAGGATGAACTAATTTCGAAAGAAAAACTTTAATTTGGTGTTTGGCAAATTTTTGAATGAATAATGGTAGGGAAGAAGAAGATGTGGAGGTTGTTAAATAGGCACCAAATTTTAAAAAAAAATTATCCTTTACCCATTTAACCCCCGCGGGTTTTCTCCCTTATCCGAGTTGGTCCTTATTGTTCAATTGAAGTCAATTTCAAATTTATTTTCAAATTATCTATCCCAATTACAATTTCCAATTCACTAATCCCTGAGTTACTCTCTCGACTTTTGGGATCTGACAATTCTACTGGGCCTAAGGGACGATGCCAAGACTATGCAAAGGAAGAGTCGTATCGGGTTAACATGCAAACAGTGGAAATGTGGCAAAGTCTAGGGTTACACCTTATGTGTATATTTTTATCAAACTTCTACTTTGTAATAAGCCGTAATAAGACTATAGTAACAAGTTATTTTAAATATTTTCCTTTATTTTTGGATTTTAAGTCCTCCAGTTAAAGAAAAAAATAAAATGTAATATTTAAAGTGTTCAACTGATTTAAGTATTTTGTTTAATAACAGCCAAGATCTGAGCCTGACGAATCATGTCGGGTTAGGGTGTTACAAAACTTATGCCAAACGAGTGTTTAGCACAAGCATTATTAATCACAACTCCATTCAAGTCAAGATATAATGAAATAATTTAAATAATTCATATCAATCGACAAATGATTTAAAAACTAATTTGTTCAAATGTGTATTCAAAAATAAATAATTTAAAGTAATCATATACTAATCTAAAATCAAATTGCAATTGTACATTAATACAAATCCTTTAAATAAAAACATTTAAAAATAAAATAGAATAGTTGTTTTTAAAATATATATAATTAAATTGTTTTATTTTTTCAACCAAAAGAACCTGAATTCTAAATTGACTAGTGAATCCACTTATGAATCTAAGCTTTTGAAAACAAAATATAATTATATATTGAGTCAAGAGTAATATATATAATAAATAATTTTTACAAACTTATTTAGATAAATTTAAAAGATCATTAAGAACGATAAAGACGAACAACATTGAAAAAGAAATTTCATGATCCTTTTTTTTTTCTTTCTAGAATTAGGCTTCATCTTCATGATTTCATGCAATGTTCCCTTACATTATTAAGTTATTCTAAAGGTGAAGCTTGCAGTCCTCAATTTATAAGAGCATAAAAAGAAATTAAAGTTGATATTGAACTAATTGATCCCTCTGAAAAACCTCGGGCAATTTATTTCCTATTAAATTTGAAACTAAGTAACTAAGGTAAATTAAGTATTAACCACTAAAATTAACATTTTCCATCAATTTACATAATTTTGATTGATATAATAAGAAATTAAACCCTCAACATTTACATATTCTAAAGACCAATATGTACAGTACTTCATTGTATACTAGTTTAATATAGGTTTTAGATGTTGATTAAAAAACTTAATACAAATTGAACTAGCACCACCAATACTCACCGAATACTATATTGCCGATTGGTAGCATTGGTGAGATATGATAATTTCTGCATTTATATATATTTTATATAATTCCCTAACATATAATGATTGTGTTTATTGTAAAATATAATAATTCAAAATTTTGTAAGTTCGTAATTTATTCTATATTTCTTTCAAAAATAATTATATTATATTAATTTTCAGTATATTTCATATAATATTCTATTAGCATTATTTTCTTACCTCTTATTATATTATATATTGATTATATTAATTATATTATATTTACACATCATAATTGAATCAAAGTTACTAGATCAAGGACCGAGCAAAGACACACAACCTTCGGGATCATGACAATGCAAAGCTAGATCATAAATCATAGTTAAGGCGAACCAAGTTAGGTAAAAGAAAGAGATAAAACGTATTAATTATGTTGCCTTAATATGCAGAGCTTTCTACATTTATATACGAAAGATACCGTCACATATTATTAAAATATACATTAACTTCGACACCTAGTGAGTCTTGAGCAACCACGATTCCAAGGATTAACAGCTTCTTGGAGAAGGCGACGGTAGGAAACAAGATCGGAGACCTCTGGATGGTGGATTGTCATTGCTGCATCAATTCCGATCACCTCTTCCATCACCATTGTGCCAATTAGAGCCAAACAAATTAACCATGTTTTCATGTTTGAGACTCCCATGATTGGTCTTTGGTTTCATTGGAATAATTTTCATATCACCTATTTATAGGGTTTTGGAATGAGACCCTATTTTAGAAATTACGTCAAATTAGGTGATATTGTTTTTTTTCTTTTTTCAATTTCTTGTTGCCGAAACTGTAAAATGTATTAATTTTTTTATAAAAAAATACATTTTAGAAATTGGACCGTAATCTAAGGTTTTTTCTCAATTAGTCGAATATTATGGAATGTGTTTGTGTGTGCACGTGTGTCTTTGTGTTTTGGCAAAATGAAAGACCGTTGAGCTCTAATCTCAATATCATACAATCTCAATTAGACTATATCTTTCCTATGTTACACGTTGCATATCATTCAATAAGAAACAAAATCTATCATCTGGTGGTCAGGAATGTGAGTAGAGTCTCATTATTCCTTGTATAATATACAAATATATTGTGGTGTACTTTCAAGTAACATTTTAGTATTAATGTTTTTTTGTGTATAAATAAAAACATATTAATATATTTTTATTATTACCCTACCTTGATATATAATTATTTTTAATGTCGATGTGAAGTAAGTGATTTTAGGCATTGTTGAATATTATTAAAAAATATAGCATATTAAAGCATTAATAATGATTCATTGAGGAATATAGTTTTACTTCATCTAATTAATACAAAGTAGCATTGTTCAAAATAATAAGTAATTAACTTAATTAAAATAAATAAAATATTTTAATAATTAAAATATATTCCTAATAAAATATTTATAATATTTATTGAAGTATTTATGAAAATTATAAAATTGACGTATTGTAAATTAAACCTTACATTATTAAATATTTATTTTTTCTTAAAAGTAAATAATTGACGATAATAATACGTAGATAATATATAATTAATATAAATGTAATTATCTTAGATTATTTCCGATTATAAAAATATATTAATTATTCATAATTTTTGTATATGAAATATAAATGTAATTACATTACAAACACATTAAAAACAACCTCAAACACATTTAAATCATCTAAAAACCGCATACCACATCACATCTATTATACTTATCGGAAACTAGCTAGTTTTACCGAAAATGCGATATCACCACTCAAATCTAGTTCCTAAACTTTAATTTCGATTCCAAACATCCTAAATATCATCTAATTACTGATATAAATCATGAATTTTACCTAATTACACTGATATATTTTTTTAGAAAAATCAAGCTTAAGTGATCTTTAAATAAGGGAAAACATTCAATTTGCTTAAATTAATTAAGGATTTGTTAAATTAATATAAAATAACTCTTAAATATATCAAAATGAGTTAGAAATAACTGTAAAACTGAAGCTTAGCCAAGAAATACGTGATCTACCATTTTCAAGCCAAAAATCAACTTAAAATCAATTAATATATTGAGATCTTGATTCAATCATTTAAATATCAAATTGAAATAACAACTCACTTAGTTTTTCATAAAAAGTTAGAATCTCACCTAAATTTTAAAAAATTGACGAGGTATGGACCTAATTCGACCTAAAACGTGTTAGGATCTCTTAAGGATTTTAAGGATGATAACATGATTGTTCCACAATATTGAAAAGAAATTTAGTGTTTAGAGAGCTTAGGAATAAAAAAGGATGAACTAATTTCGAAAGAAAAACATTAATTTGGTGTTTGGCAAATTTTTGAATGAATAATGGTAGGGAAGAAGAAGATGTGGAGGTTGTTAAATAGGCACCAAATTTTAAAAAAAAATTATCCTTTACCCATTTAACCCCCGCGGGTTTTCTCCCTTATCCGAGTTGGTCCTTATTGTTCAATTGAACTCAAATTCAAATTTATTTTCAAATTATCTATCCCAATTACAATTTCCAATTCACTAATCCCTGAGTTACTCTCTCGACTTTTGGGATCTGACAATTCTACTGGGCCTAAGGGACGATGCCAGGACTATGCAAAGGAAGAGTCGTATCGGGTTAACATGCAAACAGTGGAAATGTGGCATAGTCTAGGGTTACACCTTATGTGTATATTTTTATCAAACCTCTACTTTGTAATAAGCCGTGATAAGACTATAGTAACAAGTTATTTTAAATATTTTCCTTTATTTTTGGATTTTAAGTCCTCCAGTTAAAGAAAAAAATAAAATGTAATATTTAAAGTGTTCAACTGATTTAAGTATTCTGTTTAATAACAGCCAAGATCTGAGCCCGACGAATCATGTCAGGTTAGGGTGTTACAAAACTTATGCCAAACGAGTGTTTAGCACAAGCATTATTAACCACAAATCCATTCAAGTCAAGATATAATGAAATAATTTAAATAATTCATATCAATCGACAAATGATTTAAAAACTAATTTGTTCAAATGTGTATTCAAAAATAAATAATTTAAAGTAATCATATACTAATTTAAAATCAAATTGCAATAGTACATTAATACGAATCCTTTAAATAAAAACATTTAAAAATAAAATAGAATAGTTGTTTTAAAATATATATAATTAAATTGTTTTATTTTTCAACCAAAAGAACACGAATTCTAAATTGACTAGTGAATCCACTTATGAATCTAAGCTTTTGAAAAACACAATATAATTATATGTTGAGTCAAGAGTAATATATATAATAAATAATTTTTACAAACTTATTTAGATAAATTTAAAAGATCATTAAGAACGATAAAGACGAACAACATTGAAAAAGAAATTTCATGATCCTTTTTTTTCTTTCTAGAATTAGGCTTCATCTTCATGATTTCATGCAATGTTCCTTACATTATTAAGTTATTCTAAAGGTGAAGCTTGCAGTCCTCAATTTATAAGAGAATAAAAGAAATTAAAGTTGATATTGAACTAATTGATCCCTCCGAAAACATCGGGCAATTTATTTCCTATTAAATTTGAAACTAAGTATCTAAGGTAAATTAAGTATTAACCACTAAAATTAACATTTTCCATCAATTTACATAATTTTGATTGATATAATAAGAAATTAAACCCTCAACATTTACATATTCTAAAGACCAATATGTACAGTACTTCATTGTATACTAGTTTAATATAGGCTTTAGATGTTGATTAAAAAACTTAATACAAATTGAACTAGCACAACCAATACTCACGAATACTATATTGCCGATTGGTAGCATTGGTGAGATATGATAATTTCTTCATTTATATATATTTTATATAATTCCTAACATATAATGATTGTGTTTATTGTAAAATATAATAATTCAAAATTTTGTAAGTTCGTAATTTATTCTATATTTCTTTCAAAAATAATTATATTATATTAATTTTCAATATATTTCATATAATATTCTATTTGCATTATTTTCTTACCTCTTATTATATTATATATTGATTATATTAATTATATTATATTTACACATCATAATTGAATCAAAGTTACTAGATCAAGGATCGAGCAAAGACACACAACCTTCGGGATCATGACAATGCAAAGCTAGATCATAAATCATGGTTAAGGCGAACCAATTAGGTAAAAGAAAGAGATAAAACGTATTAATTATGTTGCCTTAATATGCAGACCTTTCTACATTTATATACGAAAGATACCGTCACATATTATTAAAATATACATTAACTTCGACACCTAGTGAGTCTTGAGCAACCACGATTCCAAGGATTAACAGCTTCTTGGAGAAGGCGACGGTAGGAAACAAGACCGGAGACCTCTGGATGGTGGATTGTCATTGCTGCATCAATTCCGATCACCTCTTCCATCACCATTGTGCCAATTAGAGCCAAACAAATTAACCATGTTTTCATGTTTGAGACTCCCATGATTGGTCTTTGGTTTCATTGGAATAATTTTCATATCACCTATTTATAGGGTTTTGGAATGAGACCCTATTTTAGAAATTACGTCAAATTAGGTGATATTGTTTTTTTTCTTTTTTCAATTTCTTGTTGCCGAAACTGTAAAATGTATTAATTTTTTTATAAAAAAATACATTTTAGAAATTGGACCAGGTAATCTAAGGTTCTTTTCTCAATTAGTCGAATATTATGGAATGTGTTTGTGTGTGCACGTGTGTCTTTGTGTTTTGGCAAAATGAAAGACCGTTGAGCTCTAATCTCAATATCATACAATCTCAATTAGACTATATCTTTCCTATGTTACACGTTGCATATCATTCAATAAGAAACAAAATCTATCATCTGGTGGTCAGGAATGTGAGTAGAGTCTCATTATTCCTTGTATAATATACAAATATATTGTGGTGTACTTTCAAGTAACATTTTAGTATTAATGTTTTTTGTGTATAAATAAAACATATTAATATATTTTATTATTACCCTACCTTGATATATAATTATTTTTATTGCCGATGTGAAGTAAGTGATTTTAGGCATTGTTGAATATTATTAAAAAATATAGCATATTAAAGCATTAATAACAGATTCATTGAGGAATATAGTTTTACTTCATCTAATTAATACAAAGTAGCATTGTTCAAAAAATAAGTAATTAACTTAATTAAAATAAATAAAATATTTTAATAATTAAAATATATTCCTAATAAAATATTTATAATATTTATTGAAGTATTTATGAAAATTATAAAATTGACGTATTGTAAATTAAACCTTACATTATTAAATATTTATTTATTTCTTAAAAGTAAATAATTGATGATAATAATACGTAGATAATATATAATTAATATAAATGTAATTATCTTAGATTATTTCGATTATAAAATATATTAATTATTCATAATTTTTTGTATATGAAATATAAATGTAATTACATTACAAACACATTAAAAACAACCTCAAACACATTTAAATCATCTAAAAACTGCATACCACATCACATCTATTATACTTATCGGAAACTAGCTAGTTTTACCGAAAATGCGATATCACCACTCAAATCTAGTTCCTAAACTTTAATTTCGATTCCAAACATCCTAAATATCATCTAATTACTGATATAAATCATGAATTTTACATAATTACGCTGATATATATTTTTAGAAAAATCAAGCTTAAGTGATCATTAAATAAGGGAAAACATTCAATTTGCTTAAATTCATTAAGGATTTGTTAAATTAAGATGAAATAACTCTTAAATATATCAAAATGAGTTAGAAATAACTGTAAAACTGAAGCTTAGCCAAGAAATATGAGATCTACCATTTTCAAGCAAAAATCAACTTAAAATCAATTAATATATTGAGATCTTGATTTAATCATTTAAATATCAAATTGAAATAACAACTCACTTAGTTTAATGAATAAAAAGTTTAGTTTAATAAATAAAAAGTTAGAATCTCACCTAAATTTTAAAAAAATCGACGAGCTATGGACCTAATGCGAGCTAAAACATGTGAGGATCTCTTAAGGATTTTAAGGATGATAACATGAGTGTTCCGTAATATTGAAAAGAAATTTAGTGTTTACAAAGCTTAGGAATAAAAACGGATGAACTAATTTTGAAAGAAAAACTTTAATTTGGTGTTTGGCAAATTTTTGAATGAATAATGGAAGGGAAGAAGAAGACGTGCGGGTTGTTAAATAGGCACCAAATTTTAAAAAAATTATCCTTTACCCATTTAACCCCCTGATTTTCTCCCTTATCCGAATTGGTCCTTATGATTCAATTAAAGCCAATTTCTAATTTATTTTCAAATCCAATCTCGTTTTTAAAATCCATTTTAACCAAATTAATTCTCGAACACTCAATTTTAATTTCTTAACCTAAAATTATAAATTGTATTTATTTAAAAATTTTGTTTAATTCATTCCTAATTATTTTAATTATCTATCCCAATTACGATTTCCAATTCACTAATCCCTGATTTACTCTCTTGACTTTTGGGATGTGACATTTGTACTGTGCCTAGGGGACGATGCCAGGACTACGCAAAAGAAGAGTCATATCGGGTTATTATGCAAACAGTGGAAATGTGGCATAGTGTAGGATTACACCCTATGTGTATATTTTTTTCAAAGTTCTACTTTGTAATAAGCCGTGATAAGTCTATAGTAACAAGTTATTTTAAATATTTTCCTTTATGTTTGGATTTTAAGTCCTCAGGTTAAAGAAATATATAAAATGTAATATTTAATGTGTTCAACTGATTTAAGTATTGTGTTTAATAACAACCAAGATTTGAGCCCGACGAATCAGGTCGGAATAGGGTATTACAAAACTCATGCCAAACGTGTGTTTAACACAAGCATTATTAACCACCGCTCCATTCAAGTCAAGATATAAAGAAATAATTTAAATAATTCATATCAGTCGACAAATGATTTAAAAACTAATTTGTTCAAGTGTGTATTCAAAAATAAATAATTTAAAGTAATCATATACTAATCCAAAATCAAATTGCAATCGTGCATTAAATAAAACGTTTAAAAATAAAATAGAATAGTTGTTTTAAAATATATATAATTAAATTATTTTATTTTTCAACCAAAAGAACCAATTCTAAATTGACTAGTGAATCCACTTATGAATCTACTCTTTTGAAAAACACAAAATAAAATTATATATTTAGTCAAGAGTAATATATGTAATAAATATTTTTTACAAACTTATTTAGTATGAAACTTATTTAGATAAATTTAAAAGATCATTGTGAATGATAAAGACGAACAATATTGAAAAAGAAATTTCATTATACCTTTTTTTTTTTGTAGAATTAGGCTTCATCTTCATGATTTCATGCAGTGTTCCTTACAATATAAAATTATACTAAAGGTGAAGCTTACCCTCCTCAATTTATAAGAGAATAAAAAGAAATTAAAGTTGATATTGAACTAATTGATCCCTCTGAAAACATTAGGGCAATTTAATACCTATTAAATTTGAAACTAAGTAACTAAGGAAAATTAAATATTAACAACTAAAATTAACATTTTCCATCAATTTACATAATTTTGATTGATATAATAACAAATTAAACCCTCAACATTTACATATTCCAAAGACCAATATGTACGGTACTTCATTGTATACTAGTTTAATATAGGTTTTGGATGTTGATTAAAAAACTTAATACAAATTGAACTAGCAGACCACCAATACTCACCGAATACTATATTACCGGTTGGTAGGATTGGTGAGATATGATAATTTGTGTATTTATATATATATTTTATAAATCCTAACATATAATGATTGTGTTTATTGTAAAATATAATAATTAAAATTTTGTAAGTTCGTAATTTATTCTATATTTCTTTCAAAAATAATTATATTATATTAATTTTCAGTAAATTTCTTATGATATTCTATTTGCATTATTTTTATCACTTATTATATTATATATTAATTATATTATTTATATTATATTTACACATCATAATTATATCAAAGTTACTAGATCTAGGATCGAGCAAAGACACAAAACCTGTGGGATCATGACAACGCAAAGCTAGATCATAAATCATGGTTAAGGCGAACCAAGTTAAGTAAAAGAAAGAGATAAAAAGTATTAATCATGTTGCCTTAATATGCAGAGCTTTCTACATTTATATAAGAAAGATACTGTCTTTCTACATTTCTTATTGCTTAAACTGTAAAATGTGTTAATTTTTTTATAAAAAAATACTTTTTAGAAATTGGACTAGGTAATCTAAGGTTTTTTTCTTAATTATTCGAATATTATGGAATGTGTTTGTGTGTGCACGTGTATGTTTGTGTTTTGGAAAAAAGAAAGACGGTGGAGCTCTAATCTCAATATGATACAATCTCAATTAGACTTGTAACGCCCCAGAATTTTGGCCTAGAAGTAGTGGGCCCTAAGCGTTGGAACTCATAAAAGTGGGAACTCATAAAATTTCGGTGGAGGGATTGGTGGAGTTTTTGAAGGATTTTGAAATGGGAGAAGTTGGAGCCATTTCGGGGGAGTTTTGTTTAGGCAAATTCGGCTAGAGAGTGCATTGGGTGCATTTTCGGCAATTGCTTTCCATTATGTCGATTTCTTTTATTTTCTCTCTTCTATCTATAGTGCCAAATATTGCCATAGACCTTTTTGGGTGTTTTTCCCGTTTCAATTTTCTTTATTCTCCACTCCCTGTTTCCTATTATTCTTAATGTGAGTCGGATTCAATTTCTCTTTCTTTGCCGTCATTCTTTTTCCCTTCTCTATCGATCAAACGTTTCGACCTACAAGCGTTCTAACAAATCATTTCTCTAGCCTCTGAAGTGCCGAATCTATTCTTCTCTTGTGGGTTGATTCAGTTTAATTCATTTGGTTGGCTGATTGTTAGGGGCAAGTTGTTATGTGCTTTCAAATACTGGCTGAATGTCTAGTTCTCTTGTTGGCCGTGTGTTTTCCTTAGGATAGTAATTGTTTAACCTTTGTTATTGATATTGATGCTTAATAGGTTGGCTGATTGTTAGGGGCAAGTTGTTATGTGCTTTCAAATACTGGCTGAATGTCTAGTTCTCTTGTTGGCCGTGTGTTTTCCTTAGGATAGTAATTGTTTAACCTTTGTTATTGATATTGATGCTTAATAGATAATGTTGTGGTACATATAAACCACAAGGAGGTGATATCGATTCATAATCAAACGACTTAGGAAGTATAAGTCGATTCAGTCAAGGTTCTACGCTCATGGGCTACTGCGTTTCTCTCCATCAAGGTGTGTACACACACTATTCATATTTTTGGACGACAAATGTCGAAATGCCGGAAAATCGACGATATGGCAACGACTACTACATGGGTGCACAAACACTCGTGTGGGGGAGTCGACACATTGACAAAGGCTGCCATGAGCGATATCGTGGACTTGACCGTTATTAGGCCTAATGGGCCGTTTTGGGTTGAGTGGGCTCGCGTGGGTAAATTTTGCTGTTAAGTGAAAAATCGATAGACTTGTCATGTCGCACACATGACTTTGGTAGTTCTAGGCTTTGCTGGGCCAAAATGGGCAGTGTGGGCCCAATGGGAACGTGGGCCCTACACGATGAAATCTACAGTAAGTGGCTATTAATGAACCGGGTTATGGTGTATACATAGCCGTATCTAATTTTGGGATGTTCTAGGCCTCGTTGGGCCGAAATGGGCTCTGTGGTCCCTGTGCGCTTGTGGGCCACATGGATAAAATGTATATGATGTGGTAAGTGTTGTTGGACTGTGACGTTTTGCATAGCTGGGGCCGTTATGGGCCTCGATGGGTCAAAATGGGCCGCGTGGGCCTAATGGGCTTGTGGGCCCACATTGGTAAAATCCTCGGTAAGTGATCATTGATGGGTTGGTTTATGAGGCTCGCGATACCGTATGTGAATCTGGACTAAATGGGCCACACGAGCGTGTGCACCCACTTGGGCCCAATAGCGAGTTTTGGGCCCATATACATTGTTCTGGCCGTGTAGGTTATCTGAGTCGCTCGAAGTGATGATAGACCTTTTAAGAGGTCGTAATAAGTATCGATACCTTAATATTTGTAAAATGATCGTAATTCCCCTGTAATGTAAAATGATTGTAATGCCCCTGTAGGGTAAAATGACCGTGATGCCCCTGTAGGTAAAATGATTGTAATACCTCTGTTAGGTGAATTAACCGATATACCCCCAAAGGGCAAAATGACTATTTTGCCCTCGAGGTTAAATGATTGATTTATCTGTGATGTAAGTGATTTATTTGTCCGAGATGTAAATGACTGATTTGTCTGTGATTTAAATGACTGATTTGTCTGTGATTGGTATGACTGATTTGTCTGTGAATTGTATGACTAATTTTGATCATGGCATTCTGCATACACGACATACTGCATGGGGTTGGGATACTGTTATGGACGAAGTACTGTACTGGTGGCTCTGTCACAATCACTGTTACTGGTGGCTTGGCGACATATACTGTTACTGGCAGCTTTGCTACGGTACTGTTGCTGGCAGCTTTGCTACGATGCTACTGATAGCTTTGTGCCGATCATATTACCGTTACTACAGGCTGTGTGCCAATCATATCACTTCTATTGATGCCGTTCTGCCGATCATATTACTACTACTGATGTCTTTGTGCCAATCATATTAATATACTTATGGCTAGTAGCGATTTTGTTTATAGCTTATAGCTACCCTGTTTACGGCTCTTAGCCATTCTAATCACTGGCAGCTTTGCTGCGATATTGGTGTGTTGGCTGGGTGGGTCGATTTTATCCCCACATGGTGTGTTAGTTGGTACGGGTGGTGTGTTGGATGGATTGGGATGGGTTGCATGATTGCATTGTTGCATTTCTATTACTGATTGTCACTGTATTGGGCTTAGGCCCACATGTATCCTGTTTCTGATTCTGATACTGTAATGGGCTAAGGCCCACACTACACTTTTATTGTTTTGGGCTAAAGCCCATAATGTTCTGTTACTATTAAAGGACTCAGACTGAATTTTTTTTGTATACTTTCTATTTCTTTATTAAGGGGATTACACACAGAGTTTTCGTAAACTCACCCCCTTTTTAACCTTTCAAGTAATCCCCAGCGTTGATGGTTCAGAGCTGCGAGGGACTCGGAGAGGGCCACACAATTGCACATGTTTTATTCTGTTTTGCTCATTTACTAATGCACTTTGATTTTGATTTGGGTTGTAGGCCTCTATAATTTCTGGATTTTAAATTTGGAATTTGATGTGATTGTGATTTATATCTACTAGAAGTAGAACACGATTCTCCAAATCAATAACTGTTTTCTAACACTACGTTTCCGTAACTCAATTTTTAATAACACGTTTTCGTAAATCATTTGTTTTAAATTAAGTTTCTACAACAATAAGGTTTTAAAGGTAACAACGTTTCTTTAATAAACCTTGATTGAAAATAAGCAAACACAAACTGAGGTTTTGTACAAGTTTTAAATGGCAAGAAGTTTGAAATTTCAAGAAGGGTTTTCAATGAAAACAAGGTTTTCGAAAAACACTTCAGTGTGATACACCAGATTCGACAATAACTTCTAGGCCATGTTTTGGGTGTTACAAGACTATATCTTTCCTATGTTACACGTTGCATATCATTCAATAAGAAACAAAATTTATCATCTGGTGGCCAGAAATGTGAGTAGAGTCTCATTATTCCATATATAATATACAAATATATTGTAGTGTACTTTAAAGTAAATATTTTAGTATTAATTTTTGTTTATATATAAAAAACATATTTATATATTTTATTATTACCCTACCTTCATATATAATTATTTTTAATGCCAATGTGAAGCAAGTGATTTTAGGAATTGTTGAATATTATTAAAAAGATAGCATATTAAAGCATTAATAACATATTCATTGAGGAATATAGTTTTACTTCATCTAATTAATACAAAGTAGCATTGTTAAAAATAATAAGTAATTAACTTAATTAAAATAAATAAATTATTTTCATAATTAAAATATATTCCTAATAAAATATTTATAATATTTATTGAAGTATTTATGAAAATTATAAAATTGACATATTGTAAATTAAACCTTACATTATTAAATATTTGTTTTTTCTTAAAAGTAAATAATTGACGATAATAATACGTACATAATATATAATTAATATAAATGTAATTATGTTAGATTATTTCAGATTATAAAATGTATTAATTATTCATAATTTTTGTATATGAAATATAATGTTACTTATTACAAAAATAATTAAAATTTACTATTTTAAATAGTAGTATATAATTTTCTTCTACTCTTTTTGGTTAAGGAAATACAACCGTTTAAATAGAGAATAACTCAATATAAAGTTTGACCTTTTCATTTATTATTATATAAATTAATTTAAAAACTTTTATTACTAAAAAATAGTATTCTTATATAAATATGATAACATTTATTATCCAGTAAATTTTACATTAATTATTTTAGAACACCAAACCACTCACCTTGCAATCTTGACTTTTAATAAGCCATTGTTTGCCTTTGTCCTTGCTTGTAGAATCTCTCAACGAGTTTGGCACTTTTTCACACACATTAATTACATTACAAACACATTATACACAAGCTAAAACACATTTAAATCATCTAAAAATTGCATACCACATCACATCTATCATACTTACCGGAAACTAGCTAGTTTTGCCGAAAATGCAATTTCACCACTCAAATCTAGTTCCTAAACCTTAATTTTGATTCCAAACATCCTAAATATCATCTAATTACTGATCTAAACCATCAAATTTACATAATTACATTGATTTAGTTTTTTAGAAAAATCAAGCTGAAGTGATCTTTAAATGAGGAAAGCATTCAATTTGCTTAAATTCATTAAGGATTTGTTAAATTAAGATGAAATAACTCTCAAATATATCAAAATGAGTTAAAAATAACTGTAAAACCGAAGCTTAGTCAAGAAATACGAGATCTACCATTTTCAAGCCAAAAATCAACTTAAAATCAATTAATATATTGATATCTTGATTCAATCATTTAAATATCAAATTGAAATAACAACTCACTTAGTTTAATCATAAAAAGTTAGAATCTCACCTAAATTTTAAAAAATCGATGAGCTATGGACCTAATTCGAGCTAAAACGTGTGAGGATCTCTTAAGGATTTTAAGGATGATAACATGAGTGTTCCTCAATATTGAAAAGAAATTTAGTGTTTAGAGAGCTTAGGAATAAAAAAAGGATGAACTAATTTCGAAAGAAAAACTTTAATTTGGTGTTTGGCAAATTTTTGAATGAATAATGGGAGGGAAGAACAAGACGTGGAGGATTTTAAATAGGCACCAAATTTTAAAAAATTTATCCTTCACCCGTTTAACCCCTCCGGGTTTTCTCCCTTATCCGAATTGGTCCTTATTGTTCAATTAAAGCCAATTTCAAATTTCTTTTCAAATCCAATCTCGTTTTTAAAATCCATTTTAACCAAATTAATTCTCGAACACTCAATTTTAATTTTTAACCTAAAATTATAAATTCTATTTATTTTAAAATTTTGTTTAATTAATTCATAATTATTTTAATTATCTATCCCAATCACAATTTCCAATTCACTAATCCCTGATTTACTCTCTCGACTTTTGGGATGTGACAATTCTACTGCGCCTAGGGGACGATGCAAGGACTATGTAAAGGAAGAGTCGTATCGGGTTAATATGCAAACAGTGGAAATGTGGCATAGTCCAGGGTTACACCTTATGTGTATATTTTTATCAAACTTCTACTTTGTAATAAGCCGTGATAAGACTATAGTAACAAGTTATTTTAAATATTTTCCTTTATTTTTGGATTTTAAGTCCTCCAGTTAAAGAAATAAATAAAATGTAATATTTAAAGTATTCAACTGATTTAAGTATTATGTTTAATAACAGCCAAGATTTGAGCCCGACGAATCATGTCGGGTTAGGGTGTTACAAAACTCTTGCCAAACGAGTGTTTAACACAAGCGTTATTAACCACCGCTCCATTCAAGTCAAGATATAAAGAAATAATTTAACTAATTCATATCAATCCACAAATGATTTAAAAACTAATTTGTTCAAATGTGTATTCAAAAATAAATAATTTAAAGTAATCATATACTAATCCAAAATCAAATTGCAATCGTACATTAATACAAATCCTTTAAATAAAACATTTAAAAATAAAATAGAATAGTTTTTTAAAATATATATAATTAAATTATTTTATTTTTTCAACCAAAAGAGCCTGAATACTAAATTGACTAATGAATCCACTTATGAATCTACGCTTTTGAAAAACACAATATAATTATATATTCAGTCAAGAGTAATATATATAATAAATAATTTTTACAAACTTATTTTGATAAATTTAAAAGATCATTAACAACAACAAAGACGAACAACATTGAAAAAGAAATTTCATGATTCTCTTTTTTTTTTCTCTAGAATTAGGCTTCATCTTCATGATTTCATTCAATGTTCCCTTACATTATTAATTTATTCTAAAGGTGAAGCTTGCACTCCTCAATTTATAAGAGAATCAAAAGAAATTAAAGTTGATATTGAACTAATTGATCCCTCCGAAAACATTGGGGCAATTTAATACCTATTAAATTTGAAACTAAGTAACTAATGAAAATTAAGTATTAACCACTAAAATTAACATTTTACGTCAATTTACATAATTTTGATTGATATAATAAAAAATTAAACCCTCAACATTTACATATTTTAAAGACCAATATGTACGGTACTTCATTGTATACTAGTTTAATATAGGTTTTAGATGTTGATTAAAAAAACTTAATACAAATTGAGCTAGCAGCACCACCAATACTCACCGAATGCAATATTGCCGATTCGTAGCATTGGTGAGATATGATAATTTGTGTATTTATATATATTTTTATAAATCCCTAATGTAATACCCAATTTTAGGCAGGGCCCAAATAAATAAAGGTGCCCAGTCCATTTAAAAACCTAATTTACGTTGCCCAATTACATTAGCCCAATAAACCCATAACAGAATCAAAGAACCCTTGCCCCTTTGCCTCAATGCCGCAGTAGCAAACAGCCTCCGCGCAGATGTCGCAGCACGTCGCACGTTCTCCTTCCACGCCACGCACGTCTGTCTTCCATGCACCTGCAATAAACCACAAACAGCACAAATAGGACCGAATATACATCAAAATTGTAAAAGGATTTGGCTATAAAAAGCCAACTGATTTCTGTAATAGGGGTTAGCAAAATACTGTATTGAAAAGTAAAAGAAAACACGAAAGTAAAAGAATCAAAAAAGTAAAAGTTTGAAGGTGATCTTTTTGTTTTTTTGTTTTTACTGTTTTTTGTTTCATTTTTCTATTGATTCTTTTCTTTTAAAAAATAAACGAAAAGAAAAGGAGAAAGTTACCTGTGTGGAGGAGACGACGGACTCTTCCCGAATTGAAGCCGGAGGGAGGCTTCAAGCCACTGAGGTGGTTGCGGCGGTTGAGGGGGTTTGGGTTAAGGAAAACCTAGCAGAGCACCCCCTTTTCTTTTCTTTTGTTTTAAAACAGAAAAATGAATTTTTTTTAAAGAATAGTTTTTTTTTTGTTTTTATAATGGAAGCAAAACGGCGCCATTCAATGTGGGCCGATCCACGCGTCGACCCGACCCACGGACAGGGTCCGCTCGTTTTTACCCTAAATGGACTATTTGCGCAATTAGTCCTCATGATTTTACAGTGTGTTTAAATTATTATTATTTATTTCTTTTAAATTTAGCAACATATTTTATTACTGTTTCAATTTAATCCGTGTTGCTGCCCAGCGTTTTGGAGGGAGGGATTAATTTCCCTCTTGGTCCTCCACTGTTAATTGCATGTTCTATTTGATCCATTGGTGTTTTATTTATTTTAGATTTACCCCTGAAACTTCAGTTATTTTCAATTTAATCCTTAATCTTTCATTTTAGGTTTTTAAGTTTTTATTAATATTGTTATTATCATTATTATATTATATATTATTATTATTATTATTATACCTACATATATACACGCATATGTATTTTATAATATATATATGTATATATTTTAAATGTTTTAAATACACATACATATTTTATTATTATATTATTGTCTTATTTTCATAGTTTTTATATATATGTATTTATATTTATATTTTATAATATTTATACATTTTCCATATTTTATAATCTATATATATGTTTACACATTTTTATAATATGTATATATATATATTCATACACTATACAAAACTATTATAAATATATTTTCCGCATTTTTATATAACTTACTAATATATTATACTTATACATTTTTACTTTTGTAAATGCATGTATATATTTTATGTATATTTTATTATTGTTTTATTTTCATGACTTTTGTATCCATATATATATGCATTAACATTTTATAATACGTAGCATCTTTTATATTTAATAATCCATGCACATATACATGCATTTTCTATAATATATATATGTACCTTTTGTAGGATTATTGTAAGTTTTTTTTTTGTTTTTGTTTGGTGTATTTCATGTTTTTTACATATGTATACTTATATATACAAGTTTTAATATATGCATACACATATTTTCAAAATTCACTTATATATCATCCTTATATATATATTTTGTAAATACGTATACATGTATAATTTAAATTAAAGTATTTGTTTCATATTGTACATTATTTTTTAAAACATCCCTTTTGAAAATATATATTTTGGTTTCGTCAAAACATTAAAATCATTTTCTTTTGATTCAAAGGCTTTTAAAATAACGCAATATTACATATTCAGGATTTTCGAGGAAATTGAGCCCTAACGTATTGGGTTATAATTTTCTTTATTAATCCTAAATAACCGAGAATATTCTTTATTCAAAATGCATAAGTATAAAAATCATTTTCGGGAACTTAACTTGTTGTGTCCTAATGTATTGGGCATGACATATTGCTTTTTCAAAATGAAGATTTTCTTATAAAATAAAAGCGATATTCAAAGTTTGAGATTTTGAGAAATTGTACCCTAACGTATTGGGTCTCGATTTCTTTGTCTGACTTAAACATTTGATTATCCTTTTTAGATTTCATCATTTGAGTTTTTTTTAAATCTTTTTAACCCTCGACACTAAGACATTAAATAATCAATTCGGTACCGATTTTGGGCGTTACAAGGGTGCTAACCCTTCCTCGTGTGTAACTGACTCCCGAACTTGTTTTCTCAAATTTTGCAGACTAAAATCATTTTTAAGGTGAGCCGATCACACCTCAATAAAGGATCGGAGGCGACTCCAATTTTTGTTTTTAAAGTCGACAACTAAATTTTTGTTTTCAAAAAATGGTTTCGACAGCTTGGCGACTCCACTGGGGACTTCAAGAGAATCGAGCCATGAATTGATTATTTGGTGTCTTTTTGCCGAAAATTAATGCTGTTTAAAATAATGACTTCCCCTTTTGCATTCATTGGTTTTCATTGTTATATGCTTGCTTGATTGGCTTAAGTCTGTTAGCTTATTTGCATTTTTGCATTTCATAAAGTCGGTCAATTTTTACCCCTCTAAGTGGGAGTGAAAAACTAGTCCTTCGTGTGGTTTTCATCTCTGTGTAGGATAGTGGATCACTTTCGGAATACATCCGTACCTATTCTTCGTGATATTTTCATCTTTGTGCAGCCATAGGGAAATGTGTTCCCCTGAACTGAACTTGGTCCATATGAGCCTATAATGGGTGAGGATCGAAGAATCTGCTGGTTCAGGTACCCTTGCCCTAGACACCAAACCGCATATAGTGAACCTTAGGAACTCACCCTAGGTAGAATTACTCTTAACCTTAGTAGATACCTAATTAGGAATTTTTTTACTATTTCTTGGTTGTATTGTATTTAATTGATATTGACTTTTTGTGTTTTACTCTGGTTGCATGGCATTACAATTACATAGCATTTCATTATAAAAAGGCGTTGGTTCGTATTCGGTTGCTAGATAGAAAGCTTATCATGGAAAATGGGTTTCTTGATAGAGTGGAGGATAATACGGCTGTTCGAACTTGAGCTGATATGACACAACGCGAAAAAGGTGATAGCTTGGCCGAGGGATACGTATCAGAATTATGGGACTTCACCCGTGTTAGCGTTACCCAGAACAACTTGCAGGAGCTGAAGGAAATTTGGGAGCAGTGGAATAATGAGGTTAAACAGTTATTCTTTTCTAATTATGGGGATTTGCCTTATTTGCTTGATTTGAAGGTAAACAAGCGTCTTTTTCGGGCTCTTGCCCAGTTTTGGAACCCCGCTTATAGTTGATTCACGTTTGGGAGGGTTGATTTGGTACCTACAATAGAAGAATACATGGCTTTACTTAGGTGTTCAAGGATTCAAGTGGACAAGGTCTACTTGAAAGCTGTAAATGTACCGACCTTTTCGAAGAGGTTGGTGAGTATAACAGGGATGAGTGAGCAGTGGGTTTGGCTCAGATCAAGCAAAAGGGGGATAGCAAGTGCCTTCCTTGGAAAAGTTTGAAGGACCTCATTCTAGCGCACCCAGATGCGAATAAGAAGGTAGATATCTTTGCTTAAAGTATATATGGTTTGGTGGTGTTCCCTAGGGCTTTGGAGCATGTTGACGAGGCGGTCACTAACTTATTTGATCGGCTTGATAAGAGAGTTACACCAGTCTCGGCAATTTTGGCAGAAACCTTCAGGTCACTGAATGCGTGCTGAAGAGAGGGAGAGGGTAGATTCATTGGATATGCATAGCTCCTACTTGCATGGTTCCATAGTCACTTTTGGAAGGTTGATAAAGTTTCGTATCGGGTCTTCTCTGACAATTATTCACCATTGAAGGAGATAGTGGCTACAGCAATGAGGGATAACATCTCAGAAGAGAAATGGATGGCTATTCTTTAGAATTTACAGGAGAAGGATATCGAGTGAAGAGCTCCGTGGTTGCTTTCAGACGAGATCCTATATCGGTGTGGGGATTTTGAATAGGTTCCTTTGCTTGGAATTTGGGGACCTGTATGTTATGCCCCATTGCTGGTATTAAGGCAATACAGGTCAAGGCAGTTTGTGTCCGCAACTCAGGGACTGGCCGAGTGTGAATTCTCGTATAGGGGTGATGGATACAAAAAGATAATTCATGAGATAGTCAGTGCATGGGGCCAGACTCGTCAAATGAAGAGATTGGTTGTGGGTCCGATGACAACTCTTGAGTATAGTGAATGGTGGGTTAGGAGGATTAATGATAACATTCATGGGCCAAGTTCAGAAAATAGTCAGTCGATAGAGGAGCATTTGTGTGTTGTCCCTATTGAGCTGGAAATCATAAAGTAGGACTTTGAAAGAAAAAATGCAGAATTAGAGAAGAAAATAGAGCAAATGGAGGAAGAAAAGGTGAATTTGAGACTAGATGTGGATGTTCAGAAGCTCGAGGTTGATAAACTAAGGAAGGGGAAGAATAAGGCTGAAGAGGAATTAGATAGTTTGAAGATAGATTACAAGAAGCTGCGTATGTCAATGAGAACTGTTGGGCTTGGAAAAAATTCAGAGCAGTGGCGTGAAGAGATTTATGAAGAAAGAAACAAGTCAGACTGGTGGGAAAGGAAATTTCAAGAAGTGCAAGCACGAAATGAAGACTTAGAGAAGAGCTTGACAGAGAGCCAAAAGGAAAAGGGCGAACTAAAACACAGAGTGGTTGAGTTAGAAGGGTCTCTTTGTCAACATAGAAGTCGAAATTCTGTAGTAGAGCTAAAGGCAAGTCTAAGCAGGATTGAAGAGATGAAGAGTAAAATAGAAGAGTTAGAAGTAGCATTACGAAATTGTGAGGTTTAGATTGAGCATCTGGAGGCAAAGGAAGGTAGTCAGAATGAGCAACTTCATTATTTCCAAATACAAGTCAGAAATAGGGATCGTCTTATGGGAGAAGCTGTGGTTTAGATTCGAGAGGTAGCAGATCACCTACAAACTTTGGCAGTACAAGCCGACACGTTGACCGTGAAGTATGAGTTGGAGTCAGATCGAGGACAAGAGTTAGCCTTGTTGCTTAAAAAGATCAAGGTCTTAAGTAATAGGGCAAAGCCATATTTGTAGCTCATTCTATGTAAAGAGATTTATATTCTAATAAAGTTTTTCTGAAAGTAATTGAAATTAGAATTGACGCCTTTCTGCATTCATACATCGCATTACATGCATTAAAAACTATTAAAAGGTTTTGATTGATTAAAATCATTCTTCAGTTAACCTGGAATCTAACCAGCCAACTCAATACCATTACGGTACATGGGTGGAATCAAAAAGTATGGATCAAAGATTACAAAAGCTCGAACAGTTTCAAAAAGAAAAATGCAGGATCAGCTTCAGCAGCAAATGAAAGAACAACTAGAGAAGATTTAGCAGAATTTGATGGATAAAATGACAGAATCCCAAGGGAGCGTGATGACACAGTTAACGCGATTGTTGACTGAAGGGAAGGATAAAGGAAAGAGCCCTGTAGACAATATTGAAGAGGAAGGAGAGGATGGACTCCTGTATCCCCCAGGCTTTACTCCTCCACATGCGCAGCACCTAGTTGAAGTTTACTCGCGCAAATCTTCTGTTACAATTAGGCCTCAACAGTTTTAGGTCGATGCTTCAAGGACAATGAATTTCCAAGCTGGATTAGGCTCTAGCCTTGAGAATAATCTTGTCAATCCTATTGTTCTTGATTTCGATGAAGCAGTTGAAAAAGAGAAAACAAAAGAAGAATTACCAAAGCAATTGGAGGAAAGATGGAAGTGGATTGAAGAGAAGTTCAAAGCAATGGAAACTACTGAGAGATGTCATGGGATTGATGCTAAGGATTTAAGTTTGGTCCCAGATTTGGTGCTTCCTTACAAGTTTAAAATGCCGGAATTCGAGAAGTATAATGGGACCACTTGCCCTGAGGCCCACATTACCATGTTTTGTAGGCGAATGATGGGATATGTCAATAATGACCAGTTATTGATACACTGCTTTTAGGATAGCCTCATGGGGGCAGCGTCTAAATGGTATAATCAATTAAGTCGTGCTAGGATTAGCTCCTGGAGGGATTTAGCACATGCTTTTATGAAATAGTACAGTCATGTGACAGAAATGGTTCCTGATAGGATTACCTTGCAGAACATGAAGAAAAAGTCGAATGAAGGTTTTAGAAAATATGCTTAGAGGTGGAGGGAGGTGGCAGTGCAGGTCCAACCACCGCTCATTGAAAGAGAAATGACGATGCTCTTTATAAATACGCTGAAAGCCCCATTCATCACACACTTGTTAGGAAGTGCCACAAAAAGCTTTTCTGACATAGTCATGAGTGGTGAGATGATTGAGAGTGCTATAAGGAGTGGGAAGATTGATTTTAGAGAGAACAATAGAAGGCCAGCCTCAAAGAAAAAAAGAAAGTGAGGTGAACAATGTGAATACATACAACAAATCAATTACGGTGAATCAGCCCAGAAAGGTAGTGGCAAGTCAACAGGGTTCATCAAAATAGGAATCTGGTGCGAGGCCAAGTATTGAGAGGCCCCAATTCACACCCATTCCCATGTCATATAAGGAGTTGTATCAGAATTTATTTAATGCTCACGTTTTTACCCCTTTTTACTTGACCCCTTTACAGCCTCCGTATCCCAAATGGTATGACGCGAATGCACAATGCGATTACCATGCAGGAATTACGGGGCATTCCATAGAACATTGTACAGCTTTTAAAAAACTTGTTGAGAAGCTCATTAAGATGGGCGTTGTCAAGGTAGATGATTCATCAGGTACGAAAAATCCATTACCCAATCTTATTGATGCTGGGGTAAACATGATAGGTGAAAGTATGGGGAAAAAGGTCAAGGAGAATATTGTTGAGGTTAAAATCCCTTTGAAGAGGGTTTGGAAAGTAATGGTGGGAAGAGGTTTAATCGACTCGGATTTAGTGATAGGTGGTGAGACCCAAAATTATTGTGAGTTCCATCATGAGGTGGGACACAAAATTCAGAGATGTGAGGAATTCAGAGCTCTGGTCCAGAGCATGATGGATAATGGAGAAATAGAGTTTTTTGAAGAGGTTGAAGGAAAAGGAAGTATATGTGAATCGGAGTCAGTGACGAGGATTCCAAAGGTTAATCATCCTGTGATTATCATCTCACGCCCTAGGGTTAATGAGGTTAGGGCACAGGTGACGCTGAAGATTGTAATTCAGAAGCTGACAAAGTTTTCGTATAAGGATAGTAAAAAGGTCCCCTGGAATTATGAGTGCAATGTAACAGTCTCGGGAAAGGAAGCTTCAGTCAGTGTTGCAAAAGAAAACCAAAAGATAGGTTCTTATACGAATAATGAGAAGCACTACGGTTGGATAAATGCCCAAGCAGAATCGAAGGAGGGGAAAGTTTTTGCAGCAGAGCAAAAGGAAGAGAAGACAGTTGAATCTAGGCCATTGATTAATGAGCCAATAAAGGAGGAAGAAGCCACCAAATTTTTGAAATTTCTAAAACACAGTGAGTATATCGTGGTAGAGCAGCTGCATAAGCAACCAGCTCGTATATATGTGTTAGCTTTACTCATGAGTTCAGAGGTGCATCAAAATGTGCTAATGAAGGTGTTGAACGAAACATATGTGGCAAGTGATATTTCTGTCAACCAATTGGATCGGTTGGTCAATAATATAAGAGTCGATAATTTTATCTTTTTCAATGATGACGAAATACCAACTGGAGGTATGGGGTCCACTAGAGCTCTGCACATTACTACTCGGTGTAAATGGTACATGCTGCCGGGAGTTTTGATTGATAATAGATCCGTATTGAATGTATTGCCCTTATCTACTCTCAATAGGCTACCTATGGATAGCTCACATATGAAAACGTGTCAAAATGTAGTAAGGGCGTTCGATGGAATGGAAAGGAAGGTTTTGGGGAGAATTGAGATACCATTGCTGATTGGCCCAAATACTTATGAAGTGGATTTTATTGTAATGGATATTAAGCCTTCTTATAACTGTTTGTTAGGGAGACCTTGGATACACTCGGCAGGGGATGTGCCTTCATCGCTACATCAGAAGTTGAAATTAGTGTCAGAAGGATGGTTGGTGACAATAAATGCCAAGGAGGGTATTATTGTGTCAATAACTAGTAGTACACCATATGTGGAGACGGATGAGGAGGCGGTGGAATGTTCTTTTCGGACCTTAGAGTTCGTGAATGCAACACTTATTGTCGAGGGGAATAGAATTCCAGTGCCGAAGATATCCAAGACTACAATAATGGGTCTTCAATTAATGGTGAGAAGAGGAGCTGTACTGGGAAAAGGATTGGGAAGATATTTGCAAGGAAGAGTTGAGGCACCAGTGATGAAAGAAAAGTTTGATAGTTTTGGTTTAGGCTATAGACCAGACATAAAACAAAAGAGAAAGGAAATAGAAAAAAGACAGGAGAGAAGAAGGGCACGCCTGAATGGAAATGAAGTTAAGTGGGAGCCTATGGCTTTCCCTCACATATCCAGGACCTTCGCATCGGGGGAGTTCATCCATCCTGAGCGAAGAGTAATTAAAGTGAAAAGTATTGAGGAAATGCTGGGAGATGTCCACATCAATGCCCTAGACAAAATTGAGAGAGGGACATTGCTAGAGATTCGCCTTTACGAACTTGGAAGCGAGCTGAACAATTAGACTGCGAAAGAGATTCCTGTAGTTTTTAGATCTTGTTCAGAGTAAATGTTCAGAACATCCTTGTTGTTTTTAACTTAAAAATAGGAATTTCTTTATGGAATATGCACATGTGAAATATTATGTTTCTAATAAATACGGTTTTCATATTCATTTTTTGAGACAGTAGTGTTTTCATTCTTTTTCGAGTAATTATTCTTTTATTCTTTTTCCACATCATGGTTTTAGTCATTCATAATCATATTTGTTCATAAATTCATACATTCTTTGTATATTCCTTGGCACCTACCATAGGTCCCATCATATCAATGATATGAATGACGCTGCTTCAGACTTAGAATCCCCTTTTGAACAAGACATGTGTTTAAAGGGATCACATGATTCTGAAAATGACGTAGACTGTGATGTGTCTCTGGACTTATTAAGAATGGTAGAGTAAGAATATAAGCAAATCCTACCTCATAAAGAATCATTGGAGATTGTGAGCCTAGAGGAGGAAAATGAGGTAAAAATCAAAACCAACATTACCGCAGAGACGAAACGAGACCTCATCGAATTACTTCGTGAATTCAAAGATGTCTTTCCTTGGTCATACCAGGATCTTCCTGGGTTAAGCACTGATATTGTGGTACACCGTCTTCCTATAAAAGAAGATTGCAAGCCAGTTCAGCACAAGCTCAGGAGAATGAGGCCAGACATTATGCTAAAGATAAAGGAAGAAGTCAAAAAACAGTTTGATGCTGGGTTATTGCAAGAAGTCAAATATTCAGAATGGGTAGCCAACGTTGTCCCTGTCCCTAAAAAAGATGGGAAGGTATGAATGTGTGTGGATTACAGGGATTTGAGCAGGGCCAGTCCAAAGGATAATTTTCTGTTGCCTCATATTGATACTTTGGTGGATAATACAACAGGTTACTCACTGTTTTCTTTTATGGATGGCTTTTCGGGATACAATCAAATAAAAAT
This sequence comes from Gossypium raimondii, assembly GCF_025698545.1. Taxonomy (NCBI): domain Eukaryota; kingdom Viridiplantae; phylum Streptophyta; class Magnoliopsida; order Malvales; family Malvaceae; genus Gossypium; species Gossypium raimondii. The sequence continues at coordinate 23,064,155 of NC_068571.1, forward strand.
GAATCTGGAAGATATGAGAAAGACCATATTTATCACTTTGTGGGGAATGTTCTGTTATAAAGTGATGCCCTTTGGATTAAAGAATGCGGGGGCAACTTATCAAAGAGCCATGGTGACTTTGTTTCATGACATGATGCACAAGGAGATTGAGGTTTATGTTGATGATATGATTGTAAAATCCAGAACGGAAGAAGAGCATGTTCAAGTTCTGAGGAAATTGTTTTTAAGACTAAGAAATTTCCAGCTCAAGCTTAATCCAACAAAGTGCACCTTTGGAGCCAGATCAGGAAAGTTGTTGGGCTCCATAGTCAGTGGGAAAGAAATTGAGGTTGACCCAGACAAAGTCAGGACAATATTGAATTACATTGAACAGTTTATTTCACAACTAACTGAGAAATGTGACCCATATTTCTTCTTCTGAAGAAGCATAATCCGGGTGTATGGGATGAAGAATGTCAGGAGGCTTTTGACAAAATAAAACAGTACTTGTCTAATCCTCCAGTACTATCACCACCTAGTCCGGATAGGCCATTAATAATGTTTAACAGTGTTTTACAATTCAATGGGATGCGTGTTAGGCCAGCATGATGAGACAGGAAGAAAAGAAAGGGCAATATACTATCTCAGCAAGAAATTCACTGATTGTGAAGCGAGGTACTCGTCTATCGAGAAGTTATGTCGTGCCCTAGTTTGGACAACTTGGAGATTACGGCAATATATGTTGTATCATACAACTTGGCTAATTTCAAAGTTAGACCCCTTAAAGTATATGATGGAGTCGACTGCTTTGAATGGAAGGACGGCCAGATGGCAGATCTTGCTTTCTGAATTTAACCTAATGTATGTGAGTCAGAAGGCCGTGAAAGGGAGCGCAATAGCTAACTTTTTAGCTAGCAGAACCTTAGAGGATTATGAGCCTTTGAATTTTGATTTTCCAAATGAGGATTTGATATATGTGGCAGCCACTGAAGAAAATTCTCAAATGGATCATGTGTGGAAGTTAAATTTTGATGGAGCCTCAAATACTTTGGGTAATGGAATTGGGACGGTTCTGGTATCTCCAAGCGGAGATCATTTTCCTATTGCTAGCAAATTGAATTTTGACTATACGAACAATATGGCAGATATGAAGCATACATTATGGGCATTCGTGTAGCTATTGAACTTAAAATCAAAGTGCTAAAAGTGTATGGGGATTCCGCATTGGTGATAGACCAACTCAAAGGAGAATGGGATACAAAAGACCCTAAACTAATCAGTTATCGAAAGATGGTTCTCGAATTGATGGATGAGTTTGATGACATCACTTTCTGTTACCTTCCACGAGATGAGAACCTGATGGCTGATGTGTTGGCCACCCTAGCCTCTATGATCCGAGTGAACAAGTTAGAGGACATGAAGCCTATTCAGATGAGTATTTTTGAAACCCCAGCTCATTGCTATAATATTGAGGAAGAAGAGAAAGATGAGCACTCCTGGTATCTGAATATATTGCAATATGTGAAAAATTGTGAGTATCCAAATTAGGCAATGGAGAATGATAAGAGAGAATTGAGAAGAACGGCCATTGACTATGTCCTAGATGGAGAGATCCTATACAAAAAAGGGAAGGATTAGGAATTTTTAAGATGTGTGGACGTAGTGGAAGCTAGAAAAATTCTGGAAGAGGTCCATGAGGGTATCTACGGAACGCATGCAAATGATTTCACAATGGCCAGGCAGATCATGATATTTGGGTACTACTGGTCCAATATGGAAGGAGATTGCATCAATTATGCTAAGAAGTGCCATAAATGCCAAATTTATGGCGATAAAATGCATGCACCTCCTTCACCTCTTCATGTTATGACTTCTCCATGGATTTTCTCTATGTGGGGTATGGACGTCATTGGGCCAATATCGCCAAAGGCTTCTAATGGGCATCGCTTCATCTTTGTGGTTATTGACTACTTTACCAAATGGGTGAAAGCTACTTCATATGCAAATGTCACGAAGTCAGCAGTTAGTAGATTCTTAAAAAATGAGATCATATGTCGATATGGAATGCCTGAGAGGATCATATCTGATAATGTGTTGAATTTGAACAATAGTGCGATAGCGGAGGTCTACAGTCAATTCAAGATCAGACATCATAACTCGTCGCCATATCGCCCAAAGATGAATGCTGCAGTAGAAGCAGCGAATAAGAATATCAAGAAAATTATGGGAAAGATGACTGAGACTTACAAAGACTGGCATGAGAAATTACCATTCGCCCTCTTTGCTTATAGAACGTCTGCCAGAACTTCGACCGGGGCAACACCTTTCTCTCTGGTTTTTGGGATGGAAGCAGCCATACCTATTGAGGTGGAAATTCCTTCTCTCCGGGTATTAGCTGAGCTGAAATTGGATGAGGCAGAATGTGTTCAATCTCATTATGATCAGTTGAGCTTAATAGAAGGAAAAAGACTAAAGCCTATTCAGCACGGTCAGATGTATCAAAGGCTAATGATGCGAGCCTACAATAAAAAGGTTCGTCCTAGAGAATTCCACGAGGGGAAGCTAGTGTTGAAAAAGATTCTTCCTATACAAAAGGATTTTAGAGGAAAATGGATGCCAAATTGGGAAGGTCCATACGTTGTGAAGAAGGCCTTTTCTGGGGGAGTTTTGATCTTGAGTGAGATAGATGGCAAAGATTTGCCAAACCTTGTAAACTCAAATTCGGTTAAGAAGTACTTTTCTTAAAAAAGAGAGAGAGGGAGAAAAAGAAAAAGGAGAGGCCAAGGTGAAAACCCACAAAGGGCGCCTTGAGACCAAAGGGGATTTGAGTTGAAAACCTGAAAAAGGGCGGCTCAAATGTTGATCAAGTGGGGCATCCGGTGATCTTGCAATGATTGAATCAGTGGGAAAGGGGACGCAACATCTTGGGGCATCGACAGAGTACTGTAGATCTTCTAAGCACATGTCGAACTCAGAGTGGTCTTCAAAAAGTGTGCGCAGAGAAGTTTAAACTGCGATATCTGATGTGCCTAGTCTTCTCAGTATTTATATCTTAGAATACTTTGTTCTTTTTCAAGATTCGTGTTTCCAATCCATTTCTCTTTTATTCTTATTGTTCTTTATAATTTATTCATCTCGAGTTTTATTCTCAATAAATTTCATCTTGTCCATTGCGATAATCTTGTTCAAGCATCTTTTTTCATTAGAACAACATTAATGGGCTAATAATACTTTTACAAAAGAAATTTTACATATTACTCTGGAAGTTTCTAAATAATATAGGGACCTGAAACAGGGCCATTATTTAGAATACACCAAGTTCAAAGGTTGAAATGCCTAAAAAGGAAAATTATAAAAGTAAGATTATCCTTTTAATTTTTGTGTCGTTCAAACATTGACTGAACAAAATGGCGAGATATGGTGATGGTGACAAAGTTTGATCACCTTGTGGTAAGAAAAGGTTTCCTCGGAGAAGGAAATCCTTCATTTGTGCATAGGCATTTGGTATGACATCTTGAGAATGGTATAAAGGACCAAAGTGCTTTACATTGCGATAAGTGAAGATTGTGAAAAGCCAGATTTTTCTACCCTTGGGTCACAGCGGGAGAAAGATGATACAAATTTTCATCCTAGTAGATTAAACTTTGAAGTTTACAGTGGGGGGTAATTAGATTAAGTGTTTTTTGGAGATGCTAGCCGGGCAGGAGGACGTTGTAGTGCTTCGGTGATACGACTTTAATAAACTTTGAGTAATGACAACCTAAGTGATAAAGAAGGATCATTCTCGAAAAATGACATTCTGCATTCATTCAAATGTCATTCATGCACATCTAGTTAGGAGCATTTGATTCATTCTGATCATGACATCTTAATCACTAGGCATAATTAGGTTCATAAATTGAATTATATAGGTCATGTTCCCCAGAGAACAAACTGGTGAAACTTCAGCCTTATTTCCTTGAGCAGTAGTGGAGTAGGTTGAAAATAACACATCTTGACTTCCTGTATTGGCAGAAAAACAGATCGAAGACATCAGTCTTATTGCCTTGACGTTGCAATGGAATAGATTGAAGCCACAACGGCGAATCTTACTTCCCTGGTGTTGTAGCGGAGCAGATTGAAGCCACGACGGCAAATCTTATCTCCCTAGCATTAAGGCTTGGATTAGCTGAAGTGGAGCGGCTTGAGGTTATGGGTAGCGAATCCTATCTCTTTGGAATTACAGTAGAATAGATTGAAACCACAACGGTGAATCTTACTTCCCTAGCGGTGTAGTGGAACAGATTGAAGCTACGACGACAAATCTTGTTTTCCCGACATTGTAGTTAAACATATTGAAGATGGCAAGTCTTATCTCCCTGAAGTTGCAGCGGAGCAGATGAAAGCAATTAATCCTATCTCCCTGAAGTTGCAGTGGAGCAGATTAAAACCATAGATCTTATCTCTCTGAAGTTGCAGAGAGCAAATCATTGAAGTTGCAGTGGAGCAAACAGAGGAAACCAATCCTATTTCCCTGATGTTACAGTGCAGTGGATCGAAGCACTAGTTCTTATACCTCTGAAGATGCAGTAGGAATGAATGAGGCTATTTAAAGAAGAAGAAGAGCACTAAGGTCCAGCACAATCGGGCAAAATTGGCCATTTTTAAGTCTTTGCTCTATTCCCGTTACACGACAATGAGCAAAGAGGGGCAGTTGTAATACCCAATTTTAGCCCGGGCCCAAATAAATAAAGGTGTCCAGTCCATTTAAAAACCTAATTTACGTGGCCTAATTACATTAGCTCAATAAACCCAAAACAGAATCAAAGAACCCTAGCCCCTTCGCCTTAGTACCGTAGCAGCAAACAACCTTCGCGCAGATGTCGCAGCATGTCGCACATTCTCCTTCCACGCCGCGCACGTCTGTCTTCCATGCACCTGCAATAAACCACGAACAGCACAAATAGGACCGAATATACAACAAAATTGTAAAAAGATTTGGCTATAAAAAGCCAACTGATTTTTGTAATAGGGGTTAGCAAAATACTGTATTGAAAAGTAAAAGAAAACGCGAATGTAAAAGAATCAGAAAAGCAAAATTTTGAAGGTGATCTTTTTGTTTTTTTGTTTTTACTGTTTTTTGTTTCATTTTTCTATTGATTCTTTTCTTTTAAAAAATAAACGAAAAGAAAAGGAGAAAGTTACCTATGTGGAGGAGACGACGGACTCTGCCCGAATCGAAGCTGGAGGGAGGATTCAAGCCGCTGAGGTGGTTGCGGCGGTTGGGGGGGTTTGGGTTAAGGAAAACCAGAGCACCCCCTTTTCTTTTCTTTTGTTTTAAAACAGAAAAATGAATTTTTTTTTGTTTTTATAATAGAAGCAAAACAGCGCCGTTCAACGTGGGCAGATCCGCGCGTCGACCCGACCCGCAGGTAGGGTACGCGCGTTTTTGCCCTAAATGGACTATTTGCGGATTTAGTCCTCATGATTTTACAGTGTGTTTAAATTATTTTTTTATTTCTTTTAAATTCCGTAACATATTTTATTACTATTTCAATTTAATCCGTGTTGTTGCGCAGTGTTTTAGAGGGAGGGATTAATTTCCCTTTTGGTCCTCCACTGTTAATTGCATGTTCTATTTGATCCATTGGTGTTTTATTTATTTCAAATTTGCCCCTGAAACTTCGGTTATTTTCAATTTAATCCTTAATCTTTCATTTTAGGTTTTTTAGGTTTTTTTCTTAATATTGTTATTATCATTATTATATTATATATTATTATACCTACATATATACACGCATATGTATTTTATAATATATATATATGTATATATTTTAAATGTTTTAAATACATATACATATTTTATTATTATATTATTATCTTATTTTCATAATTTTATATATATGTATTTATATTTATATTTTATAATATTTATACATTTTCCATATTTTATAATCTATATATATGTTTATACATTTTTATAATATGTATATATATATTCATACACTATACAAAACTATTATAAATATATTTTCCGTATTTTTTATATAATTTACTAATATATTATACTTATACATTTTTACTTTTTGTAAATGCATGTATATATTTTATGTATATTTTATTATTGTTTTATTTTCATAACTTTTGTATCCATATATATATGCATTAACATTTTATAATACGTATGCATCTTTTATATTTCATAATCCATGCACATATACATGCATTTTCTATAATATATATCATACCTTTTTGTAGAATTATTATAAGTTTTTTTTTGTTGTTGTTTTTGTTTGGTGTATTTCATGTTTTTACATATGTATACTTATATATACAAGTTTTAATATATGCAGACACATATTTTCAAAATTCACTTATATATCACCCTTATATATATATTTTGTAAATACGTATACATGTATAATTTAAATTAAAGTATTTGTTTCATATTGTACATTATTTTTTTAAAACATCCCTTTTGAAAATATATATTTTGGTTTCGCCAAAACATTAAAATCATTTTCTTTTGATTCAAAGGCTTTTAAAATAACGCAATATTCGATATTCGGGATTTTCGAGGAAATTGAGCCCTAACGTATTGAGTTCCGATTTTCTTTATTAATCCTGAATAACCGAGAATGTTGTTTATTGAAAATGCATAAGTATAAAAATCATTTTCGGGAACTTAACTTGTTGTGTCCTAATGTATTGGGCATGACATATTGCTTTCTCAAAATGAAGATTTTCTTATAAAATAAAAGCGATATTCAAAGTTTGGGGATTTTGAGAAATAGTACCCTAACTTACTGGGTCTCGATTTCTTCGTCTGACTTAAACATTTGATTATCCTTTTCAGATTTCATCATTTGAGTTTTTTTTTAAAAATCTTTTTAACCCTCGACACTAAGACATTAAACAATCAATTCGGTACCGATTTTGGGCGTTACGAGGGTGCTAACCCTTCCCCGTGCATAACTGACTCCCGAACCTGTTTTCTCAAATTTCACAGACTAAAATCGTTTTTAAGGTGAGCCGATCACACCTCAATAAAGGATCGGTGGCACTCCAATTTTTTTTTAAAGTCGACAACTAAATTTTTGTTTTCACAAAATGGTTTCGACACCTAACATATAATGATTGTGTTTATTGTAAAATATAATAATTCAAATTTTTGTAAGTTCGTAATTTATTCTATATTTCTTTCAAAAAATAATTATATTATATTAATTTTCAATATATTTCATATAATATTCTATTTGCATTATTTTCTTATCTCTTATTATATTATATGTTAATTATATTAATTATATTATATTTACACATCATAATTGTATCAAAGTTACTAGATCTAGGATCAAGCAAAGACACAAAACCTTTGGGATCATAACAATGCTAAGCTAGATCATAAATCATGGTTAAGGCGAACCAAGTTAGGTAAAAGAAAGAGATAAAAAGTATTAATCATGTTGCCTTAATATGTAGAGCTTTCTACATTTATATAAGAAAGATACCGTCACATATTATCAAAATATACATTAACTTTGACACCTAGTGAGTCTTGAGCAGCCACGATTCCAAGGATTAATAGCTTCTAGGAGAAGGCGACAGTAGGAAACAAGACCGGACACCTCTGGATGGTGGATTGTCATTGCTGCATCAATTTGGATCACCTCTTCCATCACCACTATGCCAATTAGAGCCAAAAAAATTAACCATGTTTTCATGTTTGAGACTACCATGATTGGTCTTTGGTTTCATTGGAATCATTTTCATATCACCTGTTTATAGGGTTTTGGAATGAGACCCTATTTTAGAAATTACGTCAAATTAGGTGATATTTTTTTTCTTTTTTCTTTTTTTCATTTCTTGTTGCTTAAACTGTAAAATGATTTTTTTTTTTATAAAAAATACATTTTAGAAATTGGACCAAGTAATCTAAAGTTTTTTTTCTCAATTAGTCGAATATTATGGAATGTGTTAGTGTGTGCACGTGTGTGTTTGTGTTTTCGCAAAAGGAATGACAGTTGAGCTCTAATCTCAATATGATACAATCTCAATTAGATTATATCTTTCCTATGTTACACGTTGCATATCATTCAATAAGAAACAAAATCTATCATCTGGTGGTCAGGAATGTGAGTAGAGTCTCATTATTCGATATATAATATACAAATATATTGTAGTGTACTTTCAAGTAAATAGTTTAGTATTAATTTTTTGTTTATAAATAAAAACATTTTATATATTTTATTATTACCTCTACCTTCATATATAATTATTTCTTAATGCGAGATGTGAAGCAAGTGATTTTAGACTGTTGAATATTATTAAAAAAGATAGCATATTAAAGCATTAATAACATATTCATTGAGGAATATAGTTTTACTTCATCTAATTAATACAAAGTAGCATTGTTCAAAATAATAAGTAATTAACTTAATTAAAATAAATAAATTATTTTAATAATTAAAATATATTCCTAGTAAAATATTTATAATATTTATTGAAATATTTATGAAAAATATAAAAATTGGCGTATTGTAAATTAAACCTTACATTATTAAATATTTATTTTTTCTTAAAAGTAAATAATTGACGATAATAATACATATATAATATATAATTAATATAAATGTAAGTATGTTAGATTATTTCAGATTATAAAAATATATTAATTATTCATAATTTTTTGTATATGAAATATAAATGTAATTACATTACAAACACATTAAAAACAACCTCAAACACATTTAAATCATCTAAAAACTGCATACCACATCACATATATCATACTTACCGGAAACTAGCTAGTTTTACCGAAATGCGATTTCACCACTCAAATCTAGTTCCTAAACCTTAATTTCGATTCCAAACATCCTAAATATCATCTAATTACTGATATAAATCATCAATTTTGCATAATTACATTGATATATTTTTTTAGAAAAATCAAGCTTAAGTGATCATTAAATAAGGGAAAACATTCAATTTGCTTAAATTCATTAAGGATTTGTTAAACTAAGATAAAATAACTCTTAAATATATCAAAATGAGTTAGAAATAACTGTAAAACGGAAGCTTAGCCAAGAAATACGAGATCTACCATTTTCAAGCCAAAAATCAACTTAAAATCAATTAATATATTCAGATCTTGATTTAATCATTTAAATATCAAATTGAAATAACAACTCAATTAGTTTAATCAATAAAAAGTTAAAATCTCACCTAAATTTAAAAAAATCAACGAGCTATGGACCTAATGCGAGCTAAAACGTGTGAGGATCTCTTAAGGATTTTAAGGATGATAACATAAGTGTTCCTCAATATTGAAAAGAAATTTAGTGTTTACAGAGCTTAGGAATAAAAAAGAATGAACTAATTTCGAAAGAAAAACTTTAATTTGGTGTTTGGAAAATTTTTGAATGAATAATGGGAGGGAAGAAGAAGACGCGGGGTTGTTAAATAGGCATCAAATTTGAAAATATTTATCCTTTACCCATTTAACCCACTCGGTTTTCTCCCTTATCCGAATTGGTCCTTATTGTTCAATTAAAGCCAATTTCAAATTTATTTTCAAATCCAATCTCGTTTTTAAAATCCATTTTAACCAAATTAATTCTCGAACACTCAATTTTAATTTCTTAACCTAAAATTATAAATTATATTTATTTTAAAATTTTGTTTAATTAATTCCTAATTATTTTAATTATCTATCCCAATTACGATTTCCAATTCACCAATCCCTGATTTACTCTCTCGACTTTTGGGATGTGACAATTCTACTGCGCCTAGGGGACGATGCCAGGACTACGCAAAGGAAGAGTTGTATCGGGTTATTATGCAAACAGTGGAAATGTGGCATAGTGTAGGATTACACCTTATGTGTATATTTTTATCAAACTTCTACTTTGTAATAAGCCGTGATAAGTCATTACACCAAAACAGGCTTTTAGCGGCGCTTTTTGGAAAACGCCGTTAAAGATCTAGCATTAGCGGCGCATTATGAAAAACGCCGCCAAAAATAAGCATTAGCGGCGTTTTCCAAAAAGCGCTGCAAAAAACCTAAGCCCAACGACATCGTTTTCTGAGCTTTCGGGGATTTAGCGGCGTTTTTAATAAAGCACCGCTAATGCTCAGCGATTTAGCGGCATTTTTAGAAAAGCACCGCTAATGCTTAGGGCTATAGCGGCATTTTTGAGGAGGCGCCGCTAATGCTCGGGGCTTTAGCGGCGTTTTTGAGGAAGCGCCGCTAATGCTTGGGGCTTTAGCAGTGTTTTTGAGGAAGCGCCGCTAATGCTCGTGGCTTTAGCGGCGTTTTTTGAGAAAGCGCCGCTAATGCTCTATTTTTAGCGACATTTTCTAAAAAGCGCCACTAATGCTCAGGGGTTTAAAATAATTTAAAATATTTGTTAAAAATGGAAAAATTAAAAAACTATTATTTAAAATAATTTTAAAGTTTTTTACGTACATTACTGATTTTTTAATTTATATATTAAATAATTTCTTATATAATCGTAAAAGAGATAGTATTAATTTTAAAATATTAAATTAATTATCACTTGTAGTTTAGGTTTTTGGTTTAGGGTATATGATTTAGAGTTTAAGGTTTAGGTGATACCATTTTAAGGTTTATGGATTATGGGTTTTAGGGTTATGGTTTATTAGTTTGATGTTTTTAAATTTTAAAAAACTTCATTTGGTAGACATGTAACAAATAAATTTACAAAAAAATTGTAATAGAAGAATTAAATTCATTGAAATAAAAATAAGGGTAAACTACACCCAATGTCACTATACAATTAGTGGATTTACATTTTGATCACTCAACCACAAAAAGTTACAAAATAGCCACTTAACTATTTGAAAGTTTTCATGCAAATCACTAGAGTATTAAATTTTTTCCTTTATAAAGTCCGGCTAGTGAGTTCCAAGTAATGATTTGATAATTAGTATGGTGGATCAATACCTATTGTCAAGTAGAAGAATATACCTTAGATCCAAGTTGATCTGATAGTTGGAGTCAGAGATCAAAGAAAAAGTTGGTTGGATATTGGTTTGCAGGTTCGTAATGTTCAAAGTTGTTTCATGAAAAAATTGAATTGTAGAAAAGGAAAAGAAGATTGGTACAGGTGGCGTGAACAAAAAAGGCTATAAAATAATGATTTTCAATCCCAGTGTTCTTTTTATAACTTCATTTCTTGTCTTATAGCAACAGATAGTAACTTAGGATCAATTAAATCTTCAATGAAGATATTGAGCTACAATGTTTGGTTTAGGGAAGATTTAGAGGTTCACAAGAGGATGAAAGCTATTGGTGACCTTATTCAACTTCATTCTCCTGATATCATTTGTTTTCAAGAGGTTACTTCGATGGTTTAGGGATTATGGTTTATGATTTATGGTTTAAAGGTTGGGTTTTAAGGTTTAAGGGTTAGGGGTTAAAGGTTAGGGGTTAGGGGTTAGGGATTTATGTTTTATAATTTAGGGTTTAGAGGATAGGGGTTTAGGGTTTAGGTTTTAGATTAATTAGTGTTTTTTAATTTATATATTAAATAATTTCTTATATAATTGCAAAATAGATAATCTTAATTTTAATATATTAACATTATGATTATAGTTTAAATTATTTAAGAGATAATAGATAACCTTTATATATATATTAAATGGTTTAGGATTTAAGGTTTACTTGATATTTGTTAAATGATGAAATTTTATATAATTAATTAATTTTTTATATTTAAAAAGATTTAATATAAACCATTTGATGTATTTAAATATTAGATTATAAAAATTGATAAAAAATAAAAAAAAAATGATTGATATGGATAAGTAATTATCTATTTTGGATAGGACCAAATTATAACAAATAAAAATGAAATACAAAACTAAAAATTATAATTTTATCTAATTCTTTTAAATATTACTTAAAATTTTAAAAATTATTTATTTAAAATTATATGAAAGATACAATAATTTAATATAAAAATTGTAAAAAAGTTGAGCGTTAGTGGCCTTTATGAAAAAAAGCCGCAAAAGGTATACAATAGCGGCGTTTTTGGTCCAAGCGCCGTTAAAAGTCGAGGAGTTGTGGCGTTTTTTTTCAAAACGCCACGAATGTTTTTTGCGAAACGACGTCGTTTTGTATTTATATTTTTTATCCCAAAATTTCAAATGAAATATTTTCTTTTTTCCCCCTTTTTCCCAAAATCGACTCCCCCCCTAGAAATCCCGCCTGAAATCTCTTCTTCTTTTTTCCCCATTATACTTTTTCCCAAACCATATTGTTGCAAACTCGTAAGAAGATTCAAAAGAAATTGAAGATAAGAGGATACAGCTTGAAGACGGATGGTCTTGATGAGATTCTCTCTTTCGTCAGTCGCTTCCAAGATGCTGAAGATGAGGCTACTGATCTCCTCCTCGACTAGCTCGATCACCAATCCTGTAATTTTCTTTATTTATGCTTTTCTAGGGTTTTCCTTATTTTTTAATATTCTATTAGTATTTTTTAATTGTAAGTAGTGAATTCTTCCATAATCGACAAGGAGGCGGTGCACCAAGTAGTCAGTCTTCTATTGGATGTTGGAGCAGCTGAGGAGGAGATCTGTTTGAATATGCGGATGTAATTCTTGCAAAAATCTCCTTGTTGGAAATCCAGAGACTTAATTCGTTACAGAATTCTTTGATAATTAGTAAAAGCAAGTAAGGAGGGAAAGACTGATGCTGGCTTTTTTTGTTTCTGACCACCTAAAATTTCATCCATGATCCTCAGTCAACGTTTGTTTCTATGTCTATACACCACTGTGTTACAATCTCCTTGGATAGTATTATTTTTCTAAAAAAGTATTGCAATCCTTATAACATTCATTCTATGGCTTTCTGTCTAATATGTTGGTCAGTTTCCTTTCTTTAGATCATGATTTATGAATGAAAAGCAATTCATTCTTGCTGAGGTGTGCTGATTTTCAGTGTTTGTTTACAGACCCTGGTTTTGATATATGGGGCATCAGTTAATTTGAATGTAAAGAAAATGGATCAACACAGGAAGTTTAAGACTTGTACTGGAGTTCTATTGGAGGTCTTGTAGATTCGTTGATTTTAGATGATAAGAGCTGGACGCAGCTTGTATAAGCTGCAGTTTAGAATGTTTATTATTTTTTGGCTGATATTCTATCATTCTTACGATAAGAAGTTTGTTCCTGTCAGTATCATACATTTCATGCTACAGTCTAGCAGTAAACCATATATGCAAGCTAGTGATCAAGCCTATGTCAGTACTGTAGACACCTCTATTTGGAGGTTGTTAGAACTACATTGACAAATTGTTGATTGTCATCTGCTACAACTGCAAGAATGGAAAGGTTTGTTCGTTGCACTGCATTTAATATTGGTTAAATTTGTCAAGTTGTCATTTGAAGCTTGTATTTCTTTGTCACTATATATTTCTACTTTCTCTTTTGTCACTTAGGTATAAAATTTCAGAGGAGCTTGGAGATGGTACCTATGGTAGTGTGTTCAAAGCCTTTAATATAGAAACATTTGAGATTGTAAGGAACTTGATCCAGTAGTTGCTTTTTTTATCTTTCTGTTTACATAACTACATGATTTATTTTATTTATGTGATGATTGAAATGACCTCAATGCCTTGGAGATAGCAAATGATGAATATAGGATCAATTTTGAAGTCACTTTCTGAACCATTATGTGAATTCTTTGTTTTTAATTGGTCAGTCTTTCATGTACCTACTGCTAATTTCTGGAGGTTATTTTAAAGCTTATATCTGATTTCCTGTATACCTTTTTCTATATGTATATACATTTGAAATGAGATCCTGTTCGATTTCAACAATATAGTTAATGGTTGGACAGCTATCCTCTTTCTCTGCCTTATATCTGTCTTATTTTTATGTGTTGAAACTGCTTTGATCTTTCTTTTTATTGTATATTAGACGGAGAAAGCATTTCTCAAACAACCCAAGGTGTTTTTAAGGTGAACTAGCTTCTTCCATTGTTATATATGTTTTACTTTGTTGCTAATTCATCTTACTCAGACCATTGTTATAGAATGTGAAAAGCCAATGAAGCAAGGAGTTCTCACTCCTGGACGTGTTCGTCTTTTGCTTCACAGAGGTCTGTGGACTTTGAAATATTTTTCAGAGGTATTAATTTTTCTCTTTTTCTTTTCTTCTTCGCTGAGTTTTTGAATTCTTCCTGTCTTTTCTTTTCTATGAAACTGATGGAATGCAAGTGGTATTGGTTATGTAATTACGATTAGAAATATTTCTTGTGAATTGGATATTGAGGTGATTTTTCTCTGGTTTTTTATAGCTGAAAGTTTGGATTTAATTGGAATTACGGTTTTTTCTTTTAATCTTAAAATAATTTTTAGTTGAAGAAAATCAGTATTTCATTTGTTAAGGAAGATTTTCGATGTTTAAATTTGGAATAGGATTTTCAAATTCTAGTTATTAAAAGGCCATGACTCTATTTTTTTTTGCTTGATTCTTGTTATTCATGGTTTTAGAATAAATCTTATTTTTTTAATTTTTAGTGTGTGGTTTTTCATTAATCTTAAGTTGCCTCTCGGGTTTAATCTCAAAATCCCTGAAATTCATTTGGTTTCTGGGTGAATTTCTATAAGTAAATTCTCCCGTTGCCTTGTAAATCCAGAATCTTTCTTATTTGTATGATTTAGGAACTCTGATTGCTATTACTGTATTTGTATGATTTAGGAACTCTGATTTATACTTGATTAATGGTAGCTCGCTCAATTATTAAATAATTTCATAGGGAACTCTGGTTGGAACCTGGACACATCAAATTACAAGTTTACAAGTTTGTTTCTAGTAGCACATGTGGAAAATACAATTGCCTTAATTAAGTTCATCCACTTATAAAACCTTTGTATGGGTTGCTTCTCTCTCTTTTCCCTCCCAGCTTATGACTTGCAGTTTGTTTTGCCTACAAGAACATCTCTTTATCTTCTATAACAAACTGCTCACATTAATATTTTGATATTTTTTTGGTGATGATTACAGGCTATATATTATCTGGAAAAGGGGGAATCTGTTTTTGTGGCGGCACATACTCTGCTGGAAAGACAGTTGTAGCAGAATATGCATTTGCTTTGGCATCAAAATTACGTTAGTTATTTTGGTTTTTTGCTTGTAAATCCATAGATGTTTTGATTTTTTGTTAGCTGGAGATGTGACAAATTGCTCACATTGATTAAGAACCTCAGGCCATATCTTTTTTATTTTCAAGTTTCTGAAGTTCTATGCTGAATTTGGTTTAGTTTCAAGATTTTTGATAAGTTTTCATGTCATGCAACATTGCACTAGAGCTGTGTATACTGCTCCAATTAAAACAATTAGCAACCAGAAGTATAGAGATTTCTGTGGGAAGTTTGATGTTGGCCTTCTCACAAGTGATGTTAGTTTGAGACCAGAGGCTTTTTGTCTCATCATGAAAACTGAATTGTTAAGGTCAATGCTTTATCGAGGTGCAGATATTATTCGCGATATTGAATGGGTGAAGGGGTTGCTTTTTGTAGCATTACTTTACATAGTAGTTTCATTACTTTTTCTGCTGAACGCTCTTGTTAGTTCTTTTGTCTAATTTGTGAACATGATATTTAAGATGTTTCTTTCTATTGTGACTATATGAATGTAGGTTATATTTGATGAGGTGCACTATGTGAATGACGTTGAAAGATGAGGTGCACATTTATTACCTTGCAATGTGTATAGTCATAGGCAGGTTCAACTAGTTAGTTTGTTTCTCATATATATTATTTATTTTAGTTTTGATTCTAAATTTTATTTTCATTTTAATATTTACGAAAACTTGAGTTCTAACTTTTGGATTTTAATTGTGTTATTAATTTATTATTTAAAATTCTAAAACTAAATTCATTAATTTTTATATTTAGTTTTAAAGTTAAAAATTTCATTGAAAATTTAATTTAAATAATATTTTTTATTTATCCTTGAAAGTATATTTAAAGTTCAAATTTAAAAAATAAAACATAATATAATATTTATCATAAAAATAAATATTATTTGGTTAAAATAATTTTTTTAAATGTTATGTTTTTAGTGGCGTTTTAGCGAGAAGTGTCGCTAAAGGTTTGTTCTATAGCGGCGTTTGTGGGAAAAGCGCCACTAAAGGTCTCGAGCTATAGCGGCGTTTATGGAAAAAGTGCCGCTAAAGTTCTCGAGCTATAGCGGTGTTTGTGGAAAAAGCGCCGCTAAAGGTTTTGATCTATAGCGGCGTTTGTGCAAAAGCGCCGCTAAAGGTCCTGATCTATAGCGGCGTTTGTGGAGAAAGCGCCGCTAAAGGTCCTGACCTATAGCGGCGTTTGTGGGAAAAGCGCCGCTAAAGGTCCTGATCTATAGCGGCGTTTATTTCTAAAAATGCCGCTAACGTTTGCGGCGTTGACAATAGCGGCATTTTTTGCAGCGCTTTCAAAAACGCCGCAAATACTTTTAGCGGCACTAAGAAGCGCCACTAAAGGCATAAAAAACGCCGCTAAAAGTCTGTTTTGGTGTAGTGAGTCTATAGTAACAGGTTATTTTAAATATTTTCCTTTATTTTTGGATTTTAAGTCCTCCAGTTAAAGAAATAAATAAAATGTAATACTTAAAATCTTCAACTGATTTAAGTATTGTGTTTAATAACAATCAAGATCTGAGCCCGACGAATCAGTTCGGGTTAGGGTGTTACAAAACTCATTCCAAATGAGTGTTTAACACAAGCATTATTAACCACCACTCCGTTCAAGTCAAGATATAAAGAAATAATTTAACTAATTCATATCAATTCACAAATGATTTAAAAACTAATTTGTTCAAATGTGTATTCAAAAATAAATAATTTAAAGTAATCATATACTAATCCAAAATCAAATTGCAATCGTACATTAATACAAATCCTTTAAATAAAACATTTAAAACTAAAATAGATTGGTTTTTAAAAATATATATATAATTAAATTATTTTATTTTTTCAACCAAAAGAACACAATTCTAAATTGACTAGTGAATCCACTTATGAATCTACGCTTTTGAAAAACACAAAATATAATTATATATTCAGTCAAGAGTAATATATATAATAAATATTTTTTACAAACTTATTTAGTATGAAACTTATTTAGATAAATTTAAATGATCATTACGAATGATAAAGACAAACAACATTGAAAAAGAAATTTCATGATTCTTTTTTTTGTTTTCTAGAATTAGGCTTCATCTTCTTGATTTCATGCAATGTTCCTTACATTATAAAATTATTCTAAAGGTGAAGCTTACACTCCTCAATTTATAAGAGAATAAAAAGAAATTAAAGTTGATATTGAACTAATTGATCACTCTGAAAACATTGGGGCAATTTAATACCTATTAAATTTGAAACTAAGTACCTAAGGAAAATTAAGTATTAACCACTAAAATTAATATTTTCCATCAATTTACATAATTTTGATTGATATAATAAAAATTAAACCCTCAACATTTACATATTCCAAAGACCAATATGTACTTGTACTTCATTGTATGCTAGTTTAATATAGGTTTTAGATGTTGATTAAAAAACTTAATACAAATTGAACTAGCAAGACCACCAATACTCACCAAATACTATATTGCCGATTGGTAGCATTGGTGAGATATGACAATTTGTGTATTTATATATATATTTTATAAATCCCAACATATAATGATTGTGTTTATTGTAAAATATAATAATTCAAATTTTTGTAAGTTCGTAATTTATTCTATATTTCTTTCAAAAATAATTATATTATATTAATTTTCATTATATTTCATATAATATTCTATTTGCATTATTTTCTTATCTCTTATTATATTATATGTTAATTATATTAATTATATTATATTTACACATCATAATTGTATCAAAGTTACTAGATCCAGGATCGAGCAAAGACACAAAACCTTTGGGATCATAACAATGCAAAGCTAGATCATAAATCATGGTTAAGGCAAACCAAGTTAGGTAAAAGAAAGAGATAAAAAGTATTAATCATGTTGCCTTATATGCAGAGCATTCTACATTTATATAAGAAATATACCGTCACATATTATTAAAATATACATTAACTTCGACACCTAGTGAGTCTTGAGCAGCCACGATTCCAAGGATTAACAGCTTCTTAGAGAAGGCGACGGTAGGAAACAAGACCGGAGACCTCTGGATGGTGGATTGTCATTGCTGCATCAATTTGGATCACCTCTTCCATCACCACTATGCCAATTAGAGCCAAACAAATTAACCATGTTTTCATGTTTGAGACTCCCATGATTGGTCTTTGGTTTCATTGGAATCATTTTCATATCACCTATTTATAGGGTTTTGGAATAACACCCTATTTTAGAAATTACGTCAAATTAGGTGATATTGTTTTTATTTTTTTATTTTTTTAATTTCTTGTTGCTTAAACTGTAAAATGTGTTAATTTTTTTATAAAAAATACATTTTAGAAATTGGACCAGGTAATTTAAGGTTTTTTTTTCTCAAGTAGTCGAATATTAAGGAATGTGTTTGTGTGTGCACGCGTGTGTTCGTTTTTTGGCAAAAAGAAAGACAGTTGAGCTCTAATGTCAATATGTTACAATCTCAATTAGACTATATCTTTCCTATGTTACACGTTGCATATCATTCAATAAGAAACAAAATCTATCATCTGGTGGTCAGGAATGTGAGTAGAGTCTCATTATTCCATATATAATATACAAACATATTGTAGTGTACTTTCAAGTAAATATTTTAGTATTAATTTTTTGTGTTTATATAAAACATATTTATATATTTTATTATTACCCTACCTTCATATATAATTATTTTTAATGCTGATGTGAAGCAAGTGATTTTAGGCATTGTCGAATATTATTAAAAAAGATAGTATATTAAAGCATTAATAACATATTCATTGAGGAATATAGTTTTACTTCATCTAATTACTACAAAGTAGCATTGTTCAAAATAATAAGTAATTAACTTAATTAAAATAAATAAATTATTTTAACAATTAAAATATATTCCTAATAAAATATTTATTATATTTATTGAAGTATTTATGAAAAATATAAAATTGACATATTGTAAATTAAACCTTACATTATTAAATATTTATTTTTCTTAAAAGTAAATAATTGACGATAATGATACGTATATTATATATAATTAATATAAATCTAATTATGTTAGATTATTTCAGATTATAAAATATATTAATTATTCATAATTTTTGTATATGAAATATAATGTTACTTATTACAAAAATAATTAAAATTTACTATTTTAAAATGTAGTATATAATTTTTCTTTTACTCTTTTTGGTTAAGGGAAATACAACAGTTTAAATAGAGAATAACTCAATATAAAATTTGACATTTTCATTTGTAGCGACCAAAAAATTTTAGCACGGGCGCTAGTCGAATTGATTATTGAAAAATTGAAAACAGAGTCTCGATTTTATTTTAAAAAAATGAGTCACCACCGACCTTTTTCTAGGTGTGATCAGACACCTACAAAATTCTCTTTTTAGAAGAAAAATCATTTTTTAAAATTTTCTAAAAAAAAAGAGTCCATTTTAGGTCCACGTCAAAAAGCCAAAGAGAATGAGGGTTCGGGAGTCAATTACGCACGAGGAAGGTATTAGCACCCTCGTGATGCCCAAAAATTGGTATCTCGTTAAACGCGCATTGTCTTAATTTTCAAAAATACGAGTTCAATTTAATATTTAATCGTGATCCGATTGAAACACGAGAATTTTTTTTAAAACACGAGAATTTTGAAATACCATAAATTTTTTGAAAACACGGAAATTTTTTAAACACGAGTATTTTTTTTGAAACACTAAAATTTTTGAAACACTAATTTTTTTAAAACAAGAAATTTTGATAAATTTTAAACATGAAATTTCGATAATTTACTGAAAAATCACAAAAATAAACATTTTGTTTTTTAAAAACACGAGTTTTTTGAAATTTTATATTTTAAGAAGGACGTTCAGTATTTAACAAAAATCAATGATATTCCCTAACATAGCGATGAAATCAATGATGTAATGTTAAATCGACTCGTTGCCTTATGCATTAAAATTATTTTTTTATTTTAAAAATGAAAATAAAATACATGTAATAGTATTTCTAAAAAAACTATTTTAAAAATGGGGCAATTTACCAATAAAAGACCTTTTTTTCAAAATTTACTGAAATGGGCCCATTTTTTAATTATTTACCGGAATGGTCCTTTTTCGAAATCGGTAGACGTCGTATGACGTCGAGTCTGCCAGAAATCGTGTCACGTCGGTGCGACTTCTTGGCGTGGAAGGAAATCGCGCCTCAAGGACACGATTTCCTTCCACGTCGACAAGTCGCTTAACGTAGACGCGATGTCGTTCGCGCGTGAACAGTACCCCAAAGGTCAAAAATTTGACCGTTGCCCCCCCAACGGTAAAAAAAAAACTATAAATACCCCCACCCCTTTTTATTTTTTCACAAACAAATCCTTTTTAATATTTCCTCTCAATTCCTCTCAATTTCCTTCCAAATTTCTCTCAATTTCCTTCTAAAATTCTCTCAAACTCATATTTCATTTCAATTTCCTCTCAATTTCCTTCAAAAATTATTTCAAATCCATATTTAATTTCAATTTTCTCTAAATTTCTGTTTTTAAAATAATTTCAAATTTTTTATATTTTTATAAATCGTAAACATTTGTACGATTTCATCAATGGCCGGATCATTGTCTCATCTTGATAGGCATCACGTATCGGTGGAACAAATGAAAATGGTAAGTATTAAATTTAATTTTTAAATATTATTTAAGAATTTTTTATTTATGTATTTTTAGATAATTATTAATTTATTATTTGTTATAAAAGTTTGAAGATCGGGTATTGGAATGCCATATCCGAAATATGCATGCTCCTCCATCACCGTTAGTAGAGAACTACCTGCGGGAAGCGGGTTTTTGGCACGTGGCGACGGTAGGCCAGTGATACAAGTTGGACCCGAGACCCGAGACCTGAGAGGTGGAGACCCGAGACGCACACATTCCATCTTCCATGTGGAGAGTGCACTATCACTCTAGAAGATGTCAGTCTGCAGTTGGGATTGCCGGTGGACGGGCACCCAGTCACCGGGTCTGCCCAATCTAGCAATTGGGAAGCGGTGTGCTACGAGCTTTTGGGCGCTATTCCGGAGAAAATGGAGGGAGGTAAGGTCGAGATGGGCTGGTTACGTGACACATTCACTGATCCGGATGAAGATTCAACCAAAATTGAAAGAATACGATATGCTCAGGCATACATTCTTCAATTAATTGGAGGTTATCTGATGCCCAGACACGTCACGGAGCCGCGTACATATAAGATGGCTGCTAAAACTCGTTGATTTTAGAGGAGCCGGTGACTTTAGTTGGGGTCTGCCATCTTGGCAACATTGTATCGGGAGATGTGCGGGGCAACGCAACCGAGGAGAGCAAACATCAGAGGTTGCCTGTCACTACTGCAGTCATGGGCACGGTTTCGCTTTCCATTTCTACGTCCTCAAATGAACCACCCATATACATTCCCACTCGTAATGAGGTAAATTTTACATTACATTTTACAATTATTATGTAGATTATTTAAAAATAAAAGTATCCTAAAAATTTATTTAATTAGGTGGAACCATCCGGCAAGTTATGCTCGATTACCGTCCACTCTTGAAGATATACGGCTTCTATTGGACCAACGGTCGGAAGCAGAAGTAAGTATTATTGTAAATAGATATTTCCATACATTCGCTAGTCGATTGATATTTAGTATTTAGTATTTAGTATTTAGTATTATGTATATAACTAATATTCCTATCATGTTCATATAGTTTCAATGGACACCATACGAGGATCCAGTAATTTGGGCAGTAATCCCGGAAGAGTTTTTACAAAATCCGAACGCTTGGCAAGTGAAAGTCGTGTCGATAAACTACGCAACCGTGGAGCCACACCACACAGACAGAGTGCTACAACAATTTGGATGTAGACAACCGATTCCCGAGGACCCTGAGGTGTTTGACGATCACCACAAAATCGACCTTCGGCTATTAGGTACGGATTGGCCTAGATACTGGTCCGAGTTCACAAAAATGTGGGCAAATCAGTATGAACATCTACCTACTCGGGAACCAATCATCGTTCCAGAGTTAGCGTGCGTTCCAGAATACATGCCATGGTTTAGGATCCATGGCAAGCCGTATTTACTGACCCCAGAGGAGAGGCAGCGGCAAATACGTGTCGAAAGGGAAAGGCGCAGACCTCTAAATCCAAGACGACAAAACGACGAAGGCAGCCCCTCAACGAGGCCCAGACATTCACTCGGCTCATCATCAGCAGCCATGCAATCACCAGGCCCAACAAGAGCACCGATGCAGTCACTCGACGCAGCAATTCAACCGATGATACCCACCCAACCGCCTTTTCAGATGATGCCAGGTGCGTTTCCTAGCCCTTATATGTACCCGAACCCTTATATGTATCCTTTTCCGAGTCCTATGGCAGGTTGCAGCCAAATGCCTGGTTCAGCTCCATTTCCTGTTAAGCCGAGCGGACCGACGATGTATAGGCAAGCGGCGCACGAGGGATCGCAAGGGGGGCCGTCGGGGAGCTCTCCTTTTTACCAATCCCCACCAACGTATGGGTTTCAGACACCGTCGCCGTTCATGATACAAACACCTCCACACACACTATTCTTTGAAGGTGGATCATCGTCCCAAGTCCGACAACCAAATGCCAAACCGGAAGAACCAGAATCACCACCAGAGGAACAACAACCTCCGCCGGAAGCTAGAGGAAGAAGGAATCCAGCGCGTAACCGTCGATGGCCGCCATGTGGCACCGAATCCACCGGGCATAGACAATGATTGCAGTATTTAAATATTATTTGATGTAATAAAATAGAAGTTTATTTGATGTAATAAAATAAAAAAATTTTCGAGTTATTTTGATATTATTTGATGTAATAAAATAGAAGTTTATTTGATGTAATAAAAACTCTAACTTAATTAAATACCCCAATTAAAAACCCTAACCATAACCTAAAATACTTCAAAACCCTAATTAAAAACCCTAACCCTAACCCTAACTTAAACCCTAATTAAAAACCCTAACCCTAAGCTAAATTAATTCAAAACCCTAATTAAAAACCCTAACCCTAACCTAAACCCTAATTCAAAACCCTAATTAAAAACCTTATCCCTAACCCTAACCCTAACCCAAAAACCTAATTAAATACCCTAATTAAAAACCCTAACCTTAACCTAATTTAATTTAAAACCCTAAAACCCTAATCCTAATTTAATTAAAAACCTTAAAAATAGTAATCCTAATTTAAAACCCTAACCCTAACCTAATTTAATTTAAAACCCTAAAACCCTAATCCTAATTTAATTAAAAACCCTAACCTAAACCTAATTAAATACCTAACCCTAACCTAATTTAATTAAAACCCTAAAACCCTAATCCTAATTTAATTAAAAACCTAACCTAAACCCTAATTAAATACCCTAACCCTAACCTAATTTAATTAAAAACCCTAAAAACCCTAATCCTAATTTAATTAAAAACCCTAACCTAATTGGATGTAGATTGCCACCCACTTCTTCTGGGCATTTGATAATGTCCCCAATTGGATGTAGATTGCCACCCACTAGAACTTGATGTCATTCCCCAGTACGTATTTCCAGCATCAAACGTCGAGCCACCGACGTACATGTCCCATCTACCAACAGAGTGTCTTGTGGGGGATGTGCATTCGACACCGCTACCGAACATGGGCTGTTCCGTATTTTGTAACCCGCTAACTGAGTGTCGGCCAGGGATCGTGTATACATCTCGAACACCGGTCGCAAGTACATCAGTTGGCGACGTAAATTGTACATATAACTCAATATAAGCTGCTCCACTAGCAAGATGAGTCTGCACCATTGCCTCCAAGCTACGAGCATCTTTTATGTCAAACGAGTCATATGTCACCGGATCAGCAGATGAACAAAATCGATACGTGATAGACAGAACTTTCATTGGCGTCGTTCCGAAAATTTTACGCCTAATTCTTTTACGAAGTTCTGTCAAATCTATGTTCTGGTTAAAACCCAGTCGCACCGTATTATCCGACAAAAAAACAACACCATACTCAGTGTGGCAAACCTCACCATCGTAGAAAATAACAGCACTAATACGTTCACTCATATTTGAAACTCTAACCTTCTTAGCCTCTCTAAATTGTTTCTGCTGTGACTTATGCATTCTGAGAACATTTGTTGCCTAATTTATAGCCTCAGCCCAAACATGCTACTGTAGCAAAATCGCGTCCACGACAGCGCGATTCACAAATTCTTCTCAAATAGCATCCTGCTAGAAGCGATTTTACACTATTTGCTCAGAAACGTCAACTCAAAATTATTTCTTCCGGGACCTACTGTAGCAAAAGCGCGTCCACGAGGGCGCGATATCACAAATTCTTCTCAAATAGCATCCTGCTACAAGCAATTTTATACTATTTGCTCAAAAATGTCAAAAAAATAATTATTTCTTCCGTGACCTACTGTAGCAAAAGCGCGTCCACGAGGGCGCGATTTCATAAATTCTTCTCAAATAGCATCCTGCTAGAAGCGATTTTATACTATTTGATTAGAAACGTCAACTCAAAATTATTTATTCCAGGACCTAAAAACCCTAAAAAGTCTAAACCCTAAACCTTAAAAGCCAAAAAAACATAACGTGGGAAAATCGGCAAAATCGCGTCCCCCAGAACGCTATACGTGGCGCCAGGAAATCGCGTCCACGTCAGCAAGTCGTCTTGACGTGGACGCGATTTCCTGGCGCGTACCCTGATATTGCGCTGACGTGGATGCGATTTCCCGAAAAAAGGTCCATTCCGGTAAATAATTAAAAAATGGGCCCATTTCGGTAAATTTTGAAAAAAAGGTTTTATTAGTAAATTGCCCTTAAAAATGCTAATTTAATTGAAATGAGATAACATTTAAATACATGGACTAAATTAAATTGGATTAAAAATTACCAAAAGCCCAAAGTTATGGGCTTAATCTAATGGGCTACACAATTCGGGGCTTTTTTGTTTTTTTTCTTTTTCTCTTTTTTCTTTCTTCCTTTTCTTCCTTTTTCTTTTTTTTTTGTAGTTAGACTGTTGGCGCCGGCCTGAGCTCTTCTGCTGTTGGGCACGAATGCCTGTTGTTGGTCATTGCACTGGGCCTGACTGCTAGGCTGCTAGAAGCGTGGGCCTACTACTGGACAGGCGTGTTGGGTGAATTGGGCCTTCTGTTTGGACAGCTGCTTGAGTATCTTTGTTTGGCTATGTGGGCTCGATCTGGTGGCTGCTAAGTCTTGGTGTCTTGCCGCCGGTCGGTCGAATCGGGTTGCGGGTTGGGTCGGGTCAACCCAACTATTCTAATTAATTTTTTAAAAATTTTTTCTTTTTTTTTCTATTTTCTATTATTTCCTATTTTTTCTTTCTTCTTCTTGTTCCTCTTTCGAACCCTAGCCCACCGTCGCTTGCGCTACCGCTGCTATCTCAGCTTGGTGGTGCAACGATGGCCGGTCTCTCCTCTCTTCTTTTCTCTCTTCCTTCCTCTTCTCTTTTTTTCTTTTTTCTTTCTCTCCTTTCCTTTTTCTTTTTTTCTTTCTTTCTCCTTTATTTCTCTTCTATTTTGACAACCCCAAAGTGGAAGGTACCGCCGTCGTGCTCGTTTTCGGCTCCTCTCTGCACTCGGTGGCCGACGACTCAAAGGTAAACGTTTTTTCCTCCCCAAAATTTGGTTCTTGGCTACTGCTTCTTTGAATTCTTTTTTTTTTGGTTTTCTTGAATTTTTTGGTTGCTTATTGATTGGCTTTTAGGTGGTGGTTTCGGCGATGGAATGGCGTTGGTGGTGGCGCGACGGTGGCAATGGCTTTGGCTACTGTTTCCTTAGTGTTTTGCTGCTATTTTTTTAATTTTTTTCTCTTTTTCTTTGCTGCCCAAATCCTCCTCCCCCTCTTCTTTTTCAATTTTCTTTTTAATCCTGCTGATTTTGTCTTCTGTCTCCTTATCTTCAGGTGACAGTGGAGGGTATCATGGCCTAGGCCATCTGCTAGAGTAGCTAGAGGTGGGGGGAGCACGCCCGACTGCTGATTGGGGTGATTTGACAAGTCTAGGACTAAACTGTAAAGGGCATAAAACTTCTGGGGCAAAAGTATAATTTTAGAAAAATATAGGGCCAAAAGGTAATTTTTAGAAATTTTAGGGGCCTGAATGTAATTTACAAAATATTAGGGGTCAAGATGTAAATTTAGAAAAAAGTTAAGGGTCAAAATGTAATTTTTAAAAAGTTTAAGGGCTAAAATGTAATTTATATTTTTTGTATTTTTTTACAATTTTATTATTACTATTTTATTAATATTTAAAATTATTATAAAAACAAAAATTAAAAATGAGCTAAAGCCCAAGGACAAAACCCAATTATCCCATCATAATGGGCTAAATCATTGGGCCCACATGAGACCAAACCGGCCTGTAATTCGGGACAAATAATAAACACGACCCCCGGACAAAATTTAGTGCTTACAGCTGCCCCTCTTTGCTCATCGCTGTGAAACAGGGATAGAGTAAAGACTTAAAAGGACTGAATTTTGTTCGATTGTCCAAAATTTATTATTATTCTTGTTTAAAAAATAGAAATTGAAAATACCTCAGCGCGTGACCCGAGGTTCAACTCACATCTCGGATTATGAGTTGATTTTTGAAAAACATAAATTGAAAATACCTCGGTGTGTGACCCGACGCTCAACTCACCTCTCGCATTATGAGTCGATTTTTGAAAAAAATAGAAATTTAAAATAACTCGGCACATGACCCAAGGCTCAACTCACCTCTCGCATTATGAGTTGATTTTTCAAAAACAGAAATTAAAGATACCTCGGCATGTGACCCAAGGCTCAACTCACCTCTCGCAATATGAGTTGATTTTTTTGAAAAACAGAAATTGAAAATACCTCGGCGTGTGGCCCAAGGCTCAACTCACTTATTGCATTATGAGTTGATTTTTGAAAAATAGAAATTAAAGATACCTCGGCATGTGACCCGAGGCTAAACTCACCTCTCGCATTATGAGTTGATTTTTGAAAGACAAAAATTAAAGATACCTCGGTTTGTGACCCGAGGCTCAACTCACCTTTCGCAATATGAGTTGATTTTTGAAAAACATAAATTAAAGATACCTCGGTATGTGACCTGAGGCTCAACGTACCTCTCGCAATATGAGTTGATTTTTGAAAAATAGAAATTAAAGATACCTCGGTATGTGACCGGAGGCTCAACTCAACTCTCACAATATGAGTTGATTTTTTGAAAAACAGAAATTGAAAAATATGATTCTTGAAAAATAAAGGGTTTCAAAAAACATCAGGTGAAACTAAAAGATTTCTTCTTCATTGATTCTGTACAGATTTCTCCCAAAATTCCTTGCTCTATTGGTATACCTGTATATGTCATGTATGATGTTATTATGATATGCACATGTTTGTCCTAAATGCTTTTATGTCTACATGATCATGTTATGCACCCTGCGTTGTTTGTCACATGCCCCCTTCTAATTTTTGTGAGGGCCTTCATTCATTGCCTCCATTCTTGACCTTCTCTCAGGTTCTGTACTCATCTTCAAGTTTTGGGAGTAATCCACATTTCCTCATATATCACCATCCTGCCCCCTGTTGAACTTTGTTCTTGCTTTGGGGCCCTCGTACTTATTAAGTTCTCATCCAGGTAATGCTCAATGTTCCTTTTGTTTAGAGTATGTCATCTTACTATTTGTCATTTAAATGAATCAAGCACGAGATGCATAAAAAAATGGCCAAATAGGCATGAAAGAAATACCTCACATTCATATTTATTTCAAAAGCAACAAACAAAGGAAATTTACTAGGAAAGTTTAATAAGTAAATCGTCATAAAGAAAGGAAAACGAATTCAATGGCCACAAATGCTCTAGATATCCAACGCATGAACTTCCCCACGTTTCTTCATCCTGGATCTTTTCGAGCACGGCTTCTTGTGTAGAAGATTTCGTTCTTCTGAGAATGCTTCAAATATTACGACTTCGTCATTCAACTCCCCGTTCAAGTAGTTTTGCTCCTTTAAGTTCGAGCCCATTTCATTAGGACGCCCTTTCAGGTTTTCATCCTAATCCTTTTTGTTTATCAAGACGTCTTTTCCGGGTTTTCATCTTGATTTTTTCCTTTTTTATTTTTTTAGGCATAATATTTCTTCACAGCATTTGAGTTCACTGGATTAGGTAATTCTTTCCCGTCCATCGCAGTGAAAATCAGAGCCCCTCTTGAGAATGTCTTTTTTACAACGTATGGCCCTTTCGAATTTGGTGACCATTTTCCTCGAAAGTCCTTTTGTATCGGGAGGATCTTTCTTAAAACGAGCTCCCCGTCGCGAAATTCTCTTGGCCGTACCTTTTTATCATGGGCCATGATCATTCTCTTCTGATACATCTGTCAATGACAAATTCCCTTTAAGCGTTTTCCCTCAATAAGATTTACCTGATCATATATAGCTCGAACCCATTCTGATTCTTCTAATTTTGATTCCATCAAGACACGTAGGGATGGGATCTCCACTTCGATGGGCAGAATAGCTTCCATTCCGTAGATTAGAGAAAAAGGAGTTGCCCCCGTGGATGTTCGCACAGAGGTGCGGTATGCGTACAAAGTGAATGGTAGCTTCTCGTGCCGGTCTTTATATGTCTCAGTCATATTCCCGATAATCCTCTTAATGTTCTTATTAGCTGCTTCTACTACTCCGCTCATCTTTGGGTGATAGGGTGAAGAATTATGATACTTTATCTGAAATTGCTCACATATTTCTTTCATCATCTTGTTGTTCAGATTTAAAGCATTATCTGAAATGATTCTTTCAAGCAGACCATATCGACATATGATCTCTTTTTTTAGAAACCTACAGACTGCAGTCTTCGTCACATTAGCAAATGAAGTGGTTTCTACCCATTTTGTGAAGTAGTCTATAACCACAAAGATGAATCGATGTCCATTAGAAGCCTTCGGGGAGGTTGGCCCTATAACATCCATGCCCCACATAGAAAAAGGCCACGGAGAAGTCATGACATGAAGGGGTGAAGGCGCTACATGAATCTTATCACCGTAAATTTGACACTTGTGACACTTTCGTGCGTAGCTGATGCAATCATTTTCCATCTTTAGCTAATAATAACCGAGTCTCATAATTTTCCTAGCCATAGTGAAACCATTGACATGCATTCCACAAATTCGTTCATGGATCTCTTCAAGTATCTTTCTGGCTTCAACAACGTCCACGCATCTCAAGAGCACTTGATTTTTTCTTCTTTTGTATAGGATATCTCCATCAAGAACAAACCCAATCGCCATTCTCCTGATTGTTCTTTTGTCATTCACGTTTGCTTACTCGGGATACCTTTGGTTCTTAATATACTCCAAGATGTCATGAAACCATGGTCGTCCATCTGACTCATTCTTAATGTTAAAACAATGTGCGGGGACCTCATATATGCTCATTTGAAG
Organism: Gossypium raimondii; assembly: GCF_025698545.1. Classification (NCBI taxonomy): domain Eukaryota; kingdom Viridiplantae; phylum Streptophyta; class Magnoliopsida; order Malvales; family Malvaceae; genus Gossypium; species Gossypium raimondii. The sequence continues at coordinate 23,093,737 of NC_068571.1, forward strand.
AGGCATTATTTCGATTTCTCTGTTTGCTTTGAACATTGAAGCCAAAGTGGCTAGGGCATCAGCCAATTGGTTTTCTTCTCGTGGGAAGTAGTGAAAAGTCACTTCTTCGAATTCTTTGACCAGTTCCGCAATGAGATCACGATACTTGACTGATTTTGAATCCCTCACTTCCCAAGCTCCACAGATTTGGTAAATGACTAATGCTGAGTCCTAGTGTACCTCTAAGATTTCAATTTTCCTCTCAATAGCTGCACGAAGTCCCATGATGGTAGCTTCATACTCTGCTATATTATTGGTATAGAAGATATTCAATCTGGCAGTTTATGGGTAATGGTCCCCTTCTGATGACACTAAGACTGCTCCGATCCTATGGCCCAATGCATTCGATGCACCATCAAAGCTCATCTTCCATGATTTCTCTTTTGATGACACACCCTCTTTTTCTGAAATGCACATCAAGTCTGCATCTGGGAAATCAAATCTCAAAGGCTCGTATTCCTCCAAGAAGAGAGCTATTGCGCTTCCCTTTATCGACTTTTGGCTCACATATGTGATGTCATACTCAATCAGTAGGATCTGCCATCATGCCATTCTCCCTGAGAGTGCAGGTGACTCCATCATGTACTTTATTGGGTCCAGTTTTGAAATTAACCATGTCATATGATACAACATGTATTTTATGAGCCTCTGAACTACCCAGACCAATGCACAACAGAAATTTTCAATTGACAGGTACTTTGCTTCATATTCTGTAAACTTTTTGTTGAGGTAGTAAATCACATTTTCTCTTTTCCCTGACTCATCATGCTGCCCCAATATGCAACCCATTGAGTTTTTGAATATGGTCAGATACAATATTAAAGGTTTTCCAAGGGTCGGCGGTACTAGCACCAGAGGATTAGACAAATACTATTTTATCTTATCAAAGGCCACTTGGCACTCCTCGTTCCATTCTCCCGGATTATGTTTTCAAAGGAGTTGAAAAATTGGATCACATTGGTTGGTAAGTTGAGCAATGAATCGAGCAATGTAATTCAACCTTTCTAAAAATCCTCTGGCTTCTTTTTGCGTACGCGAAGGTGGCAGTTCTTGTATGACCTTTATCTTATCTAGATCAACCTCAATTCCCCTCTTGCTGACAATAAAACCTAGTAGTTTTCCTGAGGTAGCTCCAAACGTACACTTGGCTAGGTTAAACTTTAACTGGAACTTTCTTAATCTTTCGAACAACTTCCTGAAGTTCCCAACATGCTCTTCTTCTCCCCGAGATTTGTTAATCATATCATTTACATAAACTTCAATTTCTTTGTGCATCATGTCATGGAACAACATCACCATGGCTCACTGATACGTTGCCCCAGCATTCTTCAATCCAAATGGCATCACTTTGTAACAGAACCTTCCCCACATTGTTACGAATGTAGTTTTCTCCTTATCTTTGGGGGCCATCTTTATCTTATTGTAACCCGAGTAACCATCCATGAAAGAAAACAATGAATGCTTTGCCATATTATCCATCAAGGTATCGATGTGTGGCAAAGGGAAGTTATCCTTGGGGCTTGCTCGATTCAGATCACGATAATCCACGTACATTCACACTTTACCATCTTTCTTCGATACTATGACTATGTTAGCTACCCACTCTAGATATTTAGAGACTTGTAGGAAGCCATCATTGAATTGTTTCTTGACTTCTTCCTTTATCTTCAACAATATTTCGGGTCTCATCCTTCTCAAATTCTGTTGAACAGGTTTGCACTCTGGTTTCAGTGGGAGCCTATGGACCACAATATATGTGCTCAACCCTGGCATGTCTTGATAAGACCAGGCAAATACATCTTTGTACTCATGGAGCAAGGCGACCAAATCCTGCTTGGTGTTTTCTGAAATAGAAGTCCCAATCTTCACTTCTTGTTTCTTCTCTTCACTTCCCAAGTTCACTGTCTCAATAGATTCTTGATGGGGTAGAATCTATTTCTCTTCTTGTTCTACCATTCTCAGTAAGTCAAGAGACGAGACAAAATCTTTAGCATCTTCCTCGGCTTCGAATTCTCCTAAACAAACAGCCTTCTCGAAATCGATTTCAGGACTTGTAACGGGATTGTTCATACAATGGATATCTGAGCACCTGAAAGGTGAATGAGAAAGAAAACTATAGAAGAGCATCAAAGTATTGGAATCAACACACACAATGTTATGGAGTGATATGATATATGTGTAGGAAATAACTATAAGAAGCGGGAATAATTACGACACTAATGGAAATGAAAAGACCATGACAAAATGCATCTTCATTAATGTTCATTGAAATGATAAAGAACAAATATAAGTGCTTACAAAAGGAATCCCATTACTTAGGAACACACAAAATAATGGAGAACTAACATTGGGCATTACTCTGGAGAGGACTTAGAAACTACGAGGTCCACAGTAGTCCTGTTGTTCAAAACATATCCTGGAGGAAAAGGGCGTATCATCTCGATTGCATCACCCTCGTTGTCAACAACATTCATGTTGATGTTCTAAAATTCCTTTTCATTTAAAGCACTTTGTGGATTGTCTTGCCCCTCGTCTTCATTTGTTACCGCATTCACATTCCCATCAGCATGGTTAGGAAGAGGATTTCCAGCCACATTACTAATGCCATCAAATTGCAGAATGCCAGCATCGATGAGATCTTGAACCCTCCTTTTAAAGGCAAGGCAATTTTCTGTAGAATGCCCCTAATTTCCAGCGTGATACATACAATTAGCATTAGGATCATACCATTTTGGATATGGGGGCTTCAAGGGTGCCATATAATGTGGGGATATTAATTGCTTCTCCAACAATTTCGGGTATAACTCTCCGTATGACACGGGAATTTGGGTGAACTGAGGTTTTTGAGAATTGGGTCTCGCTGGTCTTTGCTCATTTTTGGGTTGGTTTTGTATAGGCATGGTGTTTGGTGGGAACATGGTGAACGATCTTTGGTTATTCATGGCATAGACAAGGTAAGAAGGAGGTGCTTGACAGTAAGGACCTTCGAGAGGAAAGTAGAAGTTTGAAGGTGGACGATAACGAGGTTGTGGTTGGGCTGGGTATGGGCTAGAGGTATGGTGGCTTTCATTTCTGACCATATGGGTTTTTGCCTCATTTTTCCTTGTAGGTATGGCCCTTTTTGAACTTTCAGGGCCTTCCATCCTCCCACTTTTGATGGTGTTTTCTATAAGCTCCCCAAATATTACAATGTCTGCAAAGTTATTCGTGGCTCTTCCTACCAACTTATCATAAAATGACGCTTTCAGAGTGTTGATGAAGAGGACTGTTATATCCATTTTAGTTAACGGGGGTTCTACTTGAGCTGAGATATCCCTCTATCTGTGTGCATATTGTTTGAAAGTTTCCGTCGGCTTCTTTTCCATCATCTACAGAGTTAGTCGATCAGGTACCATTCTGATACATGCTTGTATTGCTCACAAAATGCCGATGCTAAGTCCTTCCATGATCGGATCTTTTCTCTACTAAGTTGATTATACCACCGAAGAGCCGATCCGACCAAACTGTCTTGAAAATAGTGTATCAACAATTTATCCTCGTTCACATAGTCAGTCATCTTTCGACAAAACATGATAAGATGCGCCTTTGGACATCTCGTCCCATCATATTTTTCAAACTCTGGCATATTAAATTTCGGGGGTAAAACCAGATCGGGCACCAAACTGAGCTCTTTGGCACTCAATGCAAAGAAGACTTCAGTACCTTCTATTGCCTTGAGCCTTTCTTCCAGGATTCTATACCTATCTTGAGCGTCATGATCATCAACCTTCAACCTTGCTATTTCTACCTGATCGTCCAGATCTGGAACGATTGGATCTGTAGGATTAGACCCGAGATTTGATACGAATATCCCTTGCCCTAGATGAGCGGATGATGCAGGATGTTGCTCTAGGACTGTAGGTTCCCTTTGGGGATATCCTTTTTGCATTTATGGGCGTGAGGTGGAGTGAATCCTGGGGGATAGAGTGGATCCTGATCATTATTAGCTCTTGACTGGGGCTCTATGATATCAGGGCTCTGCATAGGTCCCTTTCCTTTGACCAAAGCTGTCATCATCTCCATCATTTTGGCCATTTGTTCCTTTTGCTCGAGTGACTTCTCTCGAGATCTTACCATCAAATCTCTTGCCTCTTGCTGTGACTTAGCCAACTACTATTGCAACTTTCTTTGGGTCCTTTCCATTTCAATTCTCTCGTTGAGTTCAACATCCATAGCTCTAGCTCTTAGACGCGTCCTGTAAGAATGATGTGATTCCAGACTTGTAGTGTCGCAACTTTGGATTATGCGGTTTTAGTCTTAGTGAATGGTTAGAGTGATATCTACATGCAATGAATGAATGAATGAATGTTATTCATACATAAATATGCACAAAAAATTGGTGTTGATTTCAAGATAGCCTCATAATTAGGCGTTTCATTAATCAAAAGAGTCCATTACAACATATTTTGCCAATGAAGATGCCCCTAGTGTCTGAATCCTACTGTTTCTAGATCCTAGTTAAGTCTTTGAGGTTATTCTGACGAGCATTCAAAGTCATACGCTCGGGAATATTGGATGTGTATCCTTCCTTTAAACCGTCCCCTTTCACTTTTTGAGTCCTCAAAGACTAGTCTCGGACTACAACATTTTTCTCAATTACTTGCGTAATTGACTACTCCATCAGAAACTCATTTTTTGCAACCAATCTCTAATCAACACCTTCCTAATAGGATGCCTATGATGCATGATGAGAAATAAAATGAAAACAAATAAACTTAGTTAGCAATCACGATAAACAAAGAAAAACTATGAAAAATCTAACAAATTAAGCTATTTAAACAAGCATTTTGGAGAAACCAACCTACGTTTTTTTTTGTTTTGTTTTTTTACACCCATTATGCTTTACAAAATAAACTTACCCCACATGATAATCTACCCGATCCAATTTTATTAAATAGACCTAATTTTCTTACAAAAACAAATATAAATGTAAAAGAAATAAAAGGTAAGAGGCGCTTCTCCCATGTAGTTATTTTGGTGACTGTTCAACGAACGGAGGTTCGACATGGCTCTAATTGGGTGGCTCGTAAGGTTCACTATATGTGGTTTTGGTTCTAGAAAGGTACTCGAATTGTCTATACTGTCGCCTACTAAGGCTAGTACGGAGCCTCGGTCATCACCCATCACAGGCTCGCAAGCTCAATTCGAGGGATTACATTTACTTATGCCTATGCGGAGGGACAAGTTAACTCACGAAAGCATAAGTCATATGTAACCCGGAAGTATTTCACTAGCCTGTGCAGAGGGACGAGTTAACTCACAAAGGCGTAGCGTTTACTTCCACTTAAACGGACGAAGCTTGGGTAGAGAGCTCATGTTATGCAAGAATGCAAGTGCACGGTGTGTGGGGAGAAACTCACAAACCCCTTTTTTGTATTTTTTACTAAAAAACTAAAACAGTAAAACTTAGAGCTGAAAAAAAAAAGAAAAATAATACAAGTTAGAAAAATATTTACAACATGATGCAGATGCATGAATTTTCAAAAATAAAATTTAAGGATCACGATTAAAAATTAATTTGAACAAGAAATTTTGAGAATTTTGAGAATTTTGACAATGCGCGTTTAACATCAGACTCGACTCTAAAAAATAGTCCCCAGTGGAGTCGCCATATGTAGCGACCAAAAAATTTTAGCACGAGCGCTAGTCGAATTGATTATTGAAAATTTGAAAATAGAGTCTTGATTTTATTTTAAAAAAGGGAGTCGCCACTGACCTTTTTCTAGGTGTGGCCCGATGCCTACAAAATTCTCTTTTTAGAAGAAAAATCATTTTTTTTAAATTTTCTAAAAAACAGAGTCCATTTTAGGTCCACATCAAAATCCAGAGAAAATTAGGGTTCGGGAGTCAGTTACGCACGAGGAAGGTATTAGCACCCTCGTGAATCCCAAAATTGTATCTCATTAAACGCGCATTGTCTTAATTTTCAAAAATACGAGTTCATTTTAATATTTAATCCTGATCCGATTGAAACACGAGATTTTTTTTAAAACAAGAGAATTTTGAAATACCATAATTTTTTGAAAACACGAAAATTTTTGAAACATGAGAAATTTTTTTGAAACACAAAAATTTTTGAAACACGAGAATTTTTTGAAAACACAAAAACACGAAAATTTTGAATCACGAAAATTTTTGAAAAACACGAAAATTTTTTAAACACGAGAAATTTTTTGAAACACGAAAATTTTTGAAACACGAAATTTTTTTGAAAACAAGAAATTTTTGATAAATTACTTATTATTGTACATTTTAAACATGAAATTTCGATAATTTACGAATAATCACAAAAAATAAACTTGTTATTTTTTAAAAACACGAGTTTTTTTAATTTTCTATTTTAAGAAGGGCGTATCAGTATTTAACAAAAATCAATGATATTCACCCAATATAGCGATGAAATCAATGATTTAATGTTAAATCGGCTCGTTGCCTTATGCATTAAAATGATTTTTTTATTTTAAAAATGCAAATAAAATACATGTAATAATATTTCTAAAAAAAACTATTTTAAAAATGCTAATTTAGTTGAAATGAGATAACATTTAAATGCATGGACTAAATTAAAATGGCTTAAAAAATTACCAAAAGCCCAAAGTTATGGGCTTGATCCAATGGGCTACACAATTCGGGCATTTTTTGTTTCTTTTTCTTTTTCTCTTTTTTCCTTTTCTTCCTTTTTCTCTCTCTTTTTTTTTTTTGCAGTTGGACCTGCTAGGCGCTGGGCCTAGATCTTTGGCTTCTTTGTTCTGCATCACTGGGCCTGGCTGTTGATGGGCTCTATCTTCTTCTTGTTGCTGAGTCTTTGGTTCTTTGGAAGCCGCACGTTGGGCTGGCTGTTGGAGGGCTGGTATCTTCTTCTTTGGGCTTCTGGGTGAATTGGGCCTTCATGGGACAGCCTACTAAGTATCTTGTTAATGTGTGGGACTGGATCTGGTGGCTGCTAAGTCGCTAGGTCTTGGTGCTGGTTCGGTCGAAATCGGTCATGGGTCAAGTCGGGTCGACCCGACAGTTCTAATTAAGTTTTTTAAAATTTTTTCTTTTTTCTTTTTTTCTATTTTCTATTTTTTCTTTTTCTTTTTTTCTTTCTTTCTTCTTCTTCCTCCTCTTTCGAATCATCAGTAGCCTACTCGCTTGCGTTAAGCGGCTTCTTGTCTCGGCTTAGCGGTCTGACGATGGCTTGGATCTCTCATCTACTCTTTTTTTTTTCTCTTTTCTTTCTCTCTTTTCCTTTTCCTTTTTTTCTTTCTTTCTCCTCTCTTTCTCTTCTATTTCGACAACCTCAAAGTGGAAGGTACCACCGCCATGCTCGTCTTCGGCTCCTCTCTGCACTCGGTGGCCAACGACTCAAACGTAATCGTTTTTTCCACCCCAAAATTTGGTTCTTGGCTACTGCTTCTTTGAATTCTTTTTTTTTTGGTTTTCTTGAATTTTTTGGTTGCTTCTTGATTGGCTTTTAGGTGGTGGATTTGGCGATGGAGTGGCGATGGTGGTGGCACGACGGAGGCGATGGCTTTGGCTTCTGCTTCCTTAGTGTTTTGCTGCTATTTTTTCAATTTTTTTCACTTTTTCGTTGCAGCCCAAATCCTCCTTCCCCTTTTCTCTTTCAATTTTCTTTTTAATCCTGCTAATTTTGTCTTCTTTCTCCTTGTTTTCAGGTGATAGTGGAGGGTATCATGGCCTAGGCCATTTGCCAGAGTGGCTGGAGGTGGGGGGAGCATGCCCAACTGCTGATTGGGGTGATTTGACAAGTCCAGAAGGACAAAACTATTGAGGGCTTAAAACTTCTGGGGCAAAAGCATAATTTTAGAAAAATACAGGGCTAAAAGGCAATTTCTAGAAAGTTTAGGGGCCTAAATGTAATTTACAAAATATTAGGGGTCAAAATGTAAATTTAGAAAAAATTTAGGGGTCAAAATGTAATTTTTGAAAAGTTCAAGGGCTAAAATATAATTTATATTTTTTGTATATTTTTTAGAATTTTATTATTACTATTTTATTAAAATTTAAAATTATTATAAAAACAAAAATTAAAAATGAGCTAAAGCCCAAGGACAAAACCATATTATCCCATCATAATGGGATCAATCATTGGGCCTACATGAGACCAAACCGACATGTAATTCGGGAAAAATAATAAACACGACCCCCAGACGAAATTTAGTGCTTACATAATTTATTATATAAATTAATTTAAAAAATTTTATTACTAAAAAATAGTATTCTTATATAAATATGATAACTTTTATTATCAAGTAAATTTTAAATTAATTATTTTAGAACACCAAACCACTCACCTTGCAATCTTGACTTTTAATAAGCCATTGTTTGCCTTTGTCCTTGCTTGTAGAATCTCTCAACGAGTTTGACACTTTTTCACACACATTAATTACATTACAAACACATTATAAAAAACCTCAAACACATTTAAATCATCTAAAAACTGCATACCACATCACATCTATCATACTTACCGGAAACTAGCTAGTTTTGCTGAAAAAGCGATTTCATAACTCAACTCTAGTTCCTAAAACTTAATTTTGATTCCAAACATCCTAAATATCATCTAATTACTTATCTAAATCCTCAATTTTACATAATTACACCGATATTTTTTTAGAAAATCAAGCTTAAGTGATCTTTAAATAAAGGAAAACATTCAATTTGCTTAAATTCATTAAGGATTTGTTAAATTAAGATAAAATAACTCTTAAATATTTCAAAATGAGTTAGAAATAACTGTAAAACTGAAGATTAGCCAAGAAATACGAGATCTACCATTTTCAAGCCAAAAATCAACTTAAAATCAATTAATATATTGACATCTTGATTCAATCATTTAAATATCAAATTGAAATAACAACTCACTTAGTTTAATCATAAAAAGTTAGAATCTCACCTAAATTTTAAAAAATGGACGAGCTGTGGAGCTAATTCGAGCTAAGACGTGTGAAGATCTCTTAAGGATTTTAAGGATGATAACATGAGTATTCCTCAATATTGAAAAGAAATTTGGTGTTTAGAGATCTTAGGAATAAAAAAGGATAAACTAATTTCGAAAGAAAAACTTTAATTTGGTGTTTGGCAAATTTTTGAATGAATAATGGGAGGGAAGAAGAAGACGTGGTGGTGGTTGTCAAATAGGCACCAAATTTTAAAATTTTTTTACCCATTTAACCCCTTCGGTTTTCTCCCTTATCCGAATTGGTCTTTATTGTTCAATTAAAGCCAATTTCAATTTATTTTCAAGTCCAATCTCGTTTTTAAAATCCATTTTAACCAAATTCATTCTCGAACACTCAATTTTAATTTCTTAACCTAAAATTATAAATTCTATTTATTTTAAAATTTTGTTTAATTAATTCCTAATTATTTTAATTATCTATCCCAATTACGATTTCCAATTCACTAATCCCTGATTTACTCTCTCGACTTTTGAGATGTGACAATTCTACTGCGCCTAGGCGACGATGCCAAGACTACGCATAGGAAGAGTCGTATCGGGTTATTATGCAAACAGTGAAAATGTGGCATAGACTAGGGTTACACCTTATGTGTATATTTTTGTCAAACTTCTACTTTGTAATAAGCTGTGATAACTCTATAATAACAAGTTATTTAAATATTTTCCTTTATTTTTGGATTTTAAGTCCTCCACTTAAAGAAATAAATAAAATGTAATATTTAAAGTGTTCAACTGATTTAAGTATTGTGTTTAATAACAGCCAAGATCTGAGCCCGACGAATCAAGTCGGGTTAGGGTGTTACAAAACCCATGCCAAACGAGTGTTTAACACAAGCATTATTAACTACCGCTCCATTCAAGTCAAGATATAAAGAAATAGTTTAAATAATTCATATTAATCCACAAATAATTTAAAAACTAATTTGTTCAAATGTGTATTCAAAAATAAATAATTGAAAGTAATCATATACTAATCCAAAATCAAATTGCAATCGTACATTAATACAAATCCTTTAAATAAAACATTTAAAATAAAATAGAATAGTTTTAAAAAACGTAAAAATTAAATTATTTTATTTTTCAACCAAAAGAACACAATTCTAAATTGACTAGTGAATCCACTAATGAATCTACTGTTTTAAAAACACAAAATAAAATTATATTTTCAGTCAAGAGTAATATATATAATAAATATTTTTTACAAACTTATTTAGTATGAAACTTATTTAGATAAATTTAAAAGATCATTATGAATGATAAAGACGAACAACATTGAAAAATAAATTTCATGATTCTTTTTTTCTTTCTAGAATTTGGCTTCATCTTCATGATTTCATGCACTATTCCCTTACATTATAAAATTATTCTAAAGGTGAAGCTTACACTCCTCAATTTATAAGAGAATAAAAGAAATTAAAATTGATATTAAACTAATTGATCCCTCTAAAAAGCAATGGAGCAATTTAATACCAATTAAATTTGAAACTAAGTAACTTAGGAAAATTAAGTATTAACCACTAAAATTAACATTTTCCATCAAGTTACATAATTTTGATTGATATAATAACAAATTAAACTGTAACATCCCAAACCCGTCCTAAACGTTATGGCCGAATCTGGCGATGTCACATTGTAACACCCCTTACCCGTATTCGATGCCGGAATAGGGTACGAGGCATTACCAAAACACATACTTTTATAAACGTATTAAACTGAGTTATAAAATTTCATACAGATTAAAACTTTCAAATTATTATGTTCGAATCGCTAATTAGGGCTTACAAGTCCCAATATATATATACTCATTCGATCCAAGCCTTATAGCTATCACCAGTTGTTAATTTCATAGCCATATATGAACTTATAATCCTTCACTTTCTCGTCATATGAATTTATCAATTATTACTTGCTTCTCACGAGTACCTGAATTGATCCTTATCATTTCATATTCTAGTATCGTCATATTTTTCCTATTAAACCATTGTAATATATTAAATATTCAATATCTTGTAAAGATTCGCTAATCTATCCCATATAATTTCACATGATTAATTCACAAGTCTTATCATTTCAAAGCTTATAAGACACATGTACATAGCTATACTAACTCGTATGAGTCTCATACTCATTCATATGTTCAATAAATCATTAAATCATTTCAACATCGAAGAATCCACATCATGTCGAAACAATACTAATAACAATCATAAATCTTTTCATATTAATTTCATATATCACTTACTGAACTTCAAATATCATTTCATAAATATGTAATTCACTAACACATCTAGCCATATACAATATCCAATTGGTGAAATCACTTAATTGAATTCAACTTCAACAATCACAATAAATCTATCACTTGAGTGTGAGTCCATGTAACACTTACCAACTTTGTCAAATTAGTGAACGTCTTATGGAATTGAGTACTTTATTTTCTCGATCCCATAGTCCAACTATGTTCTTACACGTAGTCACATAACATATACCGATGCCATAGCCCAGCTATGGTCTTACACAGAATTACATATCACTTATTGCCATGGTCCATCCATGGTATTTTCCATCAATTCGTCTTTATCACTGAACGAAAGTACTCAACCTTGCGTTCTACTCAATTTGAACTTTCTTTCCAATTTATCTATCTTTCTCAACAATCATAATTCAACCATGAATATATATATAGAATAGTACATTATTTCATGCATAATACTAACAAATAATTGTTTGGTTTCATCCATATGAATTTACAATTCAATTCATAATAACTAATTGAAATGAAACATTATGTCATTTCTAATTCAACGTTTATCAAATATAATCGGCATATGACCAATTTATATACAAATCATGCATATATTTTATTTTTCCTCCTCCTCCTCTCCATTCCACATCCTTAATGTACATAACACTCGTATAAATAACATTTTCTATAATTTTACTATTCACTCACATGTATATTCAAAGCTGTCTATTCGAGTCAGAGTCACTAAATTATTTTTATGTAGAGCTATAGAGCTCCAAATTAAGATCCGTTAATTTTCCCCGAAACTAGATTCACATATATTCTTACCATAAAATTTTCAAAATTTTTATTTATCCAATAAGTACAGTTTATTCTTTAAATTTTCCTCTGTTTCACTGCTCGACAGTTCTAACCTCTCTTCACTAAAAATTAATTATCTCACTGTACAAAATTCAGATGGTATTTACGTTTATTTCACTTGAAAATAGACTCATTAAGGGTTCTAAACATATAAATTTTAGCCCATAATTATTTTTTTACAATTTTTAACAATTTTCCAAAGTCATAACAGGGGATTCCAAACTCATTCTGACCCTATCTCACTAAACTTAAAATATCTCAAAATATATAAGTCTTTTGCTTGCTCTATTTCTTTTATGTAAAAATAGGCTCATTAATATTTCATTTCATATCTTATTCACTCTCTGATTCTATTTCCATCATTTTTGGTGATTTTTCAAAGCCACACAACTGTTTCTGTCCAAAACTATTTTGTTTCTAATTGTACTATTTCATAATTTCACTTTTTCACTTTCGATCACTATTCAATTCAATTCCACACATATATTCATCATTCAATTACACTTAACCGTTACATGATCTCATGTATTTTCACTTAGTCAATTTCCCATTGAACACTTGGAATATACACAGATATGTAGAGAATTAGCACATAAGTGCCACACTGATATGTAGCCGAAGCTACCACTGATACGTAGGCGTAGCTACCACTAAAATGTAGCCGAAGCTACCACTGATATGTAGCTGTAGCTACCACTGAAATGTAGCTGAAGCTACCACTGATCAATAACACTGGAAATGTCCACGGGCTTGCTCACACAAGCTATCAGGTGTTTGCAACACATGCTAGATCACCAAGCACCTGGGACTCACTGTAACACTATAACACTGGTCTCTAGTGACATGTCACTTGTATCCACTTCTATTCCTAAGTTCAATCGGGAATTTACACTTAACACTTTATTTTAAACACTTTATCACTTGAATAATTCATAAATAATTTTCCTTCCACATTCAATATTAATTCACATATAAAATATAATTCACAATTTATAAAAATATATTGCTATTATTTACACATAACTTACTTTGGTGCAACAATATAAAAATTTAGCAATTTAGTCTTTAATCTTTTCTTTTCTTCGATCAAGGTCGATTCCACTTCTTTCTCGATCTATAATAACACATTTGACTTATTTAATACTCACATTTATCAAAATAATACTTGACTCAAACTTTGGAAAAATTACAATTTTGCCCCTAAACTTTTGCATATTTACACTTTTGCCCCAAAGCTCGTAAATTAAACTTCATCCCTTATTATTATGTATTATGACATGCTGAACATTTTTCCCTTCTATGGCAACATCGAATTCCACTCTAACACTTAGCAGCATTAGGTATTTCTATCGATTATGTCGTTTTACTCGTTTTCACTTAAAATCGCTTAGCAAAAGTTGTTTAACATAATTTCAAGCTTTATATTCTACCATAAAACATCAAAATAAACACATTTCACCTATGGGTATTTTTCCAAATATAAACCCTAGGTTAAATTATTGCTAGAATAAGCTAAATCAAGTTACCGGGACTCCAAAAACGTAAAGAACATTAAAAACGGGGCTTGGAATCACTTACTATAGAGCTTGGAAGCTTGAAAACCCTAAATATGGTTCCCCCTTGTAAAATTCAGCCAAGGCTTGAAGATGGACAAATTTTTGGCTATTTTGGCCTTTTTAATTCGTTTAATTGCTAAATGACCAAAATGCCCCCAACTTAAAATATCCTATTTCACTTATCTAATGTCCATTTTTTTTCCAAAAAATTAACCAATGGTCTAAATTCCATTTAAGGAACTCTAATTTAAAATTTCATAACAATTGGACACTTTTAACATGTAGAACTTAACTTTTTCACTTTTTACAATTTAGTCCTTTTCACTAAATTGAGTGCCCAAATGTCGAAATTTTCGAACGAAATTTTCACAAAATCATTCCATGAAATATTAGACCATATAAATATAATAAAAATAAAATTTTTCCTCGTCAGATTTGTGGTCCTGAAACTACTGTTTCGACTAGTCCCAAAATTGGGCTATTACATAAACCCTCAACATTCACATATTTTAAAGAACAATATGTACGGTACTTCATTGTATACTAGTTTAACATAGGTTTTATATGTTGATTAAAAAACTTAATACAAATTGAACTAGCACCATCAATACTCACTGAATACTATATTGTCGATCGGTAGCATTGGTGAGATATGATAATATGTGTATTTATACTTTTTTTATAAATCCTAACTTATAATGATTGTGCTTATTGTAAAATATAATAATTCAAATTTTTGCAAGTTCCTAATTTATTCTATATTTCTTTCAAAAAATAATTATATTATATTAATTTTCAGTATATTTTATATAATATTCTATTTGCATTATTTTCTTATCTCTTATTATACTATATATTAATTATATTCATTATACTATATTTACACATCAGAATTGTATCAAAGTTACTAGATCTAGGATCGAGCAAAGACACAAAACCTTTGGGTTCATGACAATGCAAAGCTAAATCATAAATCATGGTTAAGGCGAACCAAGCTAGGTAAAAGAAAGAGATAAAAACTTTTAATCGTGTTGCCTTAATATGCAGAGGGGTTTCTACATTTATATAAGAAAGATACCATCACATATTATCAAAATATACATTACCTTCGACACCTAGTGAATCTTGAGCAGCCACGATTCCAAGGATTAACAGCTTCTTGGAGAAGACGACGGTAGGAAACAAGACCGGAGACCTCTGGATGGTGAATTGTCATTGCTGCATCAATTTGGATCACCTCTTCCATCACCACTATGCCAATTAGAGCCAAACAAATTAACCATGTTTTCATGTTTGAGACTCCCATGATTGGTCTTTGGTTTCATTGGAATAACTTTCATATCACCTATTTATAGGGTTTTGGAATGAGACCCTATTTTAGAAATTACGTCAAATTAGGTGATATTGTTTTTATTTTTTTAAATTTCTTGTTGCTTAAACTGTAAAATGTGTAAATTTTAAAAAAAAATTTAGAAATTGGACCAGGTAATCTAAGGTTTTTTTCTCAATTAGTCGAATATTATGGAATGTGTTTGTGTGTGCACGTGTGTGTTTGTGTGTGTTTGTGTGTTGGCAAAAAGAAAGACAATTGAGCTCTAATCTCAATATGATGCAATCTCAATTAGACTATATCTTTCCTATGTTACATGTTGCATATCATTCAATAAGAAACAAAATCTATCATCTGGTGGTCAGGAATGTGAGTAGAGTCTCCTTATTCCATATATAATATACAAATATATTGTACTGTACGTTCAAGTAAACAATTTAGTATTAATTTTTTGTTTATATATAAAAACATATTTATATATTTTATTATTACCTCTACCTTTATATATAATTAGTTTTTAATACCGATGTGAAGCAAGTGATTTTAGGCATTGTTGAATATTATTAAAAGCAGATAGCATATTAAAGCATTAATAACATATTCATTGAGGAATATAGTGTTACTTCATCTAATTAATGCAAAGTAGCATTGGTCAAGAATGAACTTAATTAAAATAAATAAATTGTTTTAATAATTAAAATATATTGCTAATAAATTATTTATAATATTTATTGAAGTATTTACTGAAAAATATAAAATTGACATATCGTAAATTAAACCTTACATTATTCAATATTTATTTTTCTTAAAAGTAAATAATTGACGATAATACTATGTAGATAATATATAATTAGTATAAATGTAATTATGTTAGATTATTTCAGATTATAAAATATATTAATTATTCATAATTTGTTGTATATTAAATATAATGTTACTTATTACAAAAATAATTAAAATTTACTATTTTAAAAGTAGTATATAATTTTGCTTTTACTCTTTTTGGTTAAAGGAAATACAACAGTTTAAATAGAGAATAACTCAATATAAAATTTGACCTTTTCATTTATTATTATATAAATTCATTTAAAATTTTATTACTAAAAACTAGCATTCTTATATAAATATGATAACTTTTATTATCAAGTAAATTTTAAATTAATTATTTTAGAACACCATCACTCACCTTGCAATCTTCACTTTTAATAAGCCATTGGTTTCCTTTGTCCTTGCTTGTAGAATCTCTCAATGAGTTTGATACTTTGTCATACACATTAATTTCATTACAAACACATTATAAACAACCTCAAACACATTCAAATCATCTAAAAACTGCATACCACATCACATCTATCATACTTATAGGAAACTAGTTTGTTTTGCCAAAAATGTAATTTCACCATTCAAATCTAGTTCCTAAACCTTATTTCGATTCCAAACATCCTAAACATAATCTAATTACTGATCTAAATAATCAATTTTACATAATTACACTGATCTATTTTTTCAGAAAAGTCAAGCTTGAGTGATCTTTAAATAAGGGAAAACATTCAATTTGCTTAAATTCATTTAGGATTTGTTAAATTAAGATAAAATACATTATAATTATATCAAAGTGAGTTATAAATCACTTTAAAACCAAAGCTTATCCAAGAAATACGAGATCTACCATTTTCAAGCTAAAAATCAACTTAAAATCAATTAATATATTGAGATCTTGATTCAATCATTTAAATATCAAATTGAAATAACAAGTCACTTAGTTTAATCACAAAAAAAATTAGAATGTCACCTAAATTTTGAAAAATCGACGAGCTATTGAGCTAATTCGAGCTAAAACGTGTGAGGATCTCTTAAGGATTTTAAGGATGATAACATGAGTGTTACTCAAAATTGAAAAGAAATTTTGTGTTTAGAGAGCTTAGGATTAAAAAAGGATGAACTAATTTCAAAAGAGAAACTTTAATTTGGTGTGGGAAATTTTTGAATTAGTAATGGGAGGGAAGAAGAAGACATGGGGGTTGTTAAATAGGACCCAAAATTTTAAAAATTTAGCCTTTACCCATTCAACCACCCCCTCCAGTTTTCTCCCTTATCCAAATTGGTCCTTTGTAATAGCCCAAACCTAGCCTAGACGTTATGGCCGAATCTAACGATGTCACATAGTAGTGCTTTTCAAAAAATATGTCGTCGCTAAATCCCCTTTTCTATTTAACCATTTTTTTTATTTTCTTATGTTAATTTCAAATCGTGTCATTCGTTTCCAAAACATTATTCATTTACAAATTGTTATTCAATTTCCAAACATTTTTTTATTGCAGAAGCTTTTAAACAGTTTGTGTATTTGTGGTATTTTTTATAAAACATTAATTTCACTTGAAAACCCGAGTTTTACCTAACACTAGCAGATTTAAATCATAAAATTGTATAAGATCCAAATTTAAACCAAAATCTGTAAAGGCTATAATTACAGCAAACTACTTCCAAATAAAAGTAAAATCGTAAATATGTAATAAACATTGTAAAAGAAGTGGTATGGCCACCACTGAGTCCTCCGCAGCACCGATCCGCTTATATATGGGGATTACCTGTATAGATTAAATAGAAGGGGTGAGTTTACGTAAACTAAGTGTGTAATCCCCATACAAATGTATAGTCAGTAAACAGATAATCACAGTCTGGGCTTAAGCCCTTTTCAGTATCAGTATCAATCCAGTTTGGGCCTTAGCCTATCTCAGTACAAAAATAGTCATGCTGTAGGGCTTTAGCCCATCACAATATCAGTAGCAGTAACAAATATGCAGTCACAAAAATCCTACCCATCTAGCCTGTACACACCATCTCCGTCCAACCCTATACTCCATGTGGGGATATAATCAACCCACCCATCCTTACACTCCAAGTAGTACCAAATGCGGCACTAGACAGTAGTTTGCAGCTAAGCTGCCAGTAAATTAGGTTCGAGGCCTTTCAATACACTTCCTCCGAACATTACAATCCCCCAACCCAATGTAATGCAATATACAGATATGGCATGCTATAACATAATATCATGCATGTAAACAGGGCATACAATATCAAATCAGTGGGACATCATCAGGCTTAATCGTATCAGTCATACAGTCATTTCAGTCAATTAGGTGTCTAGGTAAGCTTACCGACCCTATAGTAGGTTCACAGTCGACTTGGGCGACCCGTGCAACCTTATCAATCAAACAGTGAAAATGGGTGTACAAGCCCATGATGTTCACCCGTGTGGCCCACATGACCCAAATTGGCCTTGGCCTCATGATCCATTTTAATGTAACCCATGCTAGTTAATTATTCATGTGTTTTCACTATTTACTTATATGATCCTACTACTGCTGTCCAAACATCAAGCAATTTCAGCTTTTCGCCGAATCCCTTATTTTTGTGTTTCGGGTAAACACATGGTTTTGTTTGATGCTAAAATAGCCCCCGAGCACTCCAAAGCCTATAATTTAACAAATAACACCATAATCAGTCTTACCTCGTGATGAATCAAAATCTCAAAACCAAAATACTTACTCATAAAACGATGAACACTTATGGCAAAAACTTCAAATTGGTACGTTTACGAAAATCACGAGGAGAGCCTTAATTCTTGCAAAATGCTGCTGCCAACACCTCGGAATTAGACTATTTAACTCAAAATAATCTCTTAAAATGATACCCAACAACTTACTGAATTTGCACAAGTGCTGCTTAACACTACGAAATCAAGTGGAAAGAATGGTTTAGGGGGAACAAGGGAACTTCGGTAGTAGAGGAAAGAAAAGAAAAGGTAATTGAGTAAGAAGCAAAGAAGAAAAAAAATTCAGTAGAGATGGGGGAGAGAAAACGTCAGAAAGATGGAGAGAAAAACCACTTTTTTTCCATAAAAGGAAAAAGTAATCAGATTTTGGATATTCTCACCCATAATCCCCTAATTCACTCCTAAAATCGCTCCCTCACTTCCTACTACATATCCACCATTCAGAAACCCAGATTAGCACAACTCTTGCTAAAATTAGGAGCAAAAAAATACAACCCTTGCCATCCCAAAGATTCGAACATATGACCTCCACCATAATAACACACCATTTAACCACCAAACCAGCAGACCCATTCCGATGTAATTTACCCAAAAATCAAATAAAAGCCTACTGAACAAGAGTAAGGCCCAATTCATTCAAAATACCAAAATTTGACCAAGCGAAGGCTTGAACTTTGGAGCTCCCAAATACTCCCAGAATAAATAACCACTAAAACTGACAAATATTTGTGTCATATTTTCACAATAACGAAATTAGAAATTTTAGGGCGTTACATCCTTATTGTTCAATTAAAGCCAATTTCAAATTTATTTTCAAATCCAATCTCGTTTCTAAAATCCATTTTAACCAAATTAATTCACGAAAACTCAATTTTAATTTCTTAACCTAAAATTATTAATTCTATTTATTTTAAAATTTTGTTTAATTAATTTCTAATTATTTTAATTATCTATACCAATTACGATTTTGAATTCACTAATCCTTGATTTACTCTCCCGACTGTTGGGATCTGACAATTCCACTACGCCTAGGGGACGATGCCAGGAATATGCAAAGGAAGAGTCGTATCGGGTTATTATGCAAACAGTGGAAATGTGGCATAGTCTAGGGTTACACCTTATGTGTATATATTTTTATCAAACTTCTACTTTGTAATAAGTCGTGGTAGGTTTATAGTAACAAGTTAATTTAAATATTTTCCTTTATTTTTGGATATTAAGTCCTCCAGTTAAAGAAATAAATAAAATGTAATATTTAAAGTGTTCAACTGATTTAAGTATTGTGTTTAATAATAGCCAAGATCTGAACCCGATGAATCAGGTCGGGTTAGGGTGTTACAAAACCCATGCCAAACGAGTTTTTAACACAAGCATTAACCACCGCTCCATTCAAGTAAAGATATAAAGAAATAATTTAATAATTCATATCAATCAACAAATGATTTAAAAACTAATTTGTTCAAATGTGTATTCAAAAATAAATAATTTAAAGTAATCATATACTAATCAAAATCAAATTGCAATCGTACATTAATAAAAATCCTTTAAATAAAACATTTAAAATTAAATAGAATAGTTTTTTAAAAATATAGAAAATTAAATTATTTTATTTTTTCAACCAAAAGAACACTGAATTCTAAATTGACTAGTGAATCCACTTATGAATCTACTCTATTGAAAAACACAAAATATAATTATATATTCAGTCAAGAGTAATATATATAATAAATAATTTTTACAAACTTATTTAGTATGAAACTTATTTAGGTAAATTTAAAAGATCATTATGAATGATAAAGATGAACAGCATTGAAAAAGAAATTTCATGATTCTCTTTTTTTTCTTTCTAGAATTAGGCTTCATCTTCATGATTTCATGCAATGTTCCCATACATTATAAAATTATTCTAAAGGTGAAGCTTACACTCCTTAATTTATAAGAAAATAAAAGGAAATTAAAGTTGATATTGAACTAATTGATCCCTTGAAAACACTGGACCAATTTAATACCTATTAAATTTGAAACTAAGTAAAGAAAATTAAGTATTAGCCACTAAAATTAACATTTTCCATCAATTTACATAATTTTGATTGATATAATAACAAATTAAACCCTAAACATTTACATATTCTAAAGACCAATATGAACAAGACTTCATTGTATACTAGTTTAATATAGGTTTTAGATGTTGATTAAAAAACATAATACAAATTGAACTAGCACCATCAATACTCTTTGAATACTATATTGCCGATCGGTAGCATTGGTGAGATATGATAATTTGTGTATTTATATGTTTTTTATAAGGCCTTAACTTATAATGATTGTGCTTATTGTAAAATATAATAATTCAAATTTTGTAAGTTCCTAATTTATTATATATTTATTTCAAAAATAATTATATTATATTAATTTTCAGTATATTTCATATAATATTTTATTTGCATTATTTTCTTATCTCTTATTATATTATATATTATATATTAATTATATTATATTTACACATCAGAATTGTATCAAAGTTACTAGATTTAGGATAGAGCAAAGACACAAAACCTTTGGGTTCATGACAATGCAAAGCTAAATCATAAATCATGGTTAAGGCAAACCAAGTTAGGTAAAAGAAAGAGATAAAAACTTTTAATCGTGTTGCCTTAATATGCAGAGGTTTCAACATTTATATAAGAAAGATACCGTCACATATTATCAAAATATACATTAACTTCGACACCTAGTGAGTCTTGAGCAGCCACGATTCCAAGGATTTATAGCTTCTTGGAGAAGGCGAGGGTAGGAAACAAGACCGGAGACCTCTGAATGGTGGATTGTCATTGCTGCATCAATTTGGATCACCTCTACCATCACCACTATGCCAATTAGAGCCAAACAAATTAACCATGTTTTCATGTTTGAGACTCCCATGATTGGTCTTTGGTTTCATTGGAATAATTTTCATATCGCCTATTTATAGGGTTTTGGAATGAGACCCTATTTTAGAAATTACGTCAAATTAGGTGATATTGTTTTTATTTTTTTCTTTTTTTAAATTTCTTGTTGCTTAAACTGTAAAATGTATAAATTTTTTTATAAAAAAAAAACATTTTAGAAATTGGACCAGGTAATCTAAGGTTTTTTTTCTCAATTAGTCGAATATTATGGAATGTGTTTGTGTGTGCACGTGTGTGTTTGTGTGTTGGCAAAAAGAAAGACAGTTGAGCTCTAATCTCAATATGATTCAATCTCAATTAGACTATATCTTTCCTATGTTACATGTTGGATATCATTCAATAAGAAACAAAATCTATCATCCGGTGGTCGTGGAATGTGAGTAGAGTCTCCTTATTCCATATATAATATACAAATATATTGTCTTTGTACGTTCAAGTAAATAGTTTAGTATTAATTTTTTGTTTATATATAAAACATATTTATATATTTTATTATTACCTCTACCTTCATATATAATTAGTTTTAATGCCTATATGAAGCAAGTGATTTTAGGCATTTTGAATATTATTAAAAGCAGATAGCATATTAAAGCATTAATAACATATTCATTGAGGAATATGGTGTTCCTTCATCTAATTAATGCAAAGTAGCATTGGTCAAGAATGAACTTAATTAAAATAAATAAATTGTTTTAATAATTAAAATATATTGCTAATAAATTATTTATAATATTTATTGAAGTATTTCTGAAAAATATAAAAATTGACATATCGTAAATTAAACCTTACATTATTCAATATTTATTTTTTCTTAAAAGTAAATAATTGACGATAATACTATGTAGATAATATATAATTAGTATAAATGTAATTATGTTAGATTATTTCAGATTATAAAAATATATTAATTATTCATAATTTGTTGTATATTAAATATAATGTTACTTATTACAAAAATAATTAAAATTTACTATTTTAAAAAGTAGTATATAATTTTGCTTTTACTCTTTTTGGTTAAGGGAAATACAACAGTTTAAATAGAGAATAACTCAATATAAAATTTGACCTTTTCATTTATTATTATATAAATTCATTTAAAATTTTTATTACTAAAAACTAGCATTCTTATATAAATATGATAACTTTTATTATCAAATAAATTTTAAATTAATTATTTTAGAACACCAAACCGCTCACCTTGCAATCTTCACTTTTAATAAGCCATTGGTTTCCTTTGTCCTTGCTTGTAGAATCTCTCAACGAGTTTGACACTTTTTCATACACATTAATTACATTACAAACACATTATAAACAACGTCAAACACATTTAAATCATCTAAAAACTACATACCACATCACATCTATCATACTTACTAGAAACTAGCTAGTTTTGACGAAAATGCAATTTCACCACTCAAATCTAGTTCCTAAACCTTAATTTCGATTCCAAACATCCTAAATATCATCTAATTACTGATCTAAATCATCAATTTTGCATAATAACACTGATATATTTTTTCAGAAAAATCAAGCTTAAGTGATCTTTAAATAAGGAAACCATTCAATTTGCTTAAATTCATTAAGGATTTGTTAAATTAAGATAAAATACCTTTTAATTATATCTAAATGAGTTAGAAATAACTTTAAAACCAAAGATTAGCCAAGAAATACGAGATCTACCATTTTCAAGCCAAAAATCAACTTAAAATCAATTAATATATTGAGATCTTGATTCAATAATTTAAATATCAAATTGAAATAACAACTCACTTAGTTTAAGCATGTAAATTTAGAATCTCGCCAAAATTTTGAAAAATCAGTGAGCTATGGAGCTAATTCGAGCTAAAACATGTGAGGATCTCTTAAGGATTTTAAGGATCGATTGACCAAGTCTGCTCATTTCATCCCGATAAGGACAAAATTTTTTCTTCAAAAATTAGCTAAGCTTTACATATCAAAAATAGTGAGACTACCTGGGTACTTGTCTCGATCATTTTCGATAAGGATCCTCATTTCACGTCTCGGTTCTAAAACAAGCTTCACGAAGCTCTGGGTTCAAGATTAGACTTTAGTACTGTTTTGCATCCTCAGACAGATGGTTAGTCGGAAAGGGTGATTCAGATACTGGAGGGCATGTTGAGGAGCTATGTTATTGATTTTCGAGGCAGTTGGGAGGAGTACTTATCGCTAGCGGAGTTTGCCTACAATAATAACTTCCAGACTAGCATCTAGATGGCACCTTACGAGGCACTGTGCGGTCGTAAGTGTCGCACTCCTTTATGTTGGACTGAGTTGGGCAAGCGACGTGTTCTGGGTCTTGGTCTCTGAGACAGAGGATAAGGTTAGATTGATTCGGGATCATTTGAAAGCGGCTTCTAACAGGCAGAAATCATATGCGGATTTGAAGAGGTGTGAGATCGAGTATTCTATGGGGGACTTCATTTTTCTCAAGGTCTCACCATGGAAGAAGGTACTAAGGTTTGGACTAAGGGCAAGTTAAGCCCTAGGTTTATTAGACCTTACCGTATTCTGAAGCGAGTGGGACCTGTTGCTTATCAGTTGAAGCTACCTCTAGCGTTGGATCGTATCCATGATGTGTTCCATGTCTCTATGTTGAGGCTCTGATCCTACTCATATTGTCCCTGTTGAGGAGATTGAGGTTAGACCAGACTTGACCTTTGAGGAGGAGCCTGTCCAGATTCTGGATCGTGAAGTAAAGGTTCTGAGGAGGAAGTCTATTCCTTTGGTGAAGGGTCTATGGCGTAACCATAGCACTGAGGAGGCCACGTGAGAGCCTGAGGATACGATGCATCAGCAGTATCCTTATTTGTTCTAATCAGATAAATTTCAAGGCCAAAATTTTATTTTAGGGGGGGAGAGTTGTAATGCCCCAAAAAATGTATATTTTTGTTTTTGTAAAAATATGACACAAATATCTGTCTGCTTTAGTGGTTAAGTGTTCTAAGTGTGTGTATGAGGTTTCAAGTTCAAGTCATGCCTTTGGCGAAATTTTGGAATTTTTCTGAATAAAGGCTCACTCTTGTTCAGTAGGCTTGTATTTGTTTGGTTGTAAGAATATAATAGAATGAGCTTGTTGGTCTGGTGGTTAGGTGGAGTGCTAACATGCTGGTGGTCTTGAGTTTGAATCCATGTGCATACAAGGGAGTTAATTTTTTGTTACCCGTGCCGTGTGGGAGTTTGAAGGGAAGTAAAATACTAAAGTGTTTGAGTGAAGTTTGAATTTGGTTGCTGAGGGAATGTGGTGGACGGTTCTTAGGGAGTTTGAGAGATAGTGGGAGTGTGGTGGACTATTTTTAGGAGAAAAATAAGGGATTAAGGGTGGTTATCGGATATTCTATCCGTCTTCTCTTTTTATTTTTTCCCCAAAAAAAATTACACGTTTTCCCTTCCATTCTCCCTGCCAAATTCTCCTCTACTGTTTTTCTTTCTTTTTTTGTTAGCAAATCCCTTTTTCTTTCTTTTATTGTTTTGACCAAGACGTGTCTCCTTGTTCGGGATTCTGTTTGATAGCTGCATTTTTCCCTGTTTGGTAAGTGGCCAAGTTATTGTAGTTTTGGCATTCGATTACCGATTGAAGGTTGTGATTTTATGTTTTGGACAGTAGACAATCAAGAAGAACGGAGTCTTCCTTGTGTCACCTCGTAATTGAAATCACTAAAGGTGTTAGGGTAAGCATTGGTCGCTTGATTAGCGCTATGGTCGTTCGTATTCACATTTAAAAACTCATTTAAAATATGACTCTATGTTTGGGAATGTCAATTCTAGGTTCTAAGTGTCTTGGGAGTGTCTACACGTCAAACCGGAACCAGGCGTGTACCCGAAATGCAAAAAATGGGATTCGGCGAAAAGCCAAAATTGCTTGCTGTTTGGACAGCAGCTGTAGGCTAAATTTGAAAAATCACCAAAATTTGTAGAAATTTAATTATAGGATGAACAAAATATGAAATTAAATCTTATTGAGTCTAGTTTCTCATAGAAGAAACAATGTGAGTAATGAAATTGTAAATCGTGAGATATAATAAGTTTTGTGAGACAAGGTCAGGATAAATTCGGGTTCCCCTATTCTGACTTTGGAAAATCATCAAAAATTGGAGAAAAATAATTACAGGTTAAAATTTACATGTTTAAATTATTAATGAGTCTATTTTCAATATAAACAAATGGTAACATCATCCAAATTTTGTACTAAGAGATAATTAATTTTTAGCAAAGAAAGGTCGAAGCTGTCAAATAGCAGAATAGGGGTAAGATGGAAGATTTTATTGGTTGAATCAAAAATTCTAAAAATTTTATGATAGAAAGGTATTTGAGTCTAGTTTTAATGATATCAAGCAGACCTTAATTTGGAATTCTGTAGCTCAAGATATAAATAATTTAGTAACAGTGAATCAAGTAGACAACTTTGAAGGAACATATAAGTAAATAGTTAAAACATATATGACTATTTAGCTAGCACGAGTTACATTAAAAATGGACCACGTGGCCAAGACCAATTTGGGTCGAGTGGGCCACACAGGTGTGTGGGCCCACACGAGTAGACCACATGGGCATGTGAGCCCATTTTTACTAAATTGATTGCTAAGGTTGCACGGGTCGCCCAAGTCGACTGTGAACCTACTATAGAGTCGGTAAGCATCACTTAGACCCCTAATTGTATGAACTGATTATTTGATTTATATATATGTTGAGCATGATGATATTATGCTTGTATACTGAACTGGTTATATATACTGATGTCCTGAGATAGCATGTCATGATTTGTATGTTGCATTGCATGAGGTTGAATTAATTATAATTGGAGGAAGTGTACTAAAAGACTCTTAAGCCTAACATACTAGTAGCTCAGCTACAGATTACTGTTTTGTGCCGCATTTAGTACTACCTGGAGTGTAGGGATGGGTGGGTTGATTTGATCCCACATGGAGTGTAGGGACGGAGATGGTGAGTAGAGGCTGGTTGGATAGGACTTTGTTACTGAATACTGCATGACTGCTACTGATACTGCGATGGGCTAAGGTCCTACTGCATATAAACAACCTAAAACACATTTAAATCATCTAAAAATTGCATACCACATCACATCTATCATACTTACCGGAAACTAGCTAGTTTTGCTGAAAATGCAGTTTCACCACTCAAATCTAGTTCCTAAACCTCAATTTTGATTCCAAACATCCTAAATATCATCTAATTACTGATCTAAATCATCAATGTTACATAATTATAGTGATCTATTTTTCAGAAAAATCAAGCTTAAGTGATCTTTGAATAAGGGAAAACATTCAATTTGCTTAAATTCATTCAGGATTTGTTAAATTAAGATAAAATACCTTTTAATTATATGAAAATGAGTTATAAATCACTTTAAAACCAAAGCTTAGCCAAGAAATACGAGATCTACCATTTTCAAGCCAAAATAAACTTAAAACAATTTCCAATTAAAATTTTAATTATCAAGTAAATTTTAAATTAATTATTTTAGAAAAATTAAAATTCATATTGATAAATGTAATAAATTTTATAAATAAAAATATTTAAAAGTATAAATCTGCAACGTAATGAACAACAAAGGCTACGAATCATTTCAATGTTTATTTGGACTTGTGTTTTATATAAATTATAGATATATGCATTTTCCAGTTTGTTAAATTTGTAATTTATCTATACAATTATTTAAGTGTGAACACCAACTTAGTCAAGAAAATTATTAAAATAATCTTACTGATTTTAAATAAATTATATTATTACTTAAATACTTTTTCCTTTTTCTTATTCAAGAAAAACCTATAAAGAAATTGAAAATGTTGAGATTTGAACCCAGTCCTTCAAAGATTTATTAATCTCTTCTTTACCACTTTAGCTTTATTCGATATTTGTATACAAGAAATGTTATTACACTAATTGTTTCAATCACATTGTTTGTATATATATTAATATTTAAGTGTGTGACTATGTTGGTGCCATGAGTCAACTAGACACTAACTTAAATAGGAAAACTACTAAAATAAGCTTACATATTTTAAATAAGTTATACATTTCAACTTCATCACAAGTCAACTCAATACCAACTATAGAAAATCACAATATTGTGATAAACAGTTGGAGTACATTTAATATTCTTAATATGATGTATTTACCTATTTAAATTTCTATTTACTCTCAATTTAAACTAATTTTTTATTTCATATTTATTCCATATGTATTTACCTATAGTCGAAATATATTATTTCTTCATGCATATGTGTGTGATAGAATTTCTATTATATAAAACCTTGAAGGAAAGTGTTGGGGATTGACCCGTATATGCAACGGGAAAAATAAAAGTAAAAGTAGAAAAAGATCAAAGACACAAATATTTCTATGGAAAAATTCCACCAAAGAAGAGGACAAAAAACCACAAGCAAAGGAGACTTCACTAAACGAGAAAATATAAAAAAGTAGAAAATAGAGAAAATCTCAACAAATTAACCCTAAACCTTGAAAGAACAAAGTACTTTGACTCAAACCCGAAATTCCCCAAAACTCTCAAAGCTCTCTCAATATAAAAAATGATGAAGATGATTAATGTAACACCATAAAACTCGGCCCAGAAGTTTCAACTGAATTCTGGAGGTCACATTGGCCTCTGAAATGGCCTGCAACAAAATACCGATCACATTCCTCTGTTCCATTTCGTAAACCTCTTTTTCTCATGCTTAACAAAAACAATATTAAGCTTATCTTATGGTTATCAACATTAACTTAGTCATCGTATTAATTAATTTAAAACTAAATTGATATTTCCTTACTTGGATTGCAAAACATTTTAGATTTAGCAAATTGTCAATCAAAATTTGAAAATAAGTTTTGCAACGAAATTTTTGGCATTTTTCGACTAACTGAAGTTCATAAAATTAGGCATTTAAAAATATGACTGAAAAGGAGGAAAACAGTTATTTGACTAAAATCTGTGCATGAAATTACTAATCTACCTCATGTAGCACCCTAAACCCGGCTTGGACGTTATGGTCGAATCTGGTGATGTCGCATGGTAGTGTGTTAGGAAAACGTAGCTTTGTTTAAAACATTTCCAATTTAGAATTCCTCAATATCTTTTATTAATTCTAAAATCATGATTCTCATTCAGTCGTTATCTTTCAAAACATTATGCGTTGCAGAAGCTTTTTAAAACAGTTGCATACTTGAGTGAATTTTGTTAAAACGTTTGGTTCTTTTTGAAAACTCGATTATCCCTACTACTAGTAGTTATAAATCAAAACAATTAAAAATCCAAAATTAGAAAACAAGTCCAAATTTTAAGCAAAAAATCCATAGAGGCCATTATTATAGAAAAATACCCCAAAATAAAACTTATAATCGTAAATAAGAATCAAATAGCAAAAAGGAGTCGTGTGGCCACCGCTGAGTCCTCTGTCGTACCGATCCGCCTATGTTTGGGGATTACCTGTACATATTAAATAGAAGGGGTGAGTTTATGTAAACTCAGTGTGTAATCCCCATGCAAACAAACAAACAATAACAGGGAATCTCAGTTTGGGCCTAAGCCCTTTTCAATATCAGTATTAGTAAGCATTATAACCTTAGCCCATCACAGTACAGTAACAGTGACAGTTATGTAGTTATAAAATTCTACCCAACTAGCTTTTACACTCCATCTCTGTCCAACCCTACACTTCATGTGGGGATATAATCAACCCACCCATCCCTATACTCCAAATAGTACCGAATGTGGCACTAGACAGTAGTTGCAGCTGTGTTAACAGTGAGTTAGACTTGAAGCCTTTCAGTACACTACTTGCAATCAATATCAGTCCCCAACCCAATACAATGCATCATACAGACATGTCATGGTATCATGTATAAACAGTACAGTGTATATAGCATGCTCAACATACAGATATACATATCTATCTCATATAAGCATATAACAGTCTTTCAATCATTTCAATCAATTAAGGGTCTAGGTAAACATAGCGACCCTTCAGTAGGTTAACAGTTGACTTGGGCGACCCGTGCAACCTTAGCATTCAAACAGTGAAAATGGGCCCACGACCCATGTTGCATGCCCATGTGGGCTCACACGCCCGTGTGGCCTACACGACCCAAAATAGCCTTGGTCGTGTGGATCTCACGGCTTGGCCCAATATTCCCACACACCCGTCTGGGACCCATACACCAGTGTGGCCCACACGGTCCAATTTGACCCGGCCCATGAATCTCACATGGCCAGCCTTGTCGATCACACGCCCATGTTCGATCACATGACCTACCACACGGGCGACTAAACGCCTGTGTGGCGTCGACAATTTGGTTTTTGGCTTTCGCCAAAACCTCATTTTCTGTACAATTGAGTACACACCTATTACGATTTTGCTCTTACACACAATCCCATATCTCCAGAACCTGTAATAGACATTACCAATGCCAAATTTAGCGGCACATTCGAAAACTAAATAGAGAATATTTCACAACGAAACCTTAGAATATTGAAAAAGTGAACTCAGTCACCTACCGACAGCGAACCGAAAACCCAAACGTTCAAATCTCTGCAGAAGCACCTATCGCTACTTGATTTTCACCTAATCTGAAAGAACCAAAACAACCCTTTTACAGAAAACCAACCACAGAACAAGAGAAAGTGGCAAAACGAAATCTTACCGAATTGAGCGAGTTCAATCGTCGAGCACGATGGAGGCATAAAAGAAATCAACAGAAAAGAGGGAGGAAACAATGAAAATTCAGCAGAAAAGGGGTGAATAAATGTCAGAATAATGGAAAAAGATTTGGGGAATAGAGAATAGAATTTTGGATGAACTGAAATTAGAAAAAAGATTTTGATAGAATCCCAAAATCCCTTAATTATCTCACCACTACTCCCATTATCCCTTAATTTCCTCCACTAAATCGTCTATCACACTCCCATTCACCCTTAAACTCCCCAAACCGTTCACCAAACATCCCTCAACAACTGAATTTAAACCTTACTCAAGGACTATAGCATTTTGGTCAACCTACAACATTTACACGGCACAAGTAGTAAAAATAAATCCTTTGTTTGCGCAAAGTCTCGAACTTTTGACCTTCAGTACACCAATTCATCACTTAACCACCAGACTGGCAAACCCATTCTGTCATATTTTACCAACATTTATTTATAAGCCTACTGGTTAGAGATAGAGGTTTATTCATTTAAAAGCCAAAAATTTTCCCGAGCTAATGCTTGAACTTGGGACCTCTCAAACACTCCCAAAATACATAACCACTAAAGCTGACAGATATTTGTATAAAAAATATATGAAAATAAATATATAAGAGATTTTTGGGGCATTACACTTCAACTTTATGAGTCCAAAATCAAAACCCATACCACAGTTCATATAAAATTATTTACAGTCCAATTAAAAATAATTTATTAAATCTTAAGAAAAACTTATTAAACCAAGCAAAAATGGGAAACTCCGAGACTTCCGATTTGCTGAGCCTGAGACCTGACCTCGCAAATTACCTGAAAAGGGAAAACTAAAAGGGTGAGCTACAAAACTCAATGCGAGTCTAAAACAAATGTGATTAAGCGGAGCCAAAGAAAACATAGTAACGCATTGTCACCCTGTAATGCCCTGAATAATTTACTTCTATTTCTATAAATATCTAACACAAATATGCATCTACTTTAGTGGCTAAGTGGTCTGGATGTGTGTATAAGGTATTGGGTTCAAGTCCCACCTTTAGCGAATTTTGGTTATTTTTAGATCCAAGCCTTACCCTTGTTGAGTGGGCTTATACAAAATTGTCTGTTAATCCATATCAGAATGAGCCTGCTGGTTCAGATGGTAAGGGAGTTGGTGTGTTAGAGGTCCTATGAGCAAATCCCTAAGCGAGCGTGGGTATTATTTTTGTTCGGTTTTGTTTTAAACTGTTCAAATCAATGCTTTTCTTTTCTTTCCATTAGTTGATTTTGAGTTTTGGCAATAGTGAAACGCGAAGAAAATGGGCTCTCCTCTTGCGGAATCTTAGTCAAATCATTCGGGGCATTGGGGTAAGTGTTGAACGCTTGAATTTCACTATTGTCAATTTCGTAGTTTTGGTTTAATCGTGAATTATGACTAATTTTGGGAGTTTGGTTTGTCGACTATAGGTCCTGGTGGTCTCGGTGTGTTCTCGCATAAAAACCAAAATAGGTGTGTACCCGAAATGCAGAAAAATGAGCTTCAGTGAAAGCTGAAAACCCACACTGTCGATGTCACACAGGCGTGTACCTAGACGTGTGGTTGGCCGTGTACGAGACATGCCGTTGTGTTTGACAATGGCATGGCCGTGCACAAGACACGACCGTGTGATGGTGGGAGTGTGGTTGTGTGGGCCATAAGGGCTAGGCCAAGTTGGGTGTGTGGGCCACACGGGCATGTGGACCGGCACGGGCATGCCACACCGGCGTGTGGGTTTTGGGCCAGGCCGTGTGGGCCAACACGGGCATGTGGGCCCATAATTCTAAAATTTTCCTTAGGGTCGTACGGGTCATTCCGATCAACTGTGGACCTTCCGTAGGGTCGATAAGGGCTAACCATTCCCTATTTTGTGTGCTATGATATTCTAATAAACTGATCTGAGTAGGACACTAAATGTATGTCTGACTGTATTGTTTAAGTATGCCTATTATTTGTACACAAGCATGATAAGCATGTTAAATCTGTTATTTATGTATCTATACTGTGTATCTATATTTGGGGTGGGATTTGTATATGTGGAGGAAGTGATCTGTACGATGACATTTCACATATATTTTGGCAGCTTGACTGCATAATATCTGTAATGTGTCGCATCGATATTATATGGTGTGTAGGGGTGGGTGGGAGTTTTTAACCCCACATGGTGTGATGGGATGGTCGAAGATGGTGTGTAGAGGATAGGGATAGGATTCATTATATTTATTTTGTTCATCTAATTCTGATAACTATATCTGCTATGGACTTAGGTCAAAATCTGTATCAGACTAATCATGAAATTCTGTGTATGTTACATGTTTATTTCTGTTGGGTTGACAAGTGAGTTTACGAAAACCCACACCTATTTGTCTGTTCTGTTCAAGTAATCCAAAGACTTAGGCGAATCGGTGCGACGGAGACTCAGCGGTGACCAATCAACCGAGAACTGTCTATACTAAGTAATTTATGGTTTTTAATTGAAATTCTTGATTTAATTAAGAGTTTGTAATTTTTGGGACACTCTGGATTGTATGGTTTTTAACTATTGGTTTTCGTTTTGTTTGCTTGTTATCCTGCATGTTTTGACAAAACATTTTATGAAAATGTCGGTTTTACTCAAACAAAGGTTTTTCTGAAAATACAAACTTGATTTCCAAAATATAACGATTTTATTAGACCTTTGCTGTAAATTGTGTTTTGGCAAATGAAATAATTAAATAACGCTTCCAGTAATAGTTATAGAAATGAATATGGGTTTTAAAACTTGGATGATCAATCGAACAACTATTGAAAGTTTTATCGTAGTAACACTGTTTTCAAAACCTTCTTTGTTACACTCCTTGATTCGACCATAACGTCTAGGCCGGATTTGGGGTGTTACACACCCAAACTTACAAAAGCAAAATTTGAATCACAAATAGATATCATATCAGAGTAAAGAATCATAGACCTTAAATATTAATCAAATGTACAAATATTATAGACGAATGTAATATGGCACAAAATCCCACCTATCCAGCTGCACACCTACTCGGTCATCCATCACACACCAATAAGGGTATACTGGACCCTTTCCAACCTCTACACACCAATATTGTGTCATGGTGGACCCATTCAACCGAAGCACACCTTAATATGGTCATTTGCCACTTGAAGTATTGCGGATTTACAGCCAAATTATAATAATGCTACTAAACTGCTAAATCGAACTTCTTTTCCTTCATAACCAAATCCCAACCACAAATGCAAATGCAAACGCAAATAGTATTATGCATACAGATAAACAGAATCAGACATGCTAATTTTCAATTTCCATAATCAATAAACACATTTGTAGCTAGTTCAGTTTAGCTAAAATCAAAAGCAGACAAACTCGTATTTAATTACTTAGTGGTAACAACAATATGCACAATTTCTATTTATCATATCATATAAGCACTTAAGAGAACAATAAAATTTAATCTTATAAGTACACACACATAAATAAATTTAAGCTTTAATGGTGTGCCAACCACTTCTACAAAGGATTAAACGCGCAAGAAATAAAACAGGGACTAAAATGAATTATTTAACGAATAAGAAGTAAAAACTGCAAAAACAAGACCCCACGGTTGGAAACACGAAAATATACACACTTTTTCATACCCTTTTTAACCCAAATTCATATAGTTTCGGTAAAATTCTTGTCGAAAAAATATAATAATTAAAAATAATTAAATTGCACTTAAATTTTTAACATGTTGAATTTTAATTAATTTTATATTATATTTTGATTAATTTTGATCATTTTTGACAGAATCGCACAAAGGGCGAAAATTGGCTCGATAGACATTGCTAGAATCGCAAAATCGAGAAACGATTTTGAAGCATCAAGGAAAATTAAATTTTTAGCCTAAGATGGTCCAAATTATGAATATTAATTCATAATATAATTAATTTGAAATTTTAATCCAATTTAATTTGGGTTAAATAACTTATTATTAATTAATTATGAAAAGAGGCCTAGTTGAGCTGAACAAAGAAAATCGATCTAACCGAGCACTGGGAAGCCCAAAACTATCGCACATGCTGAATCAATCAGCTTGTTTGACTGATTATTTTACTTGAAAAATAGCCCTTGAAGACTCCTTCAATTTGCATTCAAACCCCTCCACTATTTATGCCTTTCTAGATTTGCGCCTACCTGAAAATAGCAAGTTTGGAACATTCAAACTCGCCACATGTGTGGCCGGCCATGGGATGACTCTATGGCTGCTAATTTTTCCTATTTTTGGTAGCCTACTCAACCTATAAAAACCCCCCTTTGCTGCTCATTTGAAGCACATATTACAAACCATTCATTCTTCACTTCTCTCTTACTTTTCTCTCTTCATTGTTCATCAATTTTTTCCCCATTCCCTTATCGATTTCACCTATTGAAAAAGAGTCATTCAACCACCATTTGGAGTAACATTCAAGAGTTCATGGAAGCATCAGATTAATAAGAACAAGCGAAGAAGGAGGAACAGAGCAAACTAGTCAAGCCTCGAAAAAATACCAGATTTGATTCTTGTTCCTTATCCTTTTAATTTTATTGTTATTGTTATGAACATGTCTACGAATATTTGTGATGTTGATATGTTTAATTTAATTAATATGACTTAAATTTAATTTGTGTTAGGTTGATTGCATTTCATCTACTTGAGTTATTAAAGTTGTGTTTGTGTTGTTATAGGTCTCGTAAAGATGTTTGATTAAGTAAAACCATGACTAAGTTATTCTTGCATTACAATTGTAAGGAAACTAATTAACTATTTAAACGGATTGAAATTGTAATTAATTGACACAATACTTAATTAGTGCATGTTTAATCATCTAAGATAGCTGAGGTTTAAATTAGCAACGGTATCTAACGATACATTAGCCTTGCATAGCTTGCAAGATTATTGTAATTAAATTGTTTCAAGGTAGAAATACATTGTTACCTCACATAATCTTTTATGTGCTTATGAGATTGAATTAATTGTTTGAATTAACATAGAGATATGTACAAGATTTTATTTTAATGTCAAAAGTATGTATGTGCATTAACACATTTGCTTATTAAGATTTGTTTAACCAGTTGAATTGACATGGAGATATAGTCAAGAGATAAATGGATTTTGGTAGGTGAGTATGTTCATAAACTAGCAAATTACAAAGTTGCCGTGAGTATATTTGTAACAACATGAAAATGAGTTTAATAATTCTAAGTTAAGAAATGTATTTAATCTAACACAATTATGTCATCTTGATTAAAATCATCTTTTGAAATCGTGCATTGGAACTTCTTTTATTTTTATTTCTTTTTACTTAGTTAAAATCTTAGTTTTTAATCACCTCCTCAAATCAAAATATTTTTCTTCACCAAAGTGTTTTTAGTTGCATTCATAAATAATTCTTTTCACAATCCCTGTGGGTACGATAACTCGACATTTACTTGTCACTTTATTACTTGTTGCGATTGAGTACACTTGCACATTTTCGTCGTTCCAAGTTTTTGGCGCCGTTGTCCGGGACTGTTTTAAAAGGCATTATTTGTGAAATTCTTAATTTTGCATTTTGGTCATTTTTTTTCTATTCAGTTTTAACTTAGTTAATTTTTTCTGTGTTGTTTTAGGTGTTTATGAGTATTGATTGAATTATCAATTTACTCCTCGTAGACCTTAAAATTGAAAGGACTTTTAGACAAAGGAGAAGACTAGCGAACCAAAGAAGGACCGAAGAGATGAATTTCAAAAATCAAAACAAAAATCCAAGAGGAACATTCGCTTATAATGCTCACAATCCGATCATTGTTGCGAATGACAGAAATATTATCAATCAAAAATAGGCCATTCCTCTATTCAACGAGCTCAACTCGAGTATTAGGAGACCCGAAATCGAGGCAAAACAATTCGAGCTGAAGCATGCCATGTTCCTAATGTTGCAAAATATGGGTCAATTTAGTGGGATTCCTACTGAAGATCTACATCTTCATCTTCGGCTATTCATGGAAGTGAGTGACTCATTTAAACTAGTCGGGTTGATCGAGGATGCCTTGAGATTGAGATTATTTCCATACTCATTAAGAGATAGAGCACGAGCATGGTTGAACTCCCTACCATCCGGTTCCATAACTACATGGCAAGAGTTGGTTGAACGTTTCTGAATGAAATACTTTCCTCCATCTTTGATGGCCAAGATTCAAAATGAAATCACTTCATTTCAGTAACTTAACGAAGAATATTTATATGAAGCATGGGAGCGGTTCAAGGAGTTATTACGAAAGTGCCCTCATCATGGCATTCCTTATTGTGTTCAAATGGAGACATTCTATATTGGTCTCAATATTCATACTAGAATGATGGTGGATGCTTCGAAAAATGGAGCCCTTATTTCTAATTCTTACAACGAAGCTTACGAGATTATTCAAAGAATTACGAACAATAACTATCATTGGCCAACTAATCGAGCAACCTTAGAAAGACGAGGTATATAAAGTGGACACACTTGTTTCTTTGACAGTCCACGTATCCTCTATGTCTTGTATGCTTAAGAATGTAATTATTAATGGTTTCAATGGTAATATGACAGGTCAGCAACCAAACCAGTTCGAGAATATTTCCTGTGAAAACTATGGAGATGGCCATTTTTTTAAAAATTTCCCATTGAATCAAGAGTCAAAATATTACATGAGAAATCATAATTGGAATGGTCTGCAATCAAATTCTTACAACTCTTCATGGCAGATTCGTCCAATTTCTCAATAGAGTAATCAATGGGCAGACCATAGCGATTCTTCTATACCATTTTGACCAAATTATTTGCCAGAATATTCTCAACAAGTGTAACAACCCCCACCAATTGAATCTTCCAATGATCTTGAGAATCTGCTGAAGGCATATATAGCGAAGAATGATGCCACTATAAGAAATCTAGAGTATCAAATGGGTTAACTAACCAATGAACTTCGAAATAAACCCTAATGTATTTGGTAGAGCAACACAGAAAATCTAAGAATTTTGGGCAAAGAACATTGCAAAACAGTCTCTTTGCCAAATGGAAATACATTGGAACCCAAAGTGGTTGAGGTTTGAGATGAGCCTATTGTAGCTCAAGACAAAGAGAAAGTTCAACCGAGTGTTGAAACTCTTGTTTCACAGAAGTTAGATCCGTTGATCCTTGATGAGGTAAACTCTAAACCAATTAGTTCTGATTACTTAACACCCTTGTTGGATACAGAAAAATTTCCACAGAACAGTTGTCTAGTTAAAGCTAAGATTCCACCACTGCCATATCCTCAACGATTCTAGACGTAACTAAAGGATACTCAATTGAAAGAAATCATTGATGACGAGGTGACTTTTAATGACTTCAATGCTGCTAAATCCCCAGATATAGTTGAAGACTGCTCTACTATTTCCAAGATGGAATCGCTAGCTTCTACAGAATTGAAGCTCAATTCTTTACATGGTCTGTTAGAACATATTCTACTGGAGGATTCACCAAGTGATGATGAAGACAATGAATGTTTGGCTTGGTTAGAAGCTAATTTGAAGGAATTCACTCAAGAAGTTCCACTCAAATCGTTATAGTTATCATACTCAAACCATTAGAGTTATCATCTCAAGAGTATATGCAACCAAAGTCATCGATTGAAAAGACAGCTAAATTGGAACTGAAGGTTTTGTCTCCTTATTTGAAAATGACCATTTGGGTCTGTCTTCGACTTTACCTGTCATTATTTCAGTTGAGTTCACCAAAGATCAAGAAGAAGAGGCACTTGTCATTTTGGAAAGGCAGAAGCAGGGTACTGGATGAATTATTTCACATATTTGATTCATGGGTTGAAGGATTTGTAGGAATTATAAGAAATTAAACAGGGCTACTAGGAAAGACCATTCCAGGTTTTCTTTCTCTAATAAGATGTTGGACAGATTTGATAGGCCTAAGATGGTCCAAATTATCAATATTAATTCATAATATAATTAATTTTAAATTTTAATCCAATTTACTTTGGGTTAAATAAATTATTATTAATTAATTATGAAAAGAGGTCTAGTTGAGCTGAACTGAGAAAATAGATCCAACCGAGCATTGAGCAGCCCAAAACAATCCCACAAACTGACCCAATAAGCTTGTTTGGCTGATTATTTCACTTGCAAAGTAGCCCTTGAAGACACCTTCAATTTGTACTCAAACCCCTCCACTATTTATGCCTTTCTAGATTTGCCCCTACCTTAAAATAGCAAGTTTGAAACCTTCAAACTTTCCACATGTGTGGCTGGCCATGGGGGGACTCTATGGCTGTTGATTTTTCCTATTTTTAACAGCCTACTCAACCTATAAAACCCCCATTTGCTGCTCATTCGAAACACATCTTAAAAACCATTCATTCTTAACTTCTCTCTCACTTTTCTCCTTTCATTATTCTTCAATTTCTTCCCCATTCCCTTGTCAATTTCACCTCTTGAAAAAGACTCCTCCAACCACCATTTGAAGTAGCATTCAAGTGTTCATGGAAGCATTGGATTAAGAAGAACAAGCCGAGAAGGAGGAGTTGAGCAAACTAGTCAAGCCTCAGAAAAACACCGGATTTGATTCTTGTTCCTTATCCTTTTAATTTTATTGTTATTGTTATGAACACGTCTATGAATATTTGTGATGTTGATATGTTCAATTTAATTAATATGGCTTAAATTTAATTTGTGTTAGGTTGATTGCATTTCATCTACTTAAGTTATTAAAATTTTGTTTGAGTTGTTATAGGTCTCGGCAAGATGTTTGATTAAGTAAAACCATGACTAAGTTATTCTTGTATTACAATTGTAAGGTAACTGATGAATTAATTATTTAAATAGACTGAAATTGTTATTAATTGACACAATTCTTAATCAGTGCATGTTTAAATCATCTAAGGTAGTTGAGGGTTAAATTAGCAATGGTATCTAACGGTACATTAGTCTTGCATAAGTTGCAAGATTATTGTGATTAAACTGTTTCAAGGTAGAAGTACATTGTTACGTCACGTAACCTTTTAAGTGCTTCTGAGATTGAATTAATTGTTTGAATTGGCATAGAGATGTGTACAAGAGATTATTTTAATTCCATAAGTATGTATGTGCATTAACACATTTGCTTATTAAAATTTTTTTAACTGGTTGAATTGACATAGAGATATAGTTAAGAGATAAATGGATTTTGGTAGGTGAGTATGTTCATAGGTTAGCAAATTATCGAGTTGACGTGAATATGTTCGTAACAACATGAACATGAGTTTAAAGCCTCATTTCTAAAGCCAAACACGACCGTGTGGACCACCCATGTGCGACACATGCCCACGTGGTTGCTCATGTGGTTCAAAAACCACCCTAAATCTGGTTTCAAATAAAAAAAATCAGCATTGAAACAACCTCAAATTACAAATGTTTAAGAATACACACCTCAAATGTGCTTCCAAAATATTATGAATCGATTGAAAGACCTCCACAAAACTGATCTGAAACTCGTTCACACAAATACTCAAAGACTAAGAAACTTACCGATCGTAACAAGATATAAAGATACAAAGACAATTGATTAAAACTCAAATCACAAATTTTCCCCTTTCCCCCCTTAAAATCCTCATTAAACAAAGGCAAAGGAATAAGAAAAGCTTTAAAAAGTGGCAATTGATGATAATTTTAGAACAAATAAAGTGACACAGAAATTATTAGAGCTTTGGTGTATAGTCACAGTAGGACAAATAGAAACACAAAATAAAAGAAATAAAAAAGATGGTGAAGAAGAGAATACCGTAGCAATAAGAGTCCAAAAATTGAAAATGAAAACAAAATGTGAAGTAGAAGATTGACATGAGAGAAAGTAGGGAACAAATGCGAGAGGATTTTGGGTAAAATTTCTAAAATTTGAATTCCCACTCAACCCCCTAACCCCCTATCAAATACATCTAAACACAATTTCAATTAAATTCAACCACTTAACTACACATCAGAAAAGAACAAAAAGAATAATCCTTGATTACACGCACAGGGATTCCAACACAGGACCATGGGGTAAGCTAATACACATCTTACCACTGAACTAGTAGGCTCATTCTACTCCTAAAACACAAAAAGTAACTTAAAAGCCTGTCCAAGCCACTAACCCAACCAATAGACCTTAATACTTTTAACCCCGAATTTCAAATGTGACAATTAATCTAAGTTACAATAGCCCCTTTTATAGGCTAAATTCGTAGGTCAAATACGACTAAAATAACCCTAAAATAATCATAATTTAATTAGGAAACAATAGAAGAGTTTAACTAGGAGAAGAAACCCTCTTTAAGTTGAATGCAAGTCGCCATGCTATTTTCACCTAGTCGTGACATCCAGAGTCGAGTCGTCATGACTTTGTGGCACCCCAAACTTGGCAGGGACGGTCTAACCTGAATCCAGAATGTCACATTAGCCACTTACATGACTCTCTTTACCGACAACCAAACACTCTATAAAACTACCACTCACGTAACGACCCATTTTTCAGTGGTGTTGGAAACAATGGTTTTGAGGCCACCAAATCCTATGAGTAAGTTCATAAATATTATCATTTAATATTTACGATTCAAACATGGTTTTAAAAAGGTTTTTGATATAGTGGTAAGACCCTAAGGTCAAGTGGTTTTAAAAAAAATGTATCGGGACATTGTTTCTATAAACCGAGCCATAAATATTTTTATAAATATTTACAGAGTGTCATTAAGGTAGTATTGAAGTTTCACTAAAAAACTTTAACGTTTCGATAGTTAATTAATTAAAATGGTCTAAATTATAAAAGATGTAAAATTTGATCACTATTTGATTTGAGTGATTAAATGGTTATTTGATTAAAGGAAAAGAGACTTAAATGGGAATTAGACCAGTCAAGGTATTAGTGGATAATAATGGACATGAATTTGATGTTTTATTCAATTATTAACTAAGGTTAATATGGTAAATTAATAATTATATTTAAAATAAATAAAATAAAAGCTTTTTTATCATATTTTTCAAAGCTCCATCACCAATTGTAAATGGCGGAAGGAGCCATTTTTTTAGCTTGGAGGTTTTTGCAACTTCACAAGTAAAATTGGTAAGTGATTTTGGCCCTATTTTTAATAATTTTTATGTTTTTGAGATCGCTACAACTAGGTCCAAACAAGACGTACCTTTGATTTTGAAACTATTAAAAATTTTGAATGTTGCCATTGATGAAACTTGTGATTTTAGATGTTAAATGATGAATTTGAGATATTAGTTGCTATTTAAAAGTATTTTATTAAGTGATTTTGATGAATTCTTTTATTAGGGACTAAATTATTAAAATAGTAAAAGTACAAGGATTTAATTTGAAATTAATACAAATGTGGACTATTTTGGGTGCCATGAACAGTCAGCTAAACTTAAATTTGGAGAAAAGGTTAATTTGCATGTTTTAGGCTCATGAATTAAATTGAATAAAAGTAAAACTTTAGGGGCAATTTTGTAAAAAATGTAAAAAAGACCAAATTGCATGAAATAAAATATTTTATTGTCTAAATTAATAGACTGACTGAAATTAGTAATTTAGATCAAGATCAAGTGGAAGATCGAGGAGAATAGAAAATTACCAAAATGCTCTTATACTTTGACATTTCTGCAATTATGTTAGGTAAGTTCGTATGAAGTGTATTGTGTATACTGTTGGTTAAATTGAATGTTATTATATGATTTTTATTGAAAATGAATCAATATATATGTTATTATACAATTTATTATGTTATGAAATAATGTAAATCTAACGTACGACGACTATCGAGCCCTGTTTAAACCTTAGGAATTCCTAGGATACAAATGACATGTCATTAGGGTTTACATGATTTGGGTGCTAGTCTTGAATGTCCTACTGATGGTTGAGGTCCGACATGTGCTGCAGATACTCCACAGCTCGTGTGAGCAGCATCGTGTAGCTACATTCTGACAAGCATACATATACAAGAATTAACGGATTACAGTTATATAAGTTAGCACACTTTGTGTGAGCTATCCCGGGTATCCAGCAGTATTCTAAACGGTTCAACGGGCATGAATTGGAAAGGAAACGATAAATGTTCAATACAAACAAATACATGTATATATGAAATACATTGAAATGATGTGATATATGGAAAACATGTTATGTTATGAAGGATGTTATATACAATTGAATCATATTTAGGTATAATGGTTATCCATGTTGAATTTATATGAAATATGTTTAAGTATGCTAACATGTTTTGTTGTTTGATGCTTAGGCATGTGCCTAGCTATTGGTTGGATTGTATTATGTTTACTTATAAAGTTATGCATTGAAATGGTAAGTTTCCAAATGGAAATATACTTGTGTTCATTAAAGAGTGGTGCAGTTTAAATTATGTAATTTCTTATGAAATGGTTTATCATGAGGTTAATTCCAAAAGAGCTATATTTAAATGCACTATCTTGTGGCTATGGTTGATGATATGCTTATGTCTTGTGTGTTATGCATATGAAATGGGTGTGGAAAGGTAATGGTATAGTAAGTTCATACTTGAAGTGTAAGATGATGAAAATGGAAATGATAAGTTGAATTGATGTTGTTATTTAAGCTAAAGAAAGTAAATGCAATGGAAAGTAATGAAATTCAAATGAAAGTAAGAAAATTTTGAAAGGATTTACAGTTTTATAAAATCCTACGATGCTAGGGATGATATATATGTGATGTTGTGGATTTATTCACAGTGTGAATTGTTGAATATGGTTTCATGAATCTTGCGGTATTGGTATAGGATTTTTCTTGATATGTATAAATTTCATATTTGAAATGAATTGATATGACTAAAGTTTATACGAGCTTACTAAGCATTCATTGCTTACAAAGTTGTTTTCCTTTACTTTTCAGATTATCAGAAGCTCAATTAGGTTGGAAGCTAGTCTGAGATCCATCATACTATCCATCAAGTTTATCGGTAGATTTCTATGCTTTGGTCGCGGTTATAATGGCATGTATAGGTGCACTATGTCTAATGTTTAATTGATGAGTTTGGTATATATATGTCATTTTGGATGATGATTATGGCATGAAATGTTGCTTTGAATTTGAGGTACTTAAGGTACTATTGATAGCTTGTTGATTGTGGTTAATATGGTCAAATTGGTGTATGTTTTGAAATGAACAAATTTGGTATGGTTGTTATGTATCAATTATGACATGTTTTGGCATGAAAATAAGTTAAGTGATAATTGGTTAAATATGCACATGTATAGCCGTTTTGGTTGATGTTATAGCCATTATGTTTTGGCTTGTAATTATGGTATATATACGTGACTTTATGATGGTTGATTTTATAGTCTCTATGATGCTTAAATGATGAAAGTTGAAATGGTATTTAAAATGCGTGTAATGGAATGTTCTTTGACATGGTTGAATATGGTCATTTTGGTATTTGGAATGTAGTGGACAAATATGGCTAATAGTGTTAAATGTCAAATGGCCAATTTGGTATTTTTGGTGTGAATTTGATAGGTAAATAAAGTGGTAACTTTTGATATAAACGTAGTTATAAGTTGATTGAACTTTTGGCTAAACTATGCTTATGGTTATACATTTTAAATGGTTGTGATTGAGGTGCCTTTTGGGCATATTAGTTGTATGCACATATACCTTATTGGCTTATCTTGTGGATGCATTATTTGCTACATTTTGAATGCTTGTTTACATGTGGAAAATTCGTTGTAGGTGTGTGCATGATTGGGTGAGAAAAATGGCTTGGAAATGGCCTATTTTTCATCCACACGGCCAAGGACACGGGCGTGTGTCTCAGTCGTGTGTGATACACGACCATGCAACATGACCGTGTGTCCCTTGTAGCTTTCAAAAGGTTCCAAGTCAGGTAGTTACACGGCCTAGTACACAGCCTGGCGCTCGGGCATGTGAGGCCACTTCGAATGGTACAGGGCCTGGCACACGGGCGTGTGGCTTGGCGGCGTGACCCAAGTCAGAGAGTTA
Organism: Gossypium raimondii; assembly: GCF_025698545.1. Lineage (NCBI taxonomy): Eukaryota > Viridiplantae > Streptophyta > Magnoliopsida > Malvales > Malvaceae > Gossypium > Gossypium raimondii. Next base: position 23,138,024 of record NC_068571.1, read on the forward strand.
CACAGGCATGGACACGGGCTGGACATAGTCGTGTGTCCCTACTTCGAATATCCACACGGCATAAGACATGGGCGTCTTTCATATTTTTCTAAAAAATTCTAAATGTTTCAGATTTAGTCCTGACTTGTTTCTAATGTGTTTTTAGGGCCTCTAGGGCTCGTATAAGGGACAATGTGTATGTTAATGATTGAATTTTCCATGATTGATCTTGTGATATTAAATGTTTAAAGTTTCTTTGTGGATAGTTTGGAAGTGTAATCTCTGGTAATGCTCCGTAACCTTATTCTAGTAATGGATACGAGTGAAATGTGTCACAACTCACACCTCACAATATTCACATAACATGTTTACATGCATAAACATCAATCATATAGTTTAGGGTAAACATATAAACTCTAAATCATGCCTCCGTTGCACTACTCAAATCAATACAACAACAGGGGTAAATTAATCATTTCTCATGCAATGTATAAATCATACATAACTCAACAAGTTAAACATACATACAATTTAAAGCATATGATCTTAGGCTATATTTAAAAGAAACAATTCAAAGTGATAAGAAAGACTCGTTTAATTAAAAAACAAAGATTTAAGGGCTAATTTGTAAGTTTAATAAAATACTTTGAAAAACATCGTAGTAAAATAGAGAGTAAAACTATGAAATTAACCAAATAGGACTTAATCATGCAAATTTTGAAGTCATTTAATCACATTTAAGGACTTTAATTGCATAGTATAAAAATCAAGACTATACTGGAAAACTGTCCAAACCTGGTTCAATCAATCAGTATGTCATGTCGCACCCACACAACATTCCTCATCATGGTGTCGATCCTTTGTCGCGACATCATTTCGGCGTCATTGAGACTTCGTCTGCAACTTTTGCAAAAAAATAATCCAAAATTGCATCTGACATTTTGTCACATTACCAAGCATACCAATTCGTGCATTTAGCCTAATTTATTTAATCCAACATATCATATAACATTTATAGATCATATTAAGCATTCTCGCACACTGCAAAACTTACCAACACATAATTTGACATCCAAGGCAAATAATTATGCTAGCATGCAGTTCCTAACTTCATAAATTAATTACTTAGCATACCAATTTTACATTACCAACATTTTTATGTGCATCAAAGGTCTATTTAATACTGGTAAGTCATTTAAAACTTGCTACAACATCTAGCATGCACAAAAAACATCTATATCCTTATTGACCTACAGGCATACAAATCAGTTATCCTACAACTCAAAACCATCATAACATGCATATTCAAAATCAACATTCTCAAGAAATCAATGATCAAAAACCAATTACAAAAGTCCATAAAATAATTCTTAAAATGTCCATTACAACCCACGAAAATATCAAAGTCTAATTCCCCATGTAAGATTCGACAATTCCATCCTTATTGAACTAGAAAACAAAACATATACTCTAGAAAGTTTGGCCTACTTTTGATCACTTGGATGGCTTAGTTAGTGCTCAAAATGGCTACAAATAAACCACAATCTCAAGGTTATAAGAAAAACATACTATACCATTAACTCATGGAATAGAATTAAGCATAACTCCTATAAATCATATTGAAATATTTGCATATTGTGATTAAGAAACATGTATAAACATATATGCAATGGATAAGTGGATCTCCTAACACACCAAATGACTCATAGAGTATATATCAACTCTTGATTAATTTAGAACTTTGTATACATAATAAATACATTACACACATTAATTACAGCCTTATTTGCATCCAGAAAATAGCAAAATCACATATCTACACACTCTCTTATTACTACCGAAAATTAACTAGTTTTGCCAAAATAAGAAATTCCTTGCCAAATCTTCTTCTAAACCTCAAATTTGATTCCAAACACCCTAAATGTAATTTAATTACATATCTAATTTTTCAATTTCATCTAATTAGTTAGATTTAACTTTTCCAACAAATCAAGAAAGAGGGAAAACATTTGATTCTTAAAAATTCGTTAACGATTTATTAAATTGAATTTAATGTTACTATATGTTACTTTTGAGGGTGGAAGGAAAGGAATTTTTTGTGTTTATAGTAGGTGTAGGAAGGAATGAAAGAAATGAAAGATTGAAGTATTGTCATGGAAAAAGGTCGGAAAGATTGTGAGCATAAATGCCATGGCAATTCTATGAAGATGCTGACGCATCACTTAGTTCTCGTCACTCCCAGCCAGCTAGACGTGTACCAAATAAATCCACATGAAAAAAGGGAGAAAAGTGTATGCTAAGAGGGGGAGCCTACCCTATGAAAGAGGAAAGAGAAGAGAATTCTATACACGAGGATTTTACACAAGGATTTAGGGGTGGTTTTTCTTCTCCAACAAACTCTCATGAAAAATCTGAGTAAAAGTAGAGAGGGTAACAACTAAAGCATAGAGCAGAGACGCAAGGAATGGGACGAAGCATTCAACCCTGGGTCTTGCACAATATTGCAGCACTGGAGTTGGGAGCTAATTTGGCAAAAGCTTTCTGAAGTTCTTCCTCCATTACCTTGATTAATTTTTGTGAATTTTACCTGTTAAATGATGTTTTTGAATGATACCTTTATTTTGGATGTTAATTTCCTACCCATGAGGTAATATCATCAGGTTGGAATTACTTAATGAATCTTTATTTCCATTAATTACCAAACATTATCTTGATTAGATCTATTGTTTCATTCGATTTGCATTATTTTGAATGCATGCATGCAATCTCTATACATAGATGGATGTATGGTATGTTCACAAACTTGATTTAATTCTGAAATGGTTAGATCAATTGGATTATGATCGAATGGTACAAGTGCGTACTCGAAAGAATATTTGTAAGCATTCTAGACATAGTTGGAACCTATTTTAACATGATTAGAAGGTTTCTAAACTTGATTTAAAGTTTCGTTAATGATTTCTGAGGATTTAATGAAATTTCATGAAAATTGTCATAAACATGTCAAAAATTTTCATACCATGAATTGGGTAGTTTTACGTAGTTTAAAGGTTGAGAATCTATCGTAGGTGAATAATTAGGTGAAAAAAATCAATTTTAAACAAAAAGATTGAATATAGATCGATATATTCAAATTTTAAGTTTTCTATGTTGAAGGTTTCGGTCAAAAGATAACCTAGCTTAGGCTTGTGTTTTTTGATTGTTTGATGTGAGTCTTTGGCTGAATATTTATTATGTTATGTGCTTTACTTTTTTGAAGCTTTGGAATCGTTAGAACCTTCTACGAGTAGAGATAAAGGCAAGGAAAAACTAGTTTTAACTTTCAGCTTTTTGCCAAAAGTGTAATTGGTGAGTATTTGAAATAATTGCTTGTGGACATGATTCAATCCATTATTTGAGAATTTAGTTGTAGTCTAAACCCCTACTCTAAATTCCAAGTGTAAGCTTTCTCATACTCATGTTTATCCTGTAAAATATGTGCTTATGTTACTATAAAGATGTGAATTGAGATGAGAGCAATTACATTTGACATGTGTTCATGATTACTGTTGTGAAAGTGCATATGTAGGCATTCCAAACATGCCAAGTGACAGTGATAATTATGTGCTTATGATGTAAATATGCAGTGATAGTTAACTGTAAATCAGTAAGTAATATATGTGTGCTTAATAACAGATAATTTGGACTCGTGATTCTTGAAACCGTTGGATATAGTTGGCATGCCATAGGATTGTTAGTACTCAGTTTTATGTTATATGATTTAGGTGTTGAGGCCTTGGGACATGTTAGAGAGATAAGGGAATGTGAGCTAAGCTCTATTCAATGGGACATGTTGGTGTGTTGGAGAGTGTTAGCCTTATGCTTCACTTTGGGGACATATTTGACTTTATGAGTCTATGTGGTGTGTTGGAGATCCGTGTAACCAATTAGTAGTGACAATTTCCACTTTTACGTTTCATAGCTCAAGTTCCAATTAATCTATAAACATGTTTTTGAGTAAAGTGATGTATGCTTGAATTTTATGTGATTATATGTGTAATGTGATATAGTTAAAAGTGGATATGATTACCATGTAAATGAACTAGTAAATAATGCACGAGTAAGTATAATATGACACTAGAGCTAGAACTGTTGAGGTTGTGCTATATGGTTGTTTCGTTAATACTTGATGAATTTTTTGCATGGTAGTTGTTCTTGGCATTCACTGAGCATGTTAAGCTTATCAACTCCCTTCTTAAACCATTGTAGATTAGTTATGTCCCAGTGTAAGCAGTGTGGTTCCGAGAGGTGATCCAAGCAAGTTATTTTTTGTTATTTCATAGGTATTATTGTTATATGTTGTCGTTTTTGGAATAAGGCAATGTGGTAGACTTTTACTGATATTTGCCATGATGTTTTGGATGCTTCCATAGATTATTTGTTCATAAGTTTATAAGATTTGTTTCGAATCACATTGATAATTGCTCAGACTTACTTTCAATGTTTGAGACTATTATTATGGCCATTTTGATGTTTATTTGATGATGATATGATAACACGATGAATTGGTACAAGTTGGAATGACTTATATGCTTAAAAATATGGTATTTTTCTTGTCTAAGCAAAGGTATTGTTATTCGTGTTGTAAAAATAATACCTCTATGATTTTGAAATGTGCTGGAAGTTAGAATGATAAATTGGTATCGGTAGCCTATCACGAGTATCGATACTTAGGGTAATTTTATCGATACTTTTACAAAATCATTTTTGAGACTTTGGATTTTTTATGAGAAAAAATGCTGATTTGGTACCGATTTTCAATATTGTATCGATATCGTGCAAGGAAAATATCGATACCCATGTTCTAGTATAGATACCTATGTAGTACATTTTGAGATTTTGGTAAATGGACCTTATGCATATTTAATTATTATTTTAAGACTTTTTGATGTATGTTCAGCATGTATAATCGATAAATAAGAATATGTTGTAACACTTCAAACCTGGCCTAGACGTTATGGTCGGATCTGGCGTGTCACATTGAAGTGTCTTTCAAAAATTAGACTAATTGGTAAAAAATCGTTTCTATGTTTTAAAACCCCTTTGTTATTATGTAACAAATCAACTAGTCAAAACGTTTGCCTTGTTATCTGCTATTGTCATAATAAGTTGATCTTAGAACGCGGAAGCTTTTAAAACTCCAATGCTACGATTTCGTGTCTTGGAAAATAGTAATTATTTTGAAAATACATCTTCTCCTAGACTAGCTGTTTAAAATAAGTAAGCACAAGCCCAATTAAAACTTAAACAAACATAAATGGCCATATTACAAAAACATAACCCAACACAACTTTAAATTTAAATTAAAGCAAGTGAAGAACAGCTGCAATAATGTGGACACCTCCAAGTCCCTCGCAACACCAAATCGCTTAAGGTTGAGGATTACCAGCACAGTTACAAGAAAAGAGTGAGTTTATGAAAACTAATTGTGTAATCCCCTATCATCGATCCAAGAACAACAACAAGAACAACAATACCTAGGCTCGAGCCCTATTCAAGATAAGACAGTGTGGGCCTTAGCCCAATACAGTAACAGTGTAGGCCTTAGCCCAGTACAAAATTAGTACAATGCAATAATGCAACCAATCACAATCCAGCCAACACACCTCTCTGTACCACCAACACACCATGTGGGGATAAAATCGACCCACCCAAATTAACACACCAATATCGCAAACAAAGTCGCCAAGAATAGTATCGCAACAAAAGTGCGATATGATGATCGCAAGAAAGTCGCCCGATAATAGTATACTTCCTCCATAACAGTATCCCAACCCCATGCTGTATGTCAAGTCATAAATCATACGTCTATGCAGAATGTCATACTCAATCATAGTCATACATATCATAGCACAAATCAGTTATACATAAGGCCATATCAGTCATTTCATCTTCTAGGGGTATATCAATCATTTTACCCTATGGGGGTATTTCGATCATTTTACCCTATGGGGGTATTTCGATAATTTTACCCTATGAGGTATTTCGGTCATTTTATCCTATGGCGGTATTTTGGTCATTTTACCCTATAGAGGTATTTCGGTCATTTATTGACCTCTCGAAAGGTCCGTAGTTGCCTCGAGCAACTTAGGAAACCTAAATGGTCAAAATAGTGTAAATGGGCCCAAGTGGGCCCACACGTTCGTGTGGCCCGTTCAACCCAGAATTTGCCACGGCTATGGGATCTATATCACCCAGTCCAGTATTGGCCACAATTTTTCTATTTCATCCGTGTGGGGCTACGAGCCCGTTGAGCCCACACGGCCCATTTCAGCCCAATGTGGCCCATTACGGCCTAAGCCCATGAAAATGCTCATGGAGGCCTCTACAGTCTATCACCATGTTTTACGGGTTAGGCTTACCACACGAGCGATCGTATGCTGGTGTGGTCTCAAACGCCGTATTTTTGGCTTTTTGGCTTTTTTTGCCAATCTACGATTACAATGGGGTGTTTACACACTTGATTGTGAAAACGCATCAAGATCCACAAGTTCCAAAACCTACATTCACACAAGGCTTTCCATTAGTCGCTAAACAATAGGGTTAATCTCCCTCTTTTACACCCTTAACCAAAACTAAATTAATACTTGTCTCGACTGTCAAAAGTGGCTTAGCCCACTTATACCACTGACGGAGGTTGACTACAATCTCTTAGACGGGTATCTGCATTACAAACGGATTATTTAAACAAGATTTTTTATACATGTGGTTTAAATCCACTCATCAAAACTTACGAAAACACAGAAAGAACTCGGCCTACACTAAGAATGCTAGCCTAATACTTGCCTTTGATCGAGAGATGAGAGAAAATTTTTGACGACTTGATATGACTTGATACTCCTTCACTCCTTGAGAAGTTCGAACCGTCAGAGAAGAGTTGTCAAGTCGAAAGGCAATAATTGACAAACAATTGATCAAAAGAGGTAGAGGAAGAAGAGCAATTCGGACAAAAGATGCAACACGAACTACTTCAACACTATGCGGTCAAGGTGTGGAAAAGTAGAGAAGCGAAAAGAAGCAACAAAGAGAAGAGGGGAAGAAAAAAAATAGAATTCGGCAGAGGGAAACCAAAAAGCTATTCGGCCAACACAAGAAGGAATAAAAGGGATGAGTGGAAAAAGATAACAAACAAACCCGAGAGGTACACCAAGTCTTAGTAAATTTCGACACCAAAAGCAAAAAGTGAAAAGATTACTGACCGAAACTGAAGCAGACAGAGAGAAAACAACCCCCAAAAACCCCAAAATTGATTATCCTAGTGCCTAATGACCAAATTTAGCACACACACTCCTCAACACTTCTATTCTACGATTTTCTCCTAAAATCTCTCTCCTTACCCCTCCTTGAACCACTCCACCGATTTCTCTTCAACTCCCCCAAAAGCTCCATTCAAATTCCATTCAAACTCCCCTTAGCTGTGTTTCAGTCCAACTCCACTACCTACACAGCTCAACCAGCAAAATAAATACTCCATTGCACAACCCAAGACTTGAACCTCAGACTTCACAATTACACAACACGCCACCTTGCCACTAGACCACAAGCTATTTTTGTGTCATAAAATAAGCACTATAATTTATAAGGCCTACATGCCAGTGTCCAGATTCATTTAAAAGCAAAACCAAAAGAATCTGCAGAAGCCAAGACTTGAACCCAAGCTTCTCAAACACTCCCATACACACCTAAATAACTTAGTCATTAAAGCAAACAAGCAATTTGTGTCATATCAAGCAATTTGTGCCAGTCAAAAGCTATACGAATGTCAAAGTAAAAGACGTTTCCTTCTTTATGTGTCTAGATATATTGTGTAGAATCTGAGATGGTGGTGTGACATCCTGATATTGCAACTTGGCAATTGGGCCAGGTATAGGGTGTTACTAAGTGTTTTTTTATGAGTATTCTTCTGCAATTTTAATGAATTAACTAAGAGAAAGTGTTTTCCAAAATGAACTAGAAATTTATTTATCAAAAGCTATCACTATTTACTTTACAAATACAAATTGATTTTTGGATTATCAAATGAGTTGAGGTAACTTCTCCAGATTTGGCCATGTCGTCCAGACTGGGTTTGGGGGTGTTACGATTGGTGGTATCAAAGTTTAGATTCAAAACTTGGGTTGTGATTTTTGGGTTCAAGTTTTTATGAAAAGTGTTTTGAAAAAATTGTACTTCTGATTAATTTTGACAAATAAGTTTATGAAAATTCTGAGCCTCTAGCGTCGATCCTGTAAATACTTCTTCTTTAGCTATACTTTGTAGTATAGAAAAACACTATAGTGCTAGAATTACTCTTCTTTAGCTAAATACTGTAACAACTCTATAAAAGTTTCTGATAAAATTTTAGATACAAGATTTCTTACAACAAATTTCAACTATTGCATAAAATTTTGAAATTGTAAATAAATTAAGCATAACGAGTACGCGGGAACTTGTGGGCATGGTACTCGTGGGTGTGAAGCACACTGAAGAGGAGCTTGATCTGAGCCATCCTCGATGGGCAACATTCCCAATTTAGATACAAGTGAGACAGTGGGAACACCAACCGTTGAGACTGAGTCCTGGACTTAGACTGTTGGCGACAATGCATTCTCCCATGCCATGATGAGGGTGCTTGAGAGGGTCGCTGGGACCCATATTGGATCTAGTAGCCGAGGGTTGATAATTGGAAACACGAAAATATACACATTTTTTCATGCCCTTTCTAACTCAAATTCATGCAAATGCGTAGTAATTCTTGTCGAAAAATATATAATAATTATAAAAATATTTAAATTGTACTGAAATTATTAACATGTTGAATTTTAATTAATTTTATAATAAATTTTGATTATTTTTTATCATTTTCGACAGATTCGTACAAAGGGCGAAAATTGGCTCGACAAAATATTGTTAGAAGTGCAAAATCGAGAAGCGGTTTTTCAAGCATTGGAGCGAATTGATTTTTCAGTCTAAGATGGTCCAAATTATGAATATTAATTCATAATATATTTAAATTTAATTTTAATCCAATTTATTTTGGGTTAAATAAATTATTCTTAATTAATTATGAAAAGAGGCCTAGTTGAGCTGAACTGAGAAAACCGATCCGATCGAGCACTGGGCAACTCAAAACTATCCCACATGCTGACCCAATTAGCTTATTTGGCTGAATATTTTGCTTGCAAAATATCCCTTGAGGACTCCTTGAATATTCATTCAAAGCCCTCCACTATTCATGCCTTTCTAGATTTGCCCCTACCATAAAATAGCAAATTTGAAGCCTTCAAACTTGTCACATGTGTGGTCGGCCATAGGGGGGACTCCATGGCTACTGATTTTTTTTCCATTTTTAGTAGCCTACTCAAGCTATAAAAACCCCCTTGGGCTGCTCAATTGAATCACATCTGAAAACCTCTCATCCTTTCACTTTCCTTTCACTTTCTCTCTTCAATCCCCTTCCGTTGTTCTTCATTTTCTTCCCCATTTCCTTTTCAGTTTCACCTCTTGAAAAAGAGTCCTTCAGCCACCATTTGGAGTAGCATTCAAGTGTTCGTGGAAGTCTCAGTTTAACATGAACAAGTGGAGAAGGAGGAGCAGAGAAACTTAGTCAAGCCTCGGAGAAACACCGAATTTGATTCTTGTTCCTTATCCTTTTAATTTTATTGTTGTTGTTATGAACATGTGTATGAATAATTCTGATTTTGATATTTTTAATTTAATTAATCTAACACAATTATGTCATCTTGATTAAAATCATCTTTTCAAATCGTGCATTGGAACTTTTATTTTCTATTTATTTATTTTACTTAGTTAAAAATCTTAGTTTTTAATCACCTCCTCCAATAAAATATTTTTCTTCACCAAAGTGCTTTTACTTGCATTCATAAATAATTCTGTTCATAGTCCCTATGGGAATGGTAACTCGACATTTACTTGTCACTTTATTACTTGTTGCGGTTGTGTACACTTGCACATTTTCGTCATTCCAAGTTTTTGGCACCATTGCTGGGGACTGTTTTAAAAGTCATTATTCGTGAATTTGTGGATTTGTGAATTTCGCATTTTGGTTTATTTTTTTGTTCAATTTTAACTTAATTAATATTTTTTGTGTTATATCAGGTGTTTATAAGTACTGATTCAATTATCGATTTACTCCCCGTAAACCCTGTGATTGAAAGAACTTTTCGACAATGAAGAAGACAAGCAAGTCAGAGAAGGACCGAAGAGATGAACTTTGAAAATCTGAATCAAGGAAATGGAGCAAACCCTGCTCAAAATCCTATCCTTATTGCTGATGATAGGGATAGAACTCTAAAGCAGTATGTCGTGCAAGTGTTTCATGATCTTAATCCGGGTATTAGGAGACCTAAAATTGAGGTACAACAATTTGAACTGAAGCCAGTCATGTTCCAGATGCTTTAGAAGGTTGGCCAATTCAGCGGAATGCCTACCGAAGATCATCATATTCACTTAAGACTGTTTATGGAGGTGAGCGATTCTTTCAAGTTAGCCGGAGTACCCGAAGATGCACTACAATTAAAGTTGTTCCCAAATTTGCTAAGGGGCAGAGCTCGAGCCTGATTGAACTCATTGACACAAAATTCCATTTTAACATGGTAAGATTTAGCAGAAAGATTCCTCATGTAGTATTTCCCACATAGCAATAATGCTAAGTTGAGAAACGAGATCACCACTTTCCAAAAAATGGCTGATGAGTCCTTGTACAAAGCATGGGAAAGGTATAAAGAATTATTATGGAAGTGCCCTTATCACGAAATCCCTCATTGCATCCAACTTGAGACATTTTATAACGGTCTCAATGCTCACAAAAGGATGGTAGTGGACACTTTTGCTAATGGTGCTATCCTTTTTAAGTCTTATAACGAAGCTTATGAAATCATTAAGAGAATTGCCAGCAGCAATTATCAATGGCCAACCAATCGAGCAGTGTCAAGAAGATAAGTCGTTGGAATACATAAAGTGGATTTGCTCACTCCAGTCGCATCTCAGGTATCTTTGATTTCTTTAATGCTTAAAAATTTTACCACTAATGGGTTTAATAGTTTGTAGCTCTACCACCCAATCAATTTTAAAATATAGCATGTGTCTATTCTGGGGAAAGACATTTGTTCAAAGAATGTCCATCAAATCAAGGATCCGTGTATTACATGGGTAATCAAAACCAGTCGAGGAAGGTAAGGACTGCAATCCAATTTTCATAACCCATTTTTGCGAAACCACCCTAATTTCTATTGGAGTAACCAAGGGGCTAGAACCAGTAACACTTATGCCCAACCTAGACTGACCCAACCACCTATTTTTACCCGGCAAGTTCGGAAGAAACCTCAAGCTAAAACTTCCAATGGCTTAGAAAACTTGTTGAAGGAATACATAGGCAAAAATGATGACTTAATCCAAAGCCAAGTAGCCACATTAAAAAACCTGGAAAACCAAATGGGCCAGCTTACATTGAACTCAGAAATCATCCACAAGGTCCTTTGCCTAGTGATACGAAGAATCCAAGAAATCTAGGGAAAGAGCATTGTAAAATGTTAACTTTGAGGAGTAGGAAGACATTAGAACCCAACACTGTCGAAGTTGAAGAAGAGCCAGCTGATGCTCAAGACTCAGTGGAAGTTCAATCGAGTGTTGAAATTCTAGTTTCATCAGAACTAGAATCTGTAAAATCCAATAAGGTAACTTCTAAACCAGATAATTCTATAAACTAACAACTTCATTAGATGCAAAATTGCCATAGAAGATGTATCAATCAGTTCTAGTAAAAAAGCCTCCACCACCCTACCCTCAAAGGCTTTAAAAGTAGAAATAGGAAGTCTAGTTCAAGAAGTTTATAGACGTACTCAAGCAACTTCATATCAACATCCCATTGGTAGAAACACTTGAAAAAATGCCAAACTATGTCAAATTTATGAAGGATATCCTGTCCAAGAAACAGAGACTTAGAGAATTTGAAACGGTAGCCTTAACGAAGGAATGCAGTGTGCATCTTCAAGACAAACTACCCCCAAAGTTGAAAGATCCTGGATGTTTTACCATACCTTGTAACATTGGAGCAACATATTGTGGCAAGGCACTATGTGATTTGGGTGTGAGTATCAACTTGATGCCCATGTCAATATTTAAGAAGTTAGGGATAGGTGAAGTTAGACCTACTACAGTTACACTTCAATTAGCAAATCGATCCTTAGCACATCCAGAAGGAAAAATCAAGGATGTATTGATACGTGTACCCAAATTTATTTTTCCTGTTGACTTTGTTATTCTAGACTTTGAAGCAGATAAAGACGTGCCAATCATCCTAGGAAGGCTTTTCCTAGAAACTGGAAGGACCCTTATCGATGTGCAGAAGGGCAAGCTTACAATGCGTGTTCAGGACGATCAGGTAACATTTAATGTTTTTAAGTCTATGAGATTTCCTGACACACTTGATGATTGTTCTATAGTATCTGATTTGGAAGAATTAATCATGGAAAAGGAACTAAACTATGTTGAGGACCCATTGGAGCAATTTTTGACATTAGACCTTCCAAGTGATGATGAGGGGGATGAATCCTTAGCTTTGCTAGAAGCTAATCGAAGGGGACTTAATCCGTAATCCCGCTTTGAATCTTTGAAGTTAGAAAGTAGAGATTACATCTAGTCGAAAGCATCAATTGAGGAGCCACCTAAATTAGAACTAAAGGTACTTCCCTTACATTTAAAATATCTTTATTTAGGTAGCGCTTGTACTTTTCCTATGATTATTTCAGCAGAACTGATCAAAGAGCAAGAAGAGAAACTCATCCTAGTGTTGAAATAATTAAAGAAGGTTATTAGATGGACCATAGTTGATATTCATGGAATTAGCCCATCTGTATGCATGTACAAGATCATCCTAGAAGGTAAGAAAAGGATGATTGATGGACAACAAAGGCTGAAGCCCATTATGAAGTACGTGGTAAAGAAAGAAATCATTAAGTTGTTAGATACAGGTATAATTTACCCCATTTCAGACAGTTCATGGGTAAGTCTGATCTGTTGCATGCCAATGAAAAGAGATATTAGAATTGTAGAGAAGGAAAACAACAAGCTAATACCAACCTGAACGGTTATGGGTTGGAGAATTTGCATAAATTACCAGAAACTCAACACGACGACAAGGAAAGATCATTTTCCTTTACCGTTCTTGGACCAGATACTGGATAGACTCGCGGGGCGAGACTATTACTATTTTCTCGATGGATACTTGGGGTATAATTAGATTAGAGTAGTGCTAAATATCAACCCAAAATAAAATTCACATGCCCGTACTGTACATTTGCATTTAGACGCATGCCATTTGGTTTATGTAATGCACCTGCTACATTTCAAAGATGTGTGATGTCTTTTTTTACTGACATGGTTGAGAAGTATTTAGAAATGTTTATGGATGAGTTTTTAGTATTTGGAGATACATACGATGATTGCTTAGACAATCTAGCAAATGTACTAAGACGATGCAAAGAAACAAACCTCGCACTCAATTGGGAAAAGTGTCATTTCATGGTACGATAAGGTATTGTTCTAGGGCATCAGATAACGAGACAATGAATCGAGGTAGATAAATCAAAGGTAGATGTTATTGAGAAACTCCCACATCCAACATCTGTAAAGAGTGTTAGGAGCTTTTTGAGCTACACCGATTTCTATTGATGATTTAACAAAGACTTCTCCAAATTTGCTAAACCTTTATGCAAATTATTAGAGAAAGACACGATGCTTAATTTTGATGAGGAGTGTTTAAAAGATTTCACTGATTTGAAAAGCTGGTTAGTTTTAGCACCAATCATCGTCACACCAGATTGGGATTTGCCATTTGAACTTATGTGTGACACAAGTGGCTTCGCGATAGGAGTTGTGATGGACCAGCGAAGGAACAAAGTTTTTCATCCCATCTACTATGTAAGTTGGACTCTGACGTGAGCTCAATTGAATTATACGATAGCAGAGAAAGAATTACTTCCTATTGTTTTTTCTTTTGACAAGTTTTGATCTTATCTTGTAGGTACCAAAGTGATTGTCTATACGGACTATTCGATAATTAAGTATTTACTTGCCCAGAAAGATGCTAAACCAAGATTGATCCGATGGGTACTTCTACTTCAAGGGTTTGATCCAAAAATTCAAGATCGAAAGGGAGTAGAAAATCAAGTAGCAGACCACTTGTCTAGATTGGAGCCGCAAGAAGGAAATTCTCCATTTATACCTATTCAGGAGACATTTTCAGATGAACACATACTGAAGGTAAATAATGTCCATAATAACCCTTGGTTTACTGATATTACTAACTATTTAGCTTTTAGTTTGATGCCGATTGGTAAGACGTATCATCAAAATAAAAAGTTACTTTACGATGTGAAGTACTATTTTTGGGCAAAGCCATGTTTTTTTAAAAAGTGTGCAGATCAAATGATCAGGAGATATGTGGTAGAAGATGAAGCACATAAGATTCTATATCATTGTGACACAGCTCCAAGTGGGGAACACTTCGGAGGTACACAAACTGTAGCCAAAGTATTGCAAGTCGGGTTCTTTTGGCCAACATTATTCAAAGACACGTATTCTTACATAAGGAGGTGTGATCGATTCCAGAGGGTTGGAAACTTTACCAATAGAAATGAGATGCCCCGAACAAACATTATTGAGGTAGAATTATTCGATGTTTGGGGTATTGACTTCCTTGGTACTTTCCCTCTGTCTTTTGGTCACAAGTACATATTTGTAGCAGTAGATTACGTGTCTAAGTGGGTTGAGGCCAAGGCATATTCAACGGACGATGCTAAGGTTGTAATGAAGTTTTTGTAGAAGCATGTATTCACAAGGTCTGGAACCCTGAGAGTTATCATTAGTGATGAATGGTCCCATTTTGTGAACAAATGGTTGAAATGGTTACTCGAAAAACATGGAGTGAAGCACAAGGTTGTCATAGCCTACCATCTGCAGACGAATGGGCAAGCTGAACTGGCAAACAAAGAGATCAAAGGTATACTCGAGAAGGTAGTTAGTCTGAACCGACGAGATTGGTATAAAAGACTGGATGATTCTTTATGGGCCTACAGGACAGCATACAAGACACCTTTAGGGATGTCACCTTATAAGTTGGTCTTCGGGAAATCCTGTATTTGCCCTTGGAGTTAGAGCACAAAGCTTACTAGGCTCTCCAACAACTCAACTTGGATATTAAACTTGATAAAGAGAAATGGATGCTTCAACTCAACGAGTTAGAAGAATTTCGAATGTTCTCATACGAGAATGCAAAATTACTCAAGGAAAGACTTACAAGATGGCATGACAAACACATTCAAGTTTGAGAATTTGAAGCAGGTTAGCAAGTCTTGTTATTCAATTTAAAATTAAGGTTCTTTCCAGGTAAGTTAAAATCACGTTGGTCTGGTCCATTTACAATTCACCAAGTTTATCCATACGTAGTTGTCGAACTTCAAAGTAAATGAGGTAATTTTTGAGTCAATGCTCAGTGCTTAAAACATTACTAGGGGGATAAAATTGAACGGGATCAAATCTTGTTCATTTTATCAGATTTTTAACTTTTCTCATTTTTCTTTTTAAATAAATGATTTAGGGTATATTTTCAGGATTAGTATGTTTAAATAAATTCTGTCTAGGAGATTGGAACTTGGGAATCGATTTTAACATAATCTTCCGAGAAATTACTCCGTAAATAGTAAAATAAATTTTAGTTTTCAAATAAAAAGGGTAAATTTTGATCAAAGTTTTAATTGCAAATCAATTTCAAATTTTCTTTAAATCTAGGTACTTAGTTGAACTATTTTCAAAATTTGGTTGCATTTGTTGTAAATATTAAAAATTAGATGTCTCTTTTGTAAATATTTTCAAAGGCATATAGAATAAATATTTTAATTTAATTTAATAAATAAGATGATAATAACTAGTATATAATTATATTTATTATAATATATTAATTATTATCAACTTTGTATAGAATTAGGATTTGTTTAAAATTGATCATATTAATAGTTTTTATTTCAATAAATTATTAGCAAATAATAAAGGATTATGCATTGTATTATTTATTAGTTGCTATTAACTTTGTGTAGAATTAGAACTTAAAATATTTTAATTATTAGTTTGTTCTAAGAATTTTAATTGAACTCCTACCCTCTTCATTATAAATTCCAATCACCTTCTACACTTTCTCACATTACCTGCCAATCTCTATCCTTCCTTCCAATACCCACCGTTGGTACCCATAGCAACCTTGTCACCCAGCAGCCACCCTCATACGTACCTCGTGACCTGCACCATCGTGCACGTCGCTAGCTAGCTCTAAAGCCACTGACGCCCACGCTTGCTCCAGCCGAACATCATATGCTACTGCTGCCTTGCACGTCTCGTGTGCCCAGCAGCACGCCAGGCCTTGTTCGATGCACCATCCTACTGTCTAACATCCGCGCGGCACACGCTTGCCCCTCTGCCCACACAGGGCTCCGCACATTGTTGCTGCCTTCATCGCACCAAGCCGCACACTACTAGTCCCTTATGGACGCTACTGCCCTTTCCTCTAATCGCACACCCTTGTCACCTGTGTACCGTAATTCCATATTATTTCATGACCAATCACCCTTCCAACCATCCCTTAATTAAGTTAGTTTCCTTCCAAATTTATTTATTGAGTTCTTAATTTATACATAAAGGTGGAAAGACAAATTTTTCTCCTAAATTTAAATTTTATTTAATTATTCAATTATTCAATTTATTGAATTATTAATATTTTATACTAATTAAATTTTTGAGAAAATATTTGTTTCTATCTTATGTTCAGGTTAATCATGCCTCGCAAGAGAACTTGTGCCTCTGTCCAAATTGACGAATCCCAAAACAAATTTAACTGTGAAGAAGCCAAGGCAAGATACAAAAGCATCTTTAAGAATCAAGAAATGCACCTTGAAAAAGGCTTTACACTGAAAGAAAGAAACTATATTGATTTCATGGTGCACATTTGACAAATTATTGAAGCTCTGAATTAGGAGATGTTTTGTGAGAAAAGACAGAGGGCATATGAGGAATTAATTCGTGAATTTTATGCAAATTTTAACTCAAATGAATTGATGGAAGTTTCTGTCTGAGGAATCAAGGTACCAATAACCTCAAACGCTATTAATAAATTCTTTAAATTACCTAATTTTGAAGATGTTGTATTCTTCCTTGATGAGAAATATTGAGACTGAAAATCTGCAAGAAATTCTAAAGAATATTTCACACCATTAGCGAATGTATGGTTTTATTTTATTCGATTCAGCCTTATGCCTATTTCACATGGGACTACAATTTCATTAGAGCGAATGGTCTTAGTATACTCGATTTTAACTGGAAAGACCATTGATGTGGGAAAAATCATTCTAAGATAAATGGGAAATTATGCAGCTAGACTTTCTTGCCCAACTTACTTTCCCTTTAGGATAACAATTTTGTGCTTGAATGCTAAAATTCTTACAAACGTAAAAAAGACAGATTATAGCCAAGGTACAATCATAGATTGGGACCTCTACCGAATAGCCAGATTTTCTATTCTCTAGCAATGAGTTGAAGAGAGCTAGGATCCCGAAGAAGAAGAAGAAGAAGAAGAAGAAGATCCCACAGAGATAAAACTAATGTACTCAACTGAAATCTCTAATAAGAAAGAACTAACAGAACTAGCAACCGAACCTGACATGACAAACACAATGTTAGGAGGGATCTACAAATAAATAAAAAAGGGGGGATCTTAACTTTATTTTATTTTCGTTCTTAGGTTATTTGATGTTTTAGGATTAGGTTCTGTTAGGGTTTTTTTATCACATAATAAAAAAAGAGGTGGAAATCATAAATAATAATGAACAAGTTGCAAACTACAAAGTGTTGTAATAGATATATACATGTCTAGGATTGGATCTAAAGAGAGCTTGGTACTTAAGCAGTCAAATTGACTCACCTCTTCTTTTCTAGAATTCTACATGGTATATAGCATCGATTCAGTTTTAACAATGAGGACATTGTTCACCTTAAGTAGGGGGATCAAAAAATTGAAATTATTCCCTCTCAGTATAAAATTTTCTTTTAATTATGATTAGGTTATATCTTATTCAAAATTTGAAATTTTGTTAAGTATGCTAAACTTCAAGATGAATAAAATTCTATTATTTCAATAATTGTTATGTTGGTTGAATTATGAAATAAATGTATTCTGAATAAAGCATAGAAATCATACCATAAAATTCTTAATAAAAGTTAGGCATGCATGAAAGTTTAATTCTCTTGAATTGACTCAGTAATTTCTCGATGCGAAATCCTAGGAAGCATGGAATGTTGAAAATGATTTAGGCAACTTTTTTTTTGGATCGTTTGAGCCTTTCAAACCAACCTTGATAAATTTTTATCCCTTGAAACCCAACTTTGAGACTATATGGCCTAATTTTATTTGAAACTTTGCAATATTTAGCCATCACTTCTCTCATAATCATCTTTAAATTATCCCAAACACTAGACTCAGTACTTTTCAAAATATTCATTAAAAATAAGCTTGGGGAGTTGAAGAAGTACCAAATCCTTAAAAAATCGTAGCACATACAGTAAAATGCTCGTGAAAAAAAAAAGAGAAAAAAACAAAAAAGGAGAGATGAGCATACGTACTTGAAAGAAAATAGATGTAAAAAAAGCGTGTGAGAGCAAAATAAGTTGGTGTATTGAAGGTAAATATTCCGATGGTCTGATTGAAGCTGAGTTTAGGGTTTTAAGCCTAAATTTATCTATCTTTTACCTACCCCTAGCCTAGCCATGTTACAACCTATTGAAATGACCTATTAATTCAAGTTTTTATGCTACCTACATTAATGGAGAGAAATTGCTATGCTCAACATATGAAGGCATAAATTAAACTTGATGACTGCAGCTTAATCTTAAATAAGGGAATAAAATCATATTGGTAGGGATTTAACATGTCTTTATTGGCAAATCATTTAGTCTATTTTTTCTATCATAATAATAATTGAGATTAATTTGATTGATATGTATACTTAAGTAGCATAAATTTCAAATTTCTTATTATTGATCATAAGTATAGTACATTCATAATTTTTGGAAGAATGTTTTTCTAAAGGAATTTTTCAAAGGTGTTTCTGAGAAATTGTTTTCAATTTCTACATTACTCGAGATGAGCAATGAATTAAGTTTTGGGGTGTGGAAACACGAAAATATACACACTTTTTCATGCCCTTTTTAACTCAAATTCATGCAAATTCGTAGTAATTCTTGTCAAAAAATATATAATAATTATAAAATAATTAAATTGTACTTAAATTATTAACATGTTGAATTTTAATTAATTTTGATAATTTTCGACAGACTCATACAAAGGGAGAAAATTGGCTTAGCAGACACTACTAAAAGCGCAAAACCGAGAAGGAATTTTTGAAGCATCGAGGCGAATTAATTTTTCAACCAAAGATGGTCCAAATTATGAATATTAATTCATAATATAATTAATTTTTATTTTAATCCAAATTTTTTTCGGTTAAATAAATTATTATTAACTAATTATGAAAAGAGGCCTAATTGAGTTGAACCGAGAAAACCAATCTGACTAAGCACTGGGTAGGCCAAAACTGTCCCACATGCTAACCAAAATGGCTTGTTTGGTTGATTATTTGGCTTGCAAAATAGCCCTTGAAGACTCATTGAATTTGTATTCAAATCCCTCCACTATTCATGCCTTTCAAGATTTGCCCATACCTTAAAATAGCAAGTTTGAAACCTTCAAACTTGCCACATGTGTGGCTAGCCATGGGGGGACTCTATGGCTATAGATTTTTTCCATTTCTAGTAGTCTACTCAACCTATAAAACCCCTGCTTGGCTACTCATTTGAAACACATCTCAAAACCTCTCATCCTTTTACTTCTCTCTCACTTTCTCTCTTCAATCCCCTTCCGTTGTTCTTTATTTTATTCCCCATTCCCTTTTTGATTTCACCTCTTGAAAAGATTCTTCAACCACCATTTGGAGAAGAATTCAAGTGTTTGTGGAAATCTTGGTTCAAGAAGAACAAACGAAGAAGGAGGAGTGGAACAACTTAGTTCAGCTTCAAGGAAACACTGGATTTGATTCTTATTCCTTATCCTTTTAATTTTATTATTGTTGTTATGAACAAATCTATGACTAGTTGTGATGTTGATATGTTTAATTCAATTAATCTAAAGAATTATGTCATCTTGATTAAAATCATCTTTTCATATCGTACGTTGGAACTTTTATTTTTTCTTTATTTATTTTACTTAGTTAAAAATCTTAGTTTTTAATCACCTCCTCAAATCAGAATATTTTTCTTCACCAAAGTGTTTTTAATTGCATTCATAAATTATTCTTTTAACATTCCCTATTGGTACGATAACTCGACATTTACTTGTCATTTTATTACTCATTGTGATTGTGTACGCTTGTACATTTTCATTGTTCCAATAACAGAACGAATGTGGTCAAATGTGGTTGAATTATTTAGGGGTGTCACTAAGGTCGCCCCAATTGTGGCTAAATACTGGTTCGAGGTCACTGAGAGAATTATGAACGATTTAGACAGCACCCTTTAGAAAAAATTAAAGGGTATTATTTCCTTCTTCGCAATGAAGCATATTATTTGTGGCAGACTGTTGGGCAAGGCACCCAGCCTGAGCGAGTGAATTGGGGTTTCTTTCGTAGCGCCTTCCCAAACAAGTCTGTGGGGGCGAGATATATTAAGCCCCGAAGATTAGAGTTTATCGGGCTTCAGCAGGTTGAGAGATGTATGGCCAAGTATGAGGCCAAATTTCTGAGATTGAGCAGATATGCTCAGGGTTTGGTTGAGACTTATTATGATAAGAGTGTTCGGTTTAAGAAGGGCTTGAGATATGACATTAAGGTTTTGGTATCTCCGAAGTGGAAGCGTGTCTTCAAGACTTTAGTGGAGAAGGCAAAAATCACTGAAGAAATCAAGCACCCAGAGTCTGAAAAGAGGGATAAGGAGAGGAGCATGAATAAAATAAGAGGGACTCGAGTCATTTTAGCTTGCTCAACGACCTAAGAAATGGGCTAGGTTTGATGGGTCTCCACAGGTTGAGGCACTAGTTATTTTTGCTGGGATTCAGTTTTATGGGTACTGTAGTAGGCGTCATCCGAGCGACTGTTGGAGGAGGTTGGGAGCTTGTCTTTGATGCGGGTCTATGCAACACCACATTAAGGACTGTCTTCTATAGGTCGGTCAGGTGCAAGCTCTAACCCCAGGTTTGGTTTAGCCACTGAGGGTAATTGAGCAGTCACCTAGGGGCCATGGTCGGTACATTAGTATATACGACAAGGCGCCGCGAGGACAAAGACGCCATTGATGTGATAGTCGGTACATTTTTCATTCAGTCTTGTAACACCCCGATTTTTGATGTTAGAAGTTTTGATATTTGTAGGTAGGGTCAGTGGCTAGATATGGCATGTGAGTTTGTTTTCACATTTTGGTGTAAGAATGGGCCTGCCAGTCTGGTTGTTGGTAGTATGTTACTTTAGTTTGGGGTTCTAGGTTTAAGCCTTGGGTGTGCATTGAAGGAATTAATTTTATTTAAGTTTTTTTTGTTGAAATGTTTAATATTTATTTACTAAATATTTATTTATTAAATATGTATTTAGTTTAGATTTTTATTTTTATTTTCGATATTTTCCTTTTTTTTTTGTTTGCACGTTCTCTCTTCCACCTCACCATGGTTTGATTTCTCCTTCTTTTCCTATTGGTTTTTTTGTGCCTTTGGACAAAAACAAAAGAAAAATAGTTTTGTTTTGGAAAGCTTCGGTTCTTTGTTATTAAGCCAATGTCTGGAAGTTTTGGTCACGAGTCAGGTGTGGATTCGAACCTTTCTTTTTCATTAATGAAATTATGAATTGGCTATGTGAAATTCGGTAGCTATTGGAATTTTTTGAATCATTAAGTTTCGATGTTGGAGTTTGGCTTTGTCTTGTATGTTTTTGGATTAAAGCAGATGTGATTCGTTTTGTTGATGGTTGAGGGATTGTTAAGCAATTTTGGTGTGGGTTTTAAGACCACAGATGTTGGGAATGAGATTTTAGGAAGAAAGGCATGATTTGCAGTCAATTTTGGTGTGGTTTCATGACCATATGGGTGGCCACACGGGCGTGTGCCCCCACACGGGTGGTTCACATGGCCACGCACATTTAGGATTTCGAGTTTTTGAGCAAATTCTGGTGCCACACAGTGTGGCCACACGGTTGTTTGGCTATTTTGGGCATTTTACTCGACATCCACACGGTCGTGTGCCTACGATGAGCATTTGGGGTTTAGGTTTGGGTGGTTTGGTGCCACATGACCTGGCCACACGACCGTGTGGCCAATTTGGGGATCCCACACGGGCATGTGTTTTGGACACACAATCGTGTCTGGTGGGCACACTAGCGTGTGAGACCCTCAAAAATTCGTGTCTGCCCTACACCCTATTTTAGCACAAATGGACAGAGAGTTACACGGTCGGATCGCACGGCAATTTCCCTAAGTCACATGGGTGTGTGCCTTAGCCGCATGGCGATGTGCCTCCTTTCACACGGGTGTGTGCATCTCTACATGCGCGTGTTGATACCCATAAGGCCTAGGCATTTCCAGAAGGCCGTGTGCTCCGGCCGTGTGGCCCTATTTCATAAAATTTTGTTCTTTAGCATAACTTATCCATTTTGTTTCTTGTGTCATCCAACGGTTGTTAGGGCCTATATATAAGTACTAAAGACTCTGTTACTGCTTAGGATCGTGTGATTAACTGTAAGCGTGGTGCAAAACTTTTTATTTCATAGATCGTGGTTGTAATGTACTCTGTGAAATAAAACCATGTTCGATAACTGCAAAGAAATTTGATATTGAGTTTGTGTGTGTAAAAGCATTTTAATTCTGTACTCTGATTCTATTTGTTTGATTCCAAAGAGTTTGTATTTTTGTAATCGCACGAAATTTTATATTTGTCTGACTATTTACGACCTTCTGTGTCTGCGTGGTTGTTCGTGTTTGGTGTGCATTGTGGCATTTGCATCATGATTTAGGGTTTGGTTGTGAAGAAAAGGAAGATTGATTCTGATCTGATTTGGCAGTTTAACTACAACATATATGTACAGCGGTTTACCATAATGTATTGTACTATATCTACATCAGCTTTGCTGCGTACTTTTATCTGTGTCACTTAGTCCACATACATGGTGTGTAGGGTTGGATGGACCTTTCTAGGTCCTATGTGGCGTGTTTGGTTGGATGAGCTTAAACAATAATATTAGGGTGTGATCGGGGGATGTAAAGGTCTTTTGGTTGGATGGGTGGGTTTTCACTGCTTGACTACATTCATAAGCATATGATTAAGTGATTGGGTGTAAGTTTGTTTGTCTACATTATGTCTATTTGACTTATCGTTTGAGACTGTTCTTACGTGTAATGACGTTTTGTAACACTATGTGTGATGATAAATGCTTTGCTTGAGTACATTCGTTTGGGACGTTGGCTTATGTATCTCTCTT
Source organism: Gossypium raimondii (assembly GCF_025698545.1). Lineage (NCBI taxonomy): Eukaryota > Viridiplantae > Streptophyta > Magnoliopsida > Malvales > Malvaceae > Gossypium > Gossypium raimondii. The sequence goes on from NC_068571.1 coordinate 23,161,597, forward strand.
TAAGTAAGTTTCACTGTTGTACTGCTACTTGGAATTCTGGTATTTAGTTTTTTTGTTAGTCATGTCTCAAACTCACACTGAGCTCGTGTTGCTCACCCCTTTTGTTTCCTTTTTTCAGGTAGTTCTATTTTTTGTAGTTGGAATCGGTATGCAGAGGCCTCAGACAGTCACGGTTAAACAAGTTAACAGTTCTTCCTTTCACCTATTTTGATATACTGTTTCGAACTGTAAGGTTTTAAAAATTTATGGTACAAGTTCTATTTTGGATTTTTATCGTTAATATTACTTTGTTTATAAATTAAACTTAACTGTAATTTTTCTAATTAAAATCTAAATCATTAAATTTTTTTGGTTTGAAAATAGAAAAATGTGCTTGTAATAGAATTTGAGATAATTTGTTTTTATAAATTTTTTCTACGATCACTTCAGTGATCAATGTAACCTCCGGGATTCGGTCTAAACATATTAGTCGAGTTTGGGGTGTTACAGTTTTAGTGGTACCAGAGCCAAGTTTACAAAAACTCGACCTATGTTTATACGTATCCATGTGCATGCGGAATTGTTTAAGAAAAAAGAAAACAGGTTTGATAAATCGTACCGCAATGTTCTTAACTGATTTTTGTTTTGGAATAAGATTTTGCGAAAATAAGAGGTCTGAGACTCTGATGTCAGTTCATGCGGACTTAGGAAATTGTGAGACTAGTTCTGTAATGTTAGAATTGTAGCAACTAAATACATTTGTTCGTATTTGGTTTTGGGTTCGAAGACACGTGGATGTAAGTAATTGATTTGGTCAGTGAGTGTGTGTGATAAGATAAATATGTATCTACTTTAGTGGTTAAGTGTTCTGGGACTGTGTAGAAGGTCTTGAGTTTAAGTCCCTATTCTTGTAATATGTGTGTGAGATTTTAAAATTTAGTACGGTAGTGCTCTTTAGGATCAGAGCGCGCAGCGGGAGCGTAGTGGTGTAGTTTGAGTTGAACCATAGGTTTATTAGTTGGAAATTTTGGGGACAAAATTTCTTTAAGGAGGGGTGAGTTGTAACACCCTGATTTTTGGGGTTGGAAGTTTTGATCTTTGTAGGTAGGGTCAATGCCTAGACCAGGCATGTGAGTTTGTTTCCGCGTTTTGGTGTAAGAATGGTCTGCTAGTCTGGTGGTTAGTTATATGTTAGTTCACGTTGGGGTTCTAGGCTCGAGCCTCAGGTGTGCATTGAGGGAATTACTTTGATTGAAGTTTTGTTTTGCTGAAAAGCTTAATACTTATTTATTAAATATTTCTTTATTAAATATGTATTTAGGTTCGATTGTTATATTTATTTTGGAGTTTTTAGTTTTTCTTGGATTTGCATCTTCTCTTTTCTCCCTCACCATGGTTTGCTTTCTCCTTCTCTTCTTCTTGGTTTTCTTGTGCTTTTGGACAAAAGCAAAAGAAGAACGATTTTGTTTTGGAAAGCTTCAGTTCTTTGTCGTCAAGCCGGCGTTTGGAAGTTTTGGTCGCTAGTCAGGTGTGGGATTCGAACCTTTCTTTTTCTTAATGAAATTATGAATTGGCTATGTGAAATTCGGTAGTTATTGGTGTTTTCTGAACCATTAAGTTTCGATGTTGGAGTTTGCCTTTTTCTTATATGTTTTTGGATCAAAGTAAATGAGATTCATTTTTTTGAGGGTTGAGGGATTGCTAAGCAATTTTGGGGTGGGTTTTAGGACCACAGATGTTGGGAATGTGATTTTAGGAAGAAAGGCATGATTTGTAGCCAATTTTGGTGTTGTTTCATGACCACATGGGTGGCCACACGGGCATGTGCCCCCACACGGGTGGTTTACATAGCCGTGTACATTTGGGATTTAGGGTTTCTAGGCAAATTTTGGTGCCACACGCCCTGGCCACATGGTTGTGTGGCTGATTTGGGCATTTTAGTCGACTTCTACACGGCTGTGTCCTGTAGGCACACGGGCGTTTGCATTTGGGGTTTTGGGTTGGATGGTTTGGTACTACACAGTCGTGTGCCCAATTTGTTGATTTAAGGATCCCACTCGAGTGTGTGAAGCCCTTACACGGTCGTGTATGCCCTGCATTCTATTTTAGCACAAATGGACAGAGAGTTACACAGTCGGATAGCACGACCATGTCCCTAGGTCACACGGGCATGTATCTTAGCCACACGACTATGTGTCTCCTTCCTCACGCGTGCGTGCCTCTCCACATAGGCATGTTAACCCCCACACGGCCTTGGCACTTCCACACAGTTGGAGCACACGGCCTTGTGGCCCTGTTTCGTAAGCTTTTACTCTTTAGCATAAGTTATCTGTTCTGCTTCTTGTGTCATCCAACTGTTGTTGGGGCCTTTGTATACAGCTTAGGACTCTGATACAGCTTAGGGTCGTGTGATTAACTGTAAGCGTGGTGCTAAAAATTTGATTTGATAGATCGTGTTCGTAATTTACTCTACGAAATGAAATTGTGTCTGATAACTGTAAAAAAAATTGATATTGAATTTGTGTGTGTAAAAGCATTCTGATTCTGTATGTCTGATTCCAAAGATTGTGTATTTTTGTAATCGCACGGAATTCTGTATTTGTCTGACTATTTATCACCTTCTGCGTCACTGTCACTGCTCGTGTTTCGTGTGCATTGTGGCATTTGCATCATGATTTAGGGTTTGGTTGTGAAGAGAAAGAAGATGATTCTGATCTGATTTGGGAGTTTAACTTCAACATATTTGTACAGCGATTTACAGGAATGCACTCTATTGTATCTACGCCAACTTTGCTGCATACTTTTATTTGAGTGGCTTACTCCACATACATGGTGTGTAGGGTTGGATGGGCCTTTCCAAGTCCTATGTGGTGTGTCTGGTTGGATGAGCTTAAACAACAATGTTGGGGTGTGATCGGGGGACGGAGAGGTGTTTTGGCTGGATGGGTGGGTTTTCACTGCTTGACTACATTCATAAGCATCTAATTAAGTGATTGGGTGTAAGTTTGTTTGTCTGTATTATGTCTATTTGACTTATCATTTGAGGTTGTTGTTTGTGTAATGACTTTTTGTAACACTGTGTGTGATGATAAGTGCTTTGCTTCAGTACTTCCATTTGGGACGTTGGCTTCGTGTATACCTTCTGTTTCTATATATCTCTATAGCTACGTTTCACTGTTGTACTGCTATTTGGACTTTCGGTCTGTAATTTTGTTGTTAGTTATGTCTCGAATTCACACTGAGCTCGTGTAGCTTACCCCTTTAGTTTCCTGTTTTCAGGTACTTCTATTTTCTATAGCTGGACTTGGTATGGGAGGCCTCGGACAGTCACGGTTAAACAAGTTAACAGTTCTTCTTTTCATCCATTTTGATATACTGTTCCGAACTGTAAGGTTATAAAAAAATTGTGGTAATAGTTCTGTTTTGGATTTTTCTCGTAAATATTACTTTGTTCATAAATTAAACTTAACTTTAATTTTTCTGATTGAAATCTAAATGATTCATTTTTTTTCAAAAATAGAAAAATGTATTTGTAATGGAATTTGAGATAATTTGTTTTTGTAAAATTTTAATATGATCACTTCGGTGATCAATGTAACCTCTGGGATTTGGTCTAAACATCTAGGCTAGGTTTGGGGTGTTACAATTTAGTGGTATCGGAGCCAGGTGTGCAAAAACTCAGCTTGTGTTTTTACGTATCCGTGTGCACGTGGGAATGTTTAAAAAAAAAGAAAAAGGGTTTGATAAACTGTACCACAGTGTTCTCGTGTGATTTGTGTTTTCGAATAAGATTTTGCGAAAATAAGAGGATCAAAACTCCGATGCCAGTTCATGCAAACTTAGGAAATTGTGATACTAGTTCTGTAATGTTAGAATTGTATCAACTAAATACATCTATTTGTATTCAGTTTCGGGTTCAAAGAAACGCGGATGTAAACAATTGATTTGGTCAGTGAGTGTGTGTGATAAGATAAATATGTATCTGCTTTAGTGGTTAAGTGTTCTGGGTGTGTGTAGGAGGTCTTGAGTTCAAGTCCCATTCTTGGAATGTGTGTGTAAGATTTCAAAATTTAGTACGGTAGTGTTTCAGGATCAGAGTGCGCAGCGGTAACGTAGTGGTGTAGTTTGAGTTGAACCACTGTTCTGTTAGTTTGAAATTTTGGGGATAAAATTTCTTCAATGAGGGGTGAGTTGTAACACCCCAGCTTTTGGGGTTGGAAGTTTTGATATTTGTAGGTAGGGTCAGTGACTAGATTAAGCATGTGAGTTTGTTTTCGCGTTTTTGTATAAGAATGGGTCTGCTAGTCTGGTTTTTGGTTGTATGTTAGTTTAGTTTGGGGTTCCAGGTTTGAGCCTCGGGTGTGCATTGAGGTAATTAATTTGATTTAAGTTTTATTTTGTTGAAAAGTTTAATATTTATTTATTAAATATGTATTTAGTTTGGATTTTTATTTTTATTTTTGATTTTTTCCTTTTTTTGGGTTTGCACGTTCTCTTTTCTCCCTCACCATGTTTTACTTTCTCCTTCTTTTCTTCTTCGTTTTCTTACACCTTTGGAAAAAAAGAAGAACGATTTTGTTTTGGAAAGCATCGGTTCTTTGTTGTTAAGTCGGTATCTTGAAGTTTTGGTCGCGAGTCAGGTGCGGGATTCAAACCTTTCTTTTCCATTAATGAAATTACGAATTGGCTATGTGAAATTCGGTAGTTATTGGTATTTTCTAAATTGTTAGGTTTCGATGTTGGAGTTTTGCTTTTTCTTGTATGTTTTTGGATTAAAGCGGATGGGATTTATTTTGTTGATGGTTGAGGGATTGTTAAGCAATTTTGGGGTGGGTTTTAGGTCCACAGATGTTGTGAATGCAATTCTAAAAAGAAAGGCATGATTTGCAGCCAATTTTGGTGTGGTTTTGTGACCACACAGGTGGCCACATAAGCATGTGCCCTCACACAAGAAGTTTACACGGCCGTGTACATTTGGGATTTAGGGGTTTCTAGGCAAATTCTGGTGCCACACGACCATTTGGCTTATTTGGGGTTTTTAGTCGACTTCCATACGACTGTGTCCCAAGCACACTCGGGCTTGTCCATTAGGGTTTTAGGGTTGAATGCTTTGGTGTCACACGGCCTGGCCACACGACAGTGTGGCCAATTAGGGGATTTAGGGATCCTACATGTGCGTGTGTTTTGGACACACGGCCGTGTCTGGTTGGCACACGGGCGTGTGAGACCCTCACAGGACAAACGGGCAGAGAGTTACACGGCCGGATCGCACGGCCATGTCCCTAGGTCACACGGGCGTGTGCCTTGGCCACACGGTTGTGTGCCTCCTTCCACACAAGTGTGTGCCTCTCCACATGGGTGTGTTAAACCCCACACGACCTAAACACTTTCAGACGGTTAGAGCACACAGGCGTGTGGCCCTGTTTCATAAACTTTTATTCTTTAGCAGAAATTATCCATTCTGTTTGTTGTGTCGTCCAACTATTTTTGGGGTCTCTGTATATGTACTAAGGAATCTGATACGGCTTAGGGTCGTGTGATTAACTGTAAGCTTGGTGCTAAACTTTCAATTTGATAGATCATGTTTGTAATGTAATCTGCAAAATGAAACCGTGTCCGATAACTGTAAAGAAATTTGATATAGAGTATGTGTGTGTAAGAGCATTCTGATTCTATACTCTGATTCTGTGTGTATGATTCCAAAGAGTGTGTATTTTTGTAATCGCACAGAATTTTGTATTTGTTTGATTGTTTACGACCTTCTGTGTCTCTTTGACTGTTCGTGTTTGGTGTGCATTGTTGTATTTGCATCATATTTTGGGGTTTGGTTGTGAAATGAAGAAAGACTGATTCTAATCTGATCTGGTAGTTTAACTACAACATATCTATATAGTGATTTACCATAATGCACTACACTGTATCTACGTCAGCTTTGTTGTGTACTTTTATCTAAGTGGCTTAGTCCACATACATGGTGCATAGGGTTGGATGGAACTTTCCAGGTCCTAAGTGTGTGTCTAGTTGGATGTACTTAAACAGCTCTATTATGGTGTGATCGAGGGACAGATAGATGTTTTGGCTGGATGGGTGGGTCTTCACTGCTTGACTGCATTCATAAACATCTGATTAAGTGATTTGGTGTAAGTTTGTTTTTCTGCCTTCTGTCTATTTGACTTATCATTTCAGATTATTCTTGCGTGTAATGACATTTTGTAACACTGTGTGATGATAAGTGCTTTGCTTGAGTACATTCGTTTGGGACGTTGGCTTCGTGTATACTTTTTGGTTCTATGTATCTTTGTAAGTATGTTTCACTGTTGTTCTGGTATTTGGAATTTTGATCTGTAATTTTGTTGTTAGTCATGTCTCAAACTCACACTGAACTCGTGTAGGTCACCCTCTTAGTTTCCCTTTTTCAGGTACTTCTATTTTCTGTAGCTAGACTCGGTATGTAGAGGCCTCAGACAATCACGGTTAAACAGGTTAACAGTTCTTCATTTCACTCGTTTTGATATATTGTTTCGAACTGTAAGGTTTTATAAAAATTGTGTTACAAGTTCTATTGTGGATTTTTCTCGTAAATCTTACTTTGTTCATAAATTAAACTTAACTGTAATTTTTCTAAGTGAAATCTAAATGATTAAATGTTATTGGTTTGAAAATAGAAAAATGTGTTTGTAATGGAATTTTAGATAATTTTTTTTTGTAAAATTTTCCTACGATAACTTCGGTGATCAATGTAACCTTTGAGATTCGGTTTAAACTTGTAGGTCGGGTTTGGGGTGTTACAATTCTATTCGTTATTTTGCATTGATAGATACTGGTTAATCCCACTCATACATAGCTTGTACTTTTTCTATTAATCTGGGAATTCTTGTTAAGAGTAGTTCTACTGGGGTTAGTCCGTTGGGTCAGTGAATGCAAGTTAATAAAGTTTATAGGAGGTGTCTTGTTGAGATACAAAGGGTTTTATTTCTAGGTGATTTGATGGAGTTATCATTCGGGGAGTTTGATTTGATTCTGGGTATGGATAGGCTCGTGGAGCATCGAGTCAATTTGGATTGTGCTACAAAGAGAGTAAATTTGTAATCTAAGGAAGATGTGGAGATTGTAATGGTTGGTGAGCATCGAGATTACCTATCTAATGTAATCTCCGCTCAAGTATCTAAAAATTTAGTTCGAAAAGGGTTTGAGGTGTTTCTAGCGTATGTGCAAGACATGACTTCTGTGGAATCTTCTGTTGAGGTTATTTAGAAAGTAAAAGAACTTCTGAGCATCTTTTCCAAAGAATTATCGGGGTTACCACTGGATAGGGAGGTTGAGTTAAGTATTGAGGTTTTTCCTAGAACAACTATGGTGTCCATTACTCCCTACCGTATGGCACCGAAGGAGCTTATGGAATTGAAAGTACAGCTTTAGGAACCTCTCAATCGAGGGTTCATCAAGCCTAGTGTGTCTCCATGGGGAGCACCAGTTCTTTTTGTGAAAAAGAAATATGGTACTATGAGGATGTGTATGGATTACTGATAGTTGAATAAATTGACGATAAAGAATAAGTACCCAATTCCAATAATTGACAACTTGTTCGATCAGTTTCGTGAGGCATCAGTGTTCTTGAGGATTGATCTTCGTTCTAGGTATCATTAGTTTAAGGTGAAAAAGGTTAATGTGCATAAATTTGTTTTTAGGACTCGTTATGGGCACTACGAGTTCCTTATCATGCCTTTTAGTTTGACGAGTGCTTTGATTGCATTCATGGTTCTCATGAATCAAGTCTTTTAGCCGTATTTGGATTAGTTTGTCATGGTTTTCATCGACGATATTTTGGTATACTCTAAGACTGAGACTGATCATGTTGATCATGTTGATCATGTGGTTTTACCGGAGGGGATCCGAGTTGATCCTAGGAAAACTGAGGCTGTGCTTGAGTGGAAACAGCCTAGAAATGTTTCTTGGGCTTGGGAGTTATTATTAGAGATTTGTCGAGGGGTTTTCATTAATTGTAGCTCCTCTGACTAAGCTATTGCATAAGAACACCCCATTTTTCTATACTAATGAGCAATAATCGAGCTTTGAGAAGTTCAAATCTGTTTTGACTCAGGCTCCTATTTCGATACATATACCTTGCATAACTTGCAAGATTATTGTGATTAAACTGTTTCAAGGTAGAAATACTCTGTTACCTACTTGATCTTTTATATGCTTGTGAAGATTGATTAATCGCTTAGATTGACATTGAAAAATGTTCAAGAGATTGATTAATTTAATAAGTATGTATGAGCAGTAGTTAGCAAATTACCGAGTTGCCGTGAATTTGTTCGTAGCAGTATAAACATAAGTTTAATAATTCTAAGTTAAAGGAATGTAATTAATCGAACACAATTATATCATCTTGATTAAACCTTATTTGAAATCGTGTCTTAGAACCTTTTTATTTTTAAATTTTTTTCTTTTTACTTAGTTTTTAATCCTTAGTTTTTAATCATCTTTAAACCAAAATATTTTCCATCACCAAAGTGTTTTAACATTAATTTCATAAATATTCCTTTTTACAGTCTCTGTGGGTACGATAAGTCGACATTTACTTGTCACTTTATTACTTGTTGCAATTGTGTGCACTTGCACATTTTCGTTGTTCCAAGTTTTTAGCGCCGTTGCCGGGGACTGTTTTAAAAAAACCATTATTTGTAAATTTATTTTTAAATTTTGGTTTATTTATTTTCCTGTTTAAATCTTTACTTAAGCTTTCTGTGATTTTTTGAGGTGTTTATGAGTATTGACCAGATTATTGACTTGCTCCCTGTGGACCCTAAAATAGAACGAACCTTTCGACAACGAAGAAGACAAGCGAACCAAAGAAGGACCAAAGAGATAAACTTTGAGAATATGAATCAAGGAAACATAGCAAACCTTGCTCAGAATCCTATCCTTATTGCTGATGATAGGGACAGAGCTTTACGACAGTATGCTGTGCCAGTATTTAACGATCTTAATCTGGGTATTAGGAGACCCAAAATCGAGGCACAACAATTCGAGCTGAAGCTAGTCATGTTCCAGATGCTTCAGACTGTAAGCCAATTTAGTGGAATGTCTACTGAATATCCTCATTTTCACTTAAGACTATTTATGGAAGTGAGTGATTCTTTCAAGTTAGCCGGAGTACCCGAAGATGTATTACGACTGAAGTTGTTCCCATATTCGCTAAGGGACAGAGCTCGTGCCTGGTTGAACTCATTGCCCCCAAACTCCATTTCTACATAGCAAGAGTTAGCCGAGATATTCCTCATGAAGTATTTCCCGTCAAGCAAGACTGCCAAGTTGAGGAATGAGATCACTACCTTCCAACAAATGGATGATGAGTCTCTGTATGAAGCATGGGAAAGGTACAAAGAGTTCTTACGCAAGTGCCCTCATCATGGAATCCCACATTGCATTCAACTTGAGACATTCTATAATGGTTTCAACGCTCACACGAGGATGGTAGTAGACGCCTCTACTAATGGTGCTCTCCTTTCTAAGTCTTATAATGAGGCTTACGAAATTATTGAGAGGATTGCCAACAACAATTATCAATGGCCAAGCAATCGAGCAATGTCAGGAAGACGAGTCACTGGATTACATGAAGTGGACACTCTCACTTCACTCGCATTCCAGGTATCTTCAATATCCCCAATGCTTAAGAATCTTACCACTAATGGGTCTAATAGTTTTGCATCCCAACCACCTAACCAATTTGAGAATATAGCCTATGTGTATTGTGGGGAAAGACATTTATTTGAAGAATGTCCATCGAACCCCGAATCCGTATATTACATGGGTAACCAAAACAAAAATCGAGGGAGGCAAGGATTGCAATCCAACTTTTATAACTCATCGTGGCGAAATCACCCAAATTTTTCCTGGAGTAGCCAAGGGGCTGGAACCAGTAACACTTACGCCCAACCTAGACCAAATCAACCACCTAGTTTCCCCAACAAGTTCAAAAACCAACCCAAGTGGAACCACCCAATAGCTTAGAGAATCTGTTGAAGGCATACATGGCGAAAAACGACACCACTCTAAGGAATTTGGAGAATCAAGTGGGCCAGCTTGCTACTGAACTCAGGAACTAAAAACAAGGTGGTCTACCTAGTGACACGGAGAATTCGAGAAATCTGGGGAAGGAACACTGTAAAGTGTTGACATTAAGGAGCGGAAAGATAGTAGAGCCCAACACTGTCAAAGTTGAAAAGGAGCCAGCTGACGCTCAAGATTCAGAAGAAGTTCAACCAAGTGTTGAAATTCTAGTTTCACCAGAACCAAAATCTGAAAAACCTAACAAAGTAACCTGAGGACCAGCTATTTCTAATCCAATAACAGTGTCATTAGATGCAGAATTGTCCCCAAAGACAAAACAACTAGAATCAGTCCTAGTAATGAAACCACCACCACCCTACCCTCAAAGACTTCAGAAACAAAAGCAAGAGATTCAATTCAAGAAGTCCCTTGACATACTCAAGTACCTTCACATCAACATCCTGTTGGTTGAAGCAATTGAGCAAATGCTGAACAAAGTCAAGTTCATGAAAGATATCTTGTCTAAGAAACGAAGACTTGGAGAATTTGAGACGGTAGCTCTGACAAAGGAATGCAGTGCATATCTTCAAGACAAACTACCCCCAAAATTGAAGGATCTTGGATGTTTTACAATACTGTGCAACATTGGAGCAAAATATTATGGTAAGGCATTATGTGACTTAGGTGCAAGTATCAACTTGATGCTTATGTCAATATTTAGGAAGTTGGGGATAGGAGAGGTTGAACCAACTACAGTTACGCTTCAACTAGTAGATCGATCCTTAGCACATCTAGAAGGAAAAATTGAGGATGTATTGGTACGTGTAGATAAGTTTATCTTTCCTGCTGACTTTATAATTCTAGATTTTGAACCAGACAAAGAAGTACCAATCATCTTAGGAAGGTCGTTCTTAGCAACTGGAAGGAACCTTATTGATGTGTAGAAGGGCGAGCTCACAATGCGTGTTCAGGATGATCAGGTAACATTTAATGTCTTTAAGTCTATGTGATTTCCTAACACAATGGATGATTGCTCTGCAGTGTTCGATTTAAAGGATTTAATAGTGGAGAAGGAACTCAACTGTTTTGAGGACCCACTGGAAAGAATTTTGACATCGGATCCTCCAAATGATGAAGAGGAGGATGAATACTTTGCTTTGCTAGAAGCTAATTAAAGGGGATTTAATCCATAATCCCGTTTTGAATCTTTAGAGTTAGAAAAGAGGGAATATTCCCAACCAAAAGCATCGATCGAGGAGCCACCTAAATTAGAACTCAAGGTATTACCTTCTCATTTAAAATACGTTTATTTAGGTAACACTTCTACTTTACCTGTGATTGTTTCAACAGAATTGACCACTAAGCAAGAAGAGAAACCTATCTTAGTTTTGAAACAATTCAAGAAGGCCATCGGATGGACCATAGCCGATATTCGCGACATTAGTCCATCTGTATGCATGCACAAGATTATCCTGGAAGATGGCAAAAAAGGGACGATCGATGGACAACGGAGACTGAACCCCATCATGAAGGACGTACTAAAAAAAAGAGATCATCAGGTGGTTAGATTCGGCTATCATCTATCCCATCTTAGAGAGTTCATGGGTAAGCTCGGTCCAGTGCATGCCCTAAAAAGGAGGTATCACGGTCGTAGAGAATGAGAACAATGAGTTGATACCGACTGGAATGGTTATGGGATGGAGAATCTGTATCGATTACCAGAAACTGAACAAGGGAACTAGGAAAGATCACTTCCCTTTGTCGTTCTTGGACCAGATGCTGGATAAACTTGCAAGACGAGATTACTACTATTTTCTCGATGGATACTCAGGGTATAATCAAATTACAATAGCACCGGAAGATCAACACAAAACGACATTACCTGTCCGTACGGTACGTTTGCATTTAGAAACATGTCATTTGATTTATGTAATGCACCTGCTACATTTCAAAGATGTATGATGTCTATTTTTACTGACATGGTTGAGAAATATTTGGAAGTTTTTATGGATGATTTTTCAGTATTCAGATATACTTACGATGATTGCTTAGCCAATCTAACTAAGGTACAAAGGCGATGCGAAGAAACGAATCTCGTACTCAACTTGGACAAGTGCCATTTTATGGTACAAGAAGGAGTTGTTCTAGGGCATCGGATAACGAGACATGGGGTCGAGGTAGACAAACCAAAGATAGACGTTATTGAGAAACTCCCACCTCTAAAATCTATAACAGGTGCTAAGAGCTTTTTGGGCTACGCCAGTTTTTATCAAAGATTTATTAAGGACTTCTCCAAAGTTGCTAAACCCTTATACAAATTATTGGAGAAGGACTCTATATTCAAGTTTGATGAGGAATGCTTAAAAGCCTTCAACGATTTGAAGAGTTGATTACTCACGGCACCCATAACCGTCACACCAGACTGGGATTTGCCATTTGAATTGATGTGTGACGCAAGTGACTTCTCAATTGGAGCTGTCTTAGGCCAGTGAAGGAACAAAGTTGTTCATACCATCTACTACGCAATTCGAACCCTAACAAGAACTCAACTGAATTATACGGTAACAAAAAAGAGTTACTTACTATTGTGTTTGCTTTCGACAAGTTTTGATCTTATCTGGTAGGTGCCAAAGTGACTGTCTATACAGACCACTTAGCAATTAAGTATTTAGTTGCGAAGAAAGACGCTAAGTCGAGGTTGATCCGATGGGTACTTCTACTTCAAGACTTCGATCTAGAAATTTAAGATCGAAAGAGAGTCAAAAATCAAGTAGCAGCTCACTTGTCTAGATTGGAGCCATAAGAAAGGAATTCTCCTCTTATGCCAATTCAAGAGACGTTTCCAGACGAACATAGCCTGAAGGTAAATCATGTCCATAATACCCCTTGGTTTGTTGATATTGCTAACTATTTAGCTTGTGGTTTGATGCCAATTAATAAGATGTATCAACAAAGGAAAGAGTTTTTTCACGATGTGAAGTGCTATTTCTGGGAAGAGCCATATGTGTTTAAAAAGTGTGAAGATCAGATGATCAGGAGATGCATGGTAGAAGATGATAAACTGAAGATTTTATACCACTGTCACTCAGCTCCAAGTGGGGGATAGTTCAGAGGTACATGTACAGCGGCCAAAGTATTGCAAGCCAGATTCTTTTGGCCAACACTATTTAAGGATACATATGCTTACGTGAAGAGCTGTGATCGATGTCTAAGGGTTGGAAATGTCACCAATAGAAATGAGATGCCTTGAACAAACATCATTGAGGTATAGTTTTTTGATGTATGGGGTATTGACTTTCTTGGTCCTTTTCCTCCGTCTTGCGGTCACAAGTACATACTAGTAGCAGTAGACTATGTGTCTAAGTGGGTCAAAAACGGTGCTAAGGTTACGATGAAGTTTCTGCAAAAGAATCTGTTCACAAAGTTTGGAACCCCAATAGCTATCATCAGTGATGAAGGGTCCCACTTTGTGAACAAGTGGTTAAAATGGTTATTAAACAAGCGTAGAGTGAAACACAAGGTTGCAACAGCTTACCATCTGTAGACAAATGGGCAAGCTGAATTGGAAAATAAGGAGATCAAAGGCATACTTGAGAAGGTAGTCTGCCCGAACCGACGAGATTGGTCCACAAGATTAGATGATGCTTTATGGACTTATAGAATAGCAAACAAGACACCGTTAGGGATGTCACCGTATAGGTTGGTCTTTGGGAAAGCCTGCCATCTACCATTGGAGTTAGAGCATAAAGCTTACTGGGCTCTTCAACAGCTTAATTTGGATCCTAAGCTCGCAAGAGAGAAACAAATGTTCTCATATGAAAATGCCAAATTACTTAAAGAAAGACTCAAGAAATGGCATGACAACCACATTCGAGTTCGAGAATTTGAAGCAGGTCAGCAATTCTTGTTGTTCAATTCTAGATTGAAGTTCTTTCCAGGTAAGCTAAAATCACGTTGGTCCGGTCCATCTACGATTCACCAAGTCTATCCATACAGAGTTGTTGAACTCCAAGGTAATGGAGGTAATTTCCTAGTTAATGCTCAGTGCCTGAAACATTATTGGGGAGATAAAACTGAACGGGATAAAATCTCGTTCATTTTATCGGATACTTAATTTTTCATTTTTCTTTTTGAATAAATGATTTAGGGTATATTTTCGGGTAAAGTATGTTTAAATAAATTATGTCTAAGAGATTGGAACTTAAGCGAGACCTCCACTCTTTCCTGGGAATTTATTTTGATATAATTGTCCAAGAAATTATCCCCTAAATGGAAAAATAAATTTTAGTTTCATATAAAAGGGTCAATTTTGATCCAAGTTTTAATTTACAACTCAATTTTAAATTTACATTAAGTCTAGGGACTTAATTGAATTATTTTAAAATTTAGTCGCTCTTTTCGTAAATAATAAAAAAACTAGGTGCCTTTCATTGTGAATATTTTCAAAAGCATCTAGAATAAATATCTTTAATATTATTAATAATTTGATAAACTTTAAGATATAATTATATTATTTATAATTTATATATTAATTTTTATCAACTTAGATTAGAATTAGGATTAATTAGGAATTTTTTATTTCTGCACAATAAAATAAGAGATGGGAATCAAAAGTAAGTATGGACAAGTAGTAAAGTCTAAAGTGTGGCAATAGGTATATACATGTCTAGGATTGGATCTAGGAAGAGCTTGGTACTTAAGCAATCAAATTGACTCACCTCATTTTTTCTGGAATCCTACCTAGTGTATAGTATCTATTCACTTTAAACAATTAGGACATTGTTCATTTTAAGTTGGGGGGACCGAAAATTGAAATTATTTCCACTCAGAATAAAATTTTTCTTTTCATTATGAATATGATATATTTTTGTTCAATGAATTTGAATTTTGTTAAGTATGCTAAATTTAACTATGAATAAAGTTTGATTATTTCAATAAATTGTTATGTTAGCTAAATAATGACATGAAATGTATTTCTAATAAAGCATGTAAATCATACCATAAAATTTTAGTTCTTTAAGAAAGTTAGGCATGCATGAAAGTTTAAGTCTTTAGAATTGACTTTGTAGTTTCTTGAGGCGAAATCTTAGGAAGCATGGAACGTTGAAAATGATTTAGGCAACTGTTGTTTGGATCGTTTGAGCCTTTCAAGCCAACCATGATGAAATTTTTATCCTTTGAAACCCAACTTCGAGACTTTATGGCCTAATTTTATTTGAACCCTTACAAAGTTAGCCATCACTTTTCTTAAGTATCTTAAAAATGTCCCAAACACTAGACTCAGTACTATTCAGAGTATTCTTTGAAAATAAGTTTGGGGGAGTTGCAAAGAAGTATGAAATGCTCTAAAAATTGTAGTACATGTTGTAAAATACTCGAAAAAAAAGCATATGTACTTGAAGTGAATTGCACTAAAGAGCATGTGAAAAGGAAAGAAAATTTGTTGTATTGAAGGTAATTATTTTGAAAGGTCCGATACAAGCTGAGTCTAGGGTTTTTTTTTAAACCTAAAATTATCTATCTTTTACCTACCCCTAAGCCCAGCCACGTTACAACCTTGTCAAAGACTTATTGATTCAAAGTTCCAATGTTACCTACATTAGTGGAGAGAAATTTCTCTTTTCAACATATGAAGACACTAGTTAAACTTAATGATTGCAGTTTAATTTTGAGTAAGGGATTCAAATCAAATTGGTAGGGATTAACATGTCTTTATTAAGAAACATTTAGTGTAATTTTGCTATTGTAGTAATTGTTGAGATTAATTTGAACTATATATATACTTGAGAAGCATAATTATCAAATTTCTTGTTTTTTAGCATAAGTATATTGATTTCATGATTTTGGAAAGAATATTGTTCTGAAGGAGTTTTTGAGCATAAGTGTTTCCGAGAAAATTCTTTTCAAATTTGTGCATTACCCAAGAAGAGCAATGAATTAAGTTTGGAGGTGTGGAAACATGAAAATTAATGTGTTTTTACATGCCCTTTTTAACTTAAAATCATGCTATTTCAATTAAATTCTTGTCGAAAAATAATTAAATATTATAAAATAATTAAGTTATGTTAAAAATATGAACATGATGAATTTTAATTAATTTTATAGTTAATTTTATTAATTTTGACTATTTTAAATGATTTACTGTGGTGAAAATTGGCTCTAACAAACAATGCTCGAAGAATAAAATCGAGAAGCAATTTTAAGCATCGAGGAAAATTTATTTCTAGCCTAAGATGGTCCAAAAATGTGTGTTAATTCATAATATAATTAATTTTAATTTATTCCCAATTTAATTTGGGCTAAATAAATTATTATTAATTAATTATGGAAAAAAGGGTCCAGTTGAACCGCATTGGTTGAACCGAATCTAGTGAACTGAACCAGCAACCAATTGGGCTGCCCAGAACCGTCCATATGCTGACCCAAATCAGCATTTTAGCTGACTAAATAAGTTTGCAAAGAAGCCCTTAAAGAACTTTCAACCTTGCATTCAAACCCCTTCAAAAAATGTGGCTTTATGGATTTGCCCCAGGCTATTTTTAGCAAAGTTGAATCTCTCAACATTGCCATGTGTGTGGCCAGCCAAGGGGGTCTCTTTGGCTGATGGAATTTTCTATTTTTAGCAGCCACAATCAGCTATAAAAGCTACCCCTTTCTGATCATTCAAATCATCCCTCACACTCTCATTCTCTCTTCTCCTCTCTCACTTTCTCTCAACTTTTCCTTCCCATTTTCCCTTTTTTGTTCAAGTGTTGATTTATTCTATTGGGAAAGAGGTCCTCATCAGCCATTTTTGAGCAGCAATTAAAGTGTTCATAAGCCACCTTGATAGCCGAGGACAACAGAGAATGAAGAACGGAGAAATCAGTCAAGCTACGGAGAAACACCAAATTTTCTTCTTGTTCCCTATCTCTTTAAATTTCGTTGTTGTTTTGAAAAACATGTTTATGAATATTTATGCTATTGAAATGGATATTTTAATCTATCTAGCTTTATTTTAATTCGTGTTGGGTTGATTATATTTTGCTTGCTTGAATTATTGAAATTGTGTTTGTACTGTTATAGGCCTCGGTAAGATGCTTAATTAAGTAAAATCATGCCTAAGTTATTCTTGCAATATTAATTTTTAGATAACTAATGAATTAATTATTAAATCGTATTGAAATTGTAATTAATTGATACACTACTTAATCACTGCATGTTTATTCTTCTAAGGTAGCTAAAGTTAATTTAGCATTGTATTTGGCAATACATATGCCTTGCATAACTTGCAAGATTATTGTGATTAAACTGTTTCAAGGTAGAAATACTCTGATACCTCACTTGATCTGTTATATGCTTGTAAAGATTGAGTAATCGCTTGGATTGACTTTGAAAAATGTTCAAGAGATTGATTAATTTAATTAGTATGTATGAGCAGTAGTTAGCAAATTACTGAGTTGCCGTGAATTTGTTCGTAGAAGTATAATCATAAGTTTAATAATTCTAAGTTAAAGGAATGTAATTAATCCAACACAATTATATCATCTTGATTAAACCTTATTTGAAATCGTGCATTAGAACCTTTTTATTTTTAAATTTTTTTTACTTAGTTTTTAACCCATAGTTTTTAATCATCTTTAAACCAAAATATTCCTTTTTATAGTCCCTGTGGGTACGATAACTCGACATTTACTTGTCACTTTAGTACTTGTTGCGATTGTGTACACTTGCACATTTTCGTCGTTCCACGTTTGTCTACGATTGTTCAGTAAGTTTTAGATAAGTGATTTGTCTCTGTTTGTTCACTTTCTTCTGAAGTGTTTTGTTTATGTCAATTAGGAGAGTAGTCAAGGGCTCGTAATCACCAATCAGATTCTTAGTTTGTGTGGGAATTACTGTTCATCGATTGAAGGTAAGGTTTAGTCGCTTATGGGTTAAAACCTCGATACGAGTTTGATTTGGGATCATGTTCTGTGAGATTAAATTAGTGTTATTTGTTCAATTATAGGCTTTGGAGTGCTCAGGGACTGTTTTAGCATCAAACAAAACTAGGTGTGTACCTGAAACACAGAAAACGGGATTCAGTGAAAAGCCAAAATTGCTTGCGGTTTGGATATAAGTAGTAGCTAAATTTGAAAAATCACCATAAATTGTGAAAATCGAATCAGAGGATGAAAAAACTATGGGATTAAAGCTTATTGAGTCTAGTTTCTTATAGAAGAAATGGTGTAAGTAATGGAATTTTAAAACAAGAGATATAATAAGTTTGGTGAGACAATGTCAAAATGAATTCGGGTTCCCCTATTCTGAATTTGGAAAATCATCAAAATTGAAGAAAAATAATTAGTGGTTAAAATTTACATGTATAAATTATTAATGAGTATATTTTAATAGAAACAAATGGTAACATCATCCAAAGTTTGTACTAAGATATAATTGAATTTTAGCAAAAAAGGTCAAGTAGTCAAACAACAGAACAATGGTAAGATTGAAGATTTTACTGTATTTATTGGTTGAACTAAAAATTCTAAAAATTTTATCGTAGAAAGGTATTTGAGTTTAGTTTCAAAGAAATTAGGCAGACCTTAATTTGGAATTCTGTAGCTTAAGATATAAATAATTTAGTAACAGTGACTCAAGTAGACAACTTTGAAGGAACATATAAGTAAATAGTAAAAACATATATGAATATTTACCTAGCACAGGTTACATTAAAAATGGACCATGCGGCCAAGGCCAATTTGGGTCGAGTGGGACACACGGACGTGTGGGCCCACACGGGTGTACCACATGGGTGTGTAAGCCCATTATCACTGAATTGATTGCTAAGGTTGCACGGGTCGCCCAAGTCGACTGTAACCCTACTGTAGGGTCAGGAAGCATCACTTAAACCCGTAATTGTATGAACTAACTGTTTGATTTATATATGTGTTGAGCATTATTATAGTATGCTTGTATACTGAACTAGTTATATGTACTGATGTCCTGAGATAGCATGTCATGACTTGTATGTTGCATTGCATGGGGTTGGGTTAATTATATTTGGAGGCTATGTACTGAACGGCTCTTAAGCTTAACATATTGGCAGCTCAACTGCAAATTGCTATTTTGTGCGGCATTTGGTACTACCTAGAGTGTAGGGATGGGTGGGTTGATTTGATCCCCACATGGAGTGTAGGGTTGGACGGAGTTGATGTGTAGAGGCTGGTTGGGTAGGACTTTGTTACTGAATACTGCATAACTGCAACTGATATTGTGATAGGCTAAGGCCCTACTCCATATCTGATACTGTACTGAGATGGACTAAGGCCCAAACAGTTACTGATACTAAAAAAGGGCTTAGGCCCAAGACTACTTTAACTGTGCACTATGATTTGCTATTGTTTATTTTCTATGGGATTACACAGTGAGTTTTCGTAAACTCACCCCTTTTTTTTAAATGTGCACAGGTAATCCCCAGATCTAGACAGATCAGTCCGGCAGAGGACTCGGTAGTGACCACGATTTTGGACTTTCATGGTTTTTAACCCATATTTTCGATAATTGGTTTTATTTCTATTCTATTTTTACTGACTAAGTTTTTGGGTTGTAATTGTACTTTCAGACTTTGGTTTTGGATTTTAATTATCTTTACCTTATGGATTACAACTGCTAGTAGTAGGAAACCTCGGTTTTCAAAAGAAACAAATGTTTTTCCTAAACGCACAATTCTTTAATCTGTTTTAAAAGCTTTCGCAAATGAATAACATTTTGAAACTATCGATTAAATGAGCAACACAATTTTGGAACTAATAAGATATTAAGATAAAGAATTCAATGGAAATGGTTTTAACGCGACGACACGATTTTCAAACACCCTATCATGTAACATCGCTAGATCCGATCATAACGTCTGGGTCGGGTTTGGGGTGTTACAGTTATCAATTTGAGCTACCTCCAGAGTTAAACTGTATTCATGATGTGTTTCTCGTCTCTATGTTAAGGCGGTGTCGGTCAGAACCATCTCATATTGTTTCTGTTGAGGGGATTGAGGTTAGACAGGATTTGACATTTGAGGAGGAGCCTGTTCGAATTCTGAATTGAGACATTAAGATCTTGAAGAGGAAATCTATTTTGTTAGTTAAAGTTCTATGGCAGAATCATGTCACAGAGGAAACCACATATGAGCCTGAAAACTCAATTCGTTAGCAATATCCGCATCTGTTTGAGTTAGGTAAATTTTGAGGCTGAAATTTCTGTTAGTGGGGTAGAGTTCTGACGTCCCAAAAATACAAGTATTTGATTTGTTAGATTCTATTTGGGTGTTTATAGGTACTAGGATTCTCATCCTTTGAATTACTTCAAAACCAGACCAGGTGTGTAACGAGAAATTTGAAAAATAGCGAACAACGAAAGCCAAAATCGGGATCTGTTGATGCCACACGACCGTGTGCCAGGCCGTGTGTGACACACGACCGTGTGACAGATCGTGTGTGACACGTGACCTAGACTGTTTTGGGCCGTGTGGACCACATGGGCGTGTATGGGTATGTGATTAAATACATCATGAAACATGAAATTGGATCACCTAATTTGTATAAATTCTGATATCTACAAGTGTGTCTGAGTTGTCATATGATAGTTTAAACTATGAGTAATGTTAAATACATACATGATTTGTGTCTAAAATGTCATGCATGATTTCTTTTCTATTTATATATAATTCTCAGGTGGTATATATTATGTGGAGGAAGTGTTTTGTGAATGGGGATATCTCACCCATTATACTGGCAGCATAGGTGCAAATATTTTGAAAATTGTCATACCGACACTTAGTGGTGTGTAGGGCTAGATGGGTCTTTAATACCCTTTAGGGTGTGTTGGGATTGTCGGAGTTGGTGTGTAGCAGTTGGGGGTAGGATTGTAAATTTGCATATGACTCGAATTCTGTATGAGACGTTCATTTGTATCTGTTCAGCTATGTAGTTAATCTGAAATTAAATCTTTGATTCTGTTTTCTTTTAAGTTACACACTGAGTTTCAAAACTCACTCTTGTTTGAATTGAAGCTTTCAAGTAATCCAAAGACTTAGGCGAGTCGGTGTTGTAACACCCCAAACCCAGCCTAGACGTTATGACCAAATTTGGGAATGTTACGAAGAGGAATTACGAATCCACACTTATCGTGTTAAAAATCTCGTATAATTTGTAACTAAAAGAGTCCATTTATTTAAAAACATGTTGTTGTAAACCACCGATTGTTTGCTCTTTCAAATTTAACAATAATTTACAGCGAAAGTTTTTACAAGCTATTATATTTTGAAAATCGCGTATGTTTTCTCGAAAATGATTGATTGCTTAAATAGTTATTTTCGTAAAATATTTTGTCAAACGTCGCAAGAAAATTCAATACAAATCCAAATCCAAAAATTAAAACCAAA
This sequence comes from Gossypium raimondii, assembly GCF_025698545.1. Taxonomy (NCBI): domain Eukaryota; kingdom Viridiplantae; phylum Streptophyta; class Magnoliopsida; order Malvales; family Malvaceae; genus Gossypium; species Gossypium raimondii. The sequence goes on from NC_068571.1 coordinate 23,183,033, forward strand.
TAGTCCAGAGAGTCAAACAATTACAAAACTCTCAAAAACCAGAAATTTAAGTAAACTTTAATGAACACAAATTTTATGGACGTGTGGTCAAAACTGAGCCTCTGTCACATCGACCCACCTAAACCTGAGGATCACATGAATAGAATAGACAAACAAAAAGTAAATTTTTAAAACTCAGTGTGAACTCAACGAAAACATAATTTTAGATTTTATCGCACAACAGAAAAGATATAGACATAAGTCCTTAACAAAATCAGATTATCAACATTCATGTGCAAGACATATTTGAATATTATTGATTTATGCTACGTACTGTATTTTGTTGTATTGAATGGTATCAAAATTAATGATTGCTATTCGAATGAATGATGACCCATACTCATACACCATTTGACATCAATTTGATAATGACTATGTAATGATATGAAATTCCTATGATGGTTCTGTTTTCTTCTGTTAAAGCTAATTTGTTTCATTGTATTTGATATTTATGTTTGTTTAAATAATTGTTTGACTCACATTGAGTCATAAGCTCACCCCCAATAGTGTTTAACTTTTTAGTTAAACCTCAAAATTAGGACCATACTCGGTATACGGAGAATGACCTTGGACCTTGGACCTTGGACTATTCTTAATAAGTATTATTAAGTCTTTATTGGTTTTGGTTTGTAATTTTTTAATTATTTCTGGTTTGTGGCTTGATAACTTTTCGTTTGGGGAGAATAATCGCAGCCATGCTGCCAGTTTATTGGCAAGATGTCACCTCATACAAAACACTTTCTTCACATATACATAACCCACCCTATAAACATATACAAAAAAATAGAATAATAGATATTGCGCATGCTTATGCATAACAGATATTACTCATGCGTAAGTGTGACTGAATAGATTATACATACCATGTCTCATAAATCTCATATAAACACTATTTATGTTATTTTCATTCTAATAGAGTAACAAGTTTCATGCTTTAGTGTTTGTTTTGCCAATATCGACCCTACGGAAGGCCCATAGTCGATTAAAATGACGAGTGCTACTTTAGGGAAAAATTTTGAATTTTGGGCCCACATGCCCATGTAGGCCCACATGCCATGAATGGCCTTGCCCGTGTAACCCACACAGCCACACACACACCCATCATACGGTCGTGTGTCTCACACGGCCTACAACACGGTCGGGCACACGCCCGTGTGGCGTTGATAGGCCAGATTTTTGGCTTTTGCCGGTCATCGTTTTCTCCTGTTTTTATTACATGCCTGATTTTATTTCGACGAGGAAGTAATCACAGGACTCTCGATACCGATTATGAAATCACAATCATAGGAAACTACAGCATTAAAGGAGTGCCAATCATTTCACGATTCCCACCTAAACGTAACAATCCAATTAATCTACGATAACAAAATTTTGCAATAAGAGTTGTATCCCGAAACCCCTAAATGAAATTAAAATAAAATAAAAAATCAAAAACTAACAAAACACGTTACCTAAGAGGGGCAAAATTGAAGACCCAATCGAATAGCAACCCAAAGCTTAAAGAAAATTCCCAAAGCAAACTAGAATAAACAACGAATAAACGAAAGAGAAAGAACAATTTTTTTTTCAATTTGCAAATGACATGATTTGGGGAACAGGAAGGGAAACGTGGGATTTGGGGTCTTTTTTTCTTTCTTATTTTCTTTTTTTTTTCAAAAACAGTGAACAATAATAAACAAAATTTAAAAGAAAGATTTCCTACTTGACTTATTACTAATATCTATATTACTATTATTAACACATTAATCTCCTTTTATTTTCCAACAAATTAATTTAAAGAAAAGTACTCCCTATATTATTTTGACTACAAAACTTAATTTATCCAAAATCACATAGGCTTAGAACAAAACGCATAAACTGAGACTCGAACTCGAGACTTCCGACATAGAACTAAGGCGATGAATACGTACGGAATGGAAATATTCCAACCCCCCAAGTAAAGAACTGTTACAAATAACGAAGAAATTAATAGATTTAGATAGGAAGCAACGTAAAATAAACCAAATTTGATACCTGAATATTCAATTTGATACACTGCTACTAATTCTTCCTCCGCTTCTGGTAAATCAAAAGGTAATCTCTCACATTCAGCTAGAGAAGAAATTAGAAAAATGATAAACCCTATTGGTTGACGCCACAATTCCATCCCCCAAAACCATATTTTGATTGCGCCTCAACTATTTCAACTATTGACGAACAAGGAATACCTATATTAGTGTTTAGTAGTTTCAAATAGAAATCTAAATAGGGTGTGGCCAGGTGGTAAGGCAACGGGTTTTGGTCCTGTTATGTGGAGGTTCGAATCCTTCCGTCCCACAGCATACTCTATTTATATTTCAAAATAACCATATCCGAATCTAAATTGCTCATTTTTTGTTTTTAATAACTTTCTTTCTAATAGTCAAGTATTGGAGAAAATGTGATTCTTGCTTTTGATTTTTATTGATTTCTTAAAATTGGCACTCGAACAATTGTGAGATTGTTGGATCTATTCTACCGAGTTATTTGATCTATCGGGTTATTTAAAGATGCACGGTAGATTCAAAAAGATTAGATTATTTGTCTTATTTATAATATTCGTGATATTATTAGTATAACCATTGATACAGATACTCATTTATGATAGAGTTTACAAAAAAGAATTAAGAAGTCAGGGCGTTACAACTCTACCCTCCTAAAAGAAATTTCGACCTCGAAATTTACTTGGTCCAAATAGATGGGGATACTATTGATGGATCGGGTCCTCAGGTTCCTATGTGGCTTCCTTAGTTCAATGTTTCCACCATATGACCTTCACTAATGGAATTCATTTCTTCCTCAAAACTTTCACATCTCGATCCAGAATCTGAACCAGTTCCTCCTCAAACGACAAATCTATTCTAACCTCAATCTCCTCAACGGAAACAACTTGAGATGGTTCAGACTGATACCTCCTCAAAATAGAGGCGTGAAATACATCATGGATACTATCTAACTCTGGAGGTAACTCCAACTGATAAGCAACAGGTCTTACACGCTTCAGAATCTGATACAACCCAATGAACCAAGGGCTCAACTTGTCCTTATGTCCAAATCGTAGAACCTTCTCCCACAGAGATACCTTAAGAAACACGAAATCACCTATGGAGTACTCAATGTCCCTCACTTTTAGATCCGCATAGGACTTCTGTCTATCAGATACCACCTTAAGACGATCCCGAATCAGTCTAACTTTGTCTTCAGTCTTTGAAACCAGTTCAGGACCCAAAACTCAACGTTCACCCAACTCAATCGAACATAACGATGTACGACACTTACAACCATACGAGGCCTTGTAGGGTGCCATCTGATTGCTAGCCTGAAAACTATTACTGTAGGCGAACTCGGCTAATGGTAGAAAATCCTCCCAACTCCCTCGAAAATCAATCATCCAACTATGAAGCATATACTCGATTATCTGAATTACCTTATTAGATAGACCATCGGTCTAAGGATGGAACACAGTACTGAAGTCCAAACTCGAACCTAAAGCTTCATTAAGTTTCTTTAAAAATTAAAACGTGAAACGAGGATCTCTACTCGAAATTATCAAAACCAGAACCCTGTGAAGTCTTACAATCTTAGAAATGTATAGCTTGGCCAACTTTTGAAGACAATAATTTGTCCGAACCGGAATGAAGTGGGAAAAATTTGTTAACTAATCCACGATGACCCAAACAGAATCCTTTTTAGTAGGTGTTAAAGGCAACCCACTAACAAAGTCCATAGTTACACGTTATTTCCACCAAGATGCATAGCATATGGATTACTGTGTGCTTCGCTCAGAATAAACTGTGTCAAATAAGAGTCGTTCGGTACACAAACCTATCCTTAGAAACACAGAACCCCATCACTATTCAGCCCAAAATCATACGTACTACCACTCTCTACCTAACGAAAACGCAGAACCAGAGAATCATCCCTCAACTGTTTATCCCGAATCTGATCAATCCAACTTGACTTAACTTGCAACTCAGCTAACAGATTCCCATCATCAAACAAACCTACGCGAGCAAACATCACCCTCAGATCAATCATTGCTCTATGACTAAGAGCATCGGCCACCACATTAGCCTTCTCGGGATGATACTCTATCGTGTAGTCATAATCTTTGAGTAGCTCAATCCATCTACGCTGCCTAAGATTCAAATCCTTTTGAGTAAGTAGGTACTTAAGGCTCTTGTGATCTGTGGAAATGATACACCTTTCACCATACAGATAATGCCAATAAATCTTTAAGGCAAAAACCACGGCAGCCAACTCGAGATCGTGCGTCGGATAATTCCCCTCATGTGACTAAAGCTGTCAGGACGCATAAGCCACAACTTTACCATCTTGCATCAGAACACATCCCAAACCGACATGTGACGCATCACTAAAAGCCAAGAACTCCTTACTAGATTCAAGCTGTATCAGAACATGAGCCTCAGCCAAAATATATTTGTGCTTCTCAAAGCTCAATTGCTGTTCATCAGTCCAAACAAAAGAAGCGTTCTTACGTAATAGCTTAGTCAGAGGAGTTGCAATTAACAAGAACCCTTCGATAAACCTACGGTAGTAGCCCGAAAGACCTAGAAAACTACAAATCTCAGAAACGTTCTTAGGTTGTTTCCAATCAAGTACAACCTTAATCTTTCTAGGATCATACAATCCCCTTTGCAAAAACCATGTGCCCTAGAAAAGTTACTCCCTTCACCAGAATTCACACTTGATCAACTTAGCGTAGAGATGTTTCTCTCGAAGTAATTGAAGGACTACTCTAAGATGCTCATAATGCTCATCCTCAGTCTTATAGTATACCATAATGTCTTCGATGAAAGCCACGATGAGCTAATCCAAATACGGCTGGAAAACCCGATTCATCAAATCCATGAATGCAGCAGGAGTATTCGTCAAACCAAAAGGCATGACTATAAACTCGTAGTGCCCATAATGAGTCCTAAGAGCCGTCTTGTGAACATCAACTTCCTTAAACTTAAGCTAATGATACCCAGAACGGAAACCTATTTTAGAAAATACCGAAGCCCCACGAAACTGATCAAACAAGTCGTCGATCCTCGGAAGTGGGTATTTATTCTTCACAATTAGCTTATTCAACTATTGGTAGTCGATGCACATTATCATCGTACCATCCTTTTTCTTTACGAAAAAATTAGTACCCCCTACGTTGACACACTAGGACATATGAATCCATGATCCAAAAGCTCCTAAAGTTGAGCCTTTAGCTCCATAAGCTCCTTCGGTGCCATAGGATAATGAGCAATAGACACTGGAGCTGTACCTGATAGAAGCTCAATACCAAACTCAACTTCCCGATTTAGAGATAAACCCAATAATTCCTCGAGGAAAATGTCTGGAAGTTCCCTCAACAGAAGAGTCTACAGAAACTAAAACACTTACATAGGTCAGATACGCTTCAGACCCTTCCCAAACCAGGTTTTCGGCCACAAGAGCGGAGATTACATTGGATAAATAATCCCAATGCTCGCCGATCATAACTGCTTCCACATCATTCTCAGATCTCAAAACTACCTTCTTGGTTGCACAATCCAAACTGACTCAATGATTCACAAGCCAGTCTATACCCAAAATCAAATCAAATTCTACGAACGGTAGCTCCATAAAAGTTGCTAAAAACACAACTCGTTGTACTTCCAGTGGTACATTCCTGTAAAGTTTATTTACCCAAATAGATTGAACCGATGGATTAGTACAGAAATATCACCAGAAGTACTCTCAACAGGAATCCCTAAGTTATCAAAGACCCTATGTAGGAGTATGTTGACCCTATGTCTATCAATACAATATATGGGGCATCAAAAATAAAAAAAATGTATACGTAATCACATCCGTGGCGTCTCTGTCCTCGCGACATCTAGCATGATAAACTAATGTAGGCTACCTCACCTCAGTCTGATTAGCACTTGTGCCCGGTGCTCTCAGTACCCTACCCATACCATTACCACCCCTAGGTGGACCATGGCTCCTAGACAGCTGTTGAGCTGCTCTTTGAGGCTGAACGATACCCAAAGCTAGAGCTTGCATCTGATCAGAATGCTATGTTAAATCTCTAATACGATGCTCCATCGACCCACATCTCCAATACGATCCTAACCTCCTCCAACTCTCGCCCGAATAGCGTTTACCATAGTCACTGCACGGCTGAACCACAGTAGGAGTAACTGGAACTTCAACTCTAAAAGGCCCATCAGGTCTGGCCCGTTTCTTAGGCCTTTGAACAAAACTAGAGCGCTTCGAATCCCTTTTATTCTTACCTCTCTCACGATCTCTTTTCTGGCACTCAACGCGCTTAACCTCTTTGGCGATCTTTGCCTTATCCACTAGGTAAAATTTTGCTCCTTTTGTGGAGCTACCAAAACCCTCAAATTATCCCTTAATCCATCCTTAAAACAGACACACATCTTGTATTCAGATGCCACCATCCCAAGAGTGTAACGGCTCAATCTCAAAAATTCAGCCTAATACTCAGCCACCGCCTTATCTTCCTGAGTGAGGTTCATGAACTCACGTCTGCAAGCATCCATATAACTCGCTCCCACATATTTCCTTTGGAAAGTAGTCTTGAAATACTCCCCATCAACCTGATCCGACTGAGTACCCTCCTCAACTGATAACCACCATTGGTATGCCTCGTCACGAAGTAGAGATACTACACCCTTCAGTTTCTGATCAGGAGTGTAGTTAATATCATTCATTTTCCTCTCTGTGGCCTCCAACCAGTATTTGGCCACAGTTAGGGTGACTCCAATGATGCCCCTAAATAGCTCAGCACCATTAAATTGGGGTTATTCAGTTACTGACCCACGCTTCCCAGAACTAGAATTGGGCCTAGCAACCCTCTCCAACACTCTCAACATTGCTTAGGACAATGTGTCGCCCCCGTAGAGTGGCTTTGGGACTCAGTCTAAGCTATAGGCGAAGTCGGTGTCTCGCTCATATCCAAATTAAACATATTTCCCATCGAGAAAGACTCAGCTCGAGTCCTTCTACAGCGCTCGTCGCGCCAACGAGTATGACGGCCACGTGTTCCACGAGCTCAAATGTAACACCCCAAACCCGGCCTAAACATTAGGGCTGAATCTAGTGATGTCACATTGTAACACCTCTTACCCTTATCAACGCTGGAATAGGGTACGAGGTATTACCAGAATAAATACACTTATAGACATATTAATCCGAGTTATAAAATTTTATCCAAAATAAAACTTTCCAATTGTTATTCTTGGGTTATTAATTAGGGTTTACTTGGCTAAATATACACACAATCTTTCACTTCCTCGTCGTATGAATTTATAAATTTTCAATTACTTGTTGAATTCGTCCTGAGTACCTGAATTGATCCATATCATTACATATTCTCATATCGTCAAATTTTCCTATCTGGTAAGCAAATTGTCACATATATACATTAACCATTCATCTCCCATACAGCTAACAAAACAAGCCACAAAGATAGTTCAAATTTTCTCTATTCGATATAAACCAAAACCTATTATTTCTTTTCCAACAAACCTTACTAAATATACACTTTATACTAACCCAAGTGTTTAACCATTAACCCATGACATAAATGTATTTTATCCATTATTGCGAATATAGATATGCTTCACAAATCATAATTCACCTCACATAGTAACTAAATTAATTTTTTATCATTTTCAAATAGATTACAAAATAAGTTATATAACAAAATATAAATACATTTTAAACGACACAATTAAACAAATTTTCATGGCATTACATGATCATCACATATCAAAGACAAATGTTCTTGACATTTCCATCACCTAAACTGAATTATTCAATGCAACTCAATATTATAATCATCCACACATCATTATTATGACACATATATATATCATGACTAAATTTATTAAACATTTGATCATTTGTTTTTCAATACCGCGATAGCTCCTTCAGTACCAATAAGTATTTACCATTCAATTTAACATTTACCGATTATAATCGGGCATATGACCATTTATACAGAATTCCTTCATACATTTTGTTTTCCTCCTCCTCCTCTCCATCCCACATCCTTTATGTATATAACATGCTTAAATAGCATTATACATAATTTCACTATCCACTTATATTTAAATTTAAAGCTGTCTAGTCAAGTTAAAATCACTAAATTATTTTTATCTGGAGCTACAGAGCTCCAAATTAAGTTCCGTTAATTTTCCAAAAAACTAGAATCACATATCTTCTTACCATAAAATTTAAAAAAAATTGGTTTAGCCAATTAGTACAGTTTATTCTTTAAACTTCCCCTGTTTCACTGCTCGACAACTCTAACCCCTCTTCACTAAAATTTACTTTACTCTTAGTACAGAATTCAAACGATGTTCTTGTTTGTTCCTCTAGAAAGTAGACTCATTGAGAAGTTCAATAATGTATAATAAAATCCATAATTATAATTGTACAATATTTGGTGATTTTCCAAATTTGCAACAGGGGATTTCGAAATCAATTCAACCCTGTCTCACTAAAATTCAAAATTTTCAAAATATATAACTCTTTTGCTTTCTTTGTTTCTTTCATATGAAAATAAACTCATTTAGCTTCAATTCCATACATTATTCAGCCTCTAATTCAATTTCCACCATTTATGGTGATTTTTCAAATTTGCACAACTGTTGTTGTTTAAAACTGTTTTATTTCTAAATTTGCTCTTTTATAGTTTTGATATTTCATACCATCTTACACATGGGTCGATTAAGTATGAAACCCAATATTCCTCACATAATCTTGTCCATTTCATATGTACATTCAGTTTTCCAGTTTCCCTGTTGAACACTCGGAATATTATCCGTTACTCGGTGGATTCAGCACTTAGCACCCACCTTAAATTCAGTGATACGTGGAACCAGCACATAGCAACCCCTTTCACAATCAAAGATACGGTGGAATCAGCACTTAGCAACCACCTTTATATTCAATGATATGGGGAATCAGGACATAGCAACCCCTTTCACAATCAAATATACGGTGGAATCGTCACTTAGCCACCACCTTTATATTCAGTGATACGGGGAATCAGTACATAGCAACCCCTTTCACAATCAAATATACAGTGGAATCATCACTTAGCCACCACCTTTATATTCAGTGATACGGGGAATCAGCACATAACAACCCCTTTCACAATCAAATATACGGTGGAATCAGCACTTAGCAACCACCTTTAGAATCAATAATTCGGGGAATCAGCACTTAGCAACCCCTCGGGGAATCTGCACTTGGTGACCCTTTTTTATCTAATGTATTCCGGTCTATTCTGAGTGTTCAATCGGAAACCTTGTTTTTTTAACATTTTACCACATTTCTCAAACTTAACCACATTTTTTTATAATATACATCAAATATTTAATCTATATTCACTCAAATCTCAACAATATATTGAATAACATTAAAACAATGTATTAATTCACATACAAACTTACTTTGGTGCAACAATATAGAAATTTAACAATTTCGTCTTTAATCTTTTCTTTTCTCCGATCAAGGTCGATTCCACTTCTTTCTTGAACTATAATAACACATTTAACTTATTTAACATGCACATTCATCAAAACAGTCCTTAACTCAAACTTTGGCAAAATTACAATTTTGTCCCAAAGCTCAAAAATTAAACTTCATCTCTTATTCTTATGTTTTATGACATACTAAACATTTTTCCCTTGTATGGGAACATCAAATTCCCACTCTAACACTTACTTATGAACATTACGTATTTTTACCGATTATGTTGTTTTACTCGTTTTCACTTAAAATCGCTTAGCAAAAGTTGTTTAACATAATTTCTAGCTGTATATTCTACCATAAAACATCAAAATAAACACATTTCACCTATGGGTATTTTTCCAAATATAAACCCTAGGTTAAATTATTGCTAGAAATAGTTAAAACAAACTATCGGGACTCCAAAAACATAAAGAACATTAAAAACGGGGCTTAGAATCACTTACCATGGAGCTTGGATGCTTGAAAACCCTAACTATGGCTTCTCCCCTTGCTAAATTCGGCCTTATCTTGAAGATGGACAAATTTTTGGCTATTTTGGCCTTTTTAATTCTTTTAATTACTAAATGACCAAAATGCCCCCAACTTAAAAAAATCCTACTTCACTTATCTCTTGTCCAGTTTTTCCAACAAGTTAACCAATGGTCTAATTACCATTTAAGAACCTCCAATTTAAAATTTCATAGCAATTTAACACCTCTAGCTTCTAGAACTCAACTTTTGCACTTTTTACAATTTAGTCCTTTTGGCTAAATTGAGTGCCCAAACGTCAAAATTTTTGTACGAATTTTTACGAAATCATTCCGTGAAATTATAGACCATAAAAATATAATAAAAATTAAATTTTTCCTCGTCAAATTTGTTGTCCCGAAACCACTGTTCCGACTAGATCTAAAATCGGGTTGTTACAACTTATCATAATCATAGTTTTGTCTACATTACAAAGTTTTTATGTATCAGTTTCAGTGTTTATTAGCAATTATTTTATGCTTCAAATATTTATCAAAAGTTTTAGTCTCTAACTAACTCAGTGTAGTTTTAGATAGTTCAGAGTTTTCTAACTACAGTATTTCTATGTTTAGAAGTACTTACAAGATTGGCGCTGGAGACTCGGTGTACCACATACTTTACTCAAAAAGAAATAAAATTTTCTTGAAAACCAGTTCTTTACAAATAAAATTTTGAACCCAGAATTTCATAACTCGAGTTTTGCAACCTGGCTCTGATATCACTAAATGTAACACCTAAAACCCGGCCTAGACGTTATGGCCAAATTTGGGAATATTATGAAGAGGAATTATAAATCCAAACTTATCGTGTTAAAAACCATGTATAATTTATTGTTAAGTTCAATTTTGAGCTTAACTTATTCAATTAAATCATTTAAATTGTTGATTAATTTTTTGTTAATTAAGTTATAATTCAGCCTAAATTAATTAGAGACATTTTATGCCGTAATAGTTTGCTTACACTCCAATTCTCCAATTTAATTTTAATTTTATTTCATGTGCATGTTGACGCCTGTATAAAGTCCAATTTGAAAGCTAATCCACATGAATAATGCTGTTGAATGGTGGTCATATGCTGGTTGAAGGAATTAAATAAACAATGGAGGAGCAGTCGGTCCAATTAGAAGCCAAGCGTGCGACAAAATTAAGAAGGAATTATTATTTCCTTCTTGCCAAGCGATGGCCGACTCAATCTAATTTAAAAGCCAAATCACTTTGAAGAGTTAAATTAAAACTCTACTAAGTGAAGCTATTTTCATGCAACAGGTTTAGCTAGGAAGCAGGGATAAGATTGAATTTAATTTTTGAATTGTGGGAGGATATTATTCCATAAATAGAGAAGATTAGCATTTGGAAGGAGGAGAAAAGACAAAAGGAAAAAATACAGCGACGTAAGGCAAGCGTAATTTTCTAAAACTTGGACCAAAGAACCCGATCAAGGAGTGGAGTAGCAGTGGTGAATTGGCTAATTGGGAGAAGGAAAATCGGTCGACTTGAAGAACTTCATCTTCCAAGAGCCAGTTTGTAATTCACATTCTTTCCAATGGATTCGTGTTCTGTTTTACTAGCCATGAGTGGCTAGTTTATTTACGCTTAGTTAGACACTTATGAAACCGAGCACAAGTGATTTGAAAATTTATTTTGTTCTAAAATCGAATTTGGCATTCTTGAATTGTTGATTTTATCTTCAAAGAAATTTTTCTAACTCAATTGGATTGATCACCTAATTAATTTGGGAATTTTTCTTATAATAATTTAAGTGCAAATTGAGAAATCGAATTTCTCAATTATACTTAGAATTAGTGATAAATAATTGGCATGACTAATTAAGACAACGGATTTAATCTTGGATGCATTGGTGGATTTTCTTTGGTTAAGGCAAGGCGAAGTCTCTAAATCTCTAAAATTCCTTTAACAAAGTCGACTCAAAGATAATTAAAGGAAGGTTTCAATCATGAACGTTCTCTAATTGAATAATTTACTCGGGATAGGAAATTGCTTCGTGGCGATTTTTTTTCAACCTTCTTTGCTAATTTGATTTCTTAATTTCAGGTTTCAAAGGACTTGTGCTGGGTGGATTAAGGCGTCAATAACTAAGCATTATTCTTCTCTTGATACTTTCTCCTCAGCAGTTTTAATTTGAGCCAGAGTTTATTTGTTACTTGAAGACTATTTTTAGCAACCGTAAAACATAAACCCCCCATTTATTCTTTTCTTTTCTTTCGCATGCCTTTTACATTACTTTAATTTTAAATCACTTCAAATAGATTTGTTGCAAGCTTCCTCGTGGGACTATTTCCTATTTACCCTATATTACTAGTGAATGTTGGTTAACTAAGTGAATTTAATTTGGCAGACGTTAACGACAGCTACCAAATTTTGGCGCCGTTGCCGGGGAAGTGATGTAGTCAAATTTATTTGATTTTTAGAACTTATTTTGTTTTCTTGTTTTTTTTCTTTGCAGGTAGATTAGTTCCTTAGTATATGTTATTAAGGAGTGGAAGACGAACATCGAAAGATCCTGTTAATATCACTGATCGACAGGCCGATCATTCCAACCCCCACGTTGAACCTAACGTTTCAGAGGATTCCAACATGGCTAACCAGACCTTGAAACAATTGGCCGCTCCTAACTTGGCTGCGCAACCACCATCTATCACGTATCCTGCCCTTGATAGGCCATTAAAGCTTAATTCGAGATTCCTGAATTTGTTGCCAAAATTCAATGGGTTACCAGGTGAGGACCCTTACCGTCATATTAATGAATTTCTAATTACTTGTTCAACTATGCAGCCAGATGGCATCGAAGAGGACCAAATCAAGCTCTGAGCCTTCCCTTTCTCGTTACAAGGTTTGGCGAAGGACTGGTTATATTACATGCCGCCAGGTTCATTCACAACTTGGACAGGGTTGCATAAGGCTTTCCTCGAGAAGTATTTTCCGGCATCAAGAATAGGGTCAATCAGGAAGGAAATTTGTGGAATTAAGCAACTGGTAGGTGAGTCATTATATGAGTACTGGGAAAGGTTTAAACGATTATGTGCAAGTTGTCCATAGCATCAGATTAGTGAGCAGCTCTTAGTGCAATATTTTTATGAAGGGTTGACACCACAAGAGCGAGGGATGATCGATGCAACGAGTGGAGGTGCACTGGTTGATAAAACTCCTGAGCAAGCCCGAAATTTGATCGCTAATATGGCGCAGAATACACAGCAATTCGGTCTCAGGAGGTCCGACTTGGGTAAACGAATGGATGAGGGTCAGTCGAGTATGATGGAGGCTCAGTTAGCTAACTTAACGGCTATGGTAAGTAAATTGATGACTGGAGGTAATGCGAAAGCCTCACTATGTGGCATTTGTTGTTAGGAAAGACATACCATAGATATGTGTCCAACATTACAGGAAGGGGAAGCTAACGCCGTCTTTCCAGATCAGAGAAGGTATGATCCATATTCAGCTACCTATAATGAGGGATGGAGAGATCACCCCAATCTCAGATACCAAAACCATGCCACACCTTCGGGATTTGAGCAGCAAAATTTCCGACCATATAATTCGTCACAGCAACAACCCAACCATCAAAACCTTCGTGCTGAAACTAAGACTCATACCATGCTTGAACAAATGATGAAAATGATGGCTGATCAGAAGAAGGAAACCGATGGAAGATTTCAGTCTTTGGAATCAGTAGTGATGCAATTACAAACCAGAGCCTCGTCAACCGACGTTAATCTCGGGAACTTGCAGGCACAGGTAAATAATCGATTACCGTCACAGCCTGTGGCAAATCCGAGGGATAATGTCAGTGGTATAATCTTGCGAAGTGGGAAGGAGTTGAGATCGATACTAAAGAAGGTCCAAACAGCAATGAGGAAGGCGAAATTGAGGTAAGAAAGTCCGATTTAGTGTTATTGAAGAGGAAAATTTAGCCTTGCGAAAGGGTGATTTACAACCGTCGCAAGTAGCTCCAAAGGAAGTAGGGAAATAACGTTTACAACAATCCACTGCTTCACATGATGCCGTAAATTTTGAGCAGGAAATGAGAGTTCCCGAGCTTAGAGCACAAGCAGGTCAGAACGATAATAACCAACCTCGGTCTTATGTGCCGAAGGCGCCATTTCCACAGTGTTTGAGGAAGGAAAAATCAAACGGCGTCAATGCCAAAATTCTTGAGACTTTCCGTAAGGTACAAGTTAATATTCCATTGATTGATGCAATTAAACAGGTGCCTAGATATGCTAAGTTTTTAAACGAATTGTGCACATCTAAAAGGACATTAATTGGAAATGAGAGGATTAGTCTAGGCGAAAATGTATCTGCAGTATTTCAAAAGAAGCTTCCTATTAGGTGACCTTAAACTAGATAGAGCTATACTTGATTTGGGTGCTTCTATAAATGTCATGCCTAGGAGTATCTACGATAGGGTTCAATTAGGTGCATTAAAAGACACGGGACTGATAATTCAACTTGCAGATAGAAGTAATGCCCACCCTGATGGCGTTTTAGAAGATGTTCTAGTGCAAGTGAATGAGTTAGTTTTTCCAGCTGATTTTTATGTTTTAGACATGGGAGCTAGTGATAACTCCGTTGATGTACCCTTACTTCTAGGTAGACCCTTCCATAAGACTGCTAGAACGAAAATTGATGTGCATAAAGGGAATTTAACAATGGAATTTGATGGTGAGATAATTAAATTTAATATATTTGATGCTATGAGATATCCCACTGATATTAATTCTGTATTTACTCTTGATGTAATTGACAATTTTGTTCAAGATGTCTATGAATTAGGGGAAGAAGACGAGTTGAAAAGCGTTCTCGCTAAGAGCATTTTTGATATCGACAAGCAGGAATTTATCATTTCTGGTTCTTTAATTGACTTAGTTTGCGCTTTAGACTCGCTCAAATTGACACGATTCAAGCCGATCCTCCCTAACCTTACGGTGACTGGTAAGCAAATTCCTTCATTGATTTCACACCCTAAATTGGACTTAAAAGAGCTGCCCAAAAATTTGAAGTACATTTATTTGGGAGAAAATCAAACTTTACCATTGATAGTGTCGAATGCTTTAATCGAGATGCAAGAATCTAAGCTGCTTAGAGTTCTTAGGGAGCATAAAGAAGCCTTCGGTTGGACACTAGCCGATATTCGGGGGCTTAGTACGACTTTATGTACTCACAAGATAGCCTTGGAACCAGATTTAGTTCCCAAAAGAGACCCTCAACGATGATTGAATCCACCAATGATGGAGGTGGTCAAGACTGAAATTTTAAAGTGGTTGGAAGCCGATGTCATTTATCCTATAGCCGATTCAAAGTGGGTAAGTCCAATTCATGTTGTACCTAAGAAGGGAGGAACTACAATAGTTACCAACGAGGAAGGGTTAGAGATTCCTACGAGGGTGCAGACTGGTTGGCGGGTTTGTATAGACTATAGGAAACTGAACAAAGCCACTAAAAAAGACCACTGCCCCCTCCCATTCATGGATCAAATGTTAGAAAGGTTAGCTGGTCGCTCACATTTTTGTTTTTTAGATGGCTATTCAGGTTATTTGCAGGTACCTATCGCACCTGAGGATCAAGAGAAGACCACCTTCACTTGCCCGTTTGGAACTTACGCCTTCAAGAGAATGCCTTTCGGATTATGCAACGCACCAGCTACTTTTCAAAGAGGTATAACGAGTAAATTTTCGGATTTTATTTCACATTTAATGGAGGTGTTCATGGATGATTTTATGGTTTATGGTGATTCATTTGATCAATGTTTGCATCATCTGTGTTAGTTCTTAGGCGTTGCATTGAGACTAACCTGGTATTGAATTTTGAGAAATGTCATCTCATGGTTGAAAAGGGCGTAGTATTGGGGCATGTCGTCTCAGCTAAAGGTTTAGAAGTCGACCAAGCCAAAGTTGAGGTAATTAAAAATCTACCTTATCCTGGTACTGTGAAATGAATTCGATCCTTCTTGGGTCATGTAGGTTTTTACCGTTGGTTCATCAAGAATTTTTCGCAGATATATTCACCTTTATGTGCATTGCTCGGTAAGGATGTCGCATTTGAATTTAGTGAGAATTGCAAAAAATCTTTTGATGAATTGAAATTGAAATTGATCACGGCTCCTATCATTCAAGGACCGAATTATGCATTACCTTTTAAGATTCTATGTGACGCAAGTGATAAGGCTGTTGGTGCGGCTTTAGGACAAAGAAATGGTAAGGAGTCTTATATTATCAGGTATGCTAGTGAGCTATTGAACCCAGCTCAATGCAATTATACCACGACCGAGAAAGAGCTCTATGCCATTGTTTTTGCCTTAGAAAAATTTAGAGCATACTTGCTAGGAGTCAAAGTTGTTGTATTTTCTGACCATGGTGCTCTTAAATATTTGTTGCATAAAAAAGAAGCTAAGCCTCGATTAATCAAATGGATTTTGCTTTTGCAGGAATTTGACTTGGAAATTAAAGATAAGAAAGGTAAGGAGAATCTTGTGGCCGATCATTTGAGTAGGATAGAGACTGGAATTTTGAGGGATGAGCCGAGTGATTTATTTCCCGATGAGCGACTTTATAGTGTGTCTAGTGTTTTTCCATGGTATGCCGACATAGTGAACTACTTAGTGACTAAAGCGTTCCCCACAAATGCACCTAGGCACTTGAGAGAAAAAATTAGAAGTCAAGCCCGATTTTATTTATAGGAAGAGCCGTACCTTTGGCGGTTTTGTAGTGACCAAATAATTAGACGTTGTGTCGATGACAGTGAGATAGATTCGGTGCTTAATTTTTTTCATTCTCGAGAAGGTGGAGGACATTTTGGGCCTAAGCGAACAGCTCATAAAATACTTGAGTGTGGGTTATTTTGGCCGACTATTCATAAAGATTCATATGCATTTTGTAAAACACGTGCATCATGTCAAAAAACCGGTAATTTAAGTAGCCGAAATCAAATGCCATTACAAAATTTTTATGTTTGTGATATATTTGATGTATGGGGTATTGATTTTATGGGGCCTTTTCCTTCTTCTTTCGGTTATCTATACATTCTTGTTTGTGTTGATTACTTGTCGAAATGGGTACAAGCATTCCCAACTAGGGCCGATGATGCTAAAACTGTGGTGAATTGTCTTAAGACCAACATTTTAAATAGATATGGGGTACCAAGGGCTATAATTAGTGACAAGGGAACACATATCTGTAATAGAACCTTGAAAGCTTTATTTGTACAATTTGGTGTCACCCACAAAGTGTCGACAGCTTATCACCCTTAAACCAATGGGCAAGCCGAGAGTAGTAACAAGGAGATTAAGGCAATTTTAGAGAAAATTGTTAATCCCAATAGGAAAGATTGGAGTCAAAGGTTAGATGAAGCATTGTGGGCTGTTCGAACGGCTTACAAAACGCCAATTGGGATGTCGCCTTACAGGGTTGTTTTTGGGAAGGCATGTCATCTTCCCGTAGAGCTTGAACATAGGTCATTTTGGGCTGTTAAGCAATGCAATTTGGATTATAGTTTGGCAGGTGAAGAGCGCAAGTTGAAGCTGCAGGAGCTGGAAGAGCTGCGTTTAGAGGCATATGACAATTCGGTCATCTACAAAGGTATATCGAAGGCATTTCGTGACTCCAAGCTGATTCGCAAGGAATTCAAGGTAGGGGAAAAGGTACTACTCTTTAATTCTAAGCTTAAATTGTTTCCCGGTAAGTTAAAATCAAGGTGGCTTGGTCCATTTATAATAACCGAGGTGCATCATCATGGGGCAATCGAAATTAGGAGCCTCGATACTAATAAAATTTTCAAAGTAAATGGTCACAGGTTGAAACATTTTTATAAAGGGGAGCAAGCGGCTTGGGTGGAGGAGATCAATCTTGAGGATCCATGAAAAATTGTGATGTCGAGCCAATGACTTAAAACAAAGGCGCTTGTGGGAGGCAACCCACGTTTTCAGGGAAGTTTCCTTTCATCTTTTTCATTAATATTGTTTTTTATATTGGTCATTTTAATTTTCTTTTGCATTAGGGACAATGCAAACATTAAGTATGGGGGAGAATCAATTCATTGATTGCTACGTATTTGATGTTTGTTTTGTTTTGTTTTTAGCAACTTTCATGAATAAGTTTTGTTAAAATTCCTTTAGGAGAATATTTACATAAAAAGAATAAAGATGTATTTCATGAATTCAAGTTGATTGGGGTGGTTGCATGTCGATTGGTTGGGCTAAATTTTGTTTTCAATTGATTGATTTTGGTTTTATTTTGTTTAAAATTTTCTGCTTCAATGATCAATTATGTGGTCCTTGTGAGGAATTTGAGCCTAGAGAGTAAGTTGGGACATCCATGCCAACTTGAGAGGTTATTATTCATTCATGTGTGATTATTGTTATCGGCTATCAATTACTCTAGAACTTGCTTTAGATCTTATTAAAGATAGTAATACATTTGATTTCCATTAATATGATTCAAGAGGCCATAGGAATTAAGCCACAATTACTCATATAAAAAAAACAAAAAAACCAACCTTGACATTATTCCAATTAGTTAGCCAATTTGAAGCCTTAATTTCCCAATTTTTTCTACACCTCTAGAAAGTAAACCAAAGCCGAATCAACTTACCTTATTAGGCTAGTTAGTTCAGTTTGGAAGTTCATCATAATTTCGACGTATGCTGGCCGATTTTGGGTGCTGTTTAGCTGGAAATTAAAGGTTGTTAAAGGCTGATTTTTGTGAGAAAGAAGCAGCAAGTTGCAGCCTTCCGAGTGAATTTAATGAATGAGGAATTATGTGATTACAATAAGGTGGATCGGTTGAATCAAGGATATGGAAACGAGGAAGGGTTGATTGAATTAGTTAACTTATTGAATTTGAATTGTTGAAAAAAAAAGAAGAAAAGAGAAATAAGAGAATTGATGACTTCCGGATGATTAACTAGTCTAAGAAAATTAGCTCCACCATCCAAATTAATCCCTCCAGTCCACGGCACATCACCTCAGCCCCATTACAACCTTTATTTAGCCTCGCTTATATTTATGGAATTTTATGTGTTATGTTATAGGTAAGATGGACAAGCAAGCCTATGGTGGTTAATTACGGTCGATTTCAATTTGAGAGCATTATACTAGCCTAAACACAATGAGTGAGGAGTGTTAATAATTTATTTCTTTCCGGTGAGAATTGATCAAAGAAGCATGATTAATTTATTCCTGAATAAACCAAAATCTAAATTGATTGAATTTGGCAAAAAAAAAAATCATCCCAAGCATGAGCGATGCAACAACTCTTGATTAGTCTTGATATTTCTGAAATTCTTCTTGATTCTCTTTGACTTGATTGCTCAGGGACGATT
Source organism: Gossypium raimondii (assembly GCF_025698545.1). NCBI lineage: Eukaryota > Viridiplantae > Streptophyta > Magnoliopsida > Malvales > Malvaceae > Gossypium > Gossypium raimondii. The sequence goes on from NC_068571.1 coordinate 23,202,478, forward strand.
AATAATTTAAGTATGGGGGAGTTTGTTAAGTTCAATTTTGAGCTTAACTTATTCAATTAAATCATTTAAATTGTTGATTAATTTTTTGTTAATTAAGTTATAATTCATCCTAAATTAATTAGAGACATTTTATGCCGTAATAATTTGCTTACACTCCAATTCTCCAATTTAATTTTAATTTTATTTCATGTGCAGGTTGACGCCTGTATAAAGTCCAATTTGGAAGCTAATCCACATGAATAAAGCTGTTGAATGGTGGTCATATGCTGGTTGAAGGAATTAAATAAACAATGGAGGAGCAGTCGGTCCAATTAGAAGCCAAACGTGTGACAAAATTAAGAAGGGAATTATTATTTCCTTCTTGCTAGGCGGTGGCCGACTCAATCTAATTTAAGAAGCCAAATCACTTTGAAGAGTTAAATTAAAACTCTACTAAGTGAAGCTATTTTCATGCAACAGGTTTAGCTAGGAAGCAGGGATAAGATTGAATTTAATTTTTGAATTGTGGGAGGATATTATTCCATAAATAGAGAAGATTAGCGAGATGGAAGGAGGAGAAAAAACAAAAGGAAAAAAATACAGACAGTGGCGGCAAGCGAAATTTTCTAAAACTTGGACCAAACAACTCGATCAAGGAGTGGAGTAGCGGTAGTAAATTGACTAATTGGGAGAAGGGAAAATCGATTCGACTTGAAGAACTTCATCTTCCAAGAGCCAGATTGTAATTCACATTCTTTCCAATGGATTCGTGTTCTGTTTTATTAGCCATGAGTGGCTAGTTTATTTACGCTTAGTTAGACACTTATGAAACCGAGCACAAGTGATTTGAAAATTTATTTTGTTCTAAAATCGAATTTGGCATTCTTGAATTGTTGATTTTATCTTCAAAGAAAATTTTCTAACTCAATTGGATTGATCACCTAATTAATTTGGGAATTTTTCTTAATCATTTAAGTGAAAATTGAGAAATCGAATTTCTCAATTATACTTAGAATTAGAGATAAATAATTGGCCGCAGCTAATTAAGACAACTTCGGATTTAATCTTGGAAGCCGCTGGTGGATTTTCTTTGGTTAAGGCAAGGCGAAGTCTCTAGATCTCTAAAATTCCTTTAACAAAGTCGACTCAAAGATAAGGAAAGGAAGGTTTCAATCATGAACGTTCTCTAATTGAATAATTTACTCGGGATAGGAAATTGCTTCGTAAGGAATTTTTTTTTCATCCTTGCTGCTAATTTGATTTCTTAATTTCAAGTTTCAAAGGACTTGTGCTAGGTGGATTAAGGCGTCAATAACTAAGCATTATTCTTCTCTTGATATTTTCTCCTCAGCAGTTTTAATTCGAGCCAGAGTTTATTTGTTACTTGAAGACTATTTTTAGCAACCGTAAAACATAAACCCCCCCTCGTTTATTCTTTTCTTTTCTTTCGCATGCCTTTTACATTACTTTAATTTTAAATCACTTCAAATAGATTTGTTGCAAGCTTCCTCATGGGGCAATTTCCTATTTACCCTATATTACTAGTGAATGTTGGTTAAGTAAGTGAATTTAGTTTGGCAGAAGTTAACGACAGCTACCATTTATTACTAAAAGAGTCCACTTATTTAAAAACATGTTGTTGTACTCCTTAATGAAAACCACCAATTGTTTACTCTACCAAATTTAACAATTATTTACAACGAAAGTTTTTAAAATCTATTATATTTTGAAAATCGCGTATGTTTCCTCAAAAATGATTGATTACTTAAATAGTTATTTTCGTAAAATATTTTGTCGAACATTGCAGGAAAATACAAAACAAATCCAAATCCAAAAATTAAAATCATATAGTCCAGAGAGTCCAACAATTACAAAACTATGAAAAACCAACAATTTAAGTAACCTTTAATGAAAACAAAGTTTACGGATGTGTGGTCACAATTGAGCCTCCATCGCACCGACCCGCTTGAACTTGAGGATTACCTGAACAAAACAGACAAACGGAAATTGAGTTTTTAAAACTCAGTGTGAACTCAACGGAAACATAATTTTAGGTTTTATCACATAACAGAACATATATAGACATAATTCCTTAACAATATCAGATTATCACCAGAATCATACAGATACAGATATAAAAAGTTCTATCCCCATCGTCTACACACCAACTCCGACCATCCCAACACACCATGTGGTGTATAAAACACCCACCCAGCCCTACACACCACATAATGTCCGTACGACACTTATCAGAATAATTACAGTCATGTTGTCAGTTTATTGGCAAGATGTCGCCTCATACAGAACACTTCCTTCACATATACATAATGTTGGATCGCCGGCACCCCTACCGCGCAGCAGAAAAATTAAAAATTCGGTGATCATAACCACGGATCCATGTGTGAGGAACGAATCGGGGAGATAAAGGTTACGTAATTACCGAATGTTTATTCTGAGTAGACAGCAACGCCTCAGCAACGAGTAGTCTGATCTACTATCGAACCAATACGCAATCTATTGTGACCCCAACCTCTACGTAATCCACCCAGTTGATTATGAACGGAAGGAATCCCCAAAACTGTTTTGACATGAATTTTCTTTGACGGCTGCTAGACCCCAAGCAAAGAAAAAAATGGGATTCTTATATATCTTTTTTAGGGTTTTTAGAAATTAAATAAATATAATAATATTTTAAACTAAAAATTATAATTACATTAATTATAATATAATTTCGATAAACCATATATTTATTTGAATTTATATACTAACCAAATTCATGTTCTCATTATGCGTACAAAAACCTTGTACATAATGTGTTCGATATTTGATTACCCAATTAAATTAATTCTATAATTAATTTAATTCAAGTGACAACCAAACACAATACCAACTATGTTTTATTCCGTCCATTTCAACTATAGGGTGTGACCCTGTAGGTTCCTGTAACGTTAGCAGTAATACTAGAATTATTCCAATGTTACAAACAATGAATGGCATCTAGCAATGCATCATTGCTACCTAAATCAGAAGAAATCATGATTCAACATAACCTTTTTATGATTAACCTTTTATGCAATAATCCTTAAGTCCTTTATCTCTAGATTGGACACAAGTCATGGAATAGTCACACTTGCATAGTCCATTCAATGTTCCTTGATATCTTAAGCAGAATACGATATACAAATAAGTATGACATCTCATATAAACTTATTTGAGCATGGCCATGCATTTCTAGTCTCACTCAATCAAGTGGCCTAAGATATTACTCCCATTATGTAGGAGGGGCTTATCCTATCTTGATCAACCATATCCCTCTACATAGATCGTGGTATATCCAACATCAACCATTATAAAACAACCAGTTACGGTGTACGTTTGACTGTATCAAAATATACAACTCACGATGTTGGGATTATGATGATCTCAAGTTTGAGGATCATATACATATTAATCACTATGAGTAATGTTGTGATAATTACATAATAATCCAAGAAACATACTCATAACGGGTCAGTCCAATATGTTGTTCTCTAACACACATATTCATGCATCGATTTTGACATTCCATATCAATGAAAACTCTTTATCATCAATCAACTACATGTTAGTCTTAATGCATTATTGTCGTCCTATCCAACATTAATACTTGACTAAGGATCTTTTAAGAATAATCATATTATTCTCGGGACATTATTATAAAGCAGTTTATTTATACACACGAAAATAAACTGAAATAATAATGGTAGCATATATATTAATAAACATGATAAATCAAGTATGTTATTACAACCATCTCATGATTGATCTTTGGGCATACTCTAACACATAACCCACCCCATAAATAGATAAAGATAAAACAGAATAACATATATTATGCATGCTTACACGTAATAGATACTAAACATGCTTAAGCGTGACCGAACAGATCATACATACAATGTCTCAAAAATCTCATATAAACACTATTTAAGTTATTTTCATTCTAATAGAGTAACAAGTTTCATGCTTTTGGGTTTGTTTTGCCCATACTGATCCTACAAAAGGCCCACAGTTGATCAGAATGATGTATGCGACTTTAGGGAAAAATTTAAAATTTTTGGCCCACACGCCCATATGGGCCCACATGCCAAATTTGGCCTAGGTTGTGTGACCCACACGGCCATGTGTAGCACACGGCCTACCACACGATCGGGCATACCCCTGTGTGGCGTCGACAGACCAAATTTTTGGCTTTCACCGATCGTCGTTTTCTCACATTTTTGTTACTCACCTGATTCGATTTTGAAGCGAAAGCAATCACAAGAGTCCCAATCCCGATTATGAAATTGCAATCACACAAAACTACAACGTTGAAGAGCACCAACCATTTCACGATTCGCACCTAAATGCAACAATTTAATTAATCTATGATAACAAAATTTAACAATACGAGTTGTATCCCAAAGCCTCTAAATGAAATTAAAATAAAAAAATCAAGAACTAACAAAACGTTACCTGGAGCGAAATTGAAGACCCAATCGAACAACAACCCAAAGCTTAAAGACAATTTCCAAAGCAAACTAGAAGAAAGGACGAACAAACAAAAGAGAAAGAACAAATTTTTTTTCAATTGGCATGATTTGGGGAACAACAAGGGAAACGTGGGATTTGGGGTCTTTTTCTCTATCTTATTTTTATTTCAAAAACAAAAAATAATAATAAAAACTTTAAAAGAAATATTTCCTACTTAACTTATTACTAATATCTATATTAATATTATTAACACATTAATCTTTTTTTATTTTCCAAGAAATTAATTTAAAGTCCCTAAATTATTCTGACTACAAAACATCATATATCCAAAATCAGATGGGCTTAAAACAAAACGCATGAACTAAGACTCAAACCCGAGACTTCCGAAACTAAGGCACCTATCCACTATACAGATACCCATTTATGACAAATTTTGCAAAAACACAAATTAAGAAGTCAGGGTTTTACTGGTGCGACGGGAGCTCGGCTACATTCGTATTTCGTTTCTTTATTAATTTTAAATTGGATTAAGTGTTTTGTAAAATTTGGACTATTTGGATATTTTGGGAATTGTGTCGATTTTGGATTTTATTCTGGATTTTTGCACGACGTAGATAAAATAATTTACCGAAAATGATTATTTTTCTGCAACCAGCTATTTTTGAGAAAACAAACTTGATTTTCCAGAATATAATAATCTAAGAATTTTCGTTGCAAGGTATCCGATTTAATTGGGAAATGATCACATGGCTGGGGACGACCCATTGTCCCAGACTATTTTAAGGATATTAGAGAGGGCCGTTGGGCCTAATACTGGATCTGGGGGCCGTGGGTCGGTTACAAAACGGCTCTGGTTCAATGGAGCTGAGCTTTTCAGGGGTATCACTAGGGTCGCCCTAATGTGGTCGAGTACTGGATTGAGGCCACGGAGAGGATCATGGATGACCTGGATTGCACCTCTGAGCATAAATTAAAGGGTGCAATCTCGCTGCTGTGTGATAAGGCTTATCAGTGGTGGCTTACTGTTACGGAGGGCACTCAGCCTGAACGTCTGACCTGAGAGTTCTTTAAGACCGCCTTCCAGGGGAAGTATGTGGGAGCTAGTTATGTGGACTCTCGTAGGAGAGATTCCCTGAATCTAGCACAGGGAGATCGATCAGTGGCCAAGTATAAGGTCAAATTCCTACGACTGAGCTGCTATGCATGAGGGATGGTGGCGACTAAGTATGAGGGTTGTGCTTACTTTAAGGATGGCCTCAAAGATAATTTGAGAGTCCTAATAGCTTCGTAAGGGGAGCGTGATTTTTCTTCACTGGTTGAGAAGGAAAAGATCGCCGAGGAGGTTAAGCACGCTGAGCGCCAAAATTGCGATAGGGAGAGAGGTAGGAATAAGAGGGATTCAAAGCCCTCGAGTTTTGTGCAAAGGCCTAAAAAAAGGCCAGAGCTGATGGGCCAGTTAGAGCTGAGCCCCTATTACTGCTACTGGATTGTAGCCATGTGTCGATTGTGGTAGACCCCATTAGGGCGACTGCTGGAGAAGGACTGGGGCGTGCTTTCGGTGTGGGTCATTAGAGCCTCGTATTAGGGAGTGTCTATTGAGGGACGATCAGATGCAAGCTTCGAATACTGGTACGACACAGCCACAGAGCGACTATGGATAGGCCAGAGGTGGTAATGGTATGGGTCGTGCGCAAAGAGCACCGGGCAAAGATGCTGGACAGGCTGAAGTGAGACAGTCGGCCCTAGTTTATGTTGCTCGTCACCGAGACGATGGAGATGCTCCGAACATCATCACGGGTACATTCTTTATTCTTGATGTACCCTATATTTGATAGAAATAGGGTCTACTCACTCATACATAGCTACAAACATATCTGGAAAACCTAGGGATTCCAGTCGAGAGTATTTCTAGTGAGGCGACTATGCTGAGCCCGCTGGGGCAATCTGTTAGACTTACCAAACTGTACAGGGATTTTCCTTTAGAGGTTCAAGGGACTGTATTTCTGGCTCATTTGTTAGACTTGGCTAACGTGATCTCTACACTAGTAGCTGAGAAACTAGTTCACAAGGGATGTGAGGCATATTTGGCCTGTGTAAGTGTTTCTGCTTCTGGGGACTCTACTGTGAAAGAAATCAAAAATGTGAGAGATTTTCTGAACGTCTTTTCTGAGGAGCTACGGGGTTTACCTCCAAATCGAAAAGTGGAGTTTGGGATTGAGCTTTTTTCTGGTACAGCTCTGGTGTCTTTCGCTCCCTATCAAATGGCACCAAAAGAGCTTACGGAGCTTAAGGCTCAAATTCAAGAGTTATTGGATCGTGGGTTCATCCGCCCTAGTGTGTCCCCATAGAGAGCACCTGTACTGTTTGTTAAGAAAAAGATTTGATCTATGAGAATGTGTATCGACTATCGACAACTAAATAAGTTGACTATTAAGAACAAGTATCCACTTTCGAGGATTGATGATTTGTTTGACTAGTTCTAGGGGGTGTCTGTGTTCTCCAATATTGACTTGCGTTCTGGGTATCATCAGTTGAGGGTTAAGAAGGCTGATGTGCATAAGACGACATTTAGGAGTCATTATGGTAACTACAAGTTCCTAGTGATGCCATTTGGACTGACTAATACACCGACAGCTTTCATAAATTTGATGAACTGAGCATTTTTGCCTTACCTGAATTGGTTTGTAGTGGTGTTCATCGATGACATATTGGTTTATTCGAGGACTGAGGATGAGCATGATGAGCACCCTAGGATTATTCTTAAGAGTTTGAGGGAAAAGCAGCTCTATGCTAAGTTTAGCAAGTACGAGTTCTGGTTACGTGAAGTAACATTTCTAGGTCATGTGGTGTCTGCTGAGGGTATTCGAGTCAATCCTTGAAAAATTGAGGTTGTATTGGACTGGAAGCAACCTAAGAATATGTCGAGGTCTGCAACTTTTTGTGGCTGGCAGGTTATTACCGACGGTTTACGGAAGGATTTTCATTGATCACAGGACCCTTGACTAAGTTGCTACATAAAGGTGTACCGTTTGACTCGACTTATGCACAGTAAGAGAGCTTTGTGAAGCTTAAGACTGTACTGACTGAGGCTCCTAATTTGGTACAGCCTGAACCTGAAAAGGAGTTCATGGTTTATAATGATGCATCACATGTCGGTTTGAGATATGTGTTGATGCAGGATGGTAAGGTGGTTGCATATGTGTCTCGTCAGCTTAAGACACACGAGACAAACTATCTGACGCACGATTTGGAGTTAGCTATCGTAGTCTTTACCTTGAAAATCTGGAGGCATTATCTGTATGGGGAGAAGTGTATCATCTACACTGATTATAAAAGCCTCAAGTATCTCCTTACTCAGAAGGAGCTGAATTTAAGGCAACGAAGATTGGTTGAGCTACTTAAGGATTACGACTGTACCATTGAGTACCATCTCGACAAGGCCAATGTGGTGGCCAATGCATTGAGCCATAGGGCTATGACTGATCTGAGAGCGATGTTCACTCACTTAGCTTGTTCAATGATAGGAGTTTGTTGGCTGAGCTTCAAGTCAAGCCAACTTTGATCGAGCAGATTAAGGGTAGATAACTACAGGATGAGTCTTTGGGTCTTCGGTTCCGACAGATTGAAAGTGGTAGCACTACAGACTTTGGGTTGAACTCTGAGGGTGTGTTTTTTTTCCGAGGCCGAATATGTGTGCCGAATGATTCAGACTTAAGCTAGTCTATTTTGATAGAGGCGCATAGTAGCCCTTATGCTTTGCACCCTAGCAGAAATAAGATGTATCGAGATCTTCGAGAGTTCTATTGGTGGCCAGGGTTGAAGCGAGAGGTTACGAATTTTGTGGCTAGATGTCTGACTCGCCAGCAGGTTAAGGCTGAGCATCAGTTGCCTTCAGGATTGCTGGAGCCAATTAAGATTCTGCTATGAATGTGGGAGTGAGTAACGATGGATTTTGTTAGTGGTTGCCTTTAACACCCACTAAGAAAGATTCAGTGTGAGTCATCATGGATTGATTGACTAAGTCTACATACTTCATCTCAGTTAGGATAAATTATTCTTTGTCGAAGCTAGCGAAGCTCTATTTTTTCGAGACATTGAGACTACATGGGGTATCGATTTTGATTATCTCTGATAGGATCCTCATTTTACGTCTCGATTTTGGGAAAAAGTGCATGAGACTCTGGGTTCAAGGTTAGACTTCAGTACTGCATTCCATCCTCAGACCAATGGTCAGTCAGAGAGGGTGATTCAGGTACTGGAGGATATGTTGAGGAGCTATGCTATTGATTTCTGAGGCAGTTGGGAGGATTATCTACCGTTAGCGGAGTTTGCCTATAATAATAGCTTCCAGTCTAGCATCCAGATGGCACCTTACGGTCGTAAGTGTCGCACTCCTTTATGTTAGACTGAGTTAAGCGAGCAACGTGTTCTGGGTCCTGAGTTTGTCTCTGAGATGGAGGATAAGGTTAGATTGATTTGAGATCATTTGAAAGTGGCTTCTGATAGGAAGAAATCTTATGCAAATTTGAAGAGGTGTGAGATCGAGTATTCTGTGGGGGACTTCATTTTTCTCAAGGTCTCACCACGGAAGAAGGTACTGAGGTTTGGTCGTAAGGGCAAGTTGAGCCCTAGGTTTATTGGACCTTATCGTATTTTAAAGCGAGTGGGACTAGTTGCTTATTAGTTGGAGCTACCTTCGACGTTGGATCGTATCCATGATGTGTTCCATGTCTCTATGTTGAGGCATTACTGCTCTGATCCTACTCATATTGTCCCTGTTGAGGAGATTGAGGTTAGGACAGACTTGACCTTTGAGGAGGAGCCTGTCCAGATTTTGGATCGTAACGTAGAGGTTCTGAGGGGGAAGTCTATTCCTTTGGTAAAGGTTCTATGGCATAATCATAGCACTGAGGAGGCCACGTGCGAGATTGAGGATGCAATGCGTCACCAGTATCCTTATTTGTTCTGATCAGGTAAATTTTGGGGCCAAAATTTTCTTTTAAGGGGTAGAGTTGTAATGCCCTAAAAATTTTATTTTTATTCCTGCGAAGGTGTGACACAACTGTGTATCTGCTTCAGTGGTTAAGGGTTTTGGGTGTGTGAGAGGTCCCAAGTTCAAGTGAGGACTTGGGAAAATTTTGCTTTGGTCAGTAGGCTTTTAAGTAAAAGTTGGCAAATAATTAACATAATGCGTCTGCTGGTCTAGTGGATAAGTGGAGTGTTGGTGTGAAGGAGGCCCTGTGTTCAATTCTCTGTGATGGCGTGGAGACAGTATTTTTGCTCCATTTTCGGCTAAGAGTATGTTGGGGCAACATTCTGACTAGTTGTGTTTTAGTGGATTAATAGGGGTGATTTTAGGAGATAATGGGGAGAGGTTATCAGTAAATTATCTGATTATCTTTTTGCTGTAGAAAAAAAGTAGAGTTTCAGTTTTCTCTCCAATTACCCAAACTCTTTTTGACGTTTTCTTCTTCCTTTTTCCCTCCTCTGCCGATTCTTTCCCCTAGTTGCTACTGAAATTTCCATTATTTTTCCCCTTCCATTTCTTTCTTTATTTTCCAATTGATTTGGTTGTTCATCGTTGGTTGCGTGTGTTCGGTAAGTAACGGTTTTGTCTATTGGTAATCATTCATGGTTAATCTCTGAAAGGGGGATTCCTTTTTGGTGTTTAGGAGTTAATCAAGGGGCTGGTGATTTTGAACCGACACAGTGATTATGTGAAGTCGTGGTTAATCAAGTGAGGTAAGGGTTTTCTTAGGTTTTTAGTCGAGTTCCTTCTAAAATTGGTTGATTAAAAATGAATTAAGTGATTAATCTAGAGATTTGTTGGTCGATTTTTAGGTTCTGGAGGCTTAGGAGTGCTTACGTATCGAAAACGATACCAGGTGTGTACTCGAAACACAGAAAATGGGAATTTACGAAAAGCCAATATTGCTTGCTATTGAGAAATAAGGGAAAATGATGCGAAAAATTGTAGAGAAAGAAGATAAGGGTGTTATAAACTTGGAAATCAACATTCTGCACTAAAATAGTTTTGGACAGCAGGAGTAGTCTAACTTTGAAAATTCATCAAAATAGTAGAAATTGAGTTAGAGTTTGAATAAAATACGAAATTAAATTGAGTTTTGTTTTTCACGGAAGAAACAATATAAGCAATGAAATTGTAAGTTATGAGATATAATGAATTTTGTGAGACAAGGTCAGAATAGGTTCGGGTTCCCCTGTTCTAACTTTGGAAAAATCATCAAAATTGTAAAAAAATAATTAGGGGCTTAAATGTATATGTTTAAATCCTTAAGGAGTCTATTTTTAAGAGAATAAACTAAAACATCATCTGAATTTCGTATTAAGAGATAAATATTTTTTAGTAAGGAAAGGTTGAAGCTGTCAAACAGCAGAAATGGGATAGCTTTGAAGATTTTACAATACTTATTTGATAAACTATAAAATTTGAATATTTTATGGTAGAAAATTATTTGAGTCTAGTTTCGAAAACATCAAGCGGATCTTAATTTGGAATTCTGTAGCTTAAGATATAAATAATTTAGTGACAATGACTCAAGTAGACACCTTTGAATGAACATATAAGTAAATAGTGAAAACATATATGAATATTTAGCTAGCATGGGATACATTAAAAATGGATGACACGGCTAAGGCCAATTTGGGCTGAGTGGGGCTCACGGGCACACACGGACGTGTGGGCCCATTTTTGCTAGAATGTTTCTAAGGTTGCACAGGTCATCCAAGTCGACTGTGAATCTACTGTAAGGTCGGTAAGTGCTACTGAAACCCTTAAATGTGTGAAATTAACTGAATGATATATGTATTTAGCATGTTAATATCTGAACAGAGTATATGTATTGAAATTGCATAATAGCATATCATCCATTGTATGTTGCATTGCATTGGGTTGGGGTTATTATTCGGAGGAAGTGTACTGAAAGCCTTTAAGCCTAATTTACTGGTAGCTCAGCTACAATCTACTATTTTGTGCCGCATTCGGTACTACTTGGAATGTAGGGATAGGTGGGTTGATTATATCCCCACATGGAGTATAGGGTTGGATGGAGATGGTGTGTAAAGGCTGGATGGGAAGGATTTTGCTAGTGCATAACTGTTACTGCTACTAATACTGTGATGGGCTAAGGCCTTACTGCATTTTTGACACTGTACTGAGATGGGCTAAGGCCCAAACTGTCACAGATACTGAAAAGGGCTTAGGCCCAAGACTGTTCAACTGTGCACTATGAATACTAATTGTTTGTTTTTTTTTGCGCACTGAGTTTACGTAAACTCACCATTTTTGTTTAATGTGTATAGGTAATCCCCAGACTTAGATAGATCGGTACGACGAAGGACTCAGCGGTGACCATAATAAATTTTGGACTTCATGGTTTTCAATTTATGTTTTATGATTTAATTATTATTGATTATTTGGGTTGTAATTTAAGGACCCTCTGGGACTTTGGTTTTAAATTGTGGGTTTTATTTATTTATTTCCTTTTATGGATTTATACTTGCTGGTCGTAGGAAATCCGATTTTCAAAAAGTTAAAGTAGTTTCTAAACGCATGATCACTTACACTGTTTTATTAAAGCTTCTGTAACGAGGGATGTTTCAAAACAAATGTTTTAAAGGAATAAAGACGAATTCCTAAGTTCTAAAAAAGGTTTACTAAAGATAATAACATGGAATGTTTTCAACGTAACAACGAGGTTTAAAAAACACTATCGTGTGACATTGCAAAATACGACCATAACTTCTAGGCTGGGTTTGGGGTGTTACACAATTATTCTCTACATAAGCTAGCGAAGCTATTTATTTCTAAGTTTGTTAGACTGCATGGGGTTTCGATATCAATTATCTCTGATAGAGACCCTCAATTTATGTCTCAATTTTGGAAAAAACTACATGAGCCTTTTGTTACTCTGTTGGACTTTAGTACTGCACTTCATCCTTATACTGATGGGGAATCTAAGAGAATGATTCAGATATTTAATGAAATGTTATGGAGTTGTATTATCGACTTCTGTGGTAGTTGGGAAGATTTTCTTCCATTGGATGAGTGCGCTTATAATAGCAACTTTTAGTCCAGTATTTAGATGACAGCTTACGAGGCTTTGTATGGTCGTAAGTGTCACACCCCTCTCTATTGGACTGAGCTAGGTGAGAGGTGGATTATGGTTCCTGATTTAGTTTCTAAGATTAAGGACAATGTTAAATTGATATGGGATCAACTTAAGGTATCTTCTGATAGGCAGAAGTCTTATGTGGACCTAAGGAAGAGAGATATTGAGTTTGTTGTGGTAGATCAAGTTTTCCTTAATATATCTCTATGGAAGTAGGTCTTTCGATTTGGACGTAAGGGCAAGTTCAACCCTAAATTCATTGGGCCCTATTGGAATCTGAGTTGGCTCGGCCGCCTATCAGTTATAGTTACCTCTGGAGTTATATCGTATACATGATGTGACTTATCTATGTTTAAGCAATATCAGTCTGACTTATCTCATATTGTATCTATTGAAGAGACTGATGTAAGACTGGATTTGACTTTTGTAGAGGAGCTGGTTCAGATTCTAGATCGAGAGGTTAAGGTCTTGAGGAGGAAGATCATTCCATTGGTTAAGGTTCTGTGGTGGACTCATAGCCCAGAAGAAGCCACTTGGGAACCTGTAGACTCGATTCAACAACTATACTCACATCTATTTGAATTAGGCAAATTTTGAGGCCGAAATTTCTTTTAGGAGAGAGCTGTAATGCCCCAAAATCTAAAGTTTTTGAAATGTTTGATTTTATCAAGTGAGTTAATTTGGTTCAGTAGTTAAGTGTTTTGAGTAGTGTGTGAGAGGTTCTGGGTTCAAATCCTTCCCTTGAAATTTTGGTAATTTTTTATTTAATCCCTGTCTTTGGACATCTAGCTTAAATTTATTTTTTGTTCAACTTGTGTGCAGAATGAGCATATTGGTTTAGTGGTAAGGAGTTAGCTTACCCATTGGTCTTGTGTTTGAATCCCCGCGCTAGCAAATGGAAATATTTTTATTTATTGCATGTGTCGTCCACATAGTAGAATTAGGTTTGAATTTGAATTCTGAAATATGATTAGTGATTACTAGTGGGATTTTTTTAATTTTAGCGCGTACAAAATTCCCAAAGTATCTCATTATTCTCACATTTTTCACTCTCTCTTTCTCTCACTTTTTTAATTTTGTTTTCGTCCTTTTGTTATTTTCCTCGAACAAATTTCTTTCTCGATTTTGTTCTTCTTCATACTATTTTATGAAAATATTTTACTTATAACTTTATTTTTTTAATTCCTTCTCTACTATTCCAATCCTGTGCGTATTCGTGCTACTGGGTTAGACTATAATTTCTTTTTGTTTGTGACGTCCCAAAAATTCAAGTACTTGATTTGTTAGATTCTGTCATGAGTTAATATTTGCTTTAGTGGTTAAGGGTCTCAAATTTGTGTCTGAGGGCTTGGGTTCAAATCTTGGCGTGAGTAAAAAATGTTTAGTTTTTCCAATTTTCGGTCAAAGGTGCATAGGGTGGAATTGGATTGAAAATCAAATACTGGTTAGTTATCAAGTTGTAGGATAGGGTTTTTGGGATTATCTTAGGTTGTTTATTTTTATTTTTATTTTTTTGGTTTTAGTAACCCTAAAAAACAACTTCCTTTTTCCCACATTTTTCTACTTTTTTTTGGCTTTTTTTTTTGTGTTCCTTCACTCTCTGTTTCTGTTTTCCTTCATTTGCGAACAAATTAAAGATTAATTTTAGGATTCTCCTTTTTGCCTTCTGTTTAATCAGTTTCGTTTGGAGATCTTTGTCGTTCAAATTTATTTTACTATTGATTTGGTAAGTATCTGGGTTGGGTCTAGGGAAATTGATGAATAGGTTGGGAGTTTTTGAGATATTTGTGTAAGTAAAAGGATTTTGTACTTTTCTTTTGGTTTGTTGTTAATGAGTAATTAGGGGAAATTTGCGAGACAGTAAGTGTTCCTCCGGCGGGGTGATTGCTATGGGTCATTGTTCTCAGGGTAAGTGATTCCACCAATTTAGTATAGCTACGGTTGTTCGGATATTTGGTATGTTAAGAATAAAGAGGATTTTGGTTTCGTATTGGAGTGTTCGTTTGGTTTAATTTTATTGAAATTTTGGTGTTTATAGGTACTGGGATTCTCATCCTTTGAATTACTTCAAAACTTGACCACGTGTGTAACGAGAAACTCGAAAAATAGTGAATGACGAAACCCAAAATTGGGATCTATCGATGCCATATGGCCATGTGCCAGGCCGTGTGTGAGACACGACCTAGGCTATTTTGGGTCGTGTGGACCACACAGACGTGTGGCCCACACGAGTGATGCAGGCTATGTGGACCACAAAGGATTGGGTATTTGGACTGTGCAGGCCTTTCGTGGGGTTTGTATGTGATTAAATACACTATGAAACATGAAATTGGGTCATCTGATTAGTATAAATTCTAATATTTACAAGTGTGTTTGAGCTGTCATATGATAGTTTAAACTAAGTGTAATGTTAAATACGTACATGATTTGTGTTCGAAATGTCATGCATGATTTCTGTTCTGTTTATATCTGATTCTGGGGTTGTATATATTATATGGAGGAAGTGTTCCGTGAGGGGTAATATCTCACCGATTGTACTGGGAACACAGCTACAAATATTTTGTAAAGTGTCATACCGATACACAATGATGTGTAGGGCTAGATGGGTCTTTAATACCCATTATGGTGTGTTGGGATGGTCGAAATTGGTGTGTAGCAGTTGGGGTTAGGATTGTAAATTTGCATATGGTTCTGATTCTGTATGAGACGATCGTCTGTATCTGTTTTGCTATGTAGTTAATTTATGATTCTATTTTCTTTTAAGTTACACACTGAGTTTCGAAATTCACTCTCATTTTAGTTGAAATTTTCAGGGATTGCCCACAATGTTCTTATCAGATGTGAGCTTTAGCCCCAGAATATATTCAGCAACAGCGAGCAATTCAATAGCTGCCTAGGGGCCATGGTCTGGCCAGGAGTGGTAATGGTGTGGGTAGAAGGCAGAGAACACCAAACAAAAGTGCTGGTTAGACTGAGGTAAGGTAACCTTCGTTTCTTTCTGCTGCTAGATGCCGTAAGGACATAGACGCCGCTGATGTTATTGCTAGTACGTTATTTATTCATACTGCTTCCTATTTTACACTAATAGATATAAGGTCAATACATTCCTCTATAGCTAGCTCTGTTTCTGTAAACTTGGGGATCTTGGTTGAGAGCACTCTCGGAGAGATTATCTTACTTAGTCCGTTGGGTCAATCAGTTCAGGTTAATAAATTGTATAGGAATGTACTATTGGAGATACAAAGGGTTGTGTTTACGGCTAACCTAATGGAGCTATTATTTGGGTAATTTGATCTGATTTTGGGGATAGATTGGCTCGTGAAGTATTGGGTCAGTTTAGATTGTGCTACTAATAGGGTAGTTCTGAGATCTGAGAATGATGTGGAAGCGGTTATGATTGTCAAGTGTTGGGATTACTTATCCAATGTGATCCACGCTCTTGTGGTCAAAAAGTTGTTTCGAAAAAGGTAAAAGCGTACCTGGCTTTTGTGAGTGACTCAACTTCTGTGGGTTCGTCTCTGTTGGGTACTTTTGAACGGTTAAAGAGTTTTTGGATGTTTTTCTTGAGGAGTTACTGGGTTTGCCTCTAGATCAGGAGGTCGAGTTTGGTATCGAGCTTTTACTGGATACAACTCTGGTGTCATTGGTCTTTATCGTATGGCACTGAAGGAGCTTATAAAGTTAAAAGCTCAGCTTATTGGGGGCACCAATGTTATTTGTAAAGAAGAAGGATGGTACCATGAGAATGTGTATTGACTACCATCGGTTGAATAAGTTAACAGTGAATAATAAGTACCCACTTTCGAGGATCAATGATTCGTTTGACCTGTTTCATGGGGTTTCTGTGTTTTCCAAGATAGATCTTCATAATACTGCCTTTAGGGATAAAGAGGTTGATGTTCATAAGACTGCCTTTAGGGCTCATTATGGGCACTACTAGTTCCTATTCATGCCCTTTGGTTTGACGAATGCTCTAGCTACATTCATGGATCTTATGAGTTGGGTTTTTCAGCTGTACTTGGATAAGTTAGTCGTGGTCTTCATAAACAACATTCTGGTATACTCTAAGACCGAAGATGATTATGATGAGCATCTTAAAGTAGTTCTTCAGATACTCTGAGAGAAACAGCTCTACGCTAAGTTGAGCAAGTGTGAATTCTGGTTGAGGGAGGTGACCTTTCTTGGGCATGTGGTTTCAGCGGAGGGGATTAGAGTTGATCCTAGAAAAATTAAGGTTGTCCTTGAGTGGAAACAATCTAGGAATCTTTGTAAGATCTGCATTTTTCATGGGCTTGTGGGTTATTATTAGAGATTTCTCGAGGGCTTTTCGTTAATTGCAGCTCATCTAAATAAGCTGTTACATAAGAATGCCCTATTTGGCTAGACTGATGAGCAACAATCGAGCTTTAAGAAGCTCAAATCTATTTTGAGTCAGGCTCCTGTTCTGATACAGCCTGAATCCGAGAAAGAATTTTTGGTTTATAGTGATGCGTCGGACGACGATTTGGGATGTGTTATGATACAATATGGTAAGGTAGTGGCTTACGCGTCCTGAAAACTTAAGTCACACCAGGACAACTATCCTACGCACGATCTTGAGTTAGCTACAGTTGTCTTAGCCTTAAAGATTTGGAAGCACTATCTGTATGGTGAGAGGTGTATCATCTACACCAATCACAAGAGCCTCAAGTATCTCCTTACCCAAAAGGACTTGAACCTTAGGCAATGTAGATGGATTGAGTTTCTTAAGGATTACGACTGAATGATTGAGTATTATCCTAGTAAGGCCAACGTGGTGATCGATGCTCTTAGTCGTAGAGCAATGTTCGACTTGAGGGTAATTTTTTCTCGCATAAGTCTATTTGATGATGGGAGTCTGTTAGTCGAGTTGCAAATTAAGCCGACTTAGATTGATCAGATTTGGCATAACGGTTGGGGGATGATTCTTTGGTTCTGCGATTCTGTCAGGTAAAGGATGGTGGTACGTCTAATTTTGGGTTAAATAGTGATGGGGTTCTGTGCTTCCAAGGACGAGTTTGTGTACCTAATGGTTCTAATTTGAGGCAGTCCATTCTGAAGGAAGTGCATAGTACCCCTTATGCTATGCATCCCGGAGTAAATAAAATGTATCGGGATCTTCGTGAATTGTACTGGTGGCCTTGTTTGATATGAAAGGTGACAAATTTTGTTTCTCGATGTTTGATGTACCAGCAAGTTAAGGCTGAGAACCAGTTGCCTTTGGGTGTATTTCAACCCGTTAAGATTCCCTTATGGAAATAGGAACGTGTGACTATAGACTTCGTTAGTGGGTTGCACTTAACACCTACTAAGAAGGATTTTGTATGTGTCATCGTGGATCCGTTGACCAAGTCTACCTACTTCATTTGTGTTTGGCCAGATTACCCCCTTTAAGAGTTATCCAAGTTATATGTTACGAAGATCGTGAGACTTAAAGGGGTATCAATCTCGATTATTTCTGATAGAGATCCTCGTTTCACTTCTTGGTTTTGGAAGAAATTGCATGAGGCTCAGGGTTCAAGGTTGGACTTTAGTACGGCGTTCCATCCTCAAACAGATGGACAATTTGTTACGGTGATTTACATACAGGAGGATATGCTTTGGAGTTGTGTGATCGAGTTTCGAGGTAGTTGGGAGGATTTTCTGTCGTTGGTCGAGTCCGCCTACAATAATAGCTTCCAATCCAGTATTCAGGTGGCACCTTACAAAGCCGTGTATGGTTATAAGTGTCGTACTCCATTATGTTGGACTAAGTTGGGTGAGCGACGAGTTTTGGGTCCTGAGTTGGTTTCCAAGACTGAGGATAAATTTAGACTGATTTGGAATCATTTTAAGGCATCTTCTGACAGACAGAAGTCTAATGTAGATCTGAAAAGGAGGGACATTAAGTACTCTGTGGATGATTATGTTTTTCTTAAGGTATCTTCATGGAAGAGAGTTCTACGGTTTGGACATAAGGGCAAGTTGAGTGCTAGGTTCATTAGGTCGATTATCAAATGGAGTTACCTCCGAATTTAGACTGTATTCATGATGTGTTTCACGTCTCTAAGTTGAGGTGGTGTCGGTCAGACCCATCTCATATTGTTTCTGTTTAGGAGGTTGAGGTTGGACCAGATTTGACATTTGAAGAGGAGTCAATTCAGATTCTGGATCGAGACGTTAAGGTCTTGAAGAGGAAGTTTATTCTGTTTGTTAAGGTTTTGTGGCAGAATCATGTCATAGAGAAAGGCACATGGGAGCCTGAAGACTCGATTCATCAGCAATATCTGCATCTATTTGAGCCAGGTAAATTTTGCGGCCAAAATTTCTTTTAGTGGGGTAGAGTCGTGACGTCCCAAAAATTCAAGTATTTGATTTGTTAGATCTTTTCATGAGTTAATATTTGTTTTATTGGTTAAGGGTCTCAAATTTGTGTCTGACGCCTTAGGTTCAAATCTTGGCATGAACAAAAAGCTTTAGTTTTTGCAATTTTTGGTCAAGGGTGCATGGGTTGATATTGGATTGAAAATCAAATAATGGGTAGTTATTAGGTTGTGGGTTAGGGTTGTTGGGATTATCTTAGTTTCTTTTATTTTTATTTTTATATTTGGTTTTGGTAACCCTAAAAATCAATTTCCTTTTTCCCACGTTCTTTTTCTACTTTTTTTGGCTCTTCTTTTATTTTTCTTGTTCCTTTACTCTCCGTTTCTGTTTTCCTTCCTCTAAAAACAACATTCAAGATTGATTTTGGGATTCTCCTTGTTGCCTTTCGTTTAATTAGATTCGTTTGGAGATCTTTGTCGTTCAAATTCATTTTATAGTTGATTTGGAAGCATTTAGGTTAGGTGAAGTTTTGGTTATGGAAATTGATGAACAGGTTGGGGGTTTTTGTGATATTTTTTTAGTAAAAGGATTTTTTTACTATACTTTTGGTTTGTTGCTAATGACTAATTAGGGGAAATATGTGAGACAATGAGTGTTCCTCCAGCAGAGTGATTGTTTTGGGTCGTTGTTCTCAAGGGTAAGTGATTACACCAATTTAGTATATTCATGGTTGTTCGAATATTTGATATGTTAAGAATATCAAGGATTTTGGTTCGTAATTGAAGTGTTTGTTTGGTTTAATTCATTAAAGTTTGGGTGTTTATAGGTACTAGGATTCTCATTCTTTGAATTACTTCGAAACCAGACCAGGTGTGTAACGAGAAACATAAACAAACAACTTTTTTAGTTAAATAATTATAACTAACACGTTTTTTAATAAAACGTGTTTTTAAGTAATAAAAGTTCACGATGTTTTTTTAAATAAACAAAAGCTAGATTTCAAATCATTTTATGTAATCACCTCAGATTTAGCCATAACGTTTAGGCCGAGTTTGGGGTATTACATTGTTGATCTGCAACTTGAGGTTATTAAATTCTTTACGCATGAAGTGATTTTCGTATTTGATTTATGTGTTTTGATGCAATTAGGAGAAGACCGTGAGACAGTTGATCCTCCTAGAAACTAAGTTTCTTTATGAGTTACTACTTCATTTAGGGGTACGTAATTTCGCCGTTTTATGTGCTATTTATTTCTGTAATTAGGTTCTCTTGATAATGCTTATACCAAATTGGTCAATTAGGTTTGGTAAAATTTTAGTTATTAATTCTTGTGAATTGTCAATTTAGGTACTAGAATACTCGATTCTTAAACCTACATTAGAATTTGACCAGGTGTGTAACGAAAAACCCAAAAAAATAGCAAACGATGCCAAGTCGAAAACTAAATTACATTTTTCCAAAAGTTTATTAACCGTAAGAATTTCCACTACAAAACTAAGTATTTTTTATAAGTGTTCTTTTGTAATTTGAATGAATTAACTAAGAGAAAGTGTTTTCCAAAATAAACTGGAAATTTATTTATTAAAAGCTATCACTATTTACTTTACGGATACAAATTGGTTTCTGGATTATCAAATGAGTTGTGGTAACTTCTCCAGATTTGGCCATATTGTCTAGGCCAGGTTTGGGGTGTTACAAATCGTGTATATATCCACCAATGATTAGTATCTATGAACAACCACTCTTGGATAACAATATTGTAAAAAAATAGAACGTCGGTAATGATAATATATCACAAAGAAAAGAGAAACAAAAATAAAGAACACAGATTTTTACGTCGAAACCCTTTTGGGAAAAAACCACGAGCAGAGGAGAAGAAAATTTACTATGTCGAATTTGACTGATTATAAGAAGAGTAGAATATGTCTATTTATAGGTTTGTAAAACCATATTCTAATAGGAGTGTAGTAAGATTGAAACATCTTATTCTAATTAATATCAAATAAATGAAGTTTAATAAGGTTTAAAAAAACCTTATTCTAAAATAAAATAAAAGAATTGTAATTCTATATGGATTTTAATTTTCTTTTATTTTACCACTGTATATTATTTAAATAAGGATTCAGGTCACTTAATTTGAACAATCTCCACCTTGACACGATTTCTCAATGAACAAGTTCTCCACGTCTTCAACAAAACCCCTTAAGGGTTTAACTTCAACAATGAACACTAACCAAGTCTAAGCAATGCTCAAACTTGGTTATAGGAAGTGACTTAGTCATCATATCTGTAGGATTTTCATAGTACTAATTTTGCTCACAACAATATCACCACGAGTAATAATATCACGAACAAAATGATACTGAATATCAATGTGTTTTGTTCTCTCATAAAACATTTGATCTTTTGTAAGGAAGATGACACTCTGACTGTCACAAAATACTGTACTGAGTTGAAAGTCTTCATTGAGTTCACTAAAGAGTCCCTTCAACCAAATAGCTTCTTTACAAGCCTCAGTAATCGCCATGTACTCAACTTCAGTGGTAGACAAAGCGACTGTAGTTTGCAAAGTGGCTTTCCAACTAATTGCACAACCTCCGATTGTAAAGACATAATCTGTTAGTGATCTTCTTCTATCCAGGTCTCCAGCAAAATTAACATCAACATACCCAATGACTCCATCTCTAGTTCTTTGAAACTGTAAGCAAACATCAGTAGTACCTCGTAAGTGTCTTAAAATCTATTGAACTACTTTCCAATGTTCTTTATTGAGATTCGCCATGTATCTGCTAACTACACTGATTGTATATGATAAATCTAGATGTAAACAAACCATAGCATACATGAGAGATCCCACTACACTAGAGTATAGAACATGTGACATGTATTCAATCTCATCATCTGATCGTGGAGACAAAGCCATTGAAAGTTTGAAATAGGCTTCTAAATGAGTACTAACAGGCTTAGCACTATGCATATTGAACTTACCAAGAAATTTTTCAATGTACCCCTTCTGACTTAGGTACAATTTACTTGTTTTTCTATCTCTAAGAATCTCTATACCAAGTATCTTCTTTACTGGTCCCAAATCTTTCATCTCAAATTCTTCACTTAGTTGGACTTTGACCTTTCTTATCTCTCCTTTATCTTTCGCTGCTATCAACATGTCATCAACATAAAGGAGTAGATATACAAAAGAACCATCATTTTTTTCTTAAAGTAAACACTACTGTCAAAGCTACTTCTTTTGAAATCATGAGAAGTCATAAAGGAATCAAACCTCTTGTACCACTGTCTTGGTGACTGTTTCAAATCGTAAAGGGACCTTTTCAGGAAGCAAACATAGTCCTCTTTTTCTGAGACTGTAAAACCCTCTAGTTGTTGCATGTAAATATCCTCATCAAGTTCTCCATGCAAAAATGCAGTTTTTACATCTAACTGCTCAAGCTCCAAATATGCATGGCCACAATACCAAGTAAAGCTCGAATCGAACTATGCTTCACAACTAGGGAGAACGCATGTGTGAAGTTCACTCCTGGAATTTGACTGTAAGCCTTTGCAACAAGCCTTGTTTTATATTTGGGTTCTTCAACTCCTGGAGTCCCTTCTTTCTTTTTAAACACCCATTTATAATGAACAACCTTTTTAACTTTAGAAAATGTCTCAAGATCCCATGTTCTATTTTTGTTGAGTGATTCCATCTCCTATTGCATAGCAAACATCTACTTTTCTAAGTCTTCACAGCTAGCTGCCTCAGAATAATTAGATGGCTCTTGGTTTGCATCTATATCTTCAGCCACATTTAAAGGATAAGCAACTAGATCAGCCTCGGCATACTTCTTTAGAGGTTTAATTTCTCTTCTAGTTTTCTTTTTGGTGATAGAGTATTGTGGTGAAGAAGCAACTCTATTTTGAATTTTTGTACTGGCTTGAGAAGTCGACTCTATTGTAGATTCTGGATTAATCTGATGCTCCACCTGCTCTTGATTTTCTTTATTGGAAGAGTCTTTAAGAGATAAGTTAGGTAGCATAGCAGTTTCATAAAAAACATCTTTGCTAATCACAACTTTTCTATTTTCAGGACACCATAACTTATACCCTTTTACACCAGCTTTATAACCATGAAAAACACATTTAATGCATCTCGGTTCCAATTTTCCATTATCAACATGAGCATACGCAGGACACTCAAAGATCTTTAAATCAAAATAGTCAGCAGGATTACCAGACCATACCTCTTGTGGAGTCTTTTTCTCAATGGCAATGGATGGAGATCGATTGATAAAAAACATGCAGTAAAGGCTGCTTCGGCCCAAAACAACTTTGGTAAGTTGACATTTGCCAACATACATTGAACCTTCTCCATGACCGTTTTGTTCATTCGTTCTGCAACGCTATTTTGTTGTGGAGTATGATAAATTGTCAAGTGTCTCACGGTCCCTTCTAACTTGCACAATTTATTAAACTCATCAGAACAAAACTCTAAGCGATTATCTGTACGGAGGTATTTTATTTGTTTTCTTGTCTATTTTTCAATCATAGTTTTCTAAGACTTAAATGCGGAAAACACATCGCTTTTCTGCTTTAGAAAGAACGCCCAAACTTTTCTGGAAAATTCATCAATAAAAGTTAGCATATAACTAGCTCCACCTCTCGAAGGCACTCTGGATGGCCCCCACAGGTCAGAATGGATATACTTCAAATTTCCCTTCATGTTATGGATGCCTCTGGTGAATCAAACACTCTTTTGCTTCCCAAAAATACAGTGCTCATAGAACTTCAGTTTGCAAATTCCTCTTTTGATGAATTCTTTCATGCCATTCTTACTCATATGCCCAAGGCGCATATGCCAAAGTTTAGTAATATCATCATCTGACAAGCAAGAGGATGAGATAACTGCATCACCAGTAACAATAAAACCCTACAAAACATATAACTTGGCAGTCTTTCTATGCCCTTTCATCACAACTTGGGAACCTTTTGAAATCTTCAAAACCTCACTTTCAGTTGTGTATTTGTACCCTTTTGAATCAAGAGTACTCATGTAACACCCCAAAATTTTAATTTTGGCTATGTGTTCTGGGTGTGTTTGAGAGGTCCCAAGTTCAAGCCAGGATGTTTGGTGAGTAGGCTTTTAAGTAAAAGTTGGCAAATAATTAACAGAATGGGCCTATTGGTCTGGTGGATAAGTGGAGTGTTGGTGTGAAGAGGGTCCTGTGTTCGAATCTTGGCGTGAACATTATTTTTGCTCGTGCATCCAGGAGAGTTTGAGATGGACTAAAAATCTGAGTAGTGGATTTAGTGGGGAGTTTGATAGAGAGAAATAACGGATTGGGGTGGTTACCAAATATTCTGTTCATTTTTCCATTTATTTACTTTCCCCAAAATCTCTCCACTCTCTTGTCGTTTTTCTCTTCATTGCTGCTGAATTTATGCTCTTTTTCACCCTTCATCTTCTAGATTTTTCTTTTCCCACTCTGCCTTATTTCGCTCTATGTTTGTCTGTGATTGTTTAGTAAGTTTTAGATAACTAATTTGTCTCCATTTGTTTACTTTCTTCTGAAGTTTTTTTTATGCCAATTAGGGGAGGATTCAAGGGCTTATAATCACCAATCGGAGTTTTAGTTTTTATGGGAATTACTGTTCATCAGTTGAAGGTAAGGTTTAGTCTTTTATGGGTTAAAACCTCGATACGAGTTCAATTTGGGATCACATTATGTGAGATTAAATTAGTGTGATTTGTTCAATTATAGGCTTCAGAGTACTCGGGGACTACTTTAGCATCAAAACAAAACCAGGTGTGTACCTGAAACGTAAAAAACAAGATTTGGTGAAAAGCTGAAATTGCTTATTGTTTGGACACGCACGAGCAGACCACATGGGCGCGTGAGCCCATTATCACTGAATTGATTGCTAAGGTTGAACGGGTCGCCAAGTCGACTGTGAACCTACTGTAGGGTCGGTAAGCATCACTTAAACCCCTAATTGTACGAACTGACTGTTTGATTTATATATGTGTTGAGCATGATGATAGTATGCTTGTATATTGAACTAGTTATATTTGGAGGAAGTGTACTGAAACGCTCTTAAGCCTAACATATTGGCAGCTCAGCTGCAAATTACTATTTTGTGCCGCATTTGGTACTACCTGAAGTGTATTGATGGGTGCGTTGATTTGATCCCCACATGCAGTGTAGGGTTGGATGGAGATGGTGTGTAAAGGTTGGTTGGGTAGGACTTTGTTACTGAAAATTGCATGACTACAACTGATACTATGATGGGCTAAGGCCTTACTACATATTTGATACAGTACTGAGATGGGCTAAGGCCCAAACTGCTAGTTATATTGAAAAAGGGCTTAGGCCCAAGACTGCTTTAACTGTGCACTGTGATTTGCTATTGTTTGTTTTCTGTGGGATTACACACTGAGTTTTTGTAAACTCACCCCTTCTGTTTAAATGTGCACAGGTAATCCCCAGATCTAGATAGATCGGTGCGGCGAAGGACTTGGCGGTGACCACGGTTTTGGACTTTCATGGTTTTTAACCCATATTTTTGATAATTGGTTTTATTTCTATTCTCTTTTTACTGGCTAAGTCTTCAGGTTGTAATTAGACTTTTGGACTTTGGTTTTGGGTTATAATTATCTTTACCTTTTGGATTACAACTGCTAGTAGTAGGAAACCTCGGTTTTCAAATGAAACAAATGTTTTTCCTAAACAAACGATTGTTTAATCTATTTTAAAAGCTTCCACAAATGAATAACTTTTTGAAACTATCGATTAAATGAGCAACATTTTTTTGGAACTAATAAGATAGTAAGATAAAGAATTCAATAGAAATGGGTTTAACGCGACAGCACGATTTTCAAACACTCTATTTTAAACGGAAAATATATAGGATTTTTCCTATATAATTTATCACCCTTTACTTAAAATTGTTGTTAAAACCAAGTAATTGTTTAATAAATTAATGAAATATATGAAATTATGAAATTAGGACATAGAAATTATTGAAATGTGATTTTATGTTTTATTATATAGTTTTCATGCATAAAATGGCTTATTTTATATTAATTTAAGCATATTATATTTTTAAGCTATGAAGTGGACCATGCATGATTAAATTAAATAATAAAATATAATGTTATATTTTAATAATCCATTTTAAATATTTGATTAATAAAATTGGGTTTAATTAATTAAGTAAATTGATTAATTAAAGTGGTTAAATTAATTCATTTGGTCCTCTAAATTATTTGTTATTTTTGAGAAGTCTGAGAGTTTTCTGCTAATTGCAAAACCGTCCAAAGTGGGGCCAAGTCAACCCAATTTTTGGCTTCACATGGCTGATTATAAACCAATTTTTGGTTTAATTATACAAGGCCCTTTAAGAGTTGAAGAAATTAGAGATTTACCTGAAGAATTGTTGGAGACCGAGACTTAGTCCTATGTTGTTGTGGCATTCAAATTGACCAAAAATTAAGGAAAAATCAGCCACATTTCCTCAATTCATGGCTGGCCACTCTTGGAGGAGGTTTCAAAGGATGGACACTCCCCTTTTTAGCAAACTAGCTCCCTTGCCTCACCTATAAATAAGAGCTCGTTTCTTACTTTATCCCTCATCCCTCATCTCATCATCCCTCTCATCTCTCATCCTCTCTCACGCCTATCGTCATCCTTGCATAAGGATTTTAGCAAATTAGCCTCTTAAGGAGCCCTTGGTCGGCCACCTTGGAGAACCATCAGCAAAGGAGCAACTCAAAGAAGCGAATGAGCCTCGTCAGTCAGAATATTGTGTGACAGCCACTCTGAATTGGGTTTAATCTTTCTTTTCTTCAAATTTAATTTAAAGATGTTTGATATGTGTTCTTTGTTCTTGTTTACAAAAATGATAGCTTAAAATTATTTAAGCTAGGATGATTATTTTGAATAAATAATATTTATTTGATTCATGCTTATAATGTTTGTGCCTCAGTTGATCATGTTTTCAATTAAAATCAAGTTTGTATTTCGTTCATACGTGATTGAAATGCACTTGAATTAGCTGAGCGATCCTAACCAGACGACGACTAATGGACACATAATTGAAATGTGCATGCTCAATTTAGATCCTAACCCGATTAAATTGTAGGTTGCATAACAACCCTAACCAGGCTCTGTTATCTACATAGTTTTTAGATTTGTGTGATTAAATTGTTTCAAACCTAACACGTCCCTGTTACATCACACGCATGCTGAGAAACCCTTAGTAAATAAGGATCAGTAAAATGCGTATTTACTAAGTAAAGGATTCCGAAAGGACCTAATTTGGTTTCCAAACTCATGAAAGATCGAGTTGCCATGGAATGTTTTTCCAAATATTATTAAGCATGATGATAATAAATTAAGTTTAATTAAAGTAATTGTCCTAATTTATTGATGTTATAATTTTTACAAATTGTGTTTAATTTTACTAAAATCTATTTCATTCAATAGTTTGCACACTTAGGATCATTGCATTTAGTTTAATATATTTTAATCAGCACTTCTCAACTATATTGTGTTTTGATTTACCAAATTGTTAATATAATTTTACAAATTAAGTGACTTAGCATAAATACAATCTCTGTGGAGACGGTAACTCGATACTTACTTATTACTTGATAATGATTGTGTACACTTGCACAAACCCCAGCGTTACAAGTTCTTGGCGCCGTTGCCGAGGATTGTCAACTGTTGCCATAGTCATTTTTTTGTGAAATTATTTATTTTCAATTTGATTTATTTCTGACATTACTAACTTATTCTTTTTAATTTTTGTGAATTTCTTCTTAGGTGTTTATGAGCATAGACCGAATTACAGATTTACTCCCTATAGACCCTGAAATTGAGCAAACTTTCAGACAAAGAAGGCGTGAACGAACAACTCAAAGACAAGTCGTGATGGACCTTGGAAATCAGAGTCAAGACAATATTTGCATCAGACAATATGTTGTGCCACTTTTTAGCGAGTTAAACCCAGGAATTAGAAGGCCAGATATTGAGGCAACCCAGTTTGAATTGAAACCAGTGATGTTTCAAATGCTACAAATGGTAGGCCAATTTAGTGGTATGCCCACGGAAGACCCACATCTCCACCTTCGATTGTTTATGGAGGTGAGTGATTCATCCAAGATAGTCAGTGTGACTGAAGAAGCACTGAGGTTGAAGTTGTTTCCACACTCGTTGCGAGATTAAGCATGAGCATGGCACAATTCATTGCCACCAAGTTCCATATCTACATGGCAAGAATTAGCAGAGAGATTTTGGTTAAGTACTTCCCACCTAGCAAAAATGCTAAGTTGAGGAACAAGATCACAACTTTCAAGCAACTATATGACAAGTCTTTATATGAGGCTTGAGAGTGATTCAAGGAGTTACTTCGTAAGTGTCCTCATCATGGGATTCCTCACTATATTCAGTTAGAGACATTCTATAATGGTCTCAATGCACATACAAGATTGATGGTAGATGCTTCCGCGAATGGTGCAATTTTATCTAAGTTTATATTAAGGCTTATGAGATCATCAAGAGGATCGCGAGTAATAACTATGAATGGCCAACAAATCGAACAGCTTCAAGAAGACGAGTAGCCAGAGTTCATGAAGTTGACTCTCTTACATCGTTATCGGCTTAGGTATCATCTATTTCCTCTATGTTAGAACATTTAACCGCTGATAGTACTAATAATTTTGTAGCTCAGCCACTAAGTCCATTTGAAGTAGTTTCCTGTGTGTACTGTAGAGAAGGTCATTCTTTTGAGAATTGTCCATCTAATCCCGAGTCAGTGTACTATGTGGGGAACCAATATCAAAATAGGAGTGCACAAGGACCCCAGTCCAACTTCTACATTCCTTCATGGTGTAATCATCCTAGCTTTTCTTGGAGCAACCAAGGAAATGGACTGAACAATAACTTATTACAGCAAAGACCCAACCAATCTCAAGGGTTTAATCAGCAAGCTCCAAAACCACCTCAAGCTGAGGCATCAAACAGTTTGGAGAACTTGTTGAAAGCGTACATGACAAAGAATTACGCTTTGATCCAAACCCAAGAAGCAACACTGAAGAATTTGGAAAAGAAAATAGGTCAGTTGGCTACGGAGCTTTGTAATAGACCGCAAGGAACCTTGCCGAGCGATACTGAGAATCTAAGAAATTTGGGTAAAGAACATATCAAGGAAGTGACATTGTGAAGTGGAAAGACTCTGGAACCCCGATTAATTGATGTTGATGATGAGCATGTTGAAAAGGAGGAAAGTCAACCAGCTGTTGAAGTTCCTACACCAAAGGAATCAAAATCTGCAAAGTTTAACAAGGTAAACCCTGGCCTAGTGTATTCAGATATTTTAACATCTTCTTTGGATGCAGATTTATCTATTCAGAAAAGTTGTCCGGTTCAATCGAAAGTTCCATCACCTCCATATCCGCAAAGATTGCAGCAACACAAGCAGAAACAAGAGGTGCAATTCAAGAAGTTCTTAGATATTCTGAAGTAGTTACACATCAGTATTCGGTTGGTGGAGGCTTTAGAAAAAATGCCAAATTATGTGAAGTTTATGAAGGATATACTGTCCAAGAAAAACGACTGAGTGAGTATGAGACTTTTGCTTTGACAAAGGAGTGCAGTATGTTTCTGGAAAACCAACTGCCATCGAAATTGAAAGACCCAAGAAGCTTTACTATACCCTGTAACATTGGTGAATCTTAATGTGGTAAAGCTTTGTGTGACTTAGGAGCGAGTATCAACTTGATGCCTAAGTTTATTTTCAAGATGTTAGGAATAGGTTAAGTAAGACCTACAACTGTGACGCTTCAGCTAGCGGATTGATCTTTAGCATATCCCGAAGGAAAGATCGTGGATGTTTTGGTAAGAGTTGATAAATTTATTTTTCCTGATGATTTTATTATTTTAGATTTTGAAGTAGACAAGAAAGTGCAGATCATCCTTGGGAGACCTTTCTTAGCCACGGAAGAACGTTAATTGATGTGCAGAAAGGTGAACTCACCATACAAGTTCAAGACGATCAGGTAACCTTTAACATTCTTAAAGCAATGAAATTTCATGATCCGACAGAGGAGTGTTCAGTTATGGAAGAGATAGAAACCTTGGTTTCTATGGAAAGTAATTTTCAGGAAGATCCATTGGAGAAAGCCCTAGTGTTTGACCCTTTTGAGGATGAAGAAGGTGAAGAAATCATGGCTTTGATGGAAGCCAGTCTGAGAAATTTTATTTGAAATACGTTGTCAATTGAAGAACCACCTAAACTCGAACTAAAGGTACCTCCTTCCTATTTGAAATACATGTATTTCGGTGATTGTTCTACTTTGCCTGTGATTATTTCAGCGGAACTGACAAAAGATCAAGAGGAACAACTAATTGTTATTCTAAAGAAATTTAAGAAAGCAATTGGTTGGACCATAGCTGACATTCGAGGTATAAGCCTTTCTTTTTGCATGCATAAAATCATTTTAGAAGAATGTGAAAGAGCTTGAATTGATGGGAAAAGGAGGCTCATTCCTATTATGAAAGAAGTTGTAAGAAAGAAAGTGATTAAATTGTTAGATGCAAGAATCATCTATCCTATTTCAGATAGTTCGTGGGTAAGTCCATTGCAGTGTGTGCCGAAGAAAGGTGGAATCACGATTGTTGAAAATGAGCATAACGAGTTAATTCCAACGAGAACTATTACCGGTTGGAGAATCTGTATTGATTATAGAAAGTTGAACAAAGCCACTCGGAAGGACCATTTTCCATTGCCTTTTATGGATCAGATATTAGATTGACTAGAAGGTAATGGATTCTATTGTTTTTTAGATAGCTATTCGGGATATAGCCAAATAGTTGTAGCCCGAGAGCACCAACATAAAATAACTTTTACTTGTCCGTATGGTACGTTTGCTTTAAGGTGAATGCCTTTTGGTTTATGCAATGCACCTGCAACTTTTCAACTATGCATGATGACAATATTTACTAATATGGTCAAAAATTTCATTGAGGTTTTCATGGATGATTTTTCTGTTTTTGGTAACACTTATGATATCTGTTTGAGTAATTTGGCTAAGGTACTGAAGAGATGCGAAGAGACGAATCTTGTCCGCAATTGGGAAAAATGTCATTTTATGGTCAATGAAGGAATTGTCTTAGGTCACGAGATCTCAAGGAAAGGAGTTGAAGTTGACAAAGCAAAGGTGGACGTAATTGAAAGATTATCAGCCCCAATTGAAAGGAGTAAAAAGTTTCTTAGGCCATGCCAGTTTTTATCGAAGGTTTATCAAGGATTTCTCAAAAATTTCTGAGCCGCTGTGTTTGTTGTTAGAGAAAGATACATGTTCAATTTCAACAAAAGCCTGTTTGGAAGCTTTTAAAGATCTACAGAACCGGTTAATTATAGCCCCTATAATTGTTACAC
The DNA here is from genome assembly GCF_025698545.1 of Gossypium raimondii. Lineage (NCBI taxonomy): Eukaryota > Viridiplantae > Streptophyta > Magnoliopsida > Malvales > Malvaceae > Gossypium > Gossypium raimondii. Next base: position 23,233,854 of record NC_068571.1, read on the forward strand.
CTAATTGGAACTCACCTTTTGAGTTGATGTGCAATGCAGGTAATTATGTTGTTGGAGCTGTGATGGGTCAAAGAAGAAATCAAGTATTCCACCCCATTTACTGTGCAAGTAGAACCTTGACGGGAGCCCAACTCAATTATACGGTAACTGAAAAGGAACTATTTGCTATAGTTTTTGCTTTTGACAAATTTCGTTCATATCTTTAGGTACTAATGTTACAGTATTTACTGACCATGCGGCCATTAAATACTTGCTCATGAAGAAATACTCCAAGAATTTGACCTTGAGATCCAAGACAGAAAAGGTGTCGAAAATCAAGTAGCTAATCATCTGTCAAGGTTGGAGCAAGATAAGGTAACCCAGTCTGGTGTGCCTATCAACGAGAATTTCCCAGATGAGCAGTTATTTGAGGTAAGTCGAATTCATGAAGGACCTTGGTTTGCTTATTTTTCCAATTATCTTGCATGTGGAATAATTCCTCGAGAAATGACATACCAACAAAGGAAGAAATTCCTTCATTATAGTCGGTATTATTTTTGGGAGGATCCATTTTTATTTAAACAGTGTGCAGATAATATAATCCAAAAGTGTGTAGATGAAAGTGAGATTGCTAAGATCTTATTCATTGGCATTCATCTCCATGTGGGGGACACTTTGATGGTTCATGTACTGCAGCAAAGATTCTGCAAGCAGGTTTCTTTTGGCCTACACTATTTAAAGATGCTTACGCTTATGTGAAGAACTCTGATCAGTGCCAAAAAACCTGAAATATATCAAGGAGGAATGAGATCCCTTGACAAACATTTTGGAGATTAAAATGTTCGACGTATGGGGCATTGACTTCTTAGGCCCATTTCCTTCTTCATATGGGAACAAATACAGCTTAGTTGTTGTGGACTATGTATCCAAGTGGGTTGAAGTTGAAGCATACCCTACAAATGATGCTAAGGTAGTCATGCAATTCCTACATAAGCATGTGTTTACATGATTTGGGACACCAAGAGCTATTATTAGTGATGAAGGTTCTCACTTTGTGAACAAATGACTTAAGTGGTTGCTTGACAAATATGATGTGAAGCACAAGATTGCTACTGCCTATCACCCCCAGTCTAATGGACAAGTTGAAAGAGTGAATCATGAAATCAAAGGTATCCTTTAAAAGGTAGTACGCCCTAACAGAAAAGATTGGTCTCGGAGGCTCAATGATGCATTATGGGCCTATCGAACAGCATTCAAGACTCCGTTAGAAATGAACCTTTATTGGTTAGTCTTTGGAAAGCCATGTCATTTGCCATTAGAATTGGAGAATAAAGCTCACTGCGCTTTGAAGCAGTTAAATTTTGATCTTAAGCAAGCTGGTGAGAGAAGGATGTTACAACTTGATGAGTTGGAAGAGCTGAGGTTGTTTCCCTATGAGAATGCCAAAATGTGTAAAGAAAGATCAAAGAGATGGCATGATAGTCATATACAATCTCGCGAGTTTAAAGAAGGTCAGAAAGTGTTGTTGTTTAGTTCAAGGCTGAAGTTATTTCCTAGGAAGCTGAAATCCTGATGAAAAGGACTTTATACCATCCACCGAGTTTATCCTTATGGAGCTATTGAATTGTACGACAATTACGAAGGTACGTTTAAAGTTAATGGTCAATGTCTCAAATACGACAGGGACGGTGAAGTTGAGCGAGTTGAATCTTCGTTCAAATTAACAGACCCTTGATTTTTCATAAACTCGTCCTATAAATAAATAATTAATTAGAATTTATTTTTCTTAATTAAGTACATTTAATTAATTCTATCTAAGGAGATTGGAACTTAAGCGGGATCGTTGTGAGCCCTCCAACCTTTCTTGGGAATTAATTTAATGTAATTTGTTAAGAAGAAATCTTCTAATTAGGTTTTAAAATGTTTTTCTAGTTTAAATTATTTTGTTAAATTTTAAATTTTTATGTTAATAAAGGGGGTCAAATTTGACCCAAGTACTAATCAGTTTTTTTTATTAAGATACAGTCTGAGTTAGAGCCCTAAGACAACAAAAAGGAGGGAGAAAACCATGCCTTGCCGTCACATCCATTGCTTGCCACCTAAGTAACCCTAATAAACTTTGCCAAATTTTTGGGAAAATATCATGTCTCGCAAAAGAACTAGATCGTCAAAGACTACTCTTGAAAACCCGTTTGTGGTTGATGAAGAAGTGAAGGAGCGATTTGATTCAATTTTCAAGTACCAAGCTATGATGCTGGAAAAAGGTTTTAACCTGAAGAGCAATGATGTGACAGTTGTTCTTGTGCCAATTAGAAAGATAATCAATACTCTCAAATGGGAATGATTCTGTGATGCTCGTTCACTTCTCGATGATGAACTAGTTCAAGAATTCTATGCTAGTTTTACTACACAAGATGCTACTGAAGTCATCGTTCAAAAGAAAAAGGTATCTCTTACTTCTAAGTCCATCAATGATTTGTTTAATTTACCTGATCTTCAAGAAGATGTGTACTACCCTATGATGAACAATATCAATTTAAAGTTTCTTCAACAAGTGCTTGATGTTGTGACAAATTTGGAATCTCAATGGATTATAATAAAGTATGGAAGTCATTCTTGTCGAAGAGAATATTTAAAACCAGTAGCAAATGTATGGTTTTATTTTGTTCGCTACAGTTTTATGTCTATTTCACATAGTTCCACCATTTTGATGGAACGAATGCTCTTGTTATATGCAATTTTGACAGAAAAGTCCATTAATGTTGGGAAAATTATCCTCAAGGAAATTCACAATTATGCTAAAAAGAAGGCAGGAAATGCTTATTTCCCATCATTAATCGCTTCACTTTGCTTAAGAGCCCGTGTTAAAACACAAGCAAATATGAAGGGGCAGTATGTCCAAGATTGCATCACAAGTCATGATCTTGAAAGGTTAGTAGACGGAGTGCATGAGCTGAACCAAGGCGAGCAAGAGGAACCAACTGAGCCAAAAACAGAAGAGTCAACAAATAAAACTGAAACTGAAGCTGATTTAGTTACAGACACTGAAGAATAAGAATCTGATAAAGAACCAAATAGTCCTCAACCAGCTGAAGGAACTGAAAACTTTGAACCAAGGGTTGAGCCAGAAGAAGAACCAGTCAAGCTAAGTGTTGAACCATAATTTACAACTCTATTGCCGACTCCTGCAAGTAATTCAAAGAAATCGGAGTTGTCAATTTTGATGGATATGTGCAAGTTCATGCACAATCAATAGCAAACTTACTGGAAATATGCCAAAATTAGGGATGATTCAATTCGAAATACTTTTAAGAATATCTCTAACACTTTTGTTCCTGAGTTCCCAGATGCTATCTTTGAGACATGGAAGGAAGATACTGATGATGCAAGAAGAGATGGAACTAAATAAGGCAAGGGGAATGAGTTAGAAAAATAAAAGGGGGATTCTTGTCTTGTTATTTATTTAATTATTTTTTATGTTTTTAGTAATTTATTTCTTTAGTAATTAGGATTTAATTTTTGTAAAATAAAACATATCAAGCATGAATAAATACTTCTTTAGAAAGAAAAGGACTAAGTGATGTGGCAATGGGAATGAACATGTCTAGGATTGAGTTATTAGGAAAGACTTGGTATTTAAGCAATCTTAATGACTCACATCTCTTTCTTTACAACCCTACCTGGTGTTCAGTTTTCATTTATTACTTTATTCTTGCAATGAGGACATTGCTTCTTTGTAAAGGGGGTAAGGCAATTAAATTGCTCAAATTTTAAATTTTTCAAGTATTTTTCAATCATTTCTTTCATAATTATGTTTTAATAAATGAATGTTTAGAGAAATTATTTTTAATAAGATAGCTTGTATGCAAGTATGAATGATGATTTTATCTGAGTGATTGTATGTTATCATGAAAAATGGAATGTTTTTATGATCTTACCTTAGGTAATGTTTGCCATGAAAACTTAGTTTCTCTTGATATCAGACATGCATGAAGGTTTATATCTTTAGAATTGACTTAGTAACTTTCTTGAGGCGAAATCCTACGGGACATAAAAATATAAAATGATATAGGCACCATTTTCCTTTGGACCATTTTAGCCTTTTCAAACCCACCTTATGATATTAGACACTTGAAACTACAATTTTGAGCTTTAAGGCCTGTTTTTGAAATGAACCTACATTATAAGTTGGTTACCATCTTTTTAAAATTATCCTAATTTTGTGCACCTATTTTAACTTAAGTGTCTTGGGAATCAACATTTGAGGAAATTTTCATAAAGATGTATGTGCTCATGTTAAGAAAAAACAATCACAAAGACAAAGAAAGAGTAAAGAAAAGTTCGCCTAATCTTCAAAAAGGAAAAATGTATGAGCTTGAGTTCAAAATAAGTTTGAGGGTGTTCCAAAGGTTCGCTTGAAGAAAAGGATTGAGTTTCGAGAAATCCAAGACAAGTTAAAGGTTAAGATTTTGAAACCGAAATGTCCCATCTCTTAATATCCCCACCTTTAACCGAGCCCCATTACAACCTTATAAAAAACCTATTGATTTGATGATTATGTCACCTACATTAGTGGAGAGGAAGAATTAAGTTCAACATATGAAGATCATAAATAAGCCTTATGATTCTTTGCTTGATTGATGAGAAATTATGTTGAATGAAGAATATTATCTATGGTTGTGACATACATGCAAACTATGATTCATGTTGGCATATCTTGAAACTTAGAATAAAATTTTCAAATTTTTTGTATATGAGTTACTTGTTAATAAAGAAGATCTATGAGCATGAATTTGTTGATGCATGATTATGAGACAAAGATTAATGCTACTTACACTCTTAGCAAAATTTTCCTTAGCAAGACCTTGTGCTGTGCATGAACATTACTCGGGACGAGCAATGATTTAAGTTTGGGGGTCTGTAGATAGAAAAATATATAGGATTTTTCCTATATAATTCATCACCTTTTTTTACTTAAAATTGTTGTTAAAACCAAGTAATTGTTTAATAAATTACTGAAATATGTGAAAATATGAAATTAGGACATAGAAATTATTAAAATGTGATTGTATATTTTATTATATAGTTTTCATGCATAAAATGGCTTCTTTTATTTTAATTTAGCCATATTATATTTTTATGCTATGAAGTGGGTCATGCATGATTAAATTAAATAATAAAATAAAATGTTATATTTTAACAATTCATTTTAAATATTTCATTAATAAAATTGGGTTTAATTAATTAAGTAAATTAATTAATTAAAGTGGTTAAATTAATTCATTTGGTTCTCTAAACTATCTGCTATTTTTGACAGTTTGAGAGTTTTCTTCTAATTGCAAAACCGTCAAAAGTGGGGACCAAGTCAACCCAATTTTTGGCTGCACATGGTTGATGATAAACTAATTTTTTGTTTAATTATATAAGGCCTTTGAAGAGTTGAAAAAATTAGAGATTTACCTGAAGATTTGTTGGAGACCGAGTCTTAGTCCTAAGTTGTTGTGGCATTCAAATTGATCAAAAATCAAGGAAAAATCAACCACATTTCCTCAAGTCATGGCCGGCCACTCTTGGAGGAGGTTTCAAAGGATGGACACTCCCTTTTTTAGTAAGCTAGCTCCCTTGCCTCACCTATAAATAAGAGCTCATTTCTCACTTTATCCCTCATCCTTCATCTCATCATCCCACTCATCTCTCATCCTCTCTTTCGACTCTCTTAGCTCTCATGCCTATCATCATCCTTGCATAAGGATTTTAGCAAATTAGCCTCTTAAAGAGCCCTTAGTCAACCACCATGGAGAACCATCAGCAAAGGAGCAATGCAAAGAAGTGAAGACACCTCGTAGGTTAGAGACTTGGGTGACAGCCACTCTGAATTGAGTTTAATCTTTCTTTTCTTTAAATTTAATTTAAAGATGTTTGCTATGTGTTATTTTTTCTTGTTTACAACAATAATAGCTTAAAATTATTTAAGCTAGGATGATTATTTTGATTAAATAATATTTATTTGATTCATACTTATAATGTTTGTGCCTCAATCGATCATGTTTGTGCCTGAATTAGCTGAGCGATCCTAACTAGACGACGGCTAATGGACACATAATTGAAATGTGCATGCTCAATTTAGATCCTAACTTGATTAAATTGTAGGTTGCATAACAACCCTAACCAGGCTCTGTTATCTGCATAGTTTTTAGATCTGTGTGATTAAATTGTTTCAAACCTAACACATCCCTGTTACCTCACACGAATGCTAAGAAACCCATAGTAAATAAGGATCAGTAAAATGCGTATTTACTAAGTAAAGGATTCCAAAAGGACCTAATTTGGTTTCCAAACTCAGAAAGATCGAGTTGCCATGAAATGTTTTTTTGAATATTATTAAGCATGATGATAATAAATTAAGTTTAATTAAAGTAATTGTCCTAGTTTATTTATGTTATAATTATTGTAAATTGTTTTTAATTTTACTAAAATCTATTTTATTCATATAGTTTGTATACTTAGTATAATTTGCATTAGGGATTATTGCATTTAGTTTAATATATTTTAATCACCACGTCTCAACTATATTGTGTTTTTATTTACCAAATTGTTAATATAATTTTAGAAATTAAGTGACTTAGCACAAATACAATCCCTGTGGAAACGATAACTCGATACTTACTTATTACTTGATAACGACTGTGTACACTTGCACAAGCCCCAACGTTACACCTATCATGTGACACTACTAGATCCGCCCATAGCGTTTGGGTCGGGTTTGGGGTGTTAAAACTCAACGAAATTAAATTTCTCTTCTATTCTAGAACATGTCATATGTCACTAAGTGTTCTAACAACTCCATCAAATATCTTAACTTTAATTATTCCAACACCAGCAGTTCTACATGAAGTATTATTTCCATCAAAACAACACCTTCAGACACTGTTTCGTAAGTTGTAAACCAATCTAGATAGGGACTCATGTGGAAGGTGTAACCCAAATCAAGAATCCACTCCTCGCTCACTTTATAATTGTTGACAGAAGGGACTAGAAGTTCACCATCACTGTAGTCTTCTACAACATCAGCTTTACCAATATTTTCTGGTTGTTTTCCATTTTGATTCGTAGCCTCCCTTTTGATCTTGTTCTGTAGCTTATAGCACTCAGATTTAATGTGTCCTTTCTTCTTGCAAAAGTTACAAGTTTTACCTCTGTTTGAAGACTTTGATCTACCCTTATATTTACCGTAAGGATTTCGTTCCTATCTCCTTCCACGATCATCATCAGCATTCCGATCTTGTCTTCCAGGAATAATGAGACCCTCTCTCTGAGAGTCGATTTTAACCAGAAGATGTTTCATCTTATCATATGAGGTTAAAGGATCATAAACCTCATCAACTGTGAGAGACTCGCAGCTATATAAAATCGTATCTCTAAAGGTTGAATAAGATGGGGGCATTGAACAAAGTAGAATCAACCCTAGATCTTCCTTATCATACTGAACCTCCATGGCCTCCAAGTTTTAGAGAATTTCTTTAAACACTGTTAAGTGTTCGTGCACAAACGCACCTTCCTCCAAACGATGAGCATAAAGACGCTGCTTCATATGCAGCTTGCTAGTTAGAGTTTTCGACATATATATTTGTTCCAACCTCTTCCATAATCTAGCGGCAGTCTTCTCCTTCATCACTGTAACGCCCCAAAAATCCCTTATATTTATTTTTGTATGTTTCTGACACATATATCTGTCATCTTTAGTGATTATGTGTTCTGGGAGTGTCTGAGAAGTCTTGGGTTCAAGCCTTGACTTGGGCAAAAATTTTTGTTTTAAATGAATAAAGCCCTATCTCTAGACAGTAGGATTTTAATTACTTGTTTGTAAAAAAAATGTCAAAATAGGCTTACTGTCTGGTGGCTAAGTGGTGGGTTGGTGTGCTGAAAGTTAGGAGTTCGAGGCTCGGCGCGAACAAAGGATTTATATTTACTGCTTGTGTCGTGTGAGTGTTATAGGTTGACCAAAATGCTGTAGTGTTTGAGTGAGGTTTAAATTCAGTTGTTGAGGGATTTTTGGTGGTCGGTTTGGGGAGTTTGTGGGTGAATGGGAGTGTGATGGACGGTTTAGTGGAGAAAATTAAGGGATAATGGGAGTATTTCGTGGGATTGAGGAGCAAAATAAGGGAATTCTCATATTATTTAGATTATTATTGATTTTATTTTGATTATTATGATTTTTTTTCAAAAAAATCGATTCCACATACTGTTCTAAAAATTTTTGACGTTAGTTCCCTTTCCCCTCTAGTCTGCCGTTCGTCATTTTGCTCCTCCCTATGCCGAATATTTCTTGGTGAATTTTTGTTGCATCTTTTGTTCCTTTTTGGATTTTCACATTTCTCTTCCCATCATTTTCTTTTTTTTCTTCTCGTCGTCACCTCTTCTATTTTGCCTCTTTTAGTCATTGATTCCCCATTGCGATTTGTTCGCTCTTGCGTTGCTAAATTTCCCTCTACTCTGTCGTCAGTTTGGTAAGTGATTTAGGTGTTTCATTGTCTCATTTTATAAGTTACTGAATGAAGGGTTATAATTGTACTCTTGGGGTTTTTAATTAATTGTGTTCTTTTCAATTGTTTTCTTTTCAATTTCCTCTCCTCCTAGAAAGGAAAATTTCGACTCCTTCCTTATACTCTCCTTCTCCGGTTCTTTTCAGCTGGGGTTTTTCTCTAACAACAGTCGGTTGTGCTTGATCGGTAAGTATGGTTTAATTGAAGTTTAAAGTGAAATTCGACTAGGGGTCTAACGAGAAGGTTTGCCACTCTTGTTTTAGGTGGAGACCAAGAGTTGTTTGGTGCATCTTCAAAGAATTGAGTGGGTGATTTCGGTGGATTTGGGTAAGGGGGTTTTCGATTGTTGATTGATTTTGAACTTCGTTAGCATTTGATTTAATATCGAATTAAGTAGTTGATTAATTGATGTTTTGGGTTGAATCTAGGTTTTGGAGTACTCAGAGTGTGGTTTAGCTGCAAGCGGAATCAGGTGTGTAAACACAACTCTGAAAATGGAAATCGACGAAAAGCTAAACTATGTGATTGTTGACACCACACGGGCGTGCGGCCGCCCATGTCGTAAGTTGTGTGATTGAACATGGGCGTATGATTGACGAGGCTGGCCATGTGCGATTCATGGGCCAGGTCGAATTGGGCCGTGTGGGCTACATGGGCTTGTGGGCCCTACATGGGCGTGTGGGAATATTAGGCCAGGCCATGAGATCCATACGGACAAGGCCATTTTGGACTGTGTGGGCCACACGGGCATGTAACTTGGGCCGTGGGCCCATTTTCACTATTTGACTGCTAAGGTTGCACGGGTCGCCCGACTCGACTGTGGACCTACTGTAGGGTTGGTAAGCTTACCTAGACCCGTAATTGACTGAAATGACTGTATGACTGATACAATTATGCATGCTATTAAGCATGATGATGTTCCATTGGTTTGATACTGTATGCCCTGATTTTATGCATGATATTATGTTTTAGCATGTCATATATGTATATTGCATTGCATTGGGGTGGGATTGATATTGATTGGAGGAAGTGTGCTGAAAGGCTTCAAGCCTAACTTTCTGGCAGCTTAGCTACAACTACTGTCTAGTGCTGCATTCGGTAGGAGTGTAGGGATGAGTGGGTTGATTATATCCCCACATGGAGTGTAGGGTTGGACGGAGATAAAGTGTAGAGGCTAGTTGGGTAGGATTTTATAACTACATAACTTTCACTGTTACTATACCGTGATGGGCCAGGGCCCTAATGCTTACTGTTATTGAAATGGGCTAATGCCTAAACTGGTACTGATACTGGTATTGAAAAGGGTTTAGGGCCAAACCAAGATTATCTATTATTGTCTATTAGTTTGCATGGGGATTACACACTGAGTTTATGTAAACTCACCCCTTCCGTTTAATCTGTACAGGTAATCCCAGACATAGGTGGATCAGTGCAGCGGAGGACTCAACGGTGGCCACACGACTCCTTTTTGCTACTTGATACTTATTTACGATTTTAAGTTTTATTTTAGGGTATTTTTCTGTAATAATGGCCTCTCTGGATTTTTACCTAAAATTTGGGTTTTATACTGTTTTCTAGTTCTATTTGCTAGAAGTAGGTAAAACTCGAGTTTTCAAAAGAGATGAATGTTTTATCAAAATACCATGCACACGTAAACTATTTTAAAAGCTTCTGCAAAGTATAGCGTTTTGGAAATGAATCGCGATTTGAGAATTTATGAAAGATAATGATTAGTTTTAAACAGAAAACGATTTTAGCAATGATATGGTTTTCAAATGCACTATCATGTGACATCGCCAGATTCAACTATAACGTCCAGGCCGGGTTTGGGGTGTTATAATCACATCCTGTAAAATTTCTTTACACAAATGCAGATGTAACTGTGTTAACGTCTTTCGATCCTTGCGCTACTTCTCTTCCTCCATCAATGTTGAAGACATCTTATCTACCTCTAGAAGGGCTTCCTCTAAGTCCATCTGTGCAAGAATTGCCTACATATTTATCTGCAACAACATGAATCTAGTGTTGTGGAATTTCATACTTTAAAGACGCCATTACCGTGATTGAGATGAACAACCTGGAAGCTCGAATACCAATTTGTAAAAAAATAGAACGTCGGTAATGACAATATATCACAAAGAAAAGAGAAATAAAAATAAAAAGCACACAAATTTTTACGTGAAAACTTTTTTGGGAAAAAGCCACGGGCAGAAGAGAAGAAAATTCACTATGTCTAATTCGAATGATTAGAAAAAGAGTAGACTATTTCTATTTATAGGCTTGTAAAACCATATTCTAATAGGAGTGTAGTGAGATTGAAACACCTTATTCTAATCAATATCAAATAAATAGAGTTTAATAAGGTTTAAAAACCTTATTCTAAAATAAAATAAAAGAAGTTTAGTTTTATATGGATTTTACTTTTATTTTATTTTACCAACGTATTTTATTTAAATAAGGATTTAGGTCACTTAATTCTAACAAGTATATGTGAGGAGATGGTTAGTATGTAGTGGATTGTGGAAGATATTTTTATGATAATTTAAGTAAGAAGAGAGTAGAGGAATGTATGGAAAGTGTAAGTCAGTTTGATAGTTGAAAGAATCGGTATGAGTATGAGTGTAGTAGTTGATGCATAAGCGTAACTCTGAGATTATGATGGTATTTGCCCAAAGCAAAAGTTCTAATAGATGGTCCTATAGTTATTACATAAGCATCAGTCAAGGTAATTTTTTTTTAGTTCTAAATAAGTTCTCCTAAACTTCTTCATGTCATGCTTATGTTTCAGGTATCAATGTTAAGAGACTGCGCCTGGAGGGATGATGCTTGGACTACGCGAAGTAAGAGGCGTATCGGGTTATTATGCATATAGTGGAAATGTGGAGGAGTCTAGGGCTACACCTTATGTGTTTATTTTTATCAAACTTCTATTTTGTAATAAGTATGTAGTAATAAGTTATTTCAAATTCTTTCCTTTGTTTTTGGATATTAAGTCCTCTAGTTAAAGAAATAAATAAAATGTAATATTTAAAGAAATAAATAAAATGTAATATTTGTTAAGCATTTTGTTTAGTAACACCTAAGATCTGAGCTTGGCAAATCAAGTCGGGTTAGGGCGTTACAAAACCGTACCAAACGAGTGTCTAACAAAAGCTTTAACCACCACTCCATTCAAGTCAAGATAGAAAGAAATAATTTAAATAAATCTTATCAATTCACAAATGGTTTTCCAGACTAATTTGTTCAAATATCTATTCAAAAATAAAATTTATAAAGTAATCAAATACGAATTCAAAATCAAATTGCAAGCGTACATTAAGAAAAATCATTTAAATAAAACATTTAAAAATAAAATAGAGTAGTTTTTTAAATATTAAACTATTTTATTTTATTATTTTTCAACCAAATGAACTTGAATTCTAAATCGCCAGTGAATCTACCCTTTTGAAACACACAAAATATAATTATATATTAAGTTTAGAATAATATATATAATAACAATATTTTTACAAACTTATTTAGAATGAAACTTATTGAGATAACTTTAAAAGATCATTATGAATGATAAAGATGAACATAAATATTTTGTAACATTGAAAACAATTTATGCAAAACATTAGATGAATTGATACATTGTAAAAACATCTTATAAAAATAATTCCATAAAAATAAAATGCTTAAAATACCAATAAACGAAATGTCAATATATATAACAAACTATTAACCAATAAATATTCATATAAATTTATAATAATTCTGTAATAGCAATTTAAGCATAAAAATAACAAATACAAAATAAAAGTTCTTTTTCCGAGCCTTTTTCTTTTTCTCTACCTCCGTCCTTTCTCCCTTTACCCACGTCTCCCAAAAAAAAATAGCTATCATATTTTAAAGACCAATATTTTCGGTACATCATTGTATACTAGTTTAATATAGGTTTTAGATGTTAATTAAAAAAATTTAATACATACTGAACTAGCACCACCAATACTCACAGAATACTATACTGCCAATTGGTAGCATTGGTGAGATTTGATAATTTGTGTATTAATATTTTTTATAAATCCTAACATATAATGATCGTGTTTACTGTAAAATATAATAATTCAAAATTTTTAAGTTCATAATTTATATTATATTTCTTTCCAAAAAATAATTATATTATATTAATTTTACTATATTTCATATAATTATTTGCTTATATCTTACTATATTATATGTTTATTATATTATATTATATTATATTATATTTACGCATCATAATTGTATCAAAGTTACTAGATCTAGGATCAAGTAGAGACTCAAAACCTTTGGCATCACAGCAATCCAAAGCCAAATCATAAATCATGATTAAGTGGAACAAAGTTAGGTAAAAGAAAAAGATAAATAGTATTAATCATGTTGCATTAATATGAAGAGGTTTTTATATTTATATAAGAAATATACCATCAAATATTATGAAAATATTCTTTAACTTCGACACCTAGTGAGTTTTGAGCAACCACGTTGCCAGGGATTAACAGCTTCTTGGAGAAGGCGACGGTAGGAAACAAGACCGGAGACCTGTGGATGGTGAGTTCTCATAGCAGCATCGATTTGGATCGCCTCTTCTATCACCACTATGCCGATTAGAGCCAAACAAATTAACCATGTTTTCATATTTGAGACTCCTATGATTGGTCTTTGGTTTCATTGGAATAATTTTTATATCACCTATTTATAAGGTTTTGGAATGAGACCCTATTTTAAAAATGACGTCAAATTAGGTGATATTGTTTTGAAATTTTCTTTTTTAATTTCTTATTGTTTAAATTGTAAAATGTGTTAATTTTCTTAAAATAATAAATTTTAGAAATTGGACCCAGTAACCTAAGGTTTTTTCTCAATTAGCCAAATATTATGGAATGTGTTTGTGTGAGTGTGTGTGTTTTGGCAGAAAGAAAGGGAGTTGAGCTCTAATCTCAATTACCACTTTATCTTTCCTATGTTATACCTAGCATATCATTCAATAAGAAACAAAATATATAATCCGGTGGTCCGGAATGCAAGCAGAGTCTCATCGTTCCATATATAATATGCATATATGTTATAGTGTTCTTTCAAATAAATAGCTTAGTAATACTTTTTTGTTTATATGTAAAAACATATTTTTATATTTTATTATTACCTCTACCTTCATATATAATTAGTTTTATACCTAATGTGAAGCAAGTGACTTTACACGGTTAATTTTAATTAGTCCTTTATAAATATTGTATTCTTAATTAATATAATTAATATAAAATAATATTTCATATTTGAATTCTTGATTATTATTAGAAAACTATAGTATATTAAAGCATTTTTAACATATTCATTGTAAAATATAGTTTTACTTCATCTAATTAATGCAAAGTAGCATTGTTCAAAATAATAAGTAATTAAATTAATTAAAATAAATAAATTATTTTAATAATTCAAATATAGTTCTAATAAAATATTTAGTGAAGTATTTATGAAAAATATAAAAATGACATATTGTACATTAAACCTTACATTATTCAATTTCTATTCTTTTTTAACAATAAATAAATTGACCATGATAATTTGTAAATAATATCTAATCAATATAAATGTAATTATGTTACATTATTTCATATTATAAAATATATTAATTATTTATAAAAATAATTAAAATTTAGTATTAAAAAAGTAGTATAAAATTTTTCTTTTACTATTTTGGTTAACCGAAACACAATAATTTAAATAGAGAATAAACCAATATAAAATTTTAACATTTCATTTATTATTATATAAATTGATTTAAAAATTATTACTAAAACCTAGTAGTTTTATATAAATATGATAAGTTTTATTATCAAATCAATTTTAAATGAATCATTAGTAAAATTAAAATTCATATTGATAAATGTAATAAATTTTATAAATAAAAATATTTAAAATTATAAATCCAACAATTTAATGAACAACAAAAGCTATAGAGTCATTTCAATGTTTCTTTGGACTTGTGTTTTATATAAATTATAGATATATGCATTTTCAAATTGTTAAAATTGTAATTTATCTATACTATTATTTAAGTTTGCACACCAACTAAGTCAAGAAATTACTAACATAATCTTACAGATTTTAAATAAATTATATTATTACTCAAATACTTTTTTCCTTTTTCTTATGCAAGAAAAATCCTATAAACAAATTGAAAATATTGAGATTTGAACTCATTCCATCAACAATTATAAATCTTTTATTCGCCACTTTAGCTTTATTTTTATATTTGTATACAATTCAATGTTATTACACCAATTGTTTCACCCACATTGTTTGAATATATATTAATATTTAAGTGTGTGACTATATTGGTAGCATGAGTCAACTAGACACTAATGAAATAAGAAAACTACTAAAATAACCTTACATATTTTAAATAAGTTATATTATTACGATGATCCTTTTGTATTTTCCTCATTAAAATAACCAACAAAAATTGCAAACCTTAATCTTTGAACTTAGGTCATTAACATCTATAAAATCCTTTACTTACCATTTCAACCAAAACTTTATTTTGATATTTTTATACATTTCATTTCGTGTCACAAGTCAACTCAATACCAATTAAAGAAAAATGATAATATTTTGATAAATAATTTGAGTAGATTTAAAATTCTTAATATGATATATGTACGTATTTAAATTTCTCTTTAAATTAATTTTATTTTAATTTCATATTTATTCCAGTTGTATTTCCCTATAGTCTAAATATGTGATTTCTGCATGCATATGTGTGTGATCGAATTTCTATTATATAAAACCTTGAAGGAAAGTGTTAGGGATTGACTTATATATGCGAGGAGAAAATAAAAGTAAAAGTAGAGAAGATCAAACACAAAAATATTTACGTGGAAAATTTCCTCCAAATAAGAGGACAAAAAACCACTAGGAAAAGAGACTTCACTAAATAACAAAAAATCGATAGAGAAGAAGATGGAGATAGTCTAAACAAATTAACCCTGATCCCCGAAAGAACAGAGTATTCTAGCTAAAACCCGAAATTCCCTAGAACTCTTTCAATCTCAAAGATGATGAAGATGATTAATCTAGGTTACTACAACCCCTTTTATAGGATAAATTCGTAGGTTAAATATGACAAAAATAACCCTAGATTAATTAGACTTTAACTAGGAGAAGAAACCCTATTTAAATTGAATACACATCGACACGTCGTTTCCGCCTGGTCACGACATCTAGAGTCGTGTTGTCACAACATTGTGGCGCCCCAAACTTGGTCAGGACGGTCCGCCTCGAATCCAAAATGTGACATTAGCCACTTACGTGACTTTCTTTACCCACCATCAAACACTCCATGAAACCACCATTCACACCTCACGATATTCACATAACTTATTAGCATGCATAAACATCAATCATATAGTATAGGGTAAACATATAAACTCTAAATCATGCTTCAGTTGTGCTACTTTGATCAATACAACAACAGGTAAATTTATCTTTTCTCATGCAATATACAAATCATACATAACTTAACAAGTTAAACATACATTAGATTTAAAGCATCTGAACTTAGACTATATTTAAAAGAAACAAATTAAAACAATAAGAAAGTCTCATTTAATTACAAAACAAATATTTACGGGCTAATTCGTAAGTTTAGTAAAATACTTTGAAAAACCTCTTTGAAGAATTGAGAGTAGAATTCTGAAATTAACCAAATAGGACTTAACCATGCAAATTTTCAAGTCATTTCATCACATTTAAGGACTTCAATTCCATAGTATAAAAATCAAGACTATATTGGAAAACTATCATAACATGGTTCAATCACTCAGTATCTCATGTCGCAATCACGTGACATTCCTCATCGTGACATCGATCCCTTTTCGTGATGTTATTCCAATGTCATCACGACGTCATCTGCAATTTCTACATAAAACAATCCAAAACTACATATCATAATAGATACATAGATTGTATTAAGCATTCTCACACACTTCAAAACTTACTAACACACAATTCGACATCTAAGGTAAATAGTTATGCTTGAATGCAATTCCTAATTTCATAAATCTATTACTTAGCATACCAATTTTACATTACCAACATTTTTATGCGCATCAAAGGTCTATTTCATAACAGTAAGTCATTTAAAACTTGCTACAACATCCATCATGCACTAAAAACATCTATATCCTTATCCACCTATAGGCATACAAATCATTTATCATGCAACTCAAATCATCATAACATGCATATTCAAAATCAACATTCTTATGTAGTCAATGATCAAAAGGCAATTATAAAGTCCATGAATAGTTCTTAAAATGTCCATTACAATCCAAGAAAATATCAAAGGCTAACTCATCATGTAAGATCCCACTTTGCCATCCTTATTGAAGTACAAAACACAACATATACTCAAGAAAGTTTGGTCATGCTTTGGATCACTTCGATGGCTCACTTTGTTGGAATGTCGGTACCCCCATGGCGCAACAAAAAATAATAAAAAAATAATTTCGACGATCCAACCCATGGATCCATGTGTGAGGAACGAATCGGGCTAAAATAATGGTTTCAAAATTACCGCGATTTCAACCTGAGTAGACAGCGACGCCTCGGCAATGAGAATTCTGATCTACTATTGAACTAAGCTGCAACCTTTTATGAATCCGACCTCTACGTAATCCACCCAGTTTGACAATGAACGGAAGAAATCTTCAAAACTGTTTTTAGAGAATTGTTTGCTTGACGGCTGCTAGACCTCACAAGCAAAGTTTTCTTTTTTTTAGGGTTTTTTTTAAAAAAAATCTCTTTAAAAAAAATCTCTAACTCACTCACCCTATTATAATTGGTATATATATAATGAATCATAATTCATAAAATTTTTATCCGAACATAATAAATATAAATATAATAATGTTTTTTAACCGAAAATTATAATTACATTAATTATAACAAGGATTTCGGTAAACTATATTTATTTAAATTTATATACGAACCAAATTCATATATTAATAAAACTATGTTCTCATTATGTGCACAACATCATTGTACATATAATATGTTTGATATTTGATTGCCCAATTAAATTAATTCTATAATTAATTTAATTCATGTGACAACCAAACACAATACCAACTATGTTTTATTCCGTTCATTTCAACCATAGGGTGTGACCCTGTAGGTTCTTGCAACGTTAGCAGTAACACTAGAATGATTCTAATGTTACAAACAATGAGTGGCGTTTAGCAATGCATCATTGCTACCTAAGTTACAAGAACTCATGATTCAACATAACCTTTTTGTGATTAACCTTTCATACATTAATCCTTAAGTCCTTTATCTCTGGAATGGACACAAGTTATGGAATAGTCACTCTTGCATAGTCCATCCCATGTTCCTTGATATCTTGAGTAGAATATGATATATAAATAAGTATGACATCTCATATCAACTTATTTGAGCATGGCCATGCATTTCTAGTCTCACTCAATCAAGTGGCCTAAGATATTACTCCCATTATGTAGGAGGGACTTATCATATATTGATCAACCATATCCCTCTACATAGGTTGTGGTATATACAACATCAGCCTTTATAGAACAACCAGTTACGGTGTACTTTTGACTGTATCAAAATATACAACTCACGATGTTGGGATAATGATGATCTCAAGTCTGAGGATCATATACATATTAATCACTATGAGTAATGTTGTGACAATTACATAATAATCCAAAAAACATACTCATAGCGGGTCAGTCCAATATGTTGTTTTCTAACACACATATTTATGCATTGATTTTAACACTCCATATCAATGACAACTCTTTATCATCAATCAACTACATGTTAGTCTTAATGCATTATTGTTGTCCTATTCAACAATAATACTTGGCTAAGGATCTTTTAAGAATAATCATATTATTCTCGGGACATTATTTGAAAACAATTTATTTATACACACGTAAAAGAAATTGAAATAATAATGGCAATGCCTTATATTAATAAACATGGTAAATCAAGTATGTTATTACAACCATCTCATGATTGATCTTTGGGCATACTCTTACACACTTCACCTCCAACAAACTAGATATTTATATGTAAAATATACATAAGAGTGTGAGCTTTTACAAGCTAATAAATGAATGTTTCTAAACTAACTCAAAGTACAACTATGGTTTTTCTCTAAAACGACTACATTTAAGGTCTTCAAAAGTAACATAAGTTAGCTTAGTCATTTCGATGGCTAATGTAGCCTTCTTAATCTAATCATAACGTCTAGGCCAAGATAGGGAGGTTACATGAACTTAGACTATATTTAAAGGAAATAGATCAATACGATAAGAAAGACTCATTTAATTATAAAATAAAGATTTAAAGGCTAATTTGTGACTTTAGTAAAATACTTTGAAAAGCCTCTTTGTAAAATTGAAAGTAAAATTATGAAATTAACCAAATAGGACTTAATCATGCAAATTTTCATGTCATTTCATCACATTTAAAGACCTCAACTGCATAGTATATATATTAGGACTATATTGGCAAACTATTAATACATGGTTCAATCACTCTGTATGTCACGTCATGACCACGCGAAATTCCTCATCATGATGTTGATCCCTTGTTGCGACGTCATTCCAACGTCATCGCAAAGTCGTCTGCAATTTCTGCAAAAAAAATCCAAAATTGCGTTTAACACTTTGTCACATTACCAAGCATACCAATTCATGCATTTAGCCTAATTTCTTTAATCCAACATATCATATAACATATATAGATCGTATTAAGCACTCTCACACACTTCAAAACTTACCAACACACAAGTCAACATCCAAGGCAAATAGTTATGCTAGCATGCAATTCCTAACTTCATAAATTAATTACTTAGCATACCAATTTTACATTACCAACATTTTTATGTGCATCAAAGGTCTATTTCATACTTATAAGTCATTTAAAACTTCTACAACATCTATATCCTTATTCACCTATAGGCATACAAATCATTTATCCTGCAACTCAAAACATCATAACATGCATATTCAAAATCACCATTCTCGAGGACTCAATTATCAAAAGCCAGTTATAAAAGTCCATAAAAAAATTCTTAAAATGTCAATTACAACCCAAGAAAATATCAAAATGTAACTCCTCATGTAAGATCCCACAATGCAATCCTAATTGAACTAGAAAACAAAACATATTCTCTAGGAAGTTTGGCCTTGCTTTTGATCACTTGGATGGCTCACTTCTTCTCCAACAAACCAGTTATATATATGTAAAATATACATAGGAGTGTGAGCTTTTACAAGCTTAGTGAGTGCTCAAAATGGCCTAAAATAAACCACAATCTCAAGGTTATAAGAAAACATACTATATCATTCCCTTATGGAATAGAATTAAGCATAGCTTCTATCAATAATATTGATATATTGGCATATTGTGATTAAGAAACATGTATAAACATATATGCAATGGATAATCGGATCTCCCAACACACCAAATGACTCGTAGAGTATATATCAACTCTCGATTGACTTGGAACTTTGCATACATAATAAACACATTACACACGTTAATAACAACCTTATTTGCATCCTAACCATTGTAAAACCGTAGATCTACACACTCTCTTATTACTATTGAAAATTAATTAGCTTTGTCGAAATAAGAGATTCCTTGCCAAATCCTCGTTTCTAAACCTCGAATTTGATTTCAAATATCCTAAATATAAGTTAATTACAAATCTAAGCTATCAATTTCATCTAATTAGTCAGATTTAACTTCTCCATAAAATCGAGCTCTCATGAACATTTAAAATAGGGAAAACATTTTATTCTTAAAAAATTGTTACCGATCTATTAATTGAGTTGGAATACCTTATAATTAGTTAAAATGAGTAAAAAATCACATTAAAATAGTAGGTTTACTTAATATTTTGCGATTCACCATTTTGAAAAAAAAATGTTTTAAAACGTTAGGTCTATTAAAATCTCCATACAATCGAGTAAAACTCAAATTGAATTAACAACATGCATTGTTTGATCATAAAAGGTCAAAATGTTACGTCATTTTGTTAAAAATGGCAAACTATGGATCTAATTTGAGGATGAATGTGAGAATAACGTCGAAGTTGATGGAGAAATCATAGTTTTTTCTTTGAAATTAGAGGTTCTTTTGGTGTTTGGTAGGGGTGTGCAAATTTTGGGTAAAATCGAATTAATTCGGTTAACTGACTGAATTCGATTAATCGGTCGGTTAACTGAATTAATTTGGTCGGGGTCGGTTAATAATTTTTTGGAGTTTGGTTAACGGTTAATTTAGTTTGAAATCGATCTGTTAACTGAACATAATAAATAATATTATAATATATAAGTATTCAGTTGGGGCCGGTTGGTTCGGTTAATTATTTGGAAGTATAAATTAATCGGTTGGTTAATTCAGTTAATTTTTTTTATATGTTTTATCCTTGTTGTAACAAAAGAAAACACATATAAATTTCAGTTAATTCGGTTAACCGATTGAATTAACTATAAAAGTTTGGTTTGGTTAATTTTTTTAAATACTTTTGGTTCGATTAACAGTTAAGGGTTTAAAAGGGTTAGTTCATGGTAGTTCGGGTCGGTTAACCGGTCGGCTAACCGATTGAACACTCTTAGTGTCTGGGAGCGTAGAGAGTCTGAGTTGTTTAGCTAATTTGAGAGGAAAACTTAGATTGATATTTTTAGAGAGATTTTAGATGAAAGAAATTAACGGGGGAAAGTGACGATTGGGTGTTTAAATAGCCATCATTTTTTTAACCACTTTGGATTTCTACCATTTTTCAAACCAGTCCAAATTTAGTTAAAAACCCATTTCATCAATTAATTTCAAAACCAACTTCAAATCTAAAATCTATTTTAAATTAATTAATAATCAAACGCTTAATTTTAAATTCCCTACTTGAAGTTTAATCATGATTATTATTTTAATATTTTTACCTAACTATTACTATGAACCTAATTTCGATGTCCGATCCACTAACCCGATTTTACCAACCCAATTATTTAGATGTGGCAGATGTCTTGATCTTCCTCGCTGCAACGTCACCATCTGTTTCTCTAGAAATACAAGGCATATTTCACAATCTAAACCTTTGCAGGATACTCACCAAGTTTGTAACACCCCAAACCCGGCCTAGACGTTATTACCATATTTGGAGGAATTACATCAACTCGTTTGAAAATTTTTGTTTCAATCAAACTCAGAATGCGTTTAGGAAACTTAAAATTTGGAAAAACTTTCAAAAATGTTTAAAAAAACTTAAATCTGAAATCACTTATCTTAACCCAAAATTTGAATTCAAAATTGTGCCTTGAAAATAAATATTTTGGCAAAACATTTCCAACTTAAAGACAAACACTCATTAAAAACATTTATTTATTTACAGAAAAACTCTTTAGGGTTACTTAATTTTGCAGTGGAAAACTTTTAGAGTTTTAATTTTGAAATTTTAATTTTAAATCATTAACCTATGACGTTTTGTAATTTCATGATAAAATTCTCAAAACCTAGCAATTAGAACAATAAAAACAAAGTTTAAAAAAATTTACAGTCCAAAATAACTAAAAACATAAAATATCTTATTTTATTAATTGAGAATCAATCTGAGCTCCCGCAGGCCATCCAATCCTAAACTCAAGTTAACTGGAAAAGTCAGATATAAAACAAATGGGTGAGCTATAGAGCCCAGTGTATAACGAAACTCGAACATAGAACTCACATATCACAATATACAAATCAGAGTATCACAAAGAATTTCATCACGTGCTATTTAACAAAACTAAGAATGCATGATTATGCCAATGCGTTATTTTTCAGAAATTATAATGCAATTTTTTTAGAAAACTTCCTACTCAACTCCACTACACACCAAAATAAAGTTCCCCAAAACTCATCCAACCAAAATCACACCAACAAATATTTGTGGACATTGCCGCTAGAGGTTGCAGTTAAAACTGCTAAATCAAAATATATGTGGTTAAGCCACTATATTACAACAAAGCTACTAGAACAGATATGAGTGGATAAGCCACTATAGTTGTAGAAAACCTACCAAAAAAATATGGTTAAACCACCAGAATGTGCAAATCATTAAACTACTAGAATATTCTTCCTTTCAACATCATCCAAACCCAATGTAATGTGTCATGACACGCATATACGAATTCAGAATGAAAAACATGTAGGAATGCTGACATACAATAGAAGAAAATAGAAGGCATGAGAATTTACACTTTACAGAACAAATTTATCAAATCCCATTACAAACACATCAGTTTCCATAAAGTCACATGCATGGTAATATAACAGATTCAGAGATATTCAACTTAACATATTCTGACATCACATGTTCACATCGAACATAGTAACACGGAAACATACAATCAGAATTGACAGGACACAGATCATACATGTATAAATCACACATCTTAAACACAACATATATAAAGGTATAGTAACAAATACCTTGTTTTAAAGTCTTATCTAAGCAATATGGACCCTACAGAAGGCTTACATTCGACTCATACGATGAATACAACCCTAGGGAAAATATCTAGATTTTGGGCCCACACGTCTGTGTGGCCTACATAGCCCAATTGGCCCAGACCGTGTGGCTCACATGGTCCAACACATGGCCTAGCACACGGCCGTGAGGCGTCGACAATTCCACATTTCAGCTTTCGTCGTTCATTGTTTTTCGATACACACTTGTTCATTTGTTGATGTCGACACAACAATAATAATTTCAAAACCTAAAAATGACATTCAAAACGAATGGATTAATGAAAAAAAGAGTATCGATTAACAAGAAAAACAACCTTTGCTTCTTAATACTTAAGCCAAAAACAGTAGGGTATTCACCTCTTAACCAAAAATCACCCCCAAAACGGTATTCATTTACTTACCTTTTAAGAACCATCAAATTCCATGAGAAACTATATTTTCGGAGGAACGATTATCTAAAAATTCTCACCTAAAAAAATCATACAACAACCTCACAATAAGCTTCAAACTAATCCAAACTGAAAACCATCGTCTGAAGAAATAAACAAATCCTCATAGGTTAAAAAAAAGGCAAAACAATTAGAAACTTACCTTTTCCTTACCAGAAATGACTAAACAACAAAACCTGCAACAAGTATTGACACAAAACCATACGACAGTAGGAGAGTAACGAAATCGGCCATAGAGTAATTAAAGAAATATAACCAAAAATAAATTTACTGTAACAAGAATAATGGAAAGAAAAAAGAAAGAAAATAAAATAAAAACAATGTGAACGTGAGGAAAAGAAAGTGAGAGACATGGGGAAGGAAAGGGAGAACTTTGGAGAAACATAATTTTAATTTAATTTAATTTTTTTTAAATCAATCTATTGTCATATTATTTTTTTTAAAGAAAGAAATCAAAATCCTAACCAAATTGATTTCCTGACAACTCATTAGATTATCTAAAGTTTAAATTTAGCCCAATCTCTATCCCATGGGCGACACAGTGTAAGAGAATAAATAAATATATTGGATTCGTATGCATGGAGTTTTGAACACATGACATCTGGGTAAGCTAAAACCATACCACTGAACCAGAAGACTCATTATTATCATTAATTGAGCGAAAATATTATTTAAGCCAAATGTTCAAGGATAAGGGTTAAGACAAAAATAATAAAAATTCAAGTAAAGGATTTGAACCCAAAACCTTATACACTCTAATACAACACTTAACCATTGAACCAGATTAATTCCCTGTATAAAATTTTGATAAACTTAATCCAAAACAAGACCTGACCACCCTTGGATTCACTAATCCAATTTCCTCTAACCTGGTTTTTGGGTTGTTACAAAGTCCAAACTAGTGTTTGAACGACTGTTAATAGTAGGTCCACTGCTTAACTTGAAAGGTTTAAATTTCTTTGACTGGCATCAAGTCGACTCTATAATTTTTGAGGAAATTGTTGCTACAACAATTACAGTTGAACCTTAAAGAGCATATAGACTGCCATTCTTTCAACCTCTCATCAAAATGATAACTCCATGAGATACCTTAATATCGCTTGACATGATACGATTATGCAATTTTTTGTGTCCAACATACCCAAGGAGGTGAGGTTTTTCTATAAACCAGACACATGCCTGACATCTAACAGTGTTTTTATAATTCCATTGTGCATCCTGATCGGAACGATACCAAAATTGGTTATCTTAGAGTGTGATCCTTTCCTCATATGCACAACTCCACCTTCAACTAAACTATATGTGGAGACCAGTCCCTATTGGGAAAAATGTGGAAAGAACACCACGGATCTAAGATCCACTCGGACATAGGCTTAGACCTTTCACTCATTGTCACCAATAACCAATTACCACCCTTGTCTTCAGCCATTTTATCATCAACTACTTCATTCTCATTGCTCCTATTAGCTTTCCAGTTCTTATTTTCCACTTTGTAATAATCAGCTTTAATGTGACCTTTCTTCTTATAGTAGCCACATACCTTGTCTTAATTCCTCGACCACGAACCAGTCATGCCTCTCGCAACAAATGTCGAGGAGTTCCAACCTAAATTGCTATCCGAACCAAACTCATTATCGGTATTATATTTTCTCAACAAGTTTCTCTTCACTTCCTCGAACGAGAGCTTAAATCTCTCATAAATCAGAGTTTTCTTGAAAGACTTATATGAAAAAGGCAAAGAGAACAACAATAGCATGGTCTGATCTTCATGATCAATCTAAACCTCGATTTTCTTTATATCAATCAAGAGAGAAACAAACTCATTCATGTGAGCCCTATTAGAGTGATCTTGTGTCATACAAAATGTGTACAATCGTTCCTTTAGCCCCGAATGGTTAGTTAGAGATTTTTCATATATCGGGATTCTAACTTTCACGACAAGCCTGTTGTTGTTCTCTATGACAGTACTTCTTGCAACATATCATTCGTGAGGCACAACAAAATTACAGACAGGTCGTTCTCATCAATCTCAATCCATTCTGACTGATCTGGATTTTTAGGCTTTTTCCTGGCAATAACCTTTTCAGGCCATTTTGAACTAGAATTGTCATCATTTGAACTTGCCATAAACTAAAATTTGTGTACCTATTGAAGCTCTTGATATTGAACCTCATTTCCATATCAGAACGTGTTGATTTGTGAAAATCAAACAAAAGCTTTTATATCACTTTGTTGGGGATTAACCCGTATATGCAACGAGAAATAAAAGTAGAGAAATCAAACAAAAAAATATTTACGTGGAAAAATTCCTCCAAAAAAGAGGATAAAAAACCACGGGCAAAGGAGATATTCGCTAAATGTGAAAAAATAGAAATAGTAGAAGATGGAGATAATCTCAACAAATAAACCCTAAACTCCGAAAGAACAAAGTACTCTGCCTAAAACCAAAAATTCCCTAAAACTCATAAAACTCTATAAATCTCAAAGATGATGAAAATGATTAATGTAGGTTACAAAAATCACTTTTATAGGTTAAATTTGTAGGTCAAATATGACTAAAATAACCTTAGACTAATTAGAATTTAATTGGGAAACAATAACAGAGTTTAACTAGTTGAATAAACCTTATTTAAGTTTAATACATGTTGCCATGTCATTTTTCATCTTGTTGCCTCGTCACGATGTCGTGATCCTCCTCATTACGACGTCAGCTTTTGTTTCTCTAGAAATACAAGGCACGGCCTACAGAAAGAATTGAGATGTTGACCTTGTAAAGAAATAAAGAAAAATAAATCAATGACACTACAATAATTATAAGAGATCATGGAAGTGCCTATTTGGTGTAAATGGGATAGAACTTAAAATTTTAGTACAAAATAAATTCGTTATTTCTTAGCTGAATACACATGTTGCTTCGGCAAATAATTATGTTATTTTTGCTTTTTTTTAGATATGAAAGGTTGTAATTTTTTTGGAGGAGGATCTTAAGTATCTACTGGTTCATTATAAATAGATGCCTCATATTAAAGATTGGCAAGTCCAATTCGAAGTAAAAATATTCTTACAAAGAATTTTTTTCCTTTTTTAGTGTTTCACTAGATTCAATATGATTTGTTAGAATAATTTGAGTGCAACTGATGAGTCCTCATCATATAGATGTAAATGTACTATTTCCACTTTGATCTATGTTGATTTTAAGTAAAATATTGCATTTTGTTCTATATTTGACACCTTACACTTGACCCGATTGTCGAATCTAAATGCATGATGTCACAATATGTTATCATAGCAACCCAAACTATATCAATTCATTTAATCAAATAACTTGGCATTAAGTCATAATATATTTCACACATTCACAATTATAAGCATAAACATGAAAGTGTTTTGAATTTACATAGGGTCAAGTACAAAGTTAGTATTAGAATCCAAACTCAATTAGTCAAAATTTAGCAATGTGTCTCGAGACATTGAAGACTATGTCTCAAAACATGTTTTCCCTTTTTCCTGTTTTTTCTTTTAAGTTCAGATGTCTTTAGAAAATGGGATTATGTGTCGAGATTTGACCTCATACATCTCAGGAGAGGTCTCGAAACTCAGCTTCCTTATTTCTACCTCAAGCTTCGATGTTTAGGTGTGTCGAGACAAAAAGGTTCTTGTCTCTAGACTTAGAACGTGGCGTATCTAGCATAGCTTCAATGTTTGATAATCTCAAGAAAAATGAGCACTTGTCTCAAGACATGACAGTTATTGTCTAGACATGTTCAACATATCTTGAGACTATTACTCAAAAAAGCATGCAATAACCATTTTTGTTCAAAGTGTCTCGAGACAAAGGCATTGTGTCTTGAGACCAACTTACCAAAATGTCTAAAATACAACCATTCAAGCATGTAACGGATGTCTAAATGCCACCTAATTCCCACCAAAGTTGTACCAAACTAGGCTAGCAGAATCAAGTCAGTAAATCGGGGGGTTAGTGAACCAGAAACTATAATTAGGTTAGATAATTAAATAATTAGGAATAATTAAATAAAATATTAAAATAATTAGAATTAAAAATTTATGTTAAGAAATTAAAATTACATGTTCTGGAATTATTTTTGTTAAATCAAATTTTAAAAACTAGATTGAATTTGAAAATAATTTAGCAAATAAGTTTTAATTGAAAATAATGACCTATTTAGAAAGAAGGGAAGAAATTGGAGGTGGTTAAATGGGTAATGGCCCAATTTTTAAAAATTGGTTGCCTATTTAACAACCCCTACAGTCCTTTCGCTCTCATTTTCACATCTCATTAGAAATTTTTGAAAACACCAAAGTAATACATTTCTCCCGAAATTAGATCATCCTTTATGATTGTCAAGTTCTCTAAACACAAAATCCTAATTCAATTTTAAAGATTAATCACATTTTTTGTAACACCCCTAACCCGTATCCGTAACTAGAATAGGGTTACTGAGCATTATCGCAAAAGCATAACTTAAAATCTTACATTTCTGAATATATCATTAATCATAGCATATTAAATCCATACACATGTATTTTGTCCCTTAATCGAGCCTTTGAGGCCTTAGAAATGCCTTAGAAATGATTCGGGACTAAATCAGAAACATTTGAAACATTGAGGAAAAAGTTAGAAAATTCAAAACTGCAGGGGTCACACGGCCGTGTGGCTAGGCCATGTGATTCACACGGGTGTGTGTCTCATGCCATGTAACATTTAAAATGGGGACACACAGCCTTGTCCCAGCCCGTGTTCGTGCCAATGTAAATATCTGACTTGGGTCACACAGCCAAGCCACACGCCCATGTGCCAGGCCGTGTAACACTGCAAATGGCCTCACACTCTCGTGTGCCAGGCTGTGAGCTAGGTAGTGTAACTGCCTGACATACAACCTTTAAAACCTACAGGGGACACACAGCCGTATCGTATAGCCATGTGTCACACAAGGCTGAGACACACACCTGTGTCTTAGGCCGTGTGGACAATAAATTGGTCAAAATCAAACCATTTCCTTCACCCACCTCAAGCATGTACCTAAGCACATTTGCACATATGACCAAAGCATCAAAACCTACCCAAAACATGCATAAAAATGACCCATTCACTATACCATTAATCCATACATCCAATATGCCAACAAGGCACCTCAATCATAAACCATCAAATATACCTAAACATTTGCATATTTGGCCATACATCAACCATACACATCTAACTTATTTCCATACCAAAACTTACCACAATTGACCACATTGACACTATACCATCACATACCAAATTGGTCATTCAAAACATGCATCAACCTAGCCATATTAACATCAACCAACAAGGAATCAAAGTACCATAAGTACATCACCCATAATAACATATACATGCCAAACATAACAACTAGAACATTAAACACAAGTCCACCAATACATGCCATTATAACCTTGGCCCAAAACATCACAATCTACCAATATAATATCTAGATAGTGTGATAGGTCTCTGACAAGCTTTCAAATCGATCAAGCTTCTGATAATAAATAAAACATAGGAAAGAAAACTACGTAAGCATATAATGCTTAGGAAGTTCTTAAATCATGAACATAGCATACCATTCCAATGTAAAACCTTATAAATTAAACATGAATCAATCCAACATAAGCTTGGCACAAGCCTAAGTATCATCAACAACACAAGCTAGTGCTTTAACACATAATTCAATAAAATTATCACATGGTAAGATACATTACATGAACATAGTACTAGTGAATTCATACTTTCCATAAACATGGTTATACATGATTTGATCAACATTAATTCATACCTTTTCATAAATGCATAACATAATCGAATGGAACACTTACCGTTCCCTCCCTTTACATGCCCGTTGAACCACTTAGAATAATATTAGATATGCGGGAATGCTCACACAAAGTGTGCTAAACATATGGTCAAAACCATTCCTTTTCCTTTTCTTTTTCCTTTACATTGTCGCTCACTAAAGCCATTAATGAGTCTGCTCACACAAGCTGACGACCGAAATGTAGCTACACGATGCTGCTCACACAATCTGACGAGTATCCGCAACAAATGCCAGAACTCAGTCATCGGTAGGACATTCAGGATTAGCACCCAAAACATGGTAACCGTAATGACATGTCATTTGTATCCTATATATTCCTAAAGTTCAAACGAGACTCGATAGTCACCGTACGTCATTGGAGTTCCATCATTTCATGACATGATAAATAGAATAATAACATATATACCAAAATAACATTAAAATTTTCTTTAAACGGATGACCTTACCTCGATTATAAAGACGTAAGAACGAGATCAGTAATCCAAAAAATTAGTTTTTCCTCAATTTAGATCCGTACAAGGCCCTTATCTTTATCTAAATAAGCAAATTCAATCTATTTAATATACATACTACTCAATTTACTCCAAAATTCATAATTTTCAAATTTACATTTTTTCCCCTAATGTTTTAACTTCTTTACAATTTAGTCTTTAATCTCATAAACTGAAATTTATGCACTTTCATCAATATATCATGCTAGAAGATTTACCTAAGGACTTATATTGCACCACACCTTACCCGAGACTGTTGCCGGAGTCGAGCACGAGGCATTACCTGACTTAACTTACTAGTTCGGAACATAAAAAAATAGCTTTTAAAATTAATTCACTCACATTCAATCAATATGTCCCTAAAAGAACTCTTGAGACCCTAAAACATGCAACGAAAATGGTTCGGGTCCCAACCGAGAACATTAAAAATTTTCAGATTACTTAAACAAATAAAAATAATTTATTTCACTATTCACAATAAAACTGTCCACCTGCGCAGCAATCACTAAATTAATTATAGCTCGAGATACGAAACTCAAAATTTAGATCTGTAAATTTTCCTCGAAAATAGACTCATATATTGTTTTATGATATATTTTTCAAAATTTTTGGTTCAGCCAATTAGTACAGTTTATTAGTTAAAGTCTCCCCTCTTTCAGTGATCGACTATCCTGACCTCTAGTCACTAAAATTTAATTATCTCATTGTACAGACTTCATATGGTGTTCTCACTTGTTTCTACAAAAAAAAAGCTCAATAATAAATCTAGAAATATAAATTACAACTCATAAATATTTTTTTACAATTTTTAATGATTTTCCAAATTCAGAACAGGGGATTACAAAAATAACTTTGACCTTGTCTAACTAAAATGCAAATATCTCAGAATACATAATTCCTTTGTATACAATGTTATTTTTATATGAAAATAGACTCAATAATCTTTAATTTTCTATCCCATGCACCCTCTAATTCATTTTCTACTATCCTTGGTGATTTTTCAAAATCACGTCACTACTGTTGGCTCAAAACTGATTCACTGTCAATTTTTACATTTTCATGATTTCTATGCATAATTTATTACCTAGACTTTTATAACAACAAACACCTTCATACTTAGCCATTTTAGTAAATATTCATCATCAAATATTTACATATGATCTTTTGGTCATAATTTAAGAATATACAATCGAAATAACTAAGTCCCTATACATGCCATAGCTCGAAACATTTATTGTCTTAAAATACCGAGTTGTGGTGGTTGATAGTGTGAATGCTCTTTGACATCTTCAAGATCTCGACTATGCTTGATAATACTATATGAAAGAAAAAGAAATAAAAGAAGTAAGCATAAAGCTTAGTAAGTTTACAAGTAAATAAATAACAACATTTAACACAAATAAAGATATGCAAGTATCATATTCTTAAGTTTCCTCTTTACTTACTCTCATTTACTTGTTTATTTGCTTACCTATTTAGATAGCTTAAGATTACAACTTACTCTTCTCTTGCTGAAATATTGGTTCTCACTGATATCATAACATATTCTTAACTCTTATAACTGACCTGAATTTGCTATTTATGCTTTTACCTGAACTTTCATGGAACATAATTTGTCTACTAACCCGTTGAGCCACATTGGAATAATAAGGATACTTGGGTCTCTTTTCTGATAATAACATGCCAAAGCCATGTCCCATACATGGTCTTACATGGGATGTTTCTTGTACTTCCAATGCCATATCCGATATATGGTCTTACATGGGAGTTCTCATATCGGTGCCCATGCTATGTTCCAGACATGGTCTTACAAGGGACCTCTCATCTCGGTGCCAACGCCATGTCCCAGACATGGTCTTACATGGGACCTCTAATAATCTCAAAGATGCCAATGCCATGTCCCAGACATGGTCTTACATGGGATCTCTTTACCCAAATGTCATGACATTTGTATCCAATACATTCCTTATGTTTCAACGGGACTTTTTAACACTGATTCTCTGTCATCTCATACTTGAGTCAACATTAAATAAATTCATGAAATAAATATATAATTGCTGGAAAATAACAACATTAATAATAATTATTAAAATATTGTATTTATTTACCGTAAACTTACCTCTGTACCAAATTTGACCAAATCTAGCAATTTAGTCTTCAATCTTTTTCTTTCCCCGGTCTAACTTCGAATTTCTTTCTTCTTGATCTATAATAGCAAATTTAACTTATTTAATAATCACATTCATCAAAACAATCCTTGACTCGAACGTTGGAAAAACCACAATTTTGCCCCTAAACTTTTGCATACTTACACTTTTGCCCCAAAGCTCGAAAATTAAACTTCATCTCTTATTCTTATGTTTTATGACATGCTGAACATTTTCCCTTCTATGACAACATCAAATTCCCACTCTAGCATGCACTTATGAACATTAGGTATTTTTACCGATTATGTCAATATACTCGTTTTCACTTAAAATCGGCTAGCAAAAGTTGTTTAACATAATTTCAAGCTTCATATTCTACCATAAAACATCAAAATAAACACATTTCACCTATGTGTATTTTTCCAAATATAAACCCTAGGTTAAATTATTGCTAGAATAAGCTAAATCACGTTACCAGGACTCCAAAAACGTAAAGAACATTAAAAACGGGGCTTGAAATCACTTACTATGGAGCTTAGAAGCTTGAAAACCCTAACTATGGCTTCCCCCTTGCTATTTTCGTTCACCATGGATAAGATGAGCACATTTTGCCATATTTTTCCCTTTTTAATTCTTTTTATTACTAAATTACCAAATTGTCCCTAACTTAAAAATTTCCTATTTCACTTGTCTCATGTCCATTTTTGTCTACCAACTTAACCAATAGTCTAATTGCCATATAAGGACCTCCAATTTAAAGTTTCATAACAATTGGACGCCTCTAACATGTAGAACTCAACTTTTTCACTTTTTACAATTTAGTCCTTTTGACTAATATGAGTGCCCAAACGTCAAAATTTTTGAACGAATTTTTCAAAAAATCATTCCGTGAAATCGTAGACCATAAAATATAAGAAAAATAAATTTTTCCTCATCAAATTTGTGGTCTCGAAACCACTGTTTCAACTAGGTCCAAAATCAGGATGTTACACTTCTCCCCCCTTTTAGGGATTTTCGTCCCCGAAAATCTTACCTGCAAAGAGATTTGGGTA
This sequence comes from Gossypium raimondii, assembly GCF_025698545.1. Lineage (NCBI taxonomy): Eukaryota > Viridiplantae > Streptophyta > Magnoliopsida > Malvales > Malvaceae > Gossypium > Gossypium raimondii. The sequence goes on from NC_068571.1 coordinate 23,266,938, forward strand.
CTATTTTCGCATGGCCTCCTCAGGCTCCCATGTAGCCTCATCAACTCCATGCCTATTCCATAATACTTTCACAAGTGCAATACTCTTGTTCCTTAGTTGCTTAATGTCTCTATTTAGAAATTTTATCGGTTCTTCAACATAAGTCATGTATGGCTGAATCTCAACCTCTGTCGATGAGATCACATGTGATGGATTGAAACGGTAACAGCGTAACATAGACACATGGAATACATTATGAATCTTCTCTAACTCAATTGGCAAAGCTAACCGATATGCTAATGGCCTAATTCTTTTAGTCACCTTGAATGGTCCAATGAAACGTGGACTTAGTTTGCCTTTCCTGCCAAATCTGAATATTTTCTTCCACGAGGATACTTTCAAAAACACTTTGTCACCAACTTGATACTCGATCTCTTTTCTTTTTAAATCGATAAGACTTACATGCATCAAGTCGCTTTTAAGCATCTCGATAACTTTTACTTTCTCTTCCGTTTCTTTGACTAAATCAACCCCGTAATTTTGATTTTCCTGAAGTTCTATCCAATATAAAGGCGTACGATATTTACGTCCATACAAAGCTTCATAAGGTGCCATCTTCAAACTCGACTGATAACTATTATTATTGGCAAACTCTACCAACGACAAATATTTCTCCCAACTGCCTTGAAATTCTAAAACACAACATCTAAGCATATCTTCAAGTAACTGAATAACTCTCTCTGACTGACCACCGGTCTGAGGATGGAAAGCCGTACTGAAGTGCAAGTTTGTACCCAAAGCTTCCTGCAATTTCCTCTAAAATCGCGAAGTAGATCTCAGATCTCTGTCTGAGATAATCGATAACGGTACCCCATGTAGTCTAACTATCTCTGAAATATACAATTCAGCAAACTTGTCAAGTGAATAATCCATACGAACCGGAATAAAATGAGCTGACTTCATTAGCTTATCAATTACAACCTATACTGCATCTTTCTTTTTCGGTGTCAACAGTAACCCTGCTACAAAATCCATGGTAACTCGGTCCCATTTCCACTCAGGAACTAACACAGGCTGCAATAAACCTGAAGGTACCTGGTGTTCAACCTTTACCTGTTGATAGATCAAGCATCTAGAAACAAATTCTGAAATATCTCTTTTCATTCCTGCCCACCAGTACATTTTATTTAAATCGTTATACATCTTTGTACTACCTAGATGAATAGACAAAGAACTGCTATGTGCTTCCTGTAAGATATTCCGAATAAGCTCATCATTCTTCGGTACACATACTCTGTCTCTGAACATCAAACAACCATCAGAACTGATCTAAAAATCAGACTCTACACCCGACTCGCATTGAGCTCTTTTAGTTTTCAACTCACTGTCATTTTTCTGAGCATCATAGATTTCTTCGAGAAACATCAGTTTAGCCATCAACTCAGCTAAAATGGAACCATCATCAGATAAAGTCTAACTAGTATTCAAAGCTCTTAATGTAAATAAAGACTTTCTACTCAAGGCATCAACAACAACATTTGCCTTACCCGGGTGATAATCGATCACTAGCTCATAATCTTTAATCAACTCTAGCCCTCTTCTTTGCCTCAAGTTCAAATCTTTTTGAGTCATCAAGTATTTCAAACTTTTATGGTCAGTGAATATTTGGCACTTCTCACCGTACAAGTGATGTCTCCAAATCTTCAACGCAAATACAATGGCAGCAAGCTCTAAATCATGCGTCGGGTAGTTTTTCTCATGTAGCTTTAACTGTCTGGAAGCATATGCTATTACTTTACCTTTCTGCATAAGTACACAACCTAATCCATTCAACGTTGCATCACTGTAAATCACAAATTCTTTACCCGGTTCTAGCTGTACTAAAATAGGAGCTTTAGTCAACAATGTCTTTAAGTTGTCAAAACTCTGCTGACACTTCTTAGTCTATTCAAACTTGACATCTTTCTGCAACAATCTTGTCAATGGGGTAACTATCATGGAAAATCCCTTTACAAACCGTCTGTAATAACCAGCTAATCCAAGAAAACTTTTAACCTCTAACACATTCCTGGGTGGTTTCCACTCAACAATTGCTGAAATTTTACTCGGATCAACTTTAATACTATCACCTGAGACAATGTGCCCAAGGAATCCGACTTCTCGAAGCCAGAACTCACTTTTGCTAAACTTAGCATACAACTGATTGTCCCTTAAAATCTGTAAAACTATTCTCAAATGCTTCGCATATTCAATCTCATCACGAGAATAAATCAAAATATCATCAATGAACACAACTACAAATTTATCCAAGTAAGGTCTGAAAATTCGGTTCATTAAGTCCATGAAAATAGCAGGAGCATTAGTCAAGCCAAATGGCATCACAAGAAACTCATAGTGACCATACCTAGTCCGGAAAGCAGTATTCGAAACATCTGACTCTTTAACCTTCAAATGATAATAACCGGATCTCAAATCTATCTTGGAAAACACAGTATCTCCCTTCAATTGGTCAAACAGATCATCAATTCTAGGTAGTGGATATTTGTTCTTTATAGTTACTTTGTTTAGTTGTCGATAATCTATACACAACCTCATCGAACCGTCTTTCTTTTTCACAAAAAGCACTAGTGCACTCCACGAAGAACAACTAGGCCTTACAAAACCTTTATCAGTTAATTCCTACAACTGAGCTTTCAATTCTTTCAATTCCATCGAAGCCATTCTATAAGGAGCAATAGAAATAGGAGTGGTACCTGGAATCAATTCCATACCAAATTCAACTTCTCTATTAGGAGGCAAACCTGGCAATTCTTTCGGAAACACATCGAAAAACTCTCAAACTACTGGCCTTGATTCAATTTTCAACACTGGATCTTTAGTATTCAATACAAAAGCAAGATAAGCTTCATACCCTTTTCTCAAACATTTCTGAGCAGACATAACAGAAATCATGGCAAGAGAACTATCTGACTCATCTGCCTTTTCTTCGAGTCTTGAATTTTAATTTTAGCTTTTCCCTTTTCTTTTTCTTTTAACTACTCATCTGCCTTACAGGCTCTCTCAACTAGGACAACAAACTCTTTTATCTTTAGAACACCAACTGACAGTCGGATATAATTATTGAGCCCATCCTCAGATCTTTTACACATAATAGCTTCTATAGATACGCACTCTCGAGCATACTTGTAGAGTCTGACAAATCTACGTTCATACTCAGTAACAGTCGTCTTACCCTGCTTTAACTCAAGGAACTCTTTTCTTTTCTGGTCAATAAACCTCTGACTGATATACTTTTTACAGAACTCCTCCTAAAAGAAATCTCAAGTAACTCTCTCACTCAGTACAATTGACACAAGAGTCTTCCACCAATGATAGGCCGAATCTCTAAGAAGTGAGACAACACAGTTCAACATTTCTCACGTGTATAGGATAACTTATCAAATACTCTGATAGTATTCTCAAGCCAAAATTCTGCTCTCTCTGCATCACCATCTTTAGTAGCCCGAAACTCTTCAGCCCCTTATTTTTTGATCTTAGCAACTGGTGGCCTTTCTCTTATAACTGTACCTGTACCTGTACCTGGGGAGCTACATGGGGAATCTGAAAATCATGAGGGGGTGGAGGTGTAATAGCCGGATTCATACGAACGAACTCGGCAAACCATTCATTCATAGCTTGGAAGAAGACTTTTCGAACCCTTCCTCCTTGACTAACTGTAACGGGCCTTTCACTACCATCTGGTATCACCGTCCCTTCATGGAGCGACGATTACTTTCTACATCACTGTACGTACCACTCTTTGGGATCCATAACTATAAAAGAAAAACATTTTAAAATCGTCAAGAGTCGTCACACTATCAAAATACAAGTATGGCATGTATAGCTAGAGTCTTATTCATACTGAATATTCTGAGAACCGACTAAACCTGCTCTGATACCAACAAATGTACCACCCCTTACCCGAGACCGTTGCCGGAGTCGAGCACGAGGCGTTAACTGACTTAACTTACTAGTTCGGAGCATAAAAAAGTAGTTTTTAAAATTAATTCACTCATATTCAATCGATATGTCCCTAAAAGAACTCTTGAGACCCTAAAACATGCAACGGAAATGGTTCAGGTCCCAACCAGGAACATTAAAAATTTACCGATTACTTAAACAAATAAAAATAATTTATTTCACTATTCACAATAAAACTGTCCACCTACGCAGCAGTCACTAAATTAATTATAACTCGAGATACAAAACTCAAAATTTAGATCTGTAAACTTTGCCTGAAACTAGACTCATATATATCTTTTTACCATAAATATTTCAGAATTTTTGGTTTAGCCAATTAGTACAGTTTATTAATTAAAGTCTCCCCTAATTCACTAATCGACCGTCCTAACCTCTAGTCACTAAAATTTAATTATCTCATTATACAGACTTCATATGGTGTTCTCACTTATTTCTACTAAAAATAGACTCAACTAGAAATCTAGAAATATAAATTACAACTCATAACTATTTTTGTACAATTTTAATGATTTTCCAAATTCAGAACAGGAGATTCTAGAAATCACTTTGACATTCTCTAACTAAAATGAAAATATCTCGAATACATAACTTCTTTGTCTACAATGTTATTTTTCTATGAAAATAGACTCAATAAGATTTAATTATATATCTCATCCACCCTCTAATTCATTTTCTACTATCCTTGGTGATTTTTCAAAATCACGTCACTACTGTGTCTGAAAACTGATACACTGCCAATTTTTACCTTTTCATGATTTCATTGCATAATTTATCACCTAGAGTTTTATAACAACAAACACCTGCATACTTAGCCATTTTAATAACTATTCATCATCAAATATTTACATATGATCTTTTGGTCATAATTTAAGAATATACAATCGAAATGACTAAGTCCCTATACATGCCATAGCTCGAAACATTTATCGTCTTAAAATACTGAGTTGTGGTGATTGATAGTGTGAAACCTCTCCAACGTCTTCAAGATCCCGACTATGATTGATAATCCTATATGAAAGAAAAAGAAATAAAAGAAGTAAGCATAAAGCTTAGTAAGTTTACAAGTAAATAAATAACAACATTTAACACAAATAATGATATGCAAGTATCATGTTCTTAAGTTTCCTCTTTACTTATTCTCATTTACTTATTTATTTACTTACCTATTTAGATAGCTTAAGATTACAACTCACTCTTCTCTTGCTGAAATATTGGTTCTCACTGATATCATAACATATTCTTAACTCTTATAAATCACCTGAATTTGTTATTTATGCTTTTACCTGAACTTTCATGGAACATAATTTGTTTACTAGCCCGTTGAGCCACATTGGAATAATAAGGATACTTGGGTCTCTTTTCTGATAATAACATGCCAAAGCCATGTCCCATACATGGTCTTACATGGGATATTTCTTGTACTGCCAATGCCATATCCCATATATGGTCTTACATGGGAGTTCTCATATCGGTGCCCATGCTATGTTCCAGACATGGTCTTACGGGGGACCTCTCATCTCAGTGCCAACGCCATGTCCCAAACATGGTCTTACATGGGACCTCTCATAATCTCAATGACGCCATTGTCATGTCCCAGACATGGTCTTACATGGGATCTCTTTACCCAAATGTCATGACATTTGTATCCAATACATTCCTTATGTTTCAACGGGACTTTTTCACACTAATTCTCTGTCATCTCATACTTGAGTCAACATTAAATAAATTCATGAAATAAATATATAATTTCTGGAAAATAACAACATTAATAATAATTATTAAAATATTGTATTTATTTACCATAAACTTACCTCGGTACCAAATTTGACCAAATCTAGCAATTTAGTCTTCAATCTTTTCCTTTCCCCGGTCTAACTCCAAATTTCATTCTTCTTGATCTATAATAGCAAATTTAGCTTATTTAATACTGACATTCATCAAAACAATCCTTGACTCGAACTTTGGAAAAATAACAATTTTGTCCCTAAATTTTGTATAATTACACTTTTGCCCCAAAGCTCAGAAATTAAACTTCATCTCTTATTCTTATGTTTTATGACATACTGAACATTTTTCCCATCTATGACAACATCCAATTCCCACTCTAGCATGTACTTATGAACACTAGGTATTTTTACCGATTCTGTCAATATACTCGTTTTCACTTAAAATCGACTAGCAAAAGTTGTTTAACATAATTTCAAGCTTCATATTCTACCATAAAACATCAAAATAAACACATTTCACCTATGGGTATTTTTCCAAATATAAACCCTAGGTTAAATTATTGCTAGAATAAGCTAAATCAAGTTACGGGGACTCCAAAAACGTAAAGAATATTAAAAACGGTGCTTAGAATCACTTACTATGGAGCTTAGAAGCTTGAAAACCCTAACTATGGCTTCCCCCTTGCTATTTTCATTCACCATGGAGAAGATGAGCACATTTTGCCATCTTTTTCCCTTTTTAATTCTTTTTATTACTAAATAACCAAATTATCCCTAACTTAAAAATTTCCTATTTCACTTATCCCATGTCCATTTTTTTCTACCAACTTAACCAATGGTCTAATTACCATTTAAGGACCTCCAATTTAAAGTTCCATAACAATTGGACACCTCTAACATGTAGAACTCAACTTTTGCCCTTTTTACAATTTAGTCCTTTTGACTAAATTGAGTGCCCAAATGTCGAAATTTTTGAACGAAATTTTCAAAAAATCATTTCGTGAAATCGTAGACCATAAAAATATAAGAAAAATAAATTTTTCCTCATCGGATTTGTTGTCCCGAAACCACTATTCTGACTAGGCCCAAAATGGGATGTTACATATATAAACCCAAACAAACCATCATTTCATAAATGTATAATGGTATTTTAATATTTTTACAAATAAGTCTCTAATTAATAAATTCATCAAAAATCTCTTTACAAAAGTTATTTATTTAACAACAAGGACTCATAATCTTTCATTAAACTTAAAATATGATGCAAACATGTTCATGGAAAAACCCTAATCCTTTAACAGTTTTGCAAATTAGTCCCTAAGCTAGCTGGATTACACTACAACTATCCCGAAAACATAAAAATCATTAAAAATGGGATCAAAATACTCACCATGTGTAGCACTCAGGTTTGTGCAAGTGTACACAGTAGTTATCAAGTAATAAGTAAGTATCGAGTTATCGTCTCCACAGGGATTGTATTCGTGCTAAGTCACTTAATCTGTTAAATTATATTAACAATTTGAAAAATAAAAACAAAATATAGTTGAGAAGTGGTATAAACTAGATGCAATGATCCCTAATGTAAATTATCCTAATATGCAGACTATATGAATGAAATAGATTTTAACAAAATTGAACACAATTTGCAACAGTTATAACATAAATAAACTAGGACAATTACTTTAATTAAACTTAATTTATTATCATCATGCTTAATAATATTCGAAAAAATATTCCATGGCAACTCGATCTTTCATGAGTTTGGAAACCAAATTAGGTCATTTTGGAATCCTTTACTTAGTAAATACACATATTGCTGATCCTTATTTACTAAGGGTTTCTTAGCATTCGTGTGATGTAACAGGGACGTGTTAGGTTTGAAACAATTTAATCACACAAATCTAAAAACTATGCAGATAATAGAGTCTAGTTAGGGTTGTTATGCAACCTACAATTTAATCGGGTTAGGATCTAAATTGAGAATGCACATTTCAATTATGCGTCCATTAGCCGTTCTCTGGTTAGGATCACTCAGCTAATTCAGGTGCATTTCAATCACGTATGAATGAAATAAAAACATGATTTTAATTGAAAAAAATGATCGATTAAGGCACAAACATTATAAGCATGAATCAAATAAATATTATTTAATCAAAATAATCATCCTAGCTTAAATAAAATTAAGCTATCATTGTTGTAAACAAGAACATAGAACTCATAGCAAACATCTTTAAATTAAATTAAAGAAAAGAAAGATTAAACCCAATTTAAAGTGGCTGTCACCCAAGACTTTGACTGACGAGGCTCCTTCGCTTCTTTGCGTTGCTTCTTTGCTGATGGTTCTCCAAGGTGGCCGACCAAGGGCTCTTTAAGAGGCTAACTTGCTAAAATCCTTATGCAAGGATGATGATAGGCGTGAGAGCTAAGAGATTTGAGAGAGAGGATGAGAGATGAGAGAGATGAGGGATGATGGATAAAGTGAGAAATGAGCTCTTATTTATAGGTGAGGCAAGGGAGCTAGTTTGCTAAAAATGGGAGTTTCCATCCTTTGAAACCTCCTCCAAGAGTGGTCGGCCATGAATTGAGGAAATGTGACTGATTTTTCCTAGATTTTTGGTCAATTTGAATGCCACAACAACTTAAGACTGAGACTCGGCCTCCAACAAATCTTTAGGTAAATCTCTAATTTCTTCAACTCTTCAATGGCCTTGTATAATTAAAACAAAAAATGGTTTATAATCAGCCATGTGCAGCCAAAAATTGGGTTGACTTGGTCCCCACTTTGGACGGTTTTGCAATTAGAATAAAACTCTCAAACCTGTCAAAAATAGAAGATAGTGTAGAGGACAAAATGAATTAATTTAACCACTTCAATTAATCAATTTACTTAATTAATTAAACCCAATTTTATTAATGAAATATTTAAAATGAATTATTAAAATATAAAATTATATTTTATTATTTAATTTAATCATGCATGGCCCATTTCGTAGCTTAAAAATATAATATGCTTAAATTAATATAAAATAAATCATTTTATGCATGAAAACTATATAATAAAACATAAAATCACATTTTAATAATTTCTATGTCCTAATTTCATATTTTCACATATTTCATTAATTTATTAAACAATTACTTGGTGTTAACAACAATTTTAAGTAAAAGGTTATGAATTATATAGGAAAAATCCTACATATTTTTCCATTTACTATAATACCCCAAAAATTACTATAGTAAGAAAGTAGGTATCCTTGATAGTAAAATAAGAAATTAAAGTGACAAAAGGGAAAATTTGAGTTATGGCAACATTGGGAATTATATTATAACATATTAATCCAAGAAAGGATTAAATCACAAAAGTGAGAAAAGTTTTGTTGCACAAGTTTAAATACTCAAAATTTGAGGGATTAAAGTGTGAATACAAAAAATTTGAAGGACCAATAGTGTAAATGTTTTAAGGGTGGAATAATCTAGAAACTAAGGAATATGGATGAATTAGGACCAAATTGAAAAGGTGAAGAATTTTGAGAGACTAAATCACAATTTTACCAAATTAAGTGATGACTCAAGGATGGAATTTTTAAAAATTACAAACGGCAAAATGGTCAATTAGAAGAGAGAGAAATCTAGAAGATAATGATGATGTTGGAGATATTTTATATTAAATAAATAAATAAATATTAGTTTATTAATATTTTAATTTGATTTTTAAATGATATTTTATTATTTTATTAGTATTTTATTTAGTATATATAAGAAAAGGAGGATGAAGAATCATCCATTCCACCATATTTCCATACAACTAACGTGAGAAGAAAGAAAGTTTTGCCTTCTTTACAATTTGGTCCTTCCACCAAAAATTTACCATTTTCACCTAGAAATCAAAAGAATTTCCATAGCTTCCAAGAGAGAAGAATACCAAGGAGACAATGGCTAGAATATCAAGTTTGATTCAAGAAATAGAAGCTGGAGGAGAGAGAAAATCAAGTTAAAGATTGAAATCAATAGCACAAGGTAAGAACATTAAGATTTAAATATATTTTTAAGTTTGATATTATTGAAAAAGCATGGAAATAATGTTATAGTAGAGTTTTCTTATATAAGGTCTTATGTTCTTGATATATTAGTGAAGAGAAATAAGTGAAAGTGCTGGGAAATATTGTAGAGAAAAGGGAATAAGGGAGTTATACACCTAGTAATCAACATTTTGCACTAAAGCAGTTTTGGATAGCAGCAGTAGGTTAAATTTGAAAAATCACCATAAATTGTAGAAATAGAAGTAAAGTATGAATAAAATATGGAAATAAATATTATTGATTCTAGTTTCTAATAAAAGAAACGGTGTAAGTAATGGAATTGTAAATAATGAAATATAATAAATTTTGTGAGACAAGGTCGAATGAATTCGGGTTCCCTATTCGAATTGGAAAAATCTTTACAAATTGTAAAAAATAATTATTGGTTATAATTTATATATTTAAAATAATTAATGAGTATATTTTCAATAGAAATAAATAGGAACATCATCCAAATTCTGTACAAAGAGATAATTAATTTTAGTGAAGAGGAGTTGGCACTGTCAAATAGTGAAACAGGGAAAACTTTAAAGAATAAATTGTACTTATTGGCTAAACCAAAAATTTTGAAAATTTTATGGTAAGAATATATGTGAGTCTAGTTTTAGATAAAATTGTTGGATCTCAATTCGGAGTTCTGGAGCTTAAGATATAATTAATTTAGTGACTATGACTCAAGTGAACAACTTGTTATGAGTAAACAAGTTAATAGTGGTATTATGTATATACCAAGGATGTGAAATGGAGTGGAGGAGGAGGAAAATATATGTGAATATTCAGCTAATATGAGTTTATTTTAAAATAATTAATTTACATGTCTTAGGTTTAGGGACTAAATTGAATAAAAGTAAAATTTTATGGGTAATTTTGTAAAAATTTCAAAAAGTGACCAAATTGCATGAAATGAATTGTTTTATTATTTAAATTAATAAATCGAATGAAATATTAATTTATATCAAGATTGGCTGGAAATTCGAGGAAAATAGAAAATTACCAAAATGTCCCTAAATTTTGGTATTTCTGCAATTTAGCCTGGTAAGTTCGTGTAACTTGAATTATATTCTTAGATGATTGAAATATATATATTGGATTGAGAAATTGATTTGAATTGTGAACATGAGAAATTGTGAAGTGAATGAAATGGAAATGACGCTTTGAACTACATGAGTAAATATCGGGTCTCGTAGGCCCTATTTGTTATGAATATAGTATTTCGAGGATATGTTGTAAAGAATTATAAAAGCACATTAAAAATTTGAAAGTTTTAATTTGTATGAAATTTTGTAACTCGGTTTAATATGTATGCAAATGTATGTCTTCTAGTAATGCCTCGTACCCTATTCCGGCGTCGAATATGGGTAAGGGGTGTTACAATGTGACATCGCCAGATTCGGTCATAACATTTAGACCGGGTTTGGGGTGTTATAATTATTGGTATCAGAGCTAGGATTTAGTCGGTTCTCGGACTAACATAGCGTATGTAAGTTTAGCTATACATGCCATATTATTACTCGTGATAATGTAATATCTTCCGACTCCAATGAAATTGTTTTGTAAGACAGAGATGACTTCTAACCGAGTTGTTTCCAATAATGCTAAAAAAAATTATGTTGAGGTGATTGAAATGTGTTTATGATGAAACAAAATTTAGAAAGGTATGAATAGAAAATTCATGATAAGTATGTGTTAACGTATGAAGTAAGACAACCATGAGTTGAGAAATGTAGAAACGTAGAATAAAATGAAAGTTTATATGGTGATATGCTCATCTGTGTTTGCTTGGCACGCATATGATGTTTTGTGCTCAACATATTTGATTAAGTAAATATGGTAAGTAAATATACACAAATAGATGGAATTTATGTTTATGTACACTTGCTTGAATAAGTGTAATCAGTATGTTTATATGATAGAATCTTATGTTTAATTGTTAAATTAGAAATAATATGATGTTTGTTTTATGTCTTTGCTATTGAGTCATGAATATTATAATAGTATGAAAATTGAATTGAAAGATCAAATTGAGTAGAACACAAGAATGAGTACTTTCGTTCAGTGATATGTGATGAATTGACGGAAAAGACCATGGTTGGACCATGACAACATGTGATATGTGATTTCCATATAAGACCATATCTGAGATATGGCATCGGCGTGCAATCTCGTATAAGACCATGTCTGGGACATGGCATCGACATCGATATGTGAGCCAGTGTAAGACCATGTCTGGGATATTGCATTGGCATCATTGAGATTATGAGAGGTCCCATGTAAGACCATGTCTGGGACATGGCGTTGGCACCGAGATGAGGGGTCCCATGTAAGACCATGTCTGGGACATGGCGTTGGCACCGAGATGAGAGGTCCCATGTAAGACCATGTCTGGGACATGGCGTTGGCATCGAGATGAGAGGTCCCCTGTAAGACCATGTCTGGGACATGGCATTAGCAGTACAGAAAACATCCCAAGTAAGACTATGTTTGAGACATAGCTTTGACATGTTATTATCAGAAAAGAGACCCAAGTATCCTTAGTAATCCAAGTGATTCAACGGGCTAGTAAAGAAATTATGTTACATGAATGTTTAGGTAAAAGTACAATAAATAGATTCAGGTAAGTATAAGGAATAAGAATATTTCAGTTATCATTTGAGAAAATAATTTCAGCAAAGAAGGAGTAAGTTATAACCATGAGTTGTTTATGCAAGCAAGTAAGTAAACAAGTAAGAGAGTAAATAAAGAAGAAGTTAAGTTTGATAAGACAAAATATCCAGGTATGATACCTAAAAAGAATGTATGTATTAACTGGATGTTTTTTTTACTGAGTGGAATAAAGTGAGGTTCGTGATAACAGAGTTAGTCAGAGAAATGATAATTAAGTGGTAAAGATGTCTGTGTGTGAAGGTTACAGTCGAAATGAACATGATGATCTTTTCTGGATATTATATATATTCTTTTATCCTCAAAGATATGTATGTGTAATTGTTCAGTTCTGATAGAGTTCTTATGTTGAGAATGTTAGCTAATTATAATGTTAGACGAAAGCCTTGTTGGTCTTATCGGTTTATGACTGGTTATTGTTCTGTTTTGCATGCATACTTAGAAAGTGTATTGTTTTGCTAAAAGAAATATTATGCTGATGACTTAATTGCAAAACATGTAAACGTGATATGTGAAGTACATGATATGGATTCTTAGTAAATTACGGATGAATAATGAATTTTGAAATATAATACATATATTAAAGATAGAAAAGATATAAATATACAGATTATTGGTACAAGGATTAAACTGTAAAGGATGTAAAAGTGATATGCATGCATGATATAATTTGCCCAAGTAGATGAGATTAGAACTACTAGGATATTAGTGGTATATCATTAAAGGATCCTAGCACACTCTCTGATTAATAGCACACTAGTGCTCTCCGATTATTAGCTCATTTATGTTCTCTATATAACACTTTAGTGCTTTCTGTTTAATAATGCATAATAATTCACTTCCGTATTAATTTCGTATATCCTAAGTGTTCTATCTAATCTACTGGGCCTCTACTAAGAAAAAGATAAATAATTTTCGCTACAAGGTAAAGGTTTACCTCTGATTCATGTTTGAAATATTGAATTAAAAATAAATTGTGAAATGAAAGGATAAAGAATGAATACAAATACTAAGCTCATAAATATGTGCAGAAGGAAACTATAGAATTACAGAGATGATTTTAAGAAAACTAAATGAAGAGAGGACTTCTAGTTAAGTGGAAAGAGAGGAAATAAGAGCTCGATTAAGTAACAAGAAGAATATTATTCAAAAAGAAGTACAAAATGATATAAAAACTAGAAATGTTAGCGATAAGAATGGATAGAAAATGATAATTGAAAGAATATAGATATGATGAAGTTCATGATCAAAACAAAACAAGGAAATTTCGAGGACGAAATTTATTTTAAGGGGGAGAAATGTAATACCCCGAAAATTACTACAGTAAGAAAGTAGGTATCATTGATAGTAAAATAAGGAAATAAAGTGACAAAAAGGGAAGTTTTGAGTTATGGCAACATTGGGAATTATATTATGACATATTAATTCAAGAAATGATTAAATCGCAAAAGTGAGAAAAGTTTTGTTGCCAAAGAGTAAATACTCAAAATTTGAGGGATTAAAGTGTAAATACAAAAAATTTGAAGGACTAATAGTGCAAATATTTTAAGCGTGGAATAATCTAGAAACTAAGGAAAATGGATGAATTAGGATCAAATTGAAAAGGTGAAGAATTTTTAGAAACTAAATCACAATTTTACCAAATTAAGTGATGACTCAAGGATGAAATTTTTAAAAATTATAAACGGCAAAATGGTCAATTAGAAGAGAGGGAAATCTAGAAGATAATGATGATGTTGGAGATATTTTATATTAAATAAATAAATAAATATTAGTTTATTAATATTTTAATTTGATTTTTAAATGATATTTTATTATTTTATTAGTATTTTATTTAGTATATATAAGAAAAGGAAGATGAAGAATCATCCATTCCACCATATTTCCATGCAACTAACGTGAGAAGAGAGGAGAAGAAAGAAAGTTTTGCTTTCTTTACAATTTGGTCCTTACACCAAAAATTTACCATTTTCACCTAGAAATCAAAAGAATTTCCATAGCTTCTAAGAGAGAAGAATAACAAGGAGACAATGGGGAGCTAGAATATCAAGTTAGATTCAAGAAATAGAAGCTGGAGGAGAGAGAAAATCAAGTTAAAGATTAAAATCAATACCACAAGGTAAGAACATTAAGATTTCAATATATTTTTAACTTTGATATTATTGAAAAGCATGGAAATAATGTTATAGTAGAGTTTTATTATATAAGGTCCTATGTTCTTGATATATTAGTGAAGAGAAATAAGTAAAAGTGATGGGAAATATTGTAGAGAAAAGGGAATAAGGAGTTATACACCTAGTAATTAACATTTTGCACTAAAGCGGTTTGGACAGCAGCAGTAGGTTAACTTTGAAAAATCACCATAAATTTTATAAATAGAATTAGAGTATGAATAAAATATGAAAATAAATATTATTGAGTCTAGTTTCTCATAAAAGAAACGCTGTAAGTAATGAAATTGTAAATAATTAGATATAATAAATTTTGTGAGACAAGGTCAGAATGAATTTGGGTTCCCTATTCTAACTTGGAAAAATATTTAAAAATCGTAAAAAATAATTATTGGTTAAAATTTATATATTTAAAATTCTTGATGAGTTTATTTCCAATAGAAATAGACGAGAATATCATCCAAATTCTGTACAAAGAGATAATTAATTTTTAGTGAAGAGGGGTCAGAACTGCCAAATAGTGAAACAGGATAACTTTAAAGAATAAACTGTACTTATTGGATGAACCAAAAATTATGAAAATTTTATGGTAAGAATATATGTGAGTCTAGTTTCAGGGAAAATTTGTGGATCTCAATTTGAAGTTCTGTAGCTGAAGATATAATTAATTTAGTGACTATGACGCAAGTGAACAGCTTGTTATGAGTAAACAAGTTAATAGTGGTATGATGTATATATCAAGGATGTGGAATGGAGTGGAGGAGGAGGAAAATATATGTGAATTTTCAGCTAATATGAGTTTATTTTAAAATAGCTAATTTACATGTTTTAGGTTTAGGGACTAAATTGAATAAAAGTAAAATTTTATGGGTAATTTCGTAAAAATGTCAAAATGTGACCAAATTGCATGAAATGAATTGTGTTATTATTTAAATTTATAAATTGAATGAAATATTAATTTATATCAATATTGGCTGGAAATTGAGGAAAATAGAAAATTACCAAAATGTCCCTAAATTTTGGTATTTCTGCAATTTAGCCTGGTAAGTTCGTGTAACTTGAATTATATTCTTAGATGATTGAAATATATATATTGGATTGAGAAATTGATTTGAATTGTGAACATGAGAAATTGTGAATTGAATGAAATGGAAATGATGCTTTGAATTACATGAGTAAATATCGGGACTCGTAGGCCCTATTTATTATTAATATAATATTTCGAGGATATGTTGTAAAGAATTATAAAAGCACGTTAAAAGTTTGAAAGTTTTAGTTCGGATGAAATTTTGTAACTCGGTTTAATACGTATGCAAATGTATGTCTTCTAGTAATGCCTCGTACCTATTACGGCGTCGAATACGGGTAAGGGGTGTTACAATATGACATCGCCAGATTCGGTCATATCGTTTAGACCGGGTTTGGGGT
The DNA here is from genome assembly GCF_025698545.1 of Gossypium raimondii. NCBI lineage: Eukaryota > Viridiplantae > Streptophyta > Magnoliopsida > Malvales > Malvaceae > Gossypium > Gossypium raimondii. The sequence continues at coordinate 23,283,003 of NC_068571.1, forward strand.
GTTATATTTACACACCACCAAACTTAAATCATTGCTCGTCCCGAGTAATATTCATGCACAGCACAAGGGCTTGCTAAGGTAAATTTTGCTAAGAGTGTAAGTAGCATCAATCTTCGTCTCAGAATCATGCATCAACAAATTTATGCTCATAGATCTTCATTATTAACAAGTAAGTCATATACAAACATTTTGAAAATTTTATTCTAAGTTTCAAGATATACCAACATGAATCATAGTTTGGATGTATGTCACAGCCATAGATAATATTTTCATTCAACACAATTTCTCATCAATCAAGCAAACAATCATAAGGCTTATTTATGATCTTCATATGTTGAACTTAATACTTCATCTCCACCAATGTAAGTGACATAATCATCAAATCAATAGGTCTTTTATAAGGTTGTAATGGGGCTTGGTTAAAAGGTAGGGATTTTAAGAGATGGGACATTTCGGTTTCAAAAATCTTAACCTTTAACTTGTCCTGGATTTCTCGAAATTCAGCTGTTTTCTTCAAGTGAACTTTTGGAACACCCCCAAACTTATTCTGAACTCAAGCTCATACATTTTTCCTTTTTAAAGACTAGGCGAACTTTTCTTCTCTCATTCTTTGTCTTTGTGATTGTTTTTTTTTTGTAAGCATGAGCATATACATCTTTGTGAAATTTTCCTCAAATGTTGATTCCCAAGACACTTAAATTAAAATTCAGATAATTTTAAAAACATGGTAACCGGCTTATAATGTAGGTTCATTTCAAAAACAGCCCTTAAAGCTCAAAATTGTAGTTTCAAGGGTCTAGTATCATAAGGTGGGCTTGAAAAGGCTCAAATGGTCTAAAGAAAAATGGAGCCTATATCATTTTATATTTTTATGGCCCCTAGGATTTCACCTCAAGAAAGTTACTAAGTCAATTCTAAAGATATAAACCTTCATGCATGTCTGATCTCAAGAGAAACTAAGTTTTCATGGCAAACATTATCTAAGACTAAAATCATAAAAACATTCCATTTTTCATGATAACATACAATCACTCAGATAAAGTCATCATTCATACTTGCCTACAAGCTATCTTATTAAAAAGAATTTCTCTAAACATTCATTTATTAAAAGAAATGATTGAAACATACTTGAAAATTTTAAAATTTGAGAAATTTATTTGCCTTAGCCCCCCTTTAAAAAGAAGCAATGTCTTTATTGCAAGAACAAAGTAATGAATGAAAACTGAACACTAGGTAGGGTTGTAAAGAAAGAGAGGTGAGTCATTAAGATTGCTTAAATACCAAGTCTTTCCTAATAACCCAATCCTAGACATGTTCATTCCCATTGCCACATCACTTAGTCTTTTTCTTTCTAAAGAAGTATTTATTCATGATTGCTATGTTTTATTTTGGAAAGATTAAATCCTAATTACTAAAGAAATAAATTCCTAAAGACCTAAAAAAACAATTAAATAAATAACAAGACAAGAATCCCCCCTTTTATTTTTCTGACTCATTCCCCTTGTCTTATTTAGTTCCATCTCCGCTTGCATCGTCAGTATCTTCCGTCCATGTCTCAAAGATAGCATTTGGGAACTTAGGAACAAAAGTGTTAGAGATATTCTTAAAAGTATTTCGAATTGAATCATCCCTAATTTTTGCATATTTCCAGTAAGTTTGTTGTTGATGTGCATGAACTTGCATATATCCATCAAAATTGACAGCTCCGATTTCTTTGAAGTACTTACAGGAGTCGGCATTGGAGTCGTAAATTCTGGTTCAACACTTAGCTTGACTGGTTCTTCTTCTAGCTCAACCCTTGGTTCAGAGTTTTCAGCTCTTTCAGCTGGTTGATAACTATTTGGTTCCTTATCAGATTCTTCTTCTTCGGTGCCTATAACTGAATCAGCTTCAGTTTCAGTTTTATTTTTTGACTCTTCGGTTTCTGGCTCAATTGGTTCCTCTTGCTTGCCTTGGTTCAGCTCATGCACTCTCTTTACTAACCTTTCAAGATCATGACTTGTGATGCACCCTTGGACATACTACCCCTTCAGAATTGATTGTGTTTTAATACGAGCCCTTAAGCAAAGTGAAGTCATTAATGATGGGAAATAAGCACTTCCTTCGTTTTTTTTAGCACAATCATGAATCTCCTTGAGGATAATTTTCCCAACATTAATGGACTTTTTTTGTCAAAATTGCATATAACAAGAGCATCCGTTCCATCGAAATGTTGGAACTGTGTGAGATAGGCATAAAACTGTAGCGAACAAAATAAAACCATACGTTTGCTACTGGTTTAAAATATTCTCTTCGACAAGAATGGCTTCCATACTTTCTTATAATCCATTAGGATCCCGAATTTGTCACAACATCAAGCACTTGTTGAAGAAAATCCCATATTTTTCATCATAAAGTAGTACTCATCTTCCTCAACATCAGGTAAATTAAACAAATCATATGCACGCCAAACAAACACGGATGAGCTTATCACCATATAAAGTTTCATTTTATTCTACGTTTCTACATTTCTGAACTCATGGTTGTCTTACTTCATACGTTCACACATACTTATCATAAATTTTCTATTCATACCTTTCTATATTTCGTTTCATCATAAACACATTTCAATTACCTTAACATAATTTTTTTTAGCATTACTGGAAACAACTCGGTTAGGAGTCATCTCTGTCTTAAGAAAACAATTTCATTAGAGTCAGAAGATATTACACTATCACGGGTAATAATATGGCATGTATAGCTAAAATCACATACGCTATGTTAGTCAGAGAACCGACTAAACCATAGCTCTGATACCACTAAATGTAACACCCCTTACCCGTATTCGACGCCGGAATAGGGCATGAGGCATTACTAGAACACATAGAGTAAATGTATTTAACCGAGTTATAAAATTTCATCTAAATTAAAAATGTCACTTTTTTTAACATGCTTTTATAATTCTTCACAGTATATCCTTAAAATATTATATTTATAATAAATAGGGCCTAAGAGACCCGATACATACCCATCCAATTCAATACTTAATTTCCATTTCATTTAGTTCACAATTTCTCATGCTCACAATTCAAATCATATCACTAGCAATTTCCATTTAATTACCATGCATTTCAATTAAAATGCAGTAATTAAAAATAATTAGATTCGAATTACAGTAATACAAACTTACAAGGCTAAATTGTAGAAATACCATGATACAGGGCATTTTGGAAATTTTCCATTTCCCTCGACTTTCCACGCGATCTTGATCTAAATTAATAATTTCATTCAATTTATTAATTTAGACAATAAAACTATTCAATTCTTGAAATTTCGTCATTTTTTCCATTTTTACAAAATTACCCTAAAAATTTTACTTTTATTCAATTTAGTCCCTGAACCTAAAACATGTAAATTAGCTATTTTTAAAATAAACTCATATTATCAGAATATTCACATATATTTTTCCTCCTCCTCCACTCCATTCCACATCCTTAATGTACTTAACACTCTTAGAAATAACATTTTCTAAAGTTTCATTATTCACCCTTAAGTATATTCAAAGCTGTCTATCCGAGTCAGTATCACGAAATTATTTTTATCCAGAGCTACAGAACTCCAAATTATGCACTATTAATTTTCCCTGAAACTAGACTCATATATCTTTTTACCATAAAAGTTTCAAAATTTTTAGTTTAGCCAATTGGTACAATTTATTCTTTAAAAATTCCCCTATTTCACTACCTGCTGATTCTGACCTCTCTTCACTAAAAATCAAATATATCTTAGCAAACAATTCTGAAGGTAGTGTTGTTTATTTCTCTTGAAACTAGAATAAATAATGAATTTAATAATTTAAATTACAAGTTACAATTATTTTTGTACAATTTATAATGATTTATCAAACTTAGAACAGGGGATTCCAAAATCAATTCAACCCTACCTCACTAAAATTCAAATATATCACAATATATAACTCTTTTACTTGCTCTATTTTTTTATGCAAAAATAGACTCATTAAAATTTCATTTCATATGTTATTCACTCTATAATTCAATTTTCACAATATATGGTGATTTTTCAAAGTTAACCTACTGCAGTTGTCCAAAACTGTTTTAGTGCTAGATGTTGATAATAAAATTTATAACACCCTCTATCATATCCCTAATAAATAATGAAAAAGAATAGTAAAAGGGAAGTAGGGTCAAATTCTCAGGGACTGGATTTGCACAATATCTTGTTCCGTGAAATCCCGGGCAGAGTCTTGCCCAAGACAACCTGCGTTCCTGAAAAACAATAACAGAATTATAGGGTTGGATCTGGAAACAAAAAATAAAATAAAAACATAATTAAGAATATTGAATCAAAAATTAGAGAAATTAAAAATAGAGTTGAGAGAAAGGAAATTCTAATGGGAGATTCCAGCCCCCAGTTGTCTCGTTCCACATTGGGTTCAATCCTTGGCTTTTAGATGATCCATCCCAAACCGAATAAGCTAGTTATAGTGGAAGAGGACGCCTATGACCACCAGCTCCAATGATTTAGACTTACGATGTGGTGGAACCTGACTCTAGCAACAATCGCTTCTGTGGGATCGTCTTATGCTAGATCAACACTTGTCAATGGCGAATCCCACGCCATTTTGTCTCTTGGGCTCGCCAACCTTTGACTCAGTAAGCTAACGAACCGACTGTGCAACCTTCCCAAAACATACAAAGCGACCGCCTTTGCATACGTTGAAAAGCTTACTTCTTTAGGGACATGGACGGAAGCATCAGCCCCGTTGTGTGGAGAAACGATGAATACTCAGCAACGAGGCTAAGTACGGATTCTAAGCCTCATGAACCCTTTTGGGGATTTTTGACAACCTTTCGCTAGATGGGTTTAGTGGCTCATGGTTGTGGTAGAAAAGAAAATAAATAAAATAAAAATAAAGATTTTATTGAAAAGAAATATGAGAAGAACAAAAGCCTAGACTTTTGGGGAGAGAGTGTTTATAGGAAAAAGATGGGATCCTCTTTTGATTCACTTTACCCCCTATTTGTAGTGCTAGGGGAGATAGTCTAATCCTACTTGAATTCCCAAAAGATAAATACATTTAATTAAAGATAAATAAAGATAAGTAAAATTAAATCCTAAAATTAAATAATTCTTAATAATTATCTTAATATTAATTATCCTAATAAAATTAAAATAGAGTCTGATAGAATAAAATCTCTTATTTTTGCATTTCAACCCTTGTGTCCCCCATGCTTGCACTTTTGGCACAAACTTTTCCTTGTGTCGCACATTGGCCCATTTTATCTCTAAATTCACGCTTTTGGCCCTTAATTTTACTTTTGCCTCAAATTTGGTCCCTATGACATAAAATATCATAAATAGCTCAAATTAGCAGGATCGTACTCAGAATAAATACATAATTAATACATAAAAATACGTTATTCTAGAGTGTTATCAAATCCCCCTACTTAGCCCATTCTTGCCCTCAAGTATGGTTCTTATCTACTGTGAAAGTTAGATTTTGCCATAAAAGAAATACAACTCCAAAGTTTTATAAAAAGCAGTCAAAAATGCATATGAAAAATAAAGAGAACCCTAAGCTTGCTTTAAGTAAAACAGAAAAAGTTTTCCAATTAATACACACAAAAATTAGAATCAGCTTGAATTATTTAATGAAAATTAGGTAAATTACCAAACCTACCAAGACACCCTATTTGTTTCATCCTTTAGTCCCCAAATTATTATTATTTTTCTTTTTTTTCTCTTTTTTATTTATTATGCTTTAGGAATATACTGAACCTTTTGACGCAAAGAGAGATGACAGCCAAGCACCCCACCCCGGTTACTCAGCCCAACATGTTCTTAAAAATTAATTCCGGTTAGCGGAGTTTTACCTAAACGTCACACAACCTTTTGATGCGAAATAGGATGACAACCCAAGCACCCTACCCCGGTTACTCAGTCAGTCACGTTTTTAAGCTGCACTCATAACCACGAAAACATTAAACGACATTTTAATAATAACTTTTTTTATGAGGACTTTAGAGAAAAATTAATAATAATCAAGTGTCAAAAATAAGTTTCAGTAATTACCTTAATAGTCATCAACATATTTTAGCATGCAAACATATAAGTGTCCACTTTGTATTTAAACTTGATCAATTATACGAAAAGTAAGATAAAGTTAACTTTATGAATCACAATTATTTTTAGTCTAATAAGAATAAAACAGTGGATATGACATCAATTATGGAAAATTCGTAATTTTCTCAAAAAACAAGAATTATGCTTGTAGGTCAAACAGTAGGCAATTCTTGGTAAAAATCTTGGGTATGAAAAGAGGCAGGAGATTCCAAAAAAATTAATATGGACAAAATAAAGCCTCAAGCAGCAACACCAGCAACAATAACCAAAATCACAACAGAAAATGATAGTAATAACGAAGAGTACCTCCCCCTACTGAAAGCACATTGTCCTCAATGTGGGCGAAAATAAATAAATAGGTAGAAAAGTTTAGAAAAACTCCCCGTGTTGTTACTGTCGATCGCAAATGATGGCAGTGAGCTTGGTCAGTTGCTGGCCAAAGGTTTCAAGTCAGGCCTTAATGTGCTCTAAGCGTTGCTTAACGGTTTTCTTCGCATTTTCGTTCTGTTTTATCTAAGCAAAAGAAGAAAAATTTATTAATATCCAAATACTTAAAATAAAATAAAATAAAGTAATAAATAAAAAAATAAAAAATAAAAATTGGGTTGCCTCCCAACAAGCGCTTGTTTAACGTCGTTAGCTCGACGTCGTTATTGGTTCTATGGTGGTTCCAAATGGATTTTCTCAACTCTGTGGGCTTAAAAATTCTCATAAAATGGCTTCAACCGCTGGCCATTAACTTCGAACCGCTTTCCAGATTCTTCACTCTCTATTTCAACCGTTCCATGTGTGAACACTTTAATAACAATAAAAGGTCCTTGCCATCGTGATTGAAGCTTACCTGGGAATAACTTTAACAAGAAGTTATAAATTAAAACTTTTTGTCCTACCGAAAAATGTTTCTAAGCTATTCTCTTATCGTGAAATAACTCTGTCTTATCTTTATAAATGTGAGCATTCTCGTAGGCATCATTGCAAATTTCTTCTAACTCTTGGATGTCTAATTTCCTTACCTGTCCTGCGGGTTCTAACTCCAACTCTGGTGCCTGTATAACAGAAGGTAACAATTTAGTATTTGGAGATAATAACTCATTAACGAATTCAAATTCATCAAGTTCAGAATTATCTCCATAAATTGACTCAAAATTCTCTTCCACCAAAGAGTCAATTATGTCGATACGATTTACGCTTAAGATTTCATTTGGATGGCTAATGGCGTCGTAGACATTAAACTTTACGATCTCCCCATCAAACTCCATCGTGAGAGTTCCACTTCGAACATCAATTTTAGTACTAGCTGTACTAAGGAACGGGCGACCCAGTAGGAGATCTCAAGATCAAGGAGTGCTATCCTCCTCCATTTTGATCACATAAAAATCTGCAGGGAAAATAAGCTCGTTAACTTTTACCAGAACATCCTCAAGGACTCCTTCTGGATGCACAATAGCCTGTCCGCCAATTGAATGATTACACTTGTTTTTGTCAAAAAACCTGCGTTAAGTGATTCATAAGTAGAATACGGCATTACATTTATAGAAGCCCCTAGATCACACATAGCCTTCTTAATTCCCAGATGGCCTATTTTGCATGGTATTGCAAACATCCCCTATCCTTACATTTTGCTGGCATTTTTCGCTGTAACACTGCGGATACATTCTCACCAACATTCACCCTTTCATTACTTGATAATTTTCGCTTGTTGGTGCAAATCTCTTTAAGAAATTTACCATACCACGGTATTTTCTTGACGGCGTCCAACAGCGGAATGTTAATCTCGACATTCCTAAATGTTTCGAGGATTTCCTTGTTCTCTTTACCTCTTCAACACTGGTTGAATCGTTCTGGAAATGGAGGTTGAATTTTAGGCAATGGAGGCTTCGGTCGGACCTGTTCATCTTTCTCAGGTTTTTCTTGGGGGATTTCTTGGGCAAGATTCCTGTCAGGAATCGGTTCCAGTACCTTTCCGCTTCCCAACGTCACTGCATTCGCATTTTCTCTAGGGTTTGGTTCTGTTTGTGACGGCAGCTTCCCTTGAGAGGTCAATTTCTCGATCGATGTGGTCAACTCTCTGATGGACGCCTCGATTTTCTGTTGGAAATCCTTCATCCCTTTTTGGAAATTAAGATTTTGCTGTTGAAAATCAAGAACATTAGCTGCTAACTTATTGACCATGGTTTCTAGAAAATTACCTGAACCTTGCAGCTATTGCGAAAACCAATTTTGGTATGGCTGGTTAGTTCGTTGATTGGCCCCATAACTTAAGTTAAGATGGTGCCTCCACCCTGGGTTGTAGGTATTAGCATAGAAATCGTACTGCCTTTGTGGCGGCCCAAGGAAATTTCCCACAGCATCCAGATGGGCCGTGGTATCATCATACAAATTGGGACATGTATCAGTTGCATGATCAGGTGTAGCACATATTCCGCATAATCGAGTTGTCTTCGATTTTTCTGCAATAAAAGAGTTCATCATATTAGTAAGTCTATCAACTTTATCCTCTAAGATTGAATTACTTAGCTGGTGAACCCTTCTAGGGGGTTCAGTATTGGCTCAGAACTGCTCAGAATTTGCAGCCATCGTGGAGATCAAGTCTCTCGCATGTTGGGGAGTCATGTTGACCAATGCTCCTACACTAGCGGTGTCTACCATATTCATCTTCATGGGCATCAAACCTTCGTAAAAGTATTGAAAGAGAGATTGCTCCGTTATACCATGTTGTGGGCAGCTTGCACACAACTTTTTAAACTGCTCCCAATAATTGTAAAGGGACTCAGCTACTTTTTGACTTATTTCAATGGTCTTTCTTCTTAGCTCAGCTGCTCGAGACACTGGAAAAAAATTTGTTCAGAAATAAACGAGATAGATCAGCCCAAGTTGTAATAGATCCAGGGGCTAAATAAAAAACCATTCCTTAGTGAAATCTTCTAGGGGGAAAGGGAATGCACTTAATTTAATCTGATCCTTAGTTACCCCCTGAGGTTTCATGCTACGACAAACCATATGAAATTCTTTCACATGCTTGTGGGGATTTTCATTTTGCAACCCACGGTAAGTTGGCAGTAACTGGATTAAACCTGACTTCAACTCAAAATCAGTATCCACAATAGGAAACGTGATGCATAATGGCGGTTGTTCTGTCGGAGCTTCGGCCAGTTGTCGAATCATTTGAACCATTGGTTGGTGTGCTAGATTCGGGTTTTCGTTAACCCTAGCGTTAAGCACTTCTTCTGGTGAGTCGACTTCTACTTTTTTGCTTTCAAGTGTTCGAGTAGGGTTTTTGTTAACCCTAGACTCAGCTTCGTCATCGACTTCGATTTCTAGCGGTGGATTACTTTGAGTCCCAACCACCGCTGATTACTTTTTCTGTAACTTTGTCTCCTTGCTTTTGGCTCTAGCAGTCTTCTCAATTTCTAAATCGAACGCAAGAGTACCTGGAGTAGATCTGGTCATAAGAAACAAAAAAAAATATTAGTACGTTGCCACTCTCCGGCAACGGCGCCCAAATTTGATGCTGTCATTGAAAGCACCAAAAATATCCTATCCCTAATAAATAATGAAAAAGAATAGTAAAAAGGAAGTAGGGTCAAATCTTCAGGGACTGGATTTGCATAATATCTTGTTCCGTGGAATCCTAGAGAGAGTCTTGCCCAAGACAACTTGCGTTCCTGAAAAACACTAACAGAATTAAAGGGTTGGATCTGGAAACGAAAAATAAAATAAAAATAGAATTAAGAATATTGAATCAAAAATTAGAGAAATTAAAAATAGAGTTGAGAGAAAGGAAATTCTTATGGGAGATTCCAGCCTCCAGTTGTCATGTTCCGCCTTGGGTTCATTCCTCGGCTTTTAGATGATCCTTCCCAAACCGAATAAGCCAGTTATAGTGGAAGAGGACGCCTACGACCACCAGCTCCAATGATTTAGACTTACGATGTGGTGGAACCTGAATCTAGCCAATAATCGCTTCTGTGGGATCGTCTTATGCTAGATCAACGCTTCCCAATGGCGAATCCCACGCCATTTTGTCTCTTGGGCTCGCCAACCTCTGATGCAGTAAGCTAACGAACCGACTGTGCAACCTTCCCAAAACATACAAAGTGGCCGCCTTCGCATACGTTGAAAAGCTTACTTCTTTAGGGACATGGACGGCAGCGTCAGCCCCGTAGTGCGGAGAAACGATGAATACTCAGCAATGAGGTTAAGTACGGATTCTAAGCCTCATGAAACCTTTTTTGGATTTTTGACAACCTTCGGCTAGATGGGTTTAGTGGCTCATGGTTGTGGTAGAAAAGAAAATAAATAAAATAAAAATAAAGATTTTATTGAAAAGAAATATGAGAAGAACAAAAGCATAGACTTTTGGGGATAGAGTGTTTATAGGAAAAAGATGGGATCCTCTTTTGAGTCACTTGACCCCCTATTTATAGTGCTAGGGGAGATAGTCTAATCCTACTTAAATTCCCAAAAGATAAATACATTTAATTAAAGATAAATAAAAATAAATAAAATAAAATCCTACAATTAAATAATTCTTAATAATTATCTTAATATTAATTATCCTAATATAATTAAAATAGAGTCTGATAGAATAAAATCTCTTCTTTTTGCATTTCAACCCTTTTGTCCCCCATGCTTGCACTTTTGGTACAAACTTTTCCTTGTGTCGCACATTGGCCCATTTTATCTCTAAATTCACACTTTTGGCCCTTAATTTTGCTTTTGCCTCAAATTTAGTCCCTATGAGATAAAAGATCATAAATAGCTCAAATTAGCAGGATCATACTCAGAATAAATACATAAGTAATACATAAAAGTACGTTATTCTAGAGTGTTATCACCCTTATTTACTTTCTTTACAATATTTTCTATCAATTCCTCTTGTTTCCCTTCACTAACATATCAAGAACATAGAACCTTATATAAGAAATACCTACATTAACATCAATTCCCTACTTTTTCAATAATATCAAACTCAAATATTGAAATCTTAATGTTCTTACCTTGCTCTATTGATTTCAATCTTTAACTTGATTTTCTCTCTCCTCCAACCTTTATTTCTTGAATCTAACTTGATATTCTACCTCCCAATAGTCTTCTTATCAATTTACTCTCTTGGTAGATATGGAAATTCTTTTGATTTCTAGATGAAAATGGTGAATTTTTGGTGGAAGGACCAAATTGTAAAGAAAGCAAAACTTTCTTTCTTTCTCTCTTTTTCTCACGTTGGTGCACGGAAAAATGGTGGGTTGCATGCATCTTCATCTTCCTTTTCTTATATATATAATAATAAAATAATAATAAAATAATAAAATATCATTTAAAAATCAAATTAAAATACTAATAAACTAATATTTATTTATTTAATTAATATAAAATTTCTCCAACATCATCATTATCTTCTAGATTTCTCTCTCCTTTAATTGACCATTTTGCCCTTTATGATCTTTTAAAATTCCATCCTTAAGTCATCACTTAATTTGGTAAAATTGTGATTTATTCCCTCAAAATTCTTCACCTTTTTCAATTTGGTCCTAATCCATCCATTTTCCTTAGTTTTTAGATCATTCCACCCTTAAAATATTTACACCACTAGTCCTTCACCTTTTTTCATATTTACACTTTAACCCCTCAATTTTTTAGTATTTACTCTTGGGCAACAAAACTTTTCTCACTTTTGCAATTTAATCATTTCTTGAACTAATATGTCATAATATACTTCCCAATGTTGACATAACTCCAAAATTCCCCTTTTTGTCGCTTTATTTCCTTATTTTATTGTATCAAAGACAATATTTTACTGTAAAAATTTTTGGGTATTACAAGTAGCATCTTGTGTAGTCAAACTAGAAGAGAATTCTCGTACTAGTTCATCATCGGGAAGTGAACGAGCAACACAGAATCGTTCCCACTTGAGAGCATTGATTATCTTTTTAATCGGCATAGGGACAACCATCACACCATTGCTTTTCAGGTTAAAACCTTTTTCCGGCATCATAGGTTGATGCTTGGAGATTGAATCAAATCACTCTTTCACTTCTTCATCGATCAAAATCTGGTTTTTCGGAGTAGTTTTTGACGATCTAGTTCTTTTACGAGACATGGTATTTTCCCGAAAATTTAGCAAAGTTTCTGCTTGCAGAGGCAAAGGAGAAATCGACAAAAGAGGGTGGATCTTACTTCGGCAAACCTTGCGATGGTGAAGGAGTTGCGGTGACGACGACAACATGCGATAACAATGGTGGTATGCGGCGGCAATAATGACTGCGTGTGGTAGCGATGTCGATGCTTCGGCAATTCTCTTATGGCGGCAGTAGGTAGTTTCGGCCAAAGAAAAGAAAAAGGCTAGAGATTCTTTTCGGGATTTGAGGCTAGCGGCACAAAAAGAGAGATTTTAAGGAATTTTAGGGTGTAAGCAAATTACTTTGAGGGATATGAAAATTTAGTAGAATCGAAAGGGGTTTATATAGGGAAAAATTAGGGCAACATGTAGCAAAATTTTAGCTAAATTAAAGTCACATAGGTGGCAAGTAATGGGTGTGACGACAAAGGTTAAATTTTTCCCACCTTTTTGCTCTCTTGGGCCTCAAACTCAGACTGTATCTCACTAAAAAATCTTATTAGTACTTGGGCCAAATTTAAACCCCTTTATTAAAAAATAATCTAAACTAGAAAAACATTTTAAAGCCTAATTAGAAGATTTCTTCTTAACAAATGACATTAAATTAATTCCCAGGAAAGGTTGGAGGGGTCCCGTTTAAGTTCCAATCTCCTTAGACAGAATTAATTAAATATACTTAATTAAGAAAAATAAATTCTAATTATTTATTTATTTACAAGACGAGTTTATGAAAAATCAAGGGTCTGTTAATTTGAACAAATATTCAACTCACTCAACTTCACCATCCCAGTAGTGTTTGAGACGTTGACTGTTAACTTTAAACGTACCTCCGTAATTGTCGTACAATTCAATAGCTCCATAAGGATAAACTCAGTGGATGGTATAAGGTCCTTTCCATCAGAATTTCAACTTCCCAGGAAATAACTTCAGCCTTGAATTAAACAACAATACCTTCTGACCTTCTTTAAACTCGCGAGGTTGTATATGACTATCATGCCATCTCTTTGATCTTTTTGTACATGTTTTGGCATTCTCATAGGAAAACAACATCATCTCTTCCAACTCATCAAGTTGTAACATCCTTCTCTCACCGGCTTGCTTAAGATCAAAATTTAACTGCTTCAAAGTCCAGTGAGCTTTATTCTCCAATTTTGATGGCAAATGACATGCCTTTCCAAAGACTAATCGATAAGAAGTCATTCCTAACGGAGTCTTGAATGTTGTTCGATAGGCCCATAATGCATCATCGAGCCTTTGAGACCAATCTTCTTTGTTAGGGCGTACTACCTTTTCAATGATACCTTTGATTTCACGATTCACTCTTTCAACTTGTCCATTAGACTGGGGCTGATAGGCCGTAACAATCTTGTGCTTCACATCATATTTTTGAAGCAACCACTTAAGCCATTTGTTCACAAAGTGAGAACCTTCATCACTAATAATAGCTCTTGGTGTCCCAAATCATGTAAAGACATGCTTATGTAGGAATTGCATGACTACCTTAGCATCATTTGTAGTATATGTTTCAGCTTCAACCTACTTGGATACATAGTCCACAGCAACTAAGATGTATTTTTCCCTTATAAAGAAGGAAATGGTCCTAAGAAGGCAATGCCCCATACGTCAAACAATTCAATCTCTAAAATATTTGTCATGGGCATCTCATTCTTCCTTGATATATTTCCGGTTCTTTGGCACTTATCACAGTTCTTCACATAAGCGTAACCATCTTTAAATAGTGTAGGCCAAAAGAAACCTGCTTGCAAAATCTTTGCTGCAGTACGTGAACCACCAAAGTGTCCCCCACATGGAGATGAATGGCAATGATATAAGATCTTAGCAATCTCACTTTCAGCTACACATTTTCGGATTATATTATTTGCACACTGTTTAAATAAAAACGGATCCTCCCAAAAATAATTTCGACTATCATGAAGGAATTTCTTCCTTTGTTGGTATATCATTTCTCGACGAATTATTCCACATGCAAGATAATTGGAAATATCAGTAAACTAAGGTATTTCATGAATTTGGCTTACCTCAAATACTTGCACATCTGGGAAATTCTCGTTGATAGGCACACTAGACTGAATTACCTTATCTTGCTCCAACCTCGACAGATGATCAACTACTTGATTTTCGACACCTTTTCTGTCTTGGATCTCAAGGTCAAATTCTTGGAGTAAAAGTATCCAACAAATTAGCCTTGGTTTTGCATCTTTCTTTGTGAGCAAGTATTTAATGGCCGCATGGTCAGTAAATACTGTAACTTTGGTACCTATAAGATATGAATGAAATTTTTCAAAAGTACAAACTATAGCAAATAGTTCCTTTTCAGTTACCATATAAGTGAGTTGGGCTCCCGTCAAGTTTCTACTTGCACAGTAAATGGGGTGGAATACTTTATTTCCTCTTTGACCCATCCAACAACATAATCACTTGCATCGCACATCAACTCAAAAGGTGAGTTCCAATCAGGTGTAACGATTATTGGGGCTGTAATTAATCGATTCTTTATATCTTCAAAAGCTTCCAAACATGCTTTGTTGAATTTGAACATTCTATCTTTCTCTAACAACAAACACAATGGCTTAGAAATTTTTGAGAAATCCTTAATAAACCTTCGGTCAAAATCGGCATGGCCTAAGAAACTTCTGAATCCTTTCACATTAATTGGGGCCAGTAATCTTTCAATTACGTCCACCTTTGCTTTGTCAACTTCAATTCCTTTCTTTGAGATATTGTTACCTAGGACAATTCCTCATTGACCATAAAATGGCATTTTCCCAATTAAGGACAAGATTTGTCTTTTTGCATCTCTTCAGTACCTTAGCTAAATTACTCAAACAGATATCATAAGTGTTACCAAAAACAAAAAAATCATCCATGAAAACCTCGACGAAATTTTCGACCATATCAGGAAATATTGCCATCATGTATCATTGAAAAGTTGCAGGTGCATTGCATAAACCAAAAGCCATTCGCCTAAAAGCGAACGTACCATACAGATAAGTAAAGGTTGTTTTATGTTGGTCGTCCAGGGCTATAACTATTTGGTTATATCCCGAATAGCCATTTAGAAAACAATAGAATACATTACCTGCCAGTCGATCTAACATCTGATACATAAAAGGCAACAGAAAGTGGTCCTTCCGAGTGGCTTTGTTCAGCTTTCTGTAATCAATACAGATTCTCCAACCGATAACAATTCTCGTTGGAATTAACTCGTTATGCTCATTTTGAACAATCGTGATTCCACCTTTTTTCGGCACACACTGCACCAGACTTACCCACGAACTATTTGAAATAGGATAGATGATTCCTTCATCTAACCATTTAAGCACTTCCTTTCTCACAACTTCTTTCAAAATAGGATTGAGTCTCCTTTGCCCATCAATCCGAGCTCTTTCACCTTCTTCTAAAATGATTTTATGCATGTAAAAAGAAGGGCTTATACCTCTAATGTCACCTATGGTCCAACAAATTACTTTCTTAAATTTATTTAGAACAACAATTAGTTGCTCCTCTTGATCTTTTTTCAGATCCGCTAAAATAATCACAGGAAAAGTAGAACAATCACCTAAATACACGTATTTCAAATGGGAAGGAAGTACCTTTAGTTCGAGTTTAGGTGGTTCTTCGATTGACAACTTGGGTTGTACAAATTTTCTGACTTCCAACTCCAACAGTTCAAACTATGTGGATTGAATAAAATTTCTTAGATTGGCTTCCATCAAAGCCATGTTTTCTTCACCTTCTTCATCCTCCAAAGGGTCAGATCTAAAGCTCTCTCCAATGGATCTTCTTCAAAATTATTTTCCAAAGAAACCAAGGTTTCTATCTTTTCCATAACTGAACACTCCTCTACCGAATCAGGAAATTTCATTACTTTAAGAATGTTAAAGGTTACCTAATCGTCTTGAACTCACATGGTGAGTTCACCTTTCTGCACATCAATTAACATTCTTCTCGTGGCTAGGAAAGGTCTCCCAAGGATAATCAACACTTCCTTATCTGCTTTAAAATCTAAAATAATAAAATCAGGAGGAAAAATAAATTTATCAACTCTTACCAAAACATTCTTGATCTTTCCTTCGGGATATGCTAAAGATCGATCTGCTAGCTGAAGCACCATAGTTGTAGATCTTACTTCACCTATTCCTACCATCTTGAAAATAAACTTAGGCATGAAGTTGATACTCACTCCTAAGTCACAGAAAGCTTTACCACAGTAAGATTCACCAATGTTACAAGGTATAGTAAAGCTTCCGGAGTCTTTCAATTTCGGTGGTAGTTTGTTTTGCACGAACGCACTGCATTCCTTTGTCAAAGCAACAGTCTCATACTCACCCAGTCATTTTTTCTTGGACAGAATATCTCTCATAAACTTCACATAATTTGGCATTTGTTTTAAAGTCTCCACCAATGGAATATTGATGTGTAACTGCTTCAGAACATCCAAAAACTTCTTGAATTGCACCTCTTGTTTCTGCTTTTGTTGCTGTAATCTTTGCAGATATGGAAGTGATGGAACTTTCGATTGAACCGGACAACTTTTTTGAGTAGGTAAATCTGCATCCAAGAAGATGTTAAAATATCTGAATTCACTAGGTCAGGGTTTACCTTGTCAGACTTTGCAGATTCTGATTCCTTTGGTTTAGGAACTTCAATAGCTGGTTGACTCTCCTCCTTTTCAACATGCTCATCATCGACATCAATTAATCAGGGTTCCAGAGTCTTTCCACTTCGCAATGCCACTGCCTTGATATGTTCTTTACCTAAATTTCTTGGATTCTCAGTATCGCTCGGTAAGGTTCCTTGCGGTCTATTACGAAGCTCCATAGCCAACTAACCCATTTGGTTTTCCAAATTTTTCAGTGTTGCTGCTTGGCTTTGGATCAAAGCGTCATTCTTTGCCATGTACACTTTCAACAAGTTCTCCAAACTGTTTGATGCCTCAGCTTGAGATGGTTTTGGAGCTTGTTGATTAAACCCTTGAGATTGGTTGCGTCTTTGCTATAATAAGTTATTGTTCGGTCCATTTCCTTGGTTGCTCCAAGAAAAGTTAGGATGATTACGCCATGAAAGATTGTAGAAGTTGGACTAGGGTCCTTGTCCACTCCTATTTTGATATTGGTTCCCCACATAGTACATTGGCTTGGGATCTGATGGACAATTCTCACAATATTGACCTTCCCATTAGTACACATAGGAAACTACTTCAAACGGACTTGGTGACTGAGCTGCAAAACTATTAGTACTATTAGCGGTTAACTGTTTTAACATAGAGGAAATAGATGATACCTGAGCCGATAACGAAGTGAGAGAGTCAACTTCATGAGCTCCAGCTGCTCATCTTCCTGAAGCTGTTCGATTTTTTTGCCATTAATAGTTATGACTCGTAATCCTCTCGATGATTTCATAAACCTCATTATAAGACTTAGACAAAATTGCACCATTCCCGGAAGCATCTACCATCAATCTTGTATGTGCATTGAGACCATTATAGAATGTCTCCAACTGAATACAGTGAGGAATCCCATGATGAGGACACTTACGAAGT
Source organism: Gossypium raimondii (assembly GCF_025698545.1). Lineage (NCBI taxonomy): Eukaryota > Viridiplantae > Streptophyta > Magnoliopsida > Malvales > Malvaceae > Gossypium > Gossypium raimondii. The sequence goes on from NC_068571.1 coordinate 23,300,807, forward strand.
AACTCCTTGAATCACTCCCAAGCCTCATACAAAGACTCGTCATCTAGTTGCTGGAAAATTGTGATCTCGTTCCTCAACTTAGAATTTTTTCTACGTGGGAAATACTTAACCAAAAATATCTATGCTAATTCTTGCCATGTAGATATAGAACTTGGTGGCAATGAATTGAGCCATGCTCGTGCTTGATCTCGCAACGAGTTTGGAAACAACTTCAACCTCAATGCGTCTTCAGTCACACCGGCTACCTTGAATGAATCACTCAGCTCCATAAACAATCGAAGTTGGAGATGTGGATCTTCCGTAGGCATACCACTAAATTGGCCCACCGTTTGTAGCATTTGAAACATCACTGGTTTCAATTCAAACTGGGTTGCCTCAATATCTGGCCTTTTAATTCCTAGGTTTAACTCGCTAAAAAGTGGCACAGCATATTGTTTGATGCATCAATCCCTATCATTGGCAATGAGGATGGGATTTCGTACATAATCAACTTCATTACCTTAGTCTTGATTCTGATTTCCATGGTTCATCTCGACTTGTCTTTGACCTGTTCATTCACGTCTTCTTTGTTTGAAAGTTTGCTCAATTTCAGGGTCTACAGGGAGTGAATTGATAATTCGATCTATGCTCATAAACACCTAAGAAGAAATTCACAAAAATTAAAAAGAATAAGTTAGTAATGTTAGAAATAAATCAAATTGAAAATAACTAATTTCACGAAAAAAAATGGCTATGGCAACAGTTGAAAATCCCCGACAACGGCGCCAAAAACTTGTAATGCTAGGGTTTGTGCAAGTGTACAAAGTCGTTATCAAGTAATAAGTAAGTATCGAGTTATCGTCTCCACAGGGACTATATTTGTGCTAAGTCATTTAATTTGTAAAATTATATTAACAATTTGGTAAATAAATACACAATATAGTTGAGAAGTGGTGATTAAAATATATTAAACTAAATGCAATGATCCCTAATGCAAATTATCCTAAGTATGCAAACTATATGAATGAAATAGATTTTAGTAAAACTAAACACAATTTGAAACAATTATAACATAAATAAACTAGGACAATTACTTTAATTAAACTTAATTTATTATCATCATGCTTAATAAAATTCAGAAAAACATTCATGGCAACTCGATCTTTCATGAGTTTGGAAACCAAATTAGGTTCTTTCAGAATCCTTTACTTAGTAAATATGCATTTTATTGATCCTTATTTACTAAAGTTTTCTCAGCATTCATGTGAGGTAACAGGGACGTGTTAGGTTTGAAACAATTTAATCACACAAATCTAAAAACTATGTAGATAGCAGAGCTTGGTTAGGGTTGTTATGCAACCTACAATTTAAACGGGTTAGGATCTAAATTGAGCATGCACATTTCAATTATGCGTCCATTAGCCGCCATTTGTTTAGGATCGCTCAGCTAATTCAGGTGCATTTCAATCACGTATGAACGAAATATAGACTTGATTTTAATTGAAAACATGATCGATTGAGGCACAAACATTATAAGCATGAATCAAATAAATATTATTTAATCAAAATAATCATCCTACCTTAAATATTGTTGTAAAAAAGAACAAAGAACATATAGCAAAAATCTTTAAATTAAATTTAAAGAAAAGAAAGAATAAACCTAATTCAGAGTGGCTGTCACCCAATACTCTGACTGACGAGACTCCTTCGCTTCTTTGCGTTGCTTCTTTATTGACGGTTCTCCAAGGGTGAGAGCTAAGAGATGATGATAGGCGTGAGAGCTAAGAGAGTTGAGAGAGAGGATGAGAGATGAGAGGGATGATGAGATGACGGATGAGGGATAATGTGAGAAATGAGCTCTTATTTATAGGTGAAGCAACGGAACTAGTTTGCTAAAAATGGGAGTGTCCATCCTTTGAAACCTCCTCCAAGAGTGGCTAGCCATGAATTAAGGAAATGTGGCTGATTTTTCCTTGATTTTTGGTCAATTTGAATGCCACAACAACTCGGGACTAAGACTCGGTCTCCAACAAATCTTCAGGTAAATCTCTAATTTCTTCAACTCTTCAAGGGCCTTGTATAATTAAACCAAAAATTGGTTTATAATCAGCCATGTGCAGCCAAAAATTGGGTTGACTTGGTCCCCACTTTGGACGGTTTTGCAATTAGAAGAAAACTCTCAGACCTGTCAAAAATAACTGATAGTTTAGAGGACCAAATGAATTAATTTAACCACTTTAACTAATCAATTTACTTAATTAATTAAACCCACTTTTATTAATGAAATATTTAAAATGAATTTTAAAATATAACATTATATTTTATTATTTAATTTAATCATGCATGGCCCACTTCGTAGCTTAAAAATAAAATATGTTTAAATTAATATAAAATAAGCCATTTTATGCATGAAAACTATATAATAAAACATAAAATCACATTTTAATAATTTCTATGTCCTAGTTTCATATTTTCACATATTTCATTAATTTATCAAACAATTACTTGGTTTTAACAACAATTTGAAGTAAAAAGGTGATGAATTATATAGGAAAAATCCTATATATTTTTCCGTTTACACACCCCCAAACTTAAATTATTGCTCGTCTTGAGTAATATTCATGCACAGCACAAGGTCTTGCTAAGGAAAATTTTGCTAAGAGTGTAAGTAGCATCAATCTTCATCACATAATCATGCATCAACAAATTCATGCTCATAGATCTTCTTTATTAACAAGTAACTCTTATACAAACATTTTGAAAATTTTATTCGAAGTTTCAAGATATGCCAACATGAATCATAGTTTGCATGTATGTCACAACCATACATAATATTCTTCATTCAAAACAATTTATCATCAATCAAGCAAACAATCATAAGGCTTATTTATGATCTTTATATGTTGTACTTAATACTTCGTCTCCACTAATGTAAGTGACATAATCATCAAATAAATAGGTCTTTTATAAGGTTGTAATGAGGCTTGGTTAAAGGTAGGGATTTTAAGAGATGGCACATTTTGGTTTCAAAAATCTTAACCTTTAACTTGTCTTGGATTTCTCGAAATTCAACCTTTTTCTTCAAGTGAACCTTTGGAACACCCCCAAACTTATTTTGAACTCAACCTCATACATTTTTCCTTTCTGAAGACTAGACAAACTTTTCTTCTCTCTTTCTTTGTCTTTGTGATTGTTTTTTTTAAGCATGAGCACATGCATCTTTATGAAAATTTCCTCAAATGTTGATTCCCAAGACACTTAAGTTAAAATAGGTGCACAAAATTAGGATAATTTTAAAAAGATGGTAACCGACTTATAATGTAGGTTCATTTCAAAAACAAGCCTTAAAGCTCAAAATTGTAGTTTCAAGGGTCTAATATCATAAGGTAGGCTTGACAAGGCTCAAAAGGTCCAAAAAACAATGGTGCCTATGTCATTTTAGATTTTTATGTCCCCTAGGATTTCGCCTCAAGAATGTTACTAAGTCAATTATAAAGATATAAACCTTCATGCATGTCTAATCTCAAGAGAAACTAAGTTTTCATGGAAAACATTACCTAAGACTAAGATCATAAAACATTCCATTTTTCATGATAACATACAATCACTTAGATAAAATCATCATTCATACTTGCATACAAGCTATCTTATTAAAAATAATTTCTCTAAACATTCATTTATTAAAACATACTTATGAAAGAAATGATTGAAACATACTTGAAAATTTTAAAATTTGAGCAATTTATTTGCCTTAACCCCCTTTTAGAAAGAATCAAGGTCCTCATTGCAAGAATAAAGTAATGAATGAAAACTGAACACCAAGTAGGGTTGTAAAGAAAGAGAGGTGAGTCATTAAGACTTCTTAAATACCAAGTCTTTCCTTGTGATGCCCCGAAATTTGGTCCTAGAAGTATTGGGCCTTGAGCAAGGGAACGGTTAGGAAACTGTGCATAAAAGTTAATGTGTGCTAGGAAATGACACAATTTAATGTCTGCTCAAGTTCTTAAGGGTCCTGTGAGGAGTTGGAAAAGTCCTGGGTTCAAACCAGGGCTTTAGCGAAAATTTTGGTTTTAAGTGGATAAAACCCTGTATGTAAGTAAGTAGGCTTTAAGAATATTGTTGGAGAAATCATGACGCAAGAAGGGTTGATGATCCAGTGGTAGTGGCATCATTATGGTGGCAAGGAGATCTTGATTTCCAATCGCATGGGATGTAAAGGGATTTTATTTTATTTCCATGAGGTGAGAGAGAGGTAGAGTTGGATTAAAACTCTCCTGGGGTGGTGGTTGACTTGGTCTTGGATAAAGTTGTTGGGGAGTTTGAATTGGTCCTTTGAGGGATTTATGGATTGTTTTTAGGAGGGTTTTGGGGTATTTGGATAAGGGGGTTATTGGTTGGGGATTTTGGGGAGAAAAAGAAGGAATTTGGTGTGTAATGGGTGTATTGTGCCGAATTTGAGTGGGAACTACTCAGAATTTCGGGATTGGGAGTTTGAGTGCACTATTTTGGGTTGGGGTAAGTGACCATTTGGGGAATTTCCCTTTACTGTCGAATATATCATTCTCTTTTCCCCCTATTCTTTTGCGGTTTTGGTCTGTCGATTTTCTTCTTCCTTTCTTGCTGAACCTTTTCTGTTTCTCTCATCTCTCTATTTTTTCCGTCGGCTTTTAGTTAATGATTTTCTTTATCAGTTGTTTTTTATCTCTCCTCCCCTCCAGTGTCTTGATTCTGTTACCGATTTATATTTTCTTCTTTGGTCAGTTCCGGTTTGGGAGTGGCTTTAGTAAACGGTGAGTTACTAGATTTCTTCTTGTTTTTTTCTCTATTCCTTTGATATGTTCAAACTTCTTTCTTAAACGTATGCTCTTTTCTTTTATGTACTCTGTTGGCCGATTCTCTTCCCCCTAGGCTTGGTAGTGCCTTCGGTTCATAGAGTTCCACGAGGAGTACAAACCATTCGCCCATCTCGAGATTAAAGGTAAAGTTGAAGGCTTGTAATTTCTCAAGTGGTTGGCTGAATGTTACTTTCCCCTTTTTGAGGGAAAGGGTTGCGTGTAATTCCTCTAGACTAATGTGTGCTAAACCATGATTTTAAACCACCATAGTTGATAGGTTGTATTTGTAATGCAGTTAATCGTGAAAGAGGAGTGTGATCAATTCTAGCCTGTGATCTAAGGGAAATAAACTGATTAGCGATCAGTCAAGGTAAGTATGGATTGTCGTTTTGGGCTTGGACAGTTATTAACCTTATTGGTTGTAAATCTGATATGATATTTTGGTTGATTATAGGATTCGGAGAGCGTGGATCTTAGCTAGTTTCGCGAACAGGTGTGTAATTGTATGCTATGGTTGATAATCGGCTGAAAAGCCAAAAAGGATGTGTTGTTTACACTGCTATGACTGTAGATCGGCAAAATGCCGAAAAGCCAGAAATATGGCATATGATACTACACGAGCGTGCGATCGTACGTGTGGGGAACCGAGCCCACGAACATGGGCATTAGTCTGTAGAGACCATAACGAGCGCTCTTGTGATTTTGGGTTGTTCTGGGCCTCGTTGGGCCGAAATGGGCCGGGTTTGCCCAGTAGGCTTGAAGGCCCACACGGATAAAGTGTGTGTGATGTGGTAAGTCTTGTTTGGATTGTGACACTCGCATAGCTGTGGCTATTTATGGGCTAATTGGACCACATAAGCGTGTGGGCCCACTTAGGCTGAATTATGGGTCTTAGGCCCATTTACACCATTGTGACTATTTAGGTTACTTAAGTTGCTCAAGGTGATGGTGGACCTTCTGTTGGGTCACCGAGACCCCCGATTTGTAAAATTATCGAAATACCCCTGACTTGAAAAAATTATTGAAATACCCCAAATTTGCAAAATTACTAAAATACGCCTGATTTGCAAAATTATCCTGATTTGGAAAAATTATTAAAATAGCCCCAGTTTGTAAAATTACCGAAATACCCCTAATTTGCAAAATTATCAAAATACCCCCGATTTGTAAAATTATCGAAATATCCCCGATTTGCAAAAAATTACTGAAATACCCTCGATTTGTAAAAATTACTGAAATACCCTCAGTTTTCAAAATTATTGAAATACCCTCGATTTGCAAAATATTCAAAATACCCTCGATTTGTAAAAATTACTAAAATACCCCCAGTTTGCAAAATTATCGAAATACCTTCGATATGTAAAAATTATCAAAATACCCTCGATTTGTGAAATGATTAAAATACCCTCAGTTTGTGAAATGATTAAAATATCTCTTTGATCTTTCTTTGCACATTTTGGAATTCTCATAGGAAAATAACCTCAGCTCTTCCAACTCATCAAGTTGTAACATCCTTCTCTCATCGGCTTGCTTAAGATCAAAATTTAACTGCTTCAAAGCCCAGTGAGCTTTATTCTCCTATTCTAATGGCAAATGACATGCCTTTCCAAAGACTAACCGATATGGAGTCATTCCTAACAGAGTCTTGAATGTTGTTCGATAGGCCCATAATGCATCATCGAGCCTTTGAGACCAATCTTTTATGTTAGGGCGTAGTACCTTTTCAAGGATACCTTTGATTTCACGGTTCACGCTTTCAACTTGTCCATTAGAATGGGGGTGATAGGTAGTAGCAATCTTGTTCTTCACATCATACTTGTTAAGCAAACACTTAAGCCATTTTTTCACAAGGTGAGAACCTTCATCACTAATAATAGCTATTGGTGTCCCAAGTCGTGTAAACACATGCGTATGTAGGAATGGCATGACTACCTTAGCATCATTTGTAGGGTATGCTTAGCTTCAACCCACTTTGATACATAGTCCACAGCAACTAAGATGTATTTGTCCCCATATGAAGAAGGAAATGGGCCTAAAAAGTAAATGCTCCATAAGTCGAACAATTTAATCTCCAAAATGTTTGTCAATGGCATCTCATTCCTCCTTGATATATTTTCGGTTCTTTGGAACTTATCACAGTTCTTCACATAAGCGTAAGCATCTTTAAGTAGTGTAGGCCAAAAGAAACCTGCTTGCAAAATCTTTGCTGCAGTACGTGAACGACCAAAGTGTCCCCCACTTGGATATGAATGGCAATGATATAAGATCTCAGCAATCTCACTTTCAGCTACACACTATTTAAACAAAAACGGATCCTCCCAAAAATAATGCCGACTATCATGAAGGAATTTCTTCCTTTGTTGGTATGTCTTTTCTCGAGGAATTATTCCACATGCAAGATAATTGGATAAATCAGCACACCAGGGTATTTCATGAATTTGACTTACCTCAAATAAGTGCTCATCTTGGAAATTCTCATTGATAGGCACACCAGACTGGGTTACCTTATCTTGCTCTAACCTCGACAGATGATCAGCTACTTGATTTCCAACACCTTTTCTGTCTTGGATCTCAAGATCAAATTCTTGGAGTAAAAGTATCTAACGAATTAGCCTTAGTTTGGCATCTTTCTTCATAAGCAAGTATTTAATGGCCGCATGGTCAGTAAATACTGTAACTTTGGTACCTATAAGATATGAACGGAATTTTTCAAAAGCAAAAACTATAGCAAATGGAGTTGGGCTCCCGTCAAGGTTCTACTTGCATAGTAAATGGAGTGGAATACTTTATTTCTACTTTGACCCATCACAACTCTAACAACATAATCACTTGCATCGCACATCAACTCAAAAGGTGAGTTCCAATCAGGTGTAACGATTATTGGGGCTGTAATTAACTGATTCTTTAGATCTTCAATGTAACACCCCTTACCCAAGACCGGTTTCGGAGTCTAGCACGAGGCGTTACTTGACTTAACTTACTAGATCGGAGCATAAATATTTGCTTTTAAAAATTAATTCGAACACGTTCGATTAATATGTCCTTAAAAAGGACCCTCGAGACCCTAAAACATTCAATAGAAATGGTTTGAGTCTAAACTGGGAACATTAAAATTTTTCCGAATACTTAAACAAATCAAAATAATTTATTTCACTATTTGCAATAAAAATGTCCACTAGTGTAACAGTTACTAATGTAATTATAACTCGAGTTAAGAAACTTGAAATTTAGATCTGTAAATTTTCCTTGAAACTAGACTCATATATCTTCTTATCATAAAATTTCTAGAGTTTTTGGGTTAGCCAAATAGTACAGTTTATTCGTTACAATCTCCCCTATTTCATTGTCTGACAGTTCTGACCTCTATTCACTAAAAACCAATTATCTCATTGTACTGGCTTTATATGGTGCTTCTTCTTGTTTCTATTGAAAATAGACTCACTAAGGAAACTATAAATATAGATTATGACTCATAATAATTTCTATAGAAATTTTAATGATTTTCTAAAGTCAGAACAGGGGACAACAAAAACCATTCTGACCGTGTCTCACTAATATTCAAATATTTCAAAATATAAAATTTCTTTGCCAACACCATTTCTTTAATATGAAAATAGACCCAATAAGCTTTAATTATACATCTGATTCACTCTCTAATTCCATTTCTACTATCCTTGGTGATTTTTCAAACTCACGTCAATGCTGCTGTCGAAAAACTGCTCCATTGCAAATTTTTACCTTTTTATAATTTCTTTGTTTTAACTATCATTTAGGCATACATAACACCAAAACATGCTCTTAAATAGCCATTTCAATAGATAAACATTATCGAGTGCTTACATGCCATTCATTAGCCATATCATAAGGACACACACACAAAATGACTAAGTCCCTATACATGCCATAACTTAAAAAGTTTCGAACCACAAAATACTGAGATGGTCTGTTGATAATGTGAAACAATCTCCGATGCCCTTACGATCCCTGAATTGGCTTGGGGATACTAAAAAAATGAAAATAAAGGGAGTAAGCGTAAAGCTTAATAAGTTTTCAAGCAAATAAATAACAAAATTTATCATAAATAATTATACTCATAAATCATCATCAAGTATCATGGTCTTTGCTTCTTCTTTACTTACTCTCTTACTTGTTTACTTACTTGCTTACTTAAATAACTCATGATTACAAATTCTCCTCCCTTACTGAAATTTCTTTCTCAACTGATAACTGAAATATTCTTAACCCATATAACTCACCTGAATCTATTTATTATGCTTTTACCTGAACTTTCATATAACAAAGTCTACTTACTAGCCCGTTGAACCACTTGGAATATTAAGGACACTCGGGTCTCCTGTCTGATAATAACATGCGAAAGTGGAATGAAGAAAATGTGCAACTATACACAACCGTAACAAGTAAAAAAGTGACAAGTAAATGTCGAGTTATCGTACCCACAGGGACTGTAAAAAGGAATATTTATGAAATTAATGTTAAAACACTTTGGTGATGGAAAATATTGTAGTTTAAAGATGATTAAAAACTAAGGGTTAAAAACTAAGTAAAAAAATTAAAAATAAAAAGGTTCTAATGCACGATTTCAAATAAAGTTTAATAAAGATGAGATAATTGTTTTGGATTAATTACATTCATTTAACTTATAATTATTAAACTTATGTTTATACTGCTACGAACAAATTCACGGCAACTCAGTAATTTGCTAACTACTGCTCATACATACTTCTTAAATTAATCAATCTCTTAAACATTTCTAATGTCAATCCAAGCGATTAATTAATCTTCACAAGCATATAAAGGTAATAGAGTATTTATACCTTGAAACAGTTTAATCACAATAATCTTGCAAGTTATGCAAGGCATATGTATCACCAAATACAATGCTAAATTAACTTTAGCTACCTTAGAAGAATAAACATGCACTGATTAAGTATTGTGTGGATTAATTAAAATTTCAATACAATTTAATAATTAATTCATTAGTTATCTAAAAATTAATATTGCAAGAATAACTTAGACATAATTTTACTTAATCAAGCATCTTACTGGGGCCTATAACAGTACAAACACAATTTCAATAATTCAAGCAGGCAAAATATAATCAACCCAACACGGATTAAATTCAAGCTAGATTGATTAAAATAAACATTTCAATAGAATAAATATTCATAAACATGTTTGTCAAAACAACTACGAAATTTAAAGAGATAGGGAACCAGAAGTAAATCCGGTGTTTCTCTGTGGCTTGACTGATTTCTCCGTTCTTCGTTCTCCATTGTCCTCGGCTATCAAGGACCTCTTTCCGAAGAGAAGAAATCAGCACTTGAATAAAAGGGAAAATGGGAAGGGAAAGTTGAGAGAAAGTGAGAAAGAATAAAAGAGAATGAGAGTGTGAGGGTTGAGTTGAATGATCAGTAAGGGGTGAATTTTATAGCTGATTGTGGCTGCTAAAAATATCAAATTCCATCAGCCAAAGAGACCCCCCTTGGCCGGCAACACACATGGCAAAGTTGAGAGATTCAACTTTGCTAAAAATAGCCTAGGGCAAATCCATAAAGCCACATTTTTTGGAGGGGTTTGAATGCAAGGTTAAAAGTTCTACAAGGGCTTCTTTGCAAGCTTATTTAGTCAACTAAAATTCTGATTCAATCAGTATATGGACGGTTCTGGGCAGCCCAGTTGGTGCCTGGTTCGGTTTACTTAGATTCGGTTCAACCGATACGGTTCAACTAGACCATTTTTTCCATAATTAATTAATAATAATTTATTTAGCCCAAATTAAATTGGGAATAAATTAAAATTAATTATATTATGAATTAACACACATTTATGGACCATCTTAGGCTGGAAATTAATTTACCTCGATGCTTCAAATTGCTTCTCGGTTTTATTCTTCGAGCATTGTCTACCGAGTCAATTTTTGCCCTTTGTGCGAATCTGTCGAAAATAGTCAAAATTAATCAAAATTAACTACAAAATTAATTAAAATTCATCATGTTCATATTTTTAACATAATTTAATTATTTTATAATATTTAATTATTTTTTGACAAGAATTTACCGAAATAGCATGATTTTAAGTTAAAAAGGGCTTGTAAAAACACATAAATTGTCGTGTTTCCACACTCCCAAACTTAATTCATTGCTCGTCCTGAGTAATGCACAAATTTTAAAAGAATTTTTTCGAAAACACTTTTTGAAAAACTCCTTTCAGAACAACAGTCTTCCCAAAATCATGAAATCAATATACTTAAGCTCAAAAATAAGAAATTTGATAATTATGATACTCAAGTATACATATCGTTCAAATTAATCTCAACAATTACTACAATAGCAAAATTAGACTAAATGTTTCTTAATAAAGACATGTTAATCCCTACCAATTTGATTTTAATCCCTTATTCAAAATTAAACTGCAATCATTAAGCTTAACTGATGTCTTCATATGTTGAACAGAGCAATTTCCCTCAACTAATGTAGGTAACATTGGAACTTTGAATCAATAGGTCTTTAACAAGGTTGTAACGTGGCTGGGCTTAGGGGTAAGTAAATGACAGATAATTTTAGGTTTAAAAAACCCTAGACTCAGCTTGTATCGGGCCTTTCGAAATAATTACCTTCAATACATCAACTTTTCTTTCCTTTTCACATGCTCTTTAGTGCAATTTCCTTCAAGTACATATGCTTTTTTTTTCGAGTATTTTACTGCATGTACTACAATTTTTAGAGCATTTCATACTTCTTTGCAACTCCCCCAAACTTATTTTCAAACAATACTTTGAATAGTACTGAGTCTAGTGTTTGGGACATTTTTAAGATAATTAGGAAAAGTGATGGCTAACTTACTATGAGTTCAAATAAAATTAGGCCATAAAGTCTCAAAGTTGGGTTTCAAAGAATAAAATTTAAAAAAAATTCAATTAAGTCCATAGACTTAATGAAATTTTAAAATTGAGTTACAAATTAAAAGTTGGATCAAAATTGACATTTTTATTTGAAACTAAAAATTTATTTTTCCATTTAGGGGATAATTTCTTGGAAAATTATGTCAAAATAAATTCCCAAGAAAGATTGGAGAGGTCACAAACGGTCCCGCTTCAGTTCCAATCTCCTAGACAGAATTTATTTAAACATACTTTACCCAAAAATATACCCTAAATCATTTATTCAAAAAGAAAAAAAATTAAGTATCCGATAAAATGAACAAGATTTTATCCCATTCAATTTTATCTCCCCAATAATGTTTCAGGTGTTGAGCATTAACTTGGAAATTACCTCCCTTATCTTGGAGTTCAACAAATCCGTATGGATAGGCTTGGTGAATCATAAATAGACCAGACCAACATGATTTTATCTTACCAAGAAAGAACTTCAATCTGGAATTGAACAATAAGACTTGCTGACCTGCTTCAAAATTTCGAACTTGAATGTGGTTGCCATGCCATTTCTTGAGTCTTTCTTTAAGTAATTTGACATTTTCATATGAGAACATTCGAAACTTTTCTAACTCATTGAGTTGGAACATCCGTTTCTCTTTCGCGAGCTTAGGATCCAAATTAAGCCATTGAAGAGCCCAGTAAGCTTAGGGTCCAAATTAAGCTTTCCCAAAGACCAACCTATAGGGTGACATCCCTAACGGTGTCTTCTATGCTGTTCTGTAAGCCCATAAAGCATCATCTAATCTTGTGGACCAATCTCATCGGTTCGGGCAGACTACCTTCTCAAGTATGCTTTTGATCTCCTTATTTGCCAGTTCAACTTGCCCATTTGTCTGCAGATGGTAAGCTGTTGCAAACTTGTGTTTCACTCCGTGCTTGTATAATAACCATTTTAACCACATGTTCACAAAGTGGGATCCTTCATCACTGATGATAGCTCTTGGGGTTCCAAACCTTGTGAACACATGCTTCTACAAAAACTTCATCACAACCTTAGCATCGTTTGTCAGATATGCCTCAGTCTCAACCCACTTAGACACATAGTCGACTGCTACTAATATGTACTTGTGACCGCAAGATGGAGGAAAAGGACCAAGAAAGTCAATACCCCATACATTGAACAACTTTACCTCAATGATGTTTGTTCAAGGGATCTCATTTCTGTTGGTGACATTTCCAACCCTTTGACATCGATTACAGCTCTTCACGTAAGCATGTGCATCCTTGAATAGTGTTGGCCAAAAGAATCTGGCTTGCAATACTTTGGCCGTTGTATGCGTACCTCCGAAGTGTCCCTGACTTGGAGCTGAGTTATAGTGGTATAAAATCTTCGGTATTTCATCTTCTGCCACGTATCTCCTGATCATCTGATCTGCACACTTTTTAAACATATATGGCTCTTCCCAAAAATAGAACTTCACATCGTGAAGAAACCTTTTCCTTTGTTGATACGTCTTATCAATTTGCATCAAACCACAAGCTAAATGGTTAGCAATATCAGCGAACCAAGGGGTATTATGGACATGATTTACCTTTAGGATATGTTCCTCTGGAAATGTCTCCTGAATTGGTATAAGAGGAGAATTCCCTTCTTGTGGCTCTAATCTAGACAAGTGATCTACTACTTGATTTTTGACTCCCTTTCGATCTTGAATTTCTAGATTAAACTCTTGAAGTAGAAGTACCCATCAGATCAGCCTCGGCTTAGCGTCTTTCTTCGCAAGTAAATACTTAATTGAAGAGTGGTCCGTATAGACAGTCACTTTGGTACCTACTAGATAAGATTGAAACTTGTCGAAAGCAAACACAATAGTAAGTAACTCTTTTTCTCTTACCGTATAATTCAGTTGAGCTCCTGTTAGGGTTTGACTTGCGTAGTAGATGGGATGAAAAACTTTGTTCCTTCGCTGGCCCAAGACAGCTCCAATTGCGAAGTCACTTGCGTCACACATCAATTCGAATGGAAAATCCCAGTCTGGTGTGACGATTATGGGTGCCCTGACTAATCGACTCTTCAAATCGTTGAAGGCTTTTAAGCATTCCTTATCAAACTTGAATATAGAGTCCTTCTCAAATAATTTGCAAAAGGGTTTAGCAACTTTGGAGAAGTCCTTGATAAATCTTCGATAAAAATCTTTGTGGCCCAAAAATCTCCTAACACCCTTTATAGAAGTTAGAGGCGAGAGTCTCTCAATAACATCTACCTTTCCTTTGTCTACCTCGATCCCATGTATCGTTATCTGATGCCCTAGAACAACTCCTTCTCGTACCATAAAATGGCACTTTTCCTAGTTGAGTACGAGATTCGTTTCTTGGCATCGCCTTAATACCTTAGTTAGATTGGCTAAGCAATCATCGTAAGTATCTCTGTATACTAAAAAATCATCCATAAAAACTTCCAAAATTTTCTCAACCATGTCAGTAAAAATAGACATCATACATCTTTGAAATGCAGCAGGTCCATTACATAAACCAAATGGCATGCGTCTAAATGCAGACGTACCGTACGGATAGGTGAATGTCATTCTGTGTTGATCTTCTGGTGCTACTGTAAATTGATTATACCCTGAGTATCCATCGAGAAAATAGTAGTAATCTCGTCTTACGAGTCTATCCAGGATCTGGTCAAAGAACGGGAAAGGAAAGTGATCTTTCCTAGTCGCCTTGTTCAGCTTCCAGTAATCGATGCAAATTCTCCATCCCGTAACTATTCTAGTTGATATCAAATCGTTGTTCTCATTCTCTCTGACCGTGATACCTCATTTTTTTGGCACGCACTGGACTGGGCCTACCCATGAACTGTTTGAGATGGGATAGATGATACCTGCATCTAACCACTTGATGATCTCTTTTTTTACTACGTCCTTCATGATGGGGTTCAGTCTCCGTTGTCTATCGATCGTCCCTTTTTTGCCATCTTCCAGGATAATCTTGTGCGTACATACAGATAGACTAATACCGCGAATGTCGGCTATGGTCCATCCGATGGCCTTCTTGAATTATTTCAAAACTAAGATAAGTTTTTCTTATTGCTTAGTGGTCAATTCTGCTGAAACAATCACAGGCAGAGTAGAAGCGTTACCTAAATAAATGTATTTGAAATGAGAAGGTAATACCTTGAGTTCTAATTTAGGTGGCTCTTCGATCGACACTTTTGGTTAGGAATAGTCCCTCTTTTCTAACTCCAAAGATTCAAAATGAGATTGTGGATTAAATCCCCTTTGATTAGCTTCTAGCAAAGTTAAGTATTCATCCTCTGCTTCATCATTTGGAGGATCCAATGTCAAAATTCTTTCCAGTGGGTCCTCAACACAGTTGAGTTCCTTCTCCACTATTAAATCCTCTAAATTGGACACTGCAGAGCAATAATCCATTGTGTCAGGAAATCGTATAGATTTAAAGATGTTAAATGTTACCTGATCATCCTGAACACGTAGAGTGAGCTCGCCCTTCTGCACATCAATAAGGGTCCTTCCAGTTGCTAGGAACGACCTTCCTTGGATGATTGATACTTCTTTGTTTGCTTTAAAATCTAGAATTACAAAGTCAGTAGGAAAGATAAACTTATCTACACATAACAATATATCCTCGATTTTTCCTTCTGGATATGCTAAGGATCGATCTGCTAGTTGAAGTGTAACTGTAGTTGGTCTAACTTCTCCTATCCCTAACTTCCTAAATATTGACATAGGCATCAAGTTGATACTTGTACCTAAGTCACATAATGCCTTACCTCAATATGTTGCTCCAATGTTGCACGGTATGGTAAAACATCCAGGATCCTTCAATTTTGGGGGTAGTTTGTCTTGAAAATATGCACTGCATTCCTTCGTCAGAGCTACCATCTCAAATTCTCCAAGTCTTCGTTTCTTAGACAAGATATCTTTTATGAACTTGACATAGTTCGACATTTTCTCAAGTGCTTCAACCAACGAGATGTTGATGTGAAGTTGCTTGAGTACATCTTTGAAGGTAAGGTGGTGGTGGTTTCATTACTGGGACTGATTCTGGTTGATTCATCTTTGGCGGTAATTCTACATTTAACGACATTGTTAGTTGATCAAAATTAGCTACTCCTGAGGTTACTTTGTCGGGTTTTGTAGATTCTAGTTCTGGTGAAACTAGAATTTCAACACTTGGTTGAACTTCTTCTGAATCTTGAGCGTCAGCTGGCTCCTTTTCAACTTCGACAGTGTTGGGCTCTACTGTCTTCCCACTCCTCAATGTCAATGTTTTTACAATGTTCCTTCCCTAGATTTCTCGAATTCTCCGTGTCATTAGTTAGAGTACCTTGTGGTCGGTTCTTGAGTTTAGTAGCAAGCTGGCCCACTTGATTCTCCAAATTCCTTAGGGTGGCGTCGTATTTCGCCATGTATGCCTTCAATAGATTCTCTAAGCTATTGGATGGTTCCGCTTGGGTTGGTTTCTGAACTTGCAGGGGGAAACTAGGCGGCTGAGTTGGTCTAGGTTGGGAGTAAGTGTTACAGGTTCTAGCCCCTTGATTACTCTAGGAAAAATTCAGGTGATTTCGCCACGATGATTTATAAAAGATGGATTGCAGTCCTTGCCTCCTTCAGTTTTGCTTTTGGTTACCCATGTAATATACGGATTTGGGGTTTGATGGACATTCTTCAAACAAATGTCCTTCCCCACAATACACATAGGCTATATTCTCAAATTGGTTAGGTGTTTGGGCTGCAAAACTGTTAGACCCATTAGTGGTAAGATTCTTGATGATATTAAAGATACCTGAGATGCGAGTGAAGTGAGAGCGTCCACTTCATGTATTCCAGCGACTCGTCTTCCTAACGCTGCTCGATTGGTTGGCTATTGATAATTGTTGCTGGCAATCCTCTCAATAATTTCGTAAGCCTCATTATAAGACTTAGAAAGGAGAGCGTCATTAGCAGAGGCGTCCACTACCAACCTCGTGTAAGCGTTGAGACCATTATAGAATGTCTTAAGTTGAATGCAATGTGGGATTCCATAATAAGGGCACCCTCGTAATAACTCTTTGTACCTTTCCCATGCCTCATATAGGGACTCATCATTCATTTATTGGAAGGCAGTGACCTCATTCCTCAACTTGGCATTCTTGCTCGGCGGGAAATACTTCATGAGGAATCTCTCGGCTAACTCTTGCCATGTAGAAATGGATTTTGGTGGCAATGAGTTCAACCAGGCACAAACTCTGTCCCTTAGCGAATATGGGAACAACTTCAGTCGTAATGCATTTTTGGGTACTCCGGCTAACTTGAAAGAATTGCTTACTTCCATAAATAGTCTTAAGTGAAGATGAGGATCTTCAGTAGGCATTCCAGTGAATTGGCCCATAGTTTGAAGCATCTAGAACATGACTGGCTTCAGCTCGAATTGTTGTGCCTCGATTTTAGGATTAAGATCGTTAAATATTGGCACGGCATACTGTCGTAAAGCTCTATCCCTATCATCAGCAATAAGGGTAGGATTCTGAGCAAGGTTTGCTCCGTTTCCTTGATTCATATTCTCAAATTTTATCTCTTTGGTCCTTTTCTAGTTCGCTTGTCTTGATCGCTGTCAAAAAGTTCGGTCTATTTCAGGGTCCACAGGGAGTAAGTCGATAATCTGGTCAATACTCAAAAACACCTAAAATAATCACAGAAAGATTAAGTAAAGATCTAAACAGGAAAATAAATAAACCAAAATGTAAAAACAGATTCACAAATAATGGCTTTTTTTTTAAATAGTCCTCGGCAACGGCGCCAAAAACTTGGAACGATGAAAATGTACTAGTGTATACAATCGCAACAAGTAATAAAGTGACAAGTAAATGTCGAGTTATCGTACCCACAGGGACTGTAAAAAGAAATATTTATGAAATTATGTTAAAATATTTAGGTTTAAAGATGATTAAAAACTAAGGGTTAAAAACTAAGTAAAAAAATTAAAAATAAAATGGTTCTAATGCACGATTTCAAATAAACTTTAATCAAGATGATATAATTGTGTTGGATTAATTACATTCCTTTAACTTAGAATTATAAAACTTCTGTTTATACTGCTACGAACAAGTTCATGGCAACTCGGCAATTTGCTAACTACTGCTCATACATACTTATTAAATTAATCAATCTCTTGAACATTTTCCAATGTCAATCCAAGCGATTAATCAATCTTCACAAGCATATAAAAGATCAAGTGAGGTAACAGAGTATTTCTACCTTGATACAGTTTAATCACAATAATCTTGCATGTTATGCAAGGCATATGTATCGCCAAATACAATTCTAACTTAACTTCAGCTACCTTAGAAGAATAAACATGCACTGATTAAGTATTGTGTCGATTAATTACAATTTCAATACGATTTAAGAATTAATTCATTAGTTTTCTAACAATTAATATTGCAAGAATAACTTAGGCATGATTTTACTTAATCAAGCATCTTACCGAGGCCTATAACAGCACAAACACAATTTCAATAATTCATGCAGACAAAATATAATCAACCAAACACAGATTAAATTCAAGCTAGATTAATTAAAATAACCATTTCAATAGCATAAATATTCATAAACATGTTTGTCAAAACAAAAACGAAATTTAAAGAGATAGGGAACAAGAAGCAAATCCGGTGTTTTTCCGTGGCTTGACTGATTTCTCCGTTCTTCGTTCTCCGTTCTCCGTTGTCCTCAGCTATCAAGGTGGCTTATGAACACTTTAATTGCTACTCAAAAATGGCTGATGAGGACGTCTTTCCTAAGAGAAGAAACTGGAACTTGAACAAAAGGGAAAATGGGAAGGGAAAGTTGAGAGAAAGTGAAAGGAAAAGAGAGAATAAGAGTGTGAGGGATGAGTTGAATGATCAGAAAGGGGTGGCTTTTAGAGCTGATTGTGGCTGCTAAAAATAGTAAATTCCATCAGCCAAAGAGACCCCCTTGGCCGGACACACACATGGCAAAGTTGAGAGATTCAAGTTTGTTAAAAATAGCCTGGGGCAAATCCATAAAGCCACAATTTTTGGACGGCTTTGAATACAAGGTTGACAATTCTTCAAGTGCTTCTTTGAAAGCTTGTTTAGTTAGCTAAAATGCTGATTTGGGTCAGCATATGGACGGTTATGGGCAGCCCAATTGGTGGCTGGTTTGGTTCACTTAGATTCGGTTCAACCAATGCAGTTCAACTGAACCATTTTTTCCATAATTAATTAATATAATTTATTTAGCCCAAATTAAATTGGGAATAAATTAAAATTAATTATATTATGAATTAACACACATTTTTGGACCATCTTAGGCTAGAAATAAATTTTCCTCGATGCTTCAAATTGCTTCTCGATTTTATTCTTCGAGCATTGTCTGTCGAGCCAATTTTCGCCCTTTGTGCGAATCTGTCGAAAATAGTCAAAATTAATCAAAATTAACTAGAAAATTAATTAAAATTCATCATGTTCATATTTTTAACATAATTTGATTATTTTATAATATTTAATTATTTTTCGAAAAGAATTTAACAAAAATAGCATGATTTTAAGTTAAAAGGGCATGTAATAATAACACATAAATTTTCGTGTTTCCACAAAGCCATGCCCCAGACATGGTCTTACATGGGATGTTTCCTGTACTGCCAATGTCATATCCCATATATGGTCTTACATGGGAGTTCTAATATCGGTGCCATGCCATGTCCTAGACATGGTCTTATAGGGGACCTCTTATCTCTGTGCCAACGCCATGTACCAGACATAGTCTTACGTGGGACCACTCATAACCTCAATAATTCCAATGCAATGTCCCAAAAATGGTCTTACATGGGATCTCATCCCCTAATGTCATGACATTTGCATCCGACACATTCCTAATGTTTCAACGAGACTTTTTAACACTGATTCTCTATCATCTCATACTTGAGTCAACATTAAATAATTTCAGAAAATAAGTACATAATTGCAGGAAAATAAAAAAATTAATAATAATTATTGAAATATTTCATTTATTTACTTTAAACTTACCTCGGTACAAAATACGATCAAATATAGCAACTTAGTCCTCAATCTTTTTCTTTCCTCGGTCTATCTCCGGATTTCATTCCTCTTGATCTATAATAGCAAATTTAGCTTATTTAATACCCACATTCATCAAAACAGTCCTTGACTCGAATTTTATAAAAATTACAATTTTGCCCTTAAATTTTTGCATAATTACATTTTTGCCCCAAAGCTTGGAAATTAAACTTCATCCCTTATTCATATGTTTTATGACATACTGAACATCTTTCCCTTCTATGGGAACATCAAATTCCCACTCTAACATTTGCTTATGAACATTAGGTATTTTTACCGATTTTATCATTTTACTCGTTTTCACTTAAAATTGCCTAGAAAAAGTTGTTTAACATAATTTCAAACTTCATATTCTACCATAAAACATCAAAATAAACACATTTCGCATATGGGTATTTTTCCAAATATGAGCCCTAGCATGATTTAATGGTAGAATAAGCTAAATTGAGTTACGAGGACTCTAAAAACGTAAAAAAAATAGTAAAAACGGCTCTTGGATGCACTTAGTATGAGCTTGAGAAAGTGAAAAAACCCTAGCTATGGAATCCCTTGAAGTTTGGGCCCTATGGAAGAAGATGAGCACATTTTGCCATCTTTTTCCCTTTTAATTGTTTTTTATTACCAAATGACTAAAATGCCCTTCATTAAAACTTTAGTTATTTTTATCTATGCATGCCCATTTTTTTCCATGAAAATCTAATGGTCTAATTACCATTTAAGTACCTCTACTTCAATTAAATCCTTTGTCATATACAGTTCATATTTACCCACTTTTGCAATTAAACCCTAATATGCAATTAAGATATCCAATCGCTGAAATTCTCCCAACTACCAACCGCAAATATTTCTCTACCAATTACCATTCAGACATGCAATTAAACTCTACCAACCACAACTATTTCTCCCAACTACCTTGAAATTCTAAAACACAAAATCTGAGCATATCTTCAAGTATCTGAATAACTCTCTCTGACTGACCATCAGTTGAAGGATGGAAAGCTATACTAAAACTCAACTATGTGCCCAAAGCTTCCTGCAATTTATTCCAAAATCACGAAGTACATCTCGGATCTCTATCTGAGATAATCAATAACGGTACTCCATGTAGTCTGACTATCACTGAAATATACAACTCAGCCAACTTGTCAAGTGAATAATCCATAAGAACTTGGATAAAATGAGCTGACTTCATTAGCTTATCAATCACAACCCATACTGCATCTTTCTTTTTCGATGTCAATGGCAGCCCTATCACAAAATCCATGGTAACTCAGTCCCATTTCCACTCATAAACTAACACAGGCTGCAATAAACCTGAAGATACTTGATGTTCGGTCTTTAACTGCTGACAAATCAAGCATCTAGAAACAAAATCTGAAATATCTCTTTTCATTCCTGCCCACCAGTACGGTTTCTTCAAATCATTATACATCTTTGTACTACCTGGGTGAATAGACAAAGAACTGCTATGTGCTTCCTGTAAAATCTTTTGAATAAGCTCATCATTCTTTGGTACACATATCCAATTTCTGAACATCAAACAACCATCAGAACCGATTCAAAAATCATACTCAACACCTGACTCGCACTGAGCTTTTTTAGCTTGCAACTCACTATCATTTTTCTGAGCTTTACAGATTTCTTCAAGTAACATCGATTTAGCTCTCAACTCAGCTAAAATAGAACCGTCATTTGATAAAGCCAAACTAGTATTCAAAGCTCTCAATGTAAATAAAAAATTTCTTCTGAAGGCATCAGCAACAATGTTTGCCTTACCCGGGTGATGGTCGATCACTAGCTCATAATCTTTAATCAACTCTAGCCATCTTCTTTGCCTTAAGTTCCAATCTTTCTGGGTTATCAAGTATTTCAAACTTTTATGGTCAGTGAATATTCGGCACTTCTCACCATACAAGTGATGTCTCCAAATCTTCAACGCAAATACAATGGCAGCTAGCTCTAAATCGTGTGTCGGGTAGTTTTTCTCATGTGACTTTAACTGTCTAGAAGCATATGCTATTACTTTACTTTCCTGCATAAGTACACAAGCCAATCCATTCAAGGATGCATCATTGTAAATGACAAATTCTTTAGCCAGTTCTGGCTGTACTAAAACAGGAGCTTCAGTCAACAATGCCTTTAACTTGTCAAAACTCTACTGACACTTCTCGGTCCATTCAAGTTTGACATCTTTTTGCAACAACCTTGTCAATGGGGTAGCTATCATGGAAAATCCCTTTACAAATCGTCTGTAATAACCAGTTAATCCAAGAAAACTTCTAACCTTTGACACATTTCTGGGTGGTTTCCACTTAACAATTACTAAAATTTTACTCGGATCAAATTTAATACCATCACCTGAGACAATGTGTCCAAAGAATCTGAATTCTTGAAGCCGGAACTCACTTTTGCTAAACTTGGCATACAACTGATTATCTCTCAAAATCTGTAAAACTATTCTCAAATGTTCGGCATGTTCAATTTCATCAGGAGAATAAATCATAATATCATCAATAAACAGAACTACAAACTAGTCCAAGTACGGTCAAACGATTCGGTTCATTAAATTAATGAATATGGCAAGTGCATTAGTCAAGCCAAATGGCATCACAAGAAACTCATAGTGACCATACCTAGTCCGGAAAGCAGTCTTCGGAAAATTTGACTCTTTAACCCGCAACTGATAGTAACCAAATATCAAATCTATCTTAGAGAACATAGTGGATCCCTTCAATTGATCAAACTGATCATCAATTCTAGGCAGTGGATATTTATTCTTTATTGTTACTTTGTTATGCTGCCAATAATCTATATACAACTTCATCAAACCGTCTTTCTTTTTCACAAAAAGCATTAGTGCGCCCTATAGAGAACAACTAGGCCTTGCAAAACCTTTATCAGTTAATTCCTTCAACTGAGCTTTCAATTCTTTCAATTCCAATGGGGCCATTCTATAAGGAGCAATAGAAATGGGAGTGGTACCTCGAACCAACTCAATACCAAACTCAACTTCTCTAATAGGAGGAAAAACCTTGCAATTCTTCTGGAAACACATCGGAAAACTCACAAATTACTGGCACTAATTCAATTTTCAACTCTGGATCTTTAGTATTCAATACAAAAGCAAGATAAGCTTCATACCTTTTTCTCAAACATTCTGAGCAGACATAACAGAAATCATGGCAAAAGAACTATCTGATTCATCTGAATTAACCCGGATAATATCACCATTTTTGTATTTCAACTCATGTATTTCTTTTTGCAATTCACTATCACATCATGAGCAATCAACCAATCCATACCAAGAATCACATCAAACTCATCAAATGGTAATAGCATAAGATCGGCCAGAAAACAGTGACCTCTAATCATCAAAGGGAAATTTTTACATACTTTGTCTACTAACACATACTTGCCTAATGGATTCGATACTTTAATCACAAATTCGGTAGATTCTATGGGCATGTTCATACTAGGCATCAATCTCGTGAAAACATAGGAATAGGTCGAACCTGGATCAATTAAAGTAATAACACTAGTATCATAGAGAGATAATGTACCCGTTATCCCATTGGGGGAGGATGCCTCTTCGCGAGCACTAATAGCATAGTCCTTGCGAGTGCTCTAGCATCTGGTCTAGCTACTGAGTCTCTAGACATACCCCTGTTCCTTGCTCCAACTCCCAGATTCCTTTATGGTCTTCCTCTAGTGGGCGCATTTCCCGATCTTGCACTCAGTATTACTTCTCTTTTCACTGTTTCAGGGCAATCCCGAATAAAATAATCTAGTGCACCACATCTGAAACAAGCATTTTCATTTGCTCGGCACTCACCAAGATGACATCTACCACATTTAGCACACTCTAGTCTAGGTAGTCGAGTACTACCCACACTTGAGACTGTAGTAGTCTGAGCTCTTGAACCCACAAATATTTTACCTCTGTTTTGGCTAGGATACCCGGCTAAAAAATTCAATCTAATAGAGAACTCTCTATGCCTCTTGGATGTAGACTGAAATGATCTGGTCATCTGCCTCCTCTTGATGTCTTAAACCTCAATTTCAGCTTTGCCCTTTTCTTTTTCTTTTAACAACTCCTCTGCCTTACGGGCTCTTTCAACTAGAACAACAAACTCTTTTATCTCTAGAACGCCAACTGATAGTCAGATATCATCATTGAGCCCAACCTCAAATCTTTTGAACATGATAGCCTCTGTAGACACACGCTCTCGAGCATACTTGCTGTGTCTAAAAAATTCACGTTCATACTCGGTTACAGTCATCTTACCCTACTTTAACTCAAGGAATTCTTTTCTTTTTTGGTCAATAAACCTCTAACTGATATACTCTTTACGAAACTCCTCTTGAAAGAAATCCCAAGTAACTCTCTCACTCAGTACAACTGAAATAAGAGTCTTCCACCAATGATAGGTCGAATCTCTAAGGAGTGAGACAACACACTTCATGCATTCCTTAGGTGTACAGGATAACTCATCAAAGACTCTGATAGTATTCTCTAGCCAAAATTCTGCTCACTCTGCATCATCATCTTTAGTAGCCCGAAACTCTTTAGCCCCTTGTTTTATGATCTTATGAACTGGTGCCCTTTCTCTTATAACTGTACTTGTGACTGGGGGAGCTACATGGGGAATTGGAGAATCATGAGGGGGTGGAGGTCTAACAGCCAGATTCGTACGAACGAACTCCGTAAACCATTCATTCATAGCTTGGAAGAAGGCTTCTCGAGCCCCTCCTCCCTGACTAACTGTAACGGGCATTTCACTACTATCTAGTGGCACCCTCCCTTCTGTGGGAGTGGGCGTGTTACTTTCTACATCATCTGCACCAGCTCGTTTGGGATTCATAACTATAAAAGAAAAACATTTTAAAATCGTCAAGAGTCGTCACACTATAAAAATAAAGTATGGTATGTATAGCTAGACTCTTATTCATACTGAATATTCTGAGAACTGACTAAAATCTCGCTCTGATACCAATAAATGTAATACCCCTTACCCGAGACTGTTGCCGAAGTCGAGCACGAGGCATTACTTGACTTAACTTACTAGATTGGAGCATAAAAATTTTCTTTTAAAATTTAATTCAAACACGTTCAATTAATATGTCCCTAAAAAGGACCCTCGAGACCCTAAAACATGCAACAAAAACAGTTTGGGTCTAAATCGGGAACATTAAAAGTTTTCTGAATACTTAAACAAATCAACATAATTTATTTCACTATTTACAATAAAACTATCCACTCGCGTAATAGTCACTAATTTAATTATAACACGAGTTAAGAAACTCAAAATTTAGATCTATAAATTTTCCCTGAAACTAGACTCATATATCTTCTTATCATAAAATTTACAGAATTTTTGGGTTAGTCAAAAAGTACATTTTATTCGTTAAAGTATCCCCTGTGTCACTATCCAATGGTTCTGACCTCTATTCACTAAAAACCAATTATCTCATTGTGCTAGCTTCATATGGTGCTTCTGCTTGTTTCTATTTAAAATAGACTCACTAAGGAATCTAGAAATATAAATTATAAATCATAATTATTTCTATACAATTTTTAATGATTTTCTAAATTCAAAATAGGGGACTTCAAAAATCATTCTGACCCTGTCTCACTAAAATTAAAATATCACAAAATACAAAATTTGTTTGCCTACACTGTTACTTTCAAGTAAAAATAGACTCGATAAGATTTAATTCTATATCTCATTCACTCTCTAATTCTATTTCTACTATGGTTGGTTATTTTTTAAATTCACATGCACGCTGCTGTCCAAAAACTGCTCCATTGCAAATTTTTACTCTTTTATAATTTCTTTGTATTAACTATCATTTAGGCGTACATAACACCAAAACATGCTCTTAAATAGTAATTTCAATAGCTAAACATTATCGAGTACTTACATGACATTCATTAGCCATATCATAAGGACACACACACAAAATGACTAAGTCCCTATACATGCCATAACTTAAAATGTTTTCAACCACAAAATACCGAGATGGTCTATTGATAGTGTGAAACGATCTCCGACGCCCTTATGATCCCTGAATTGGCTTGGAAATACTAAAAAAAAGAGATAAAGGAGTAAGCGTAAAGCTTAATAAGTTTACAAGTAAATAAATTACAACATTTATCATAAATAATAATACTCATAAATCATCATCAAGTATCATGGTCTTTTCTTCTTCTTTACTTACTCCCTTGCGTGTTTACTTACTTGTTTACTTAAATAACTCATGATCATCACTTCTCCTCCCTTGCTGAAATTTCTTTCTCAATTGATCACTGAAATATTCTTAACCCTTATAACTCACCTGAATATATTTATTCTGCTTTTACCTGAACTTTCATCTAACATAGTCTATTTAGTAGCCCGTTGAACCACTTGGAATACTAAGGATACTCGGGTCTCCTTTCTGATAATAACATGCCAAAGCCATGTCCCATACATGGTCCTACATGGGATGTTTCCTGTACTGCCAATGCCATATCCCAGATATGGTCTTACATGGGAGTTCTCATATCGGTGCCCATGCCATGTCCCAACATGGTCTTACGGGGGACCTCTCATCTCGATGCCAACGCCATGTCCTAGACATAGTCTTACGTGGGACCACTCATAACCTCAATAATGCTAATGCCATGTCCCAGAAATGGTCTTACATGGGATCTCATCCCCTAATGTCATGACATTTGTATCTGATACATTCGTAATGTTTCAACGGGACTTTTTAACACTAATTCTCTATCATCTCATACTTGAGTCAACATTAAATAATTTCATAAAATAAGTACATAATTGCTGAAAAAAACAACATTAATAATAATTATTGAAATATTGCATTTATTTACCTTAAACTTACCTTGGTACAAAATACGATCAAATCTAGCAACTTAGTCCTCAACCTTTTTCTTTCCCAGGTCTAACTGCGAATTTCATTCCTCTTGATCTATAATAGCAATTTTAACTTATTTAATACTCACATTCATCAAAATTGTCCTTGACTTGAACTTTGGAAAAATTACGATATTACCCCTAAACTTTTACATAGTTACAGTTTTACCCCAAAGCTCGAAAATTAAACTTCATCCCTTATTCTTATGTTTTATGACATCCTGAACATTTTTCCCTTCTATGGTAACATCAAATTCCCACTCTAACATTTACTTATGAACATTTGGTATTTTTACCGATACGTCGTTCTACTCGTTTTCACTTAAAATCGCCTAGCAAAAGTTGTCTAACATAATTTCAAACTTCATATTCTACCATAAAACATCAAAATAAACACATTTCTCATATGGGTATTTTTCTAAATATGAACCCTAACATGAATTAATGGTAGAATAAGCTAAACCGAGTTCTAAGGACTCCAAAAACATAAAAAATTAAAAACAGGGCTTAGATGGACTTACTATGAGCTTGAGAAAGTGAAGAAACCCTAGCTATGGAATCCCTTGAAGTTTCGGCCCTATGGAAGAAGATGAGCACATTTTGCCATCTTTTCCCTTTTAATTTTTTATTACCAAATGACTAAAATGCCCTTCATTCAAACTTTAGTTATTTTTATCTATGCATACCCATTTTTGTCCATGAAAATCTAATGGTCTAATTACCATTTAAGGACCTCTACTTCAATTAAATCCTTTATCATATAAATTTCATATTTACCCACTTTTGCAATTAAACCCTAATATGCAATTCAGACATGCAACCGCTGAAATTTCTTATCGCTATTCTAACACATGCATCCAATTAATCGGTAAATCATAAAAATTAATCACAATAAACTTTTGACTCCTTTCACATTAATTGGGGCTGGTAATCTTTTAATTATGTCCACCTTTTCTTTGTCAACTTGAATTCCTTTCTTTGAGATCTTTTGACCTAAGAAAATTCCATCATTGACCATAAAATGACATTTTTCTAAATTAAGGACAAGATTCGTCTCTTCGCATCTCTCCAGTACCTTAGCAAAATTACTCAAACAGATATCATAAGTGTTACCAAAAATAGAAAAATCATCCATGAAAACCTCGACAAAATTTTTGACCATATTAGTAAATATTGCCATCATGCATCGTTGAAAAGTTGCGGTGCATTGCATAAACCAAAAGGCATTCGCCTAAAAGCAAACATACCATACAGACAAGTAAAGGTTGTTTTATGTTGGTCCTCTGGGGCTACAACTATTTGGTTATATCCTGAATAGCCATCTAAAAAAAATAGAATTCATTACCTGCCAGTCGATCTAACATCTGATCCATAAAAGGCAACGAAAAATGGTCCTTTCGAGTGGCTTTGTTCAGCTTTCTGTAATCAATACAGATTCTCCAACTTGTAGCAGTTCTCATTGTAATTAACTCGTTATCCTCATTTTCAACAATTGTGATTCCACCTTTCTTCGGCACACACTGCACAGGACTTGCCCACGAACTATTTGGAATAGGATAGGTGATTCCTGCATCTAACCATTTAATCACTTCCTTTCTCACAACTTCTTTAATAATAGGATTGAGCCTCCTTTTCCCATCAATTCGAGCTCTTTCACCTTCTTCTAAAATGATTTTATGCATGCAAAATGAAGGGCTTATACCTCGAATATCAGCTATGCTCCAACCAATTGCTTTCTTAAATTTCTTTAGAACAACAATTAATCGCTCCTCTTGATCTTTTGTCAGTTCCACTGAAATAATCACAGGCAAAGTAGAAAAACCACCTAAATACACGTATTTCAAATTGACAACTAGGGTTGCATAAATTCTCTGACTTTCAACTCCAACGGTTCAAACCTTGTCGATTGAATATAATTTCTCGGATTGGCTTTCATCAAAGCCATGTTTTCTTCACTTTCTTCATCCTCCAAAGGGTCAAGATATAAAGCTCTCTCCAATGGATCTTCTTCAAAATTGCTTTCCAAAGAAACCAAGGTTTCTATCTCTTCCATAATTGAACACTCCTCTGCCGGATCGGGAAATTTCATTTCTTTAAGAACGTTAAAGGTTACCTGATCATCTTGAACTCGCATGGTGAGTTCACCTTTGTACACATAAATTAACGTTCTTCCCATGGCTAGGAAAGGTCTCCCAAGTATGATCGGCACTTCCTTGTCTGCTTCAAAATCTTAAATAATAAAATCAACAGGAAAAATAAATTTATCAACTCTTACCAAAACATCCTCGATCTTTCCTTCGGGATATGCTAAAGATTGATCCTCTAGCTGAAACGTCACAGTTGTAGGTCTTACTTCACCTTTTCC
This sequence comes from Gossypium raimondii, assembly GCF_025698545.1. Lineage (NCBI taxonomy): Eukaryota > Viridiplantae > Streptophyta > Magnoliopsida > Malvales > Malvaceae > Gossypium > Gossypium raimondii. The sequence goes on from NC_068571.1 coordinate 23,329,899, forward strand.
TAATATCTTGAAAATAGACTTAGGCATCAAGTTGATACTCGCTCCTAAGTCACACAAAGCTTTACAATAGTAAGATTCACCAATGTTATAGGGTATAGTAAAGCTTCCTAGGTCTTTCAATTTCGGTGACAATTTGTTTTGCAGGAACGCACTGCATTCCTTTGTCAAAGCAACAGTCTCATATTCACTCAGTCATTTATTCTTGGACAATATATCCTTCATAAACTTCACATAATTTGGCATTTGTTCTAAAGCCTCCACCAACGGAATATTGATGTGTGACTGCTTTAGAACATCCAAAAACTTCTTGAATTGCATCTCCTATTTCTACTTGTGTTGCTGCAATCTTTGCGGATATGGAGGTGATGGAACTTTCGGTTGAACCGGTCAACTTTTCTGAGTAAGTAAATTTGCATCCAAAGAAGATGTTAAAATATTTGAATTCACTAGGTTAGGGTTTACCTTGTCAAACGATACAGATTCTGATTCCTTTGGTGTAGGAACTTTAACAGCTGGTTGACTTTCCTCCTTTTCAACATGCTCATCATCGACATCAATCAATCGGGGTGCCAGAGTCTTTCCACTTCGCAATGCCACTGCCTTGATATGTTCTTTACCCAAATTTCTTGGATTCTCAGTACCGCTCGGTGAGGTTCCTTGCGATCTATTTTGAAGCTCCGTAGTTAACTGACCAATTTGGTTTTCCAAATTTTTTAGTGTTGCTGCTTGGCTTTGGATCAAAGTTTCATTCTTTACCATGTACGCATTCAACAAGTTTTCCAAACTGGTTGATGCCTCAGCTTGAAGTGATTTTGGAGCTTGCTAATTAAACCCTTGAGACTGGTTGGGTCTTTACTGCAATAAGTTATTGTTCAGTCCATTTCCTTGGTTGCTCCAAGAAAAGTTAGGATGATTACGCCATAAAGGATTGTAGAAGTTGGACTGGGGTCCTTGTCCACTCCTATTTTGATACTGGTTCCCCACATAGTACACTAACCGGGATTTGCTGAACAATCTCAAAAGAATGACCTTCCCCACAGTACACATAAGAAATTACTTCAAACGGACTTGGTGGCTGAGCTACAAAATTATTAGTACTATTAGCGGTTAACTATTTTAACATAGAGAAAATAAACGATACCTAAGCCGATAACAAAGTGAGAGAGTCAACTTCATGAACTCCAGTTACTCGTCTTCCTTAAGCTGTTCGATTTGTTGTCTATTGATAGTTATTACTCGCGATCCTTTCGATGATCTCATAAGCCTCATTACAAGACTTAAACAAAATTGCACCATTCGTGGAAGCATCTACCATCAATCTTGTATGTGCATTGAAACCGTTATAGGAAGACCATTATAGGATGTCTCCAACTAGATATAATGAGGAATCCCATGACGAGAACACTTACGAAGTAACTCCTTGAATCGCTCCCAAGCCTCGTACAAAGACTCGTCATCCAATTGTTGGAAAGTTGCGATCTCGTTCCCTAACTTAGCATTTTTGCTAGGTGGGAAATACTTAACAACAAATCTCTTTGCTAATTCTTGCCATGTAGATATGGAACTTGGTGGCAATGAATTGAGCCATGCTTGTCTTTGATCTCGCAACGAGTACAGAAACAACTTCAACCTCAGTGCTTCTTCAGCCACACTGGCTATCTTGAATGAATCACTCACCTCCATAAACAATTGAAGGTGGAGATGTGGATCTTCTGTGGGCATACCACTAAATTGGCCCACTTTTTGTAGCATTTGAAACATCATTGGTTTCAATTCAAACTGGGTTGCCTTAATATCTAGCCTTCTAATTCCTGCGTCTAACTTGCTAAAAAGTGGCACAGCATATTGTCTGATGCATCAATCCCTATCATCAGGAATGAGGATGGGATTTCGTACATAATCAGCTTCATTACCTTGGTCTTGATTCTGATTTCCAAGATCCATCTCGACTTGTCTTTGAGCTGTTTGTTCACGTCTTCTTTGTCTAAAAGTTCGCTCAATTTCAGGGTCTACAGGGAGTAAATCGATAATTCGATCTATGCTCATAAACACCTGAGAAAAAAATCACAAAAATTAAAAAGAATAAGTTAATAATGTTAGAAATAAATCAAATTGACAACAAATAATTTCATGAAAAAAATGACTATGGCAACAGTTGACAATCCCCAGCAACGAAGCCACAAACTTGTAACGCTCGGGTTTGTCCAAGTGTACACAGTCATTATCAAGTAATAAGTAAGTATCAAGTTATCGTCTCCACAGGGATTGTATTTGTGCTAAGTCACTTAATTTGTAAAATTATATTAACAATTTGAAAAGTAAAAACAAAATATAGTTGAGAAGTGGTATAAACTAGATGTAATGATCCCTAATGTAAATTATCCTAATATGCAAATTATATGAATGAAATAGATTTTAGCAAAATTTAACACAATTTACAACAATTATAACATAAATAAACTAGGACAATTACTTTAATTAAACTTAATTTATTATCATCATGCTTAATAATATTCGAAAATACATTCCATGGCAACTCGATCTTTCATGAGTTTGGAAACCAAATTAGGTCCTTTCGGAATTTTTTACTTAGTAAATATGTATTTTACTGATCCTTATTTAGTAAGTGTTTCTTAGCATTCGTGTAAGGTAATAGGGATGTGTTAGGTTTGAAACAATTTAATCACACAAATCTAAAAACTACGTAGATAACAAAGCCTGGTTAGGGTTGTTATGCAACCTACAATTTAATTGGGTTAGGATCTAAATTGAGCATTTACATTTCAATTGCACGTCCATTAGCCGTCATTTGGTTACGATCGCTCAGCTGATTTAGGTGCATTTCAATCATGTATGAACGAAATACAGATTTGGTTTTAATTGAAAACATGATCGATTGAGGCACAAACATTATAAACATGAATCAAATAAATATTATTTAATCAAAATAATCATCCTAGCTTATATGAAATTAAGCTATCATTGTTGTAAAAAAGGACATAGAACTCATAGAAAACATATTTTAATTAAATTAAAGAAAAGAAAGATTAAATCCAATTCAGAGTGGCTGTGACCTAAGACTCTAACTGACAAGGCTCCTTCGCTTCTTTGCGTTGCTCCTTTGCTGATGGTTCTCCAAGGTGGCCGACTAAGGGCTCTTTAAGAGGCTAATTTGCTAAAATCCTTATGCAAGGATGATGATAGGCGTGAGAGCTAAGAAATTTGAGAGAGAGGATGAGAGATGAGAGATGTGAGGGATGTGGGATAAAGTGAGAAATGAGCTCTTATTTATAGGTGAGGTAAGGGAGCTAGTTTGCTAAAAATGGGCGTGTCCATCCTTTGAAACCTCCTCCAAGAGTGGTCAGCCATGAATTGAGGAAATGTGGCTGATTTTTCATTGATTTTTGGTTCATTTGAATGCCACAACAACTCATGACTAAGACTCGGTCTCCAACAAATGTTCAGGTAAATCTCTAATTTCTTCAACTCTTCAAGGGCCTTGTATAATTAAACCAAAAATTGGTTTACAATCAGCCATGTGCAGCCAAAAATTGGGTTGACTTGGTCCCCACTTTGGACAATTTGGCAATTAGAAGAAAACTCTCAAACTTGTCAAAAATAGCAGATAGTTTAGAGGACCAAATGACTTAATTTAACCACTTTAGTTAATCAATTTACTTTATTAATTAAACCCAGTTTTATTAATGAAATATTTCAAATGAATTATCAAAATATAACATTATATTTTATTATTTAATTTAATCATCGTGGCCCACTTCATAGCTTAAAAATATAATATGTTTAAATTAATATAAAATAAGCCATTTTATGCATGAAAACTATATAATAAAACATAAAATCACATTTTAATAATTTCTATGTCCTAATTTCATATTTTCACATATTTCATTAATTTATTAAACAATTACTTGGTTTTAACAACAATTTTAAGTAAAAAGGTGATGAATTATATAGGAAAAATCTTATATATTTTTCCGTTTACACCATAGAACCAAAAAAATGCAACCGAACCCTAGCTCCTCTTTCCATTGAAGAATCGATTGAAGAAGAATAACTGGAAGAAGATGATGTCTTTTTCTTACTAAATTTTTATCTTTATTTACCTTTTTACACTTTTAACCTATTAAAGCATTCATAATTTCAACAAAACCAATCCATGAATATCCACTAACTATATAAATGGTCTATTTACCATCTTAGTCCTTTCAATTTAAAGTTTTATAGCTACTTAATACCTTTAACTACTAGAACTCCACTTTTGCACCATTTACGATTTAGTCCTTTTCACTTAATTAAGCATGCAAGCGTCAAAATTTCTTAACGAAAATTAAATACGACCTTACAAATAAGCCATAGACATTAAAATAATAATAAAATAAATATTTACTCATCAGATTTGTTTTCCCAAAACCACTATTCTGATTTCACTGAAAACGGGCTGTAACAACTCTCCCACTAAAGGAATTTTCGTCCCCGAAAATCTCTCTAGAAAAATGGTTCTAGTATTGCACTTTCATAGCTTGTTTCGGTTCCCTGGTAGCTTCTTCTACACTATGTCATTTCCAAAGAACTTTTACTAAAGCTATGTTTTTATTTCACAGTTCTTTAACCTCTCGAGCTAGAATTCTGATTGGGTCTCCACCTTATGTCATATTTGGCTGAGTCTTAACGTCAATAGGTGAAATTACATACGATGGATCTAATCGATACTGTCGTAACATAGATACGTGAAATAAATTGTGAATCTTTTCTAACTCTGATGGTAAAGCTAATCCGTAAGCTACCGGCCTGATTCTTTCAATAATCTCATACTGCCCTATAGATCGCGGAGTAAGCTTTTCTTTATGATCGAATCGGAGAACTTTTTTCTAGAGCGATACTTTTAAGAAAAATTTGTCACCAACTTGAAATTCAATGTCTTTTCTTTTCAAATCTGCATAAGCTTTCTATCGATATGAAGTTTCTTTTAAACTGTCTCGAACTACTTTAACCTTTTCTTCAGTTTCTCGTATCAAGTCAACCCCATGAAGCTTTTTCACACCGAGCCAGTCTAATACAATGGAGTTCGACACTTTCAACCATATAAAGCTTTGTAAGCTACCATCTTTATGCTCGATTGAGAGCTGTTGTTGTGTGCGAATTCAACTAAGGGTAGAAATCTCTTGCAATACCTTTAAATTCTAAAACACAACATCGAAGCATATCCTCGAGTATCTAAATCACTTGCTCAGATTGACCATCGGTCTGAGGATGAAACCAGATACTAATATGAAAACGAGTACTTAGAGCCCTATATAACATGCTCCAAAATCGATACGTAAACCGCGGATCCCTATCAGATATAATAGAAACTGACACCCCATGAAATTTGACAATCTCAACAACATATAACTCTACTAATATCTCGAGTGAATAATTCATACGCACTCTAATGAAATGTACAGATTTTATCAAATGATCAATAATGACCCAAGCAACATCTTTCTTTCTCAGAGATAAAGGCAGTTCCGATACGAAATCCATCGTGACACGTTCCCATTCCAACTCTAGAATCATCACTGGTTGTAGCAAACCAAAAGGTACCTGATGTTCAGCTTTAACTTGCTGACGTACCAAACATCTCGATACTAACTCTGAGATCTCACGTTTCATACTTGGCCACCAGTACATTTGTTTCAAATCACTGTACATTTTATTCCTACCATGATGAACAGACAAGCTACTATTATGAGCTTCCTGTAAAATCTTCTGAGCGAGATCAAAATTTCTCATAATGTAAATTTTGCATTTAAAACACAAACTATCATCGGACCCAATTTGAAAGTCTGAATCAGGAGTCGTCTCAATCCATTTCCGTTTAGCCATAAACACATCGTCACTTTTTTTAGCTTCGCAAATTTGCTGTAAAAACATCGGTCTAGCTTTCAACTCGACTAAAACTGAACCATCACCAATCAACATCAACCGCGTGTTCAATGCTCGCAAAGTAAACAAAGATTTCCTACTCAAAGCATCAGCAACAACATTAGTCTTTCCCGAATGATAATCAATGATAAATCAGTCCTTTAATAACTTGAGCCATCTGCACTGTCAAAAATTCAAATCTTTCTGTGACATCAAGTACTCCAAACTTTTATGATCTGTGAAGATATGATATTTCTCTTCGTACAAATAGTGTCGCCAAATAATCAAAGCAAACACAATCACTGCAAGTTCTAAATCATGCGTCGGATAATTCTTTTCGTGCCGATTCAACTATCTAGAAGCATACATTCTCACTTTGCCCTCTTGCATTAAAACACAACCCAATCCGTTTAACGAAGCATTACTATAGATCACAAATTCCTTACCCAACTCTAGCTTAACTAGCACCAGTGCCTCAATTAACAATGCTGTCAATCGGTTGAAACTTTGTTGACATTTCTCAGACCACTAAAACTTAACATCTTTTTACAACAGTCTTGTCAACGATGTAGCAATCATTGAAAATCCCTTGACGAATCTTCTGTAATATCTGGCTAGACCCAAAAAATTCTAACCTAAGATACATTTCCTAGAGGTTTCCAATCTACTACAACTGAAATTTTACTTAGATCAACTCTAATGTCTTCAGTTAATACAACATGTCCCAGTAATCTGACTTTTCGAACCCAAAACTCACATTTGCTAAACTTAGCGAATAATTGTTTTTTTGCTCAAAGTTTGTAAAACAAGTCTCAAATGCTCGGCATAATCTGCCTCATCTTATGAATAAATCAAAATGTCATTAATGAATACAACAACAAAATTGTCTAAGTACGGTCTTAAGATTCTATTCATCAAATCCATAAATACTGCAAGTGCATTAGGTAAACCAAACGACATCACAAGAAATTCATAGTGTCTGTACCTGGTCCTGAACACAATTTTCAGCACATCTGAGTCTTTAACTCGCAACTGATAATAACCAGAAAGAAGATCAATCTTTGAAAACACTATCGCACCTTTCACCTGATCAAATAGATCGTCAATACGCGGTAATGGATACTTATTCTTGATCATGACTTTATTGAGCTTCCGATAGTCAATACATAATCCCACAGACTCATCCTTTTTCTTAACAAATAGAACAGGTGCACCCTAAGAAGAAAAGTTGGTTTGAGGAAAACCCTATCTGTCAACTCTTGCAACATGCTTTCATCTCTTTCATCTCTTTAGGTGCCATTCTGTAAGGAGCTATCGATATCAAAAAAGTTCCCGGCACTAACTCAATAACAAAATCAACCTCTCTGATCGATGGTCATCTTAGTAACTCCTCTGGAAACACATTTCGATACTCACATACCACTAGAATCTTTTCTAGCTTTAACTCAGAAAATCTAGAATCAAATATGTAAACGAGATATGCTTCATAGCCTTTTCTAACATATTTCTATGCTGATATAACCGAAATGACATTAGAAAAACTATCTAGTCTATTTGAGTCAATCTGAAGCTTTTCACCATTCTGACACTTTAACACAATAAGGTTTCGTCTACCATTCACAACGGCATCATGCAAAGTCAACCAATCCATACCCAAAATCACGGTAAACAAATCAAAGGGTAGTAGCATCAAATGGGTTGGAAAGTTGCAACCCCGAATCATCAAAGGATAGTCTTTACAAACTTTATCAATCAACACATACTGACCTAGGGGGTTCATTACTTTAATCACAAATTTAGTGGACTCAACAGGTAATTTCTTATCTAACACTAAAGTTGTGCGTACATATGAATCTGTTGACCCTGAGTCAATCAAAGCAGTAACATCAGTATCAAAAATAGAAAATGTACCAGTGATAACATCTGGCGCTAAAGCTTCCTCTCTAGCACGGGTCACGTAAGCTCTAGCTGGGGCTCGTGCCTCAGATCTCACATCAGAGTCTTTTGTCCCACAACGAATATTTCCTATATTTCTAATGTTTTGTTGCGGTCTACCTCTCGCAGCTATATTGCTTGGATAGCATGAGCCTATTCTTTTTTGAACCTCCCTGGGCAATCTCGGTTAAAATGTTCATATGAACCACATTTAAAACATGCCCCATCTTTTATCTTACTCTCACTTAAGTGTTAATGTCCACATTGTTGACATTCAAGCTTGTTACTCGTAACACTACCTACATTCGCCACAGACGTAGCCTGGGGTTTTGAAGTTGCATGTTGTTTTCCTCGATCCCTACCAGAACAATCCATCGAAGCTAACGAACAGTTGTGATATTCTTTTGACTTCTTTGACGATAATTGATATAGTTTTCTCACTGATCTCTTACCCAAATCACAGGTCTCATAATTAGCTTTTCTTTTACCTTTACTCAATTCCTCAGCTTTATGCACTCGATCAACTAAAACAATATATTCTTTCAATTCTAGAATCTAGACTAATAGCTTTATGTCTTCATTCAGCCCATCTTGAATCCGTTTACACATGGCAATATCGGCTGATATACACTTTTGGGCATACTTGCTCAATTGAACAAATTTCCTCTCGTACTCAGATATTGTCATCCGACCTTGTTTAAGCTCAAGAAACTCTTTGCGTTTCTTGTCAAGGAATCTTTGGCTCACAAATTTCTTTCGAAACTCAGTTTGAAAGAATTCCCAGTCTACTCTCCTCTTGGTATAACTGAAACCAAGGTGTTCCACCACTGATAGGTTGAGTCTTTTAGTAATGAAATAACATAATTCACGCATTCAGCTGGTGTACAAGATAATTCATCAAAAACCCTAATCGTATTTTCTAACCATAACTCGTCTCTGTTCGGATCATCTTCAGATGTAGCTCTAAACTCTTCAACCCCATATTTACGGATTTTATCAACTGAAGGCTTGCTCAACCGTACTGGTTCAAAACCTGAGGAACTACAGGGACCGATTGGGGAACAAGTGGAGGTGAAGGTTGCTAAGCTATTGGGTTCATTCGTACGAACTCGGTAAACCACTCATTCATCATATGGAAGAAGGCTTCCTTAACCTCTCCTCCTCGACCCTCAGATACGGGTCTACTACTACTCGACGCTGCTCTGTGAATGGAGACTTTTGCGTTACTTTCAGCCTTATCAAAATCAGCTCAGTTGGATGACATTAACTATATGAAAGCATAGTTCAAATCGAGTCAGGAGTTATCGCACTATCACAGGTTATTTAATGGCATGTATTTCTAGACTAGTACACGTTACATTCAGTCCAAGAATTGACTAAACCATAGCTCTAATACCATTAAATGTAACACCCCTAGCCCATACCTGTCACCAGAATAAGGTTACGGAGCATTACCGTAAACGCATAACTTAAAACCATACATTTGAAGATATATCATTAATCATAGCATAGTCAATCCATACATAAGCAATTTTTCCCATAATCAAGCCTTCAACACCTTAGAAATGCTTAAGAAATGATTCAGGATTAAATCAGAAACATTTGAAACATTAAGCAAATAGTTAGAAAATTCAAAACTGCAGGGGTCACATGGGCATCTGGCCAGGCCATGTGACTAACGTCCATGTCTCAGGCCGTGTAACATTCGAAATAGGGACACACGACTGTGTCTCAACCTATGTCTGTGCTCGTGTAACTCTCTAACTTAGGTCACATGACCAACCCAAATGCCCGTGTTGTAGGCCATGTGTTAGGTCGTGTAACTGCCTGACTTACAACCTTTAGAACCTATAGGGGACACACAGCCATGTTGCATGTAGTGTGCCACGTATGGCGGAGGCACGTCCATGTCTTAGGCCGTGTGGACAATAAATCAACAAAAAAAAGCCATTTCCTTTACCCACCTCAAGCATGTACCTAAACACATTTGCGCGTATGACCAAAGCATAAAAGCCTACCCAAAACATGCATAAAAATGACCCATTCACTATACCATTATTCTATACAACCAATATGCCAATGAGGTACCTCAATCACAAACCATTAAATATACCTAAACATTTGCATATTTGGCCATACATCAACCATACACATCTAACTTATTTCCATACCAAAACTTACCACAATCGACCACATTGAAACTACACCATCACATACCAAATTGGTCATTCAAAACATGCATCAACCTAGCCATATTAACATCAACAAACAAGGAATCAAAGTACCATAAGTACATCACCCATAATAACATATACATGGCAAACATAATAACTAGAACATTAAACACAAGTCCACTTATTCATGAACATAGTACTAGTGAATTCATACTTTCCATGAACATGGTTATACATACTTTGATCAACATCAATTCATACCTTTTCATAAGTGCATAACATAATCGAATGGAAAACTTACTGTTCCCTCCCTTTACATGCCCGTTGAACCACTTAGAATAGTATCTGATATGCGGGAATGCTCACACAAAGTGTGCTAAACATATTGTCAAAACAATTCATTTTCCTTTTCCTTCACATCGTTGCTCACTCAAGCCATAAATGGGTTGACTCATAAAAGCTGACGGTCAGAATGTACCTACATAATGCCACTCACATAAGCTAATGAGTATCTACAACAAATGTCAGATGTCAGCCATCGGTAGGCCATTCAGGACCAGCACCCGAAACATGGTAACCCTAATGACATGTCATTTGTACCCTATATAGTCCTAAGATTCAAACGGGACTCGATAGTCATCGTACGTTGTTGGATTTCCATCGTTTCATGACATGATAAATAGCATAATATAATATATACCAAAATAACATTAAAATGTTATTTAAATAGACAAACTTACCTCGATTATAAAGATGTAAGAACGAGATCACTAATTTGAGACTTTAGCTTTTCCTCGATTTATATCCGTACGAGGTTTATCTTGATCTAAATAACCAAATTCAATCTGTTTAATATACGTACTATTCAATTTATTCCAAAATTCATACTTTTTCAAATTTAAATTTTGCTCCTAAAGTCTTAACTTCTTTACAATTTAGTCGTTAATCTCGTAAATGAAATTTTATGCACTTTCATCCACATATCATGCTAGCCGATTTACCTAAGCACTCATATCAAACCAAACAAACTATCATTTCATAATTTTATCATGATATTTTACTATTTTTACAAATAAGTCCCTAACTAAAAAAATCATCAAAAATCACTTTTCAAAAGTTAAAATATCAACAAGGACTCATAATCATTCATTAAACTTAAAATATCATGCAAACATGTTCATGGAAAAACCCTAATCCTTTAACAATTGTTCTAATTAGTCCTTAGGCTAGCTAGATTAAGCTACAACGATCCCGAAAACATAAAAATCATTAAAAATGGGATCAAAATACTAACCATGCAAGAAAAATAAAAAAATCGAACCCTAGCTCCACTTTCCCTTGAAGAATCGGTTGAAGAAAAATAAATGTTAGATGATGATGTCTTTTTCTTAATTTTTATCTTTATTTACCTTTTACACTTTTAACCTTTTAAAACATTCATAATTTCAACAAAACCAATCCATGAATATCGACTAACTATATAAATGGTCTATTTACAATCTAATTCCTCTTAGTTTAAAGTTTTATAGCTATATAATACCTTTAACTACTAGAACTCCACTTTTGCAGCTTTTAGTATTTAGTCCTTTTCACTTAATTAAGCATGCAAATGTCAAAATTTCTTAATGAAAATTTTATACAACCTTACTAAAAAGCCATAAACATTAACATAATAACAAAATAAATATTTACTCGTCAGATTTGTTGCCCCAAAACTGCCATTTCGATTTCACAAAAAATGGGCTGTTACATTTTCATCCTCAATTTCTCAAGAGATCTTCACACGTTTTAGTTCGAGTTAGCTCCATAGCTCTTCGATTTTGAAAAATTAAGGTTGGATTCTAACTTTTCTAATTAACCTAAGTGATATGTTTTTGCTATTCAAGATTTAAATGAGTTAATCAAGATTTCAATAAATCAATTATTTTTAACTTGATTTTGGCTTGAAAATGGTAGATATCATATTTCTTAGCCAAGCTTTTTTTAAAATTTAATTCCAACTCATTTTGATCTAATTAAAGGGTTTTAATTAGATCATTTTGTTTTTGGCTTGAAAATGGTAGATATCATATTTCTTAGCCAAGCTTTTGTTTTAAATTTAATTCTAACTCATTTTGATCTAATTAAAGGGTTTTTGATCTTGATTTAATGCACCCTTTATTAATTTGAACCAATTGAATGTTTTCTCCTTTTAAAAGATAACATAAGCTTGAATTTTCCAAAAAAATAGATCTATATAATTATTTAAAATTGATGGTTTAGATCTATAATTAGATTATATTTAGGATGTATGAAGTTGAAATCTAAGTTTAGAAACAAGGTTTTGAGTGGTTAAACACCTATTTCGAGAAAACTAGCTAACTTTTTGGTATTGTGAATGATGAGCTTTAATTTACAATTTTAGAGGGATCTAATTGAGTTTGTTGTTATTTATAATTCCCTTGTATTATTTTTGATGTGTATGTGAAGTGCCTACTCATTTGGGATCCTCCACAATCAAGGAGAAAGGGAAACAAAAGCTTACTTGAGCTTTGTTATGGAAGTAAGTTGCCAAGGTGAGTGATCTTGTGTGTTATAATTAATTCACAAAATAATGAGTTAAAGAGGGCTTAGGTGGCCTAATAATCTTATCTACGTCCTGAGAGTAAGTGTTCTTACTTGAACTTTGTTATTTTATAAGCAAGCTTACATGTGACTTAATATACCTTGTGAGCAGCTGGTTTTATGCACACACATTTGATATGAAAGTGTATTTTTCTCATTGAGCAAAGTGCTTCCACTTGAGGTGTATTATGTGAAAGCGACAAGTGATATGAACATGATAAGTGTGAGTGTGCATAAACCAAAAAATTAATGTGCATAAACCTTTGAAATCATTGGATATAATTGGCTTGCGATAGGATTTGAGTATAAACTCTCTCTATTTTTCGGCAGAATAACAATATCTCAAAAGTTGTATGAATAACTCTACCGGTTAAAACATTTTCCATTTAGAATTCCTTAATATCTTTTATTAATTCTAAAATCGTGATTCTTATTCAGTCGTTAGCTTTCAAAACATTATGCGTTGTAGAAGCTTTTTAAAAATAGTTTGTGTCCCTGTGGGTATTTTGCTAAAACATGTGCATTTCTTTTAAAACTCGTATTTGTTCTACCTCTAGCAGATATAAAACATAAAACAATATCAGTCAAAATTTTTAAGCAAAAAGTCATAGAGGCCTTTATTAGAGTAAAATACCCCAAATAAAACTTTAAAAACTTAATTAAGTACGAAACAGTGTAAAAAGGGGTCGTGTGGCCATACAGAGTCCTCCGCCGCTCCGATCCGCCTAAGTCTGGGGGTCTCCTGTACTGATAAATTAGAAGAGTGAGTTACGAAAACTCAGTGTGTAAACCCTTTATAAACAAGCAGATGAAAAGCAATCATAGTCTTGGCCTAAGCCAATTTCAGTAATAGCTTCAGTTTCAGTTAGGGCCTTAGCTCATTACAACACAGTAGTAGTCTCGCATTTGGGCCTTGGCCCATTACACTATCCATATTCAGTACAGTAACAAATATGCAATATCAAATCCTACCCAGCCAACCTCTACACTCTAACTTTATCCAACCCTACACTCTATTTGGGGATATAATCAATCCACCCATCCCTACACTCCAAAAAGTACCGAATGTGGCACTAGACAGTGGTTTGTAGCTGAACTGCCAGAACATTAGGCTCGAGGCCTTTTATTGCACTTCCTCCAAACAATATAAACCCATCCCCATGCTATGCATCATACAATCATGTCATGTCAAATCATAGTATCATACATGCATTTAGTACAATTTTACAACATGCTCAATATACAGTCATAATTATATATATCGTACATATATATAATAGTCATTTAGTCAATTAGGGGTATAGGTAAGCTTACCGACCCTACAGTAGGTCCACCATTGACTCAGGCGACCTGAGCAACCTTAGCAATAAAACAGTGAAAATGGGCCCACAAGCCCGTGACATTTTCCCGTGAGGGCCCACACGTCTGTGTGGCCCACACAGCCCAAAATGACCTTGGCCGTGTGGATCACATAGCCTGGCCCAATAATCCCACATGCCTGTATGGTTCACCTGTGTAGGCCCACATGCTCGTGTCGCCCACACGGCCCAATTCGGTCTGGCCCGTGTATCTCACACGACCAGCCTCGTCAAACACACGCCTGTGTTCAGCCACACACCCGTGTGGCGTTGACAATTCCACTTTTCATCTTTTCACTGATTACCAATTTTCAGTGTTGTGTTTGCACACCTGATACGATCTTTGGTACAAAACGCTCCTGAGATAAACACGCCTAAAAAAAATGGCAATTCCATGTCCAACATGAATCACACTTAGAACTAATACCACTAAAACAACAACAATCGAACTCCATTTATGTTGCTTACTGCCACTGCTCCAAAAAGATATAGCCTACGATTCTGCAGGTAAACCAAGTTTGATGCGATTTGATGCTGTCAAATCAAAATTCGACACAACAGAGGGTTAGGAACTTATCACAATTAAACAAATGAAATTTCTCCAAATCAATTGAGGCATAACCCCCTTTTACCAAAAGACTTACCAACTGAAAGCAACCCACGTTGAACAGGAGTAGCTAATTAAGAGAGAAGTCGACGAAAAAGGGAGAATAAGGGGGAGTCAAGAAATCAGCCAAGTGAACTGAGAAGAACCAACGCCAATTTTTCCCTTTTGAGAGAGAACCTGAAGAGTTAGGGTGGAGAAAAAACAAGGATTCGACAAAGGTTTTTGGGGAAAAGAGAGACTGAGGTGAGTAAATTAACAAAGGAAAATGAATCAGTAGGGACACAGAGTAGCAAATCAACAGCAACGTTGAAAGAAATAAAAGATGTAGTAGAAAACACCCAACAAAACAAAAACAAATTCGGCATTAAGAAACATAGAGCAGTCGACAGAAGAAAATAAAGTTTGAGAGGAGACAAATGCGAAGCCAAAATTTTTGAGAAAAAATGAACTCCCATTTGGCACAACCTCTAAACGCTCCCCTTAAACATCTCCTCAAAATTCTCCAACCACTCCACTATCCAAAACCCTTAACAATCGAAAACACCCTCATTATCCTCCTATAAAACTGGCCAAAACATCCCGACACTCCTCAAATACTCAAAATTTTGATCAAACTATAACACTCATATGACACAGGCAGTAAAAATAAATCCCCTTGATCGTACAGAGATTCAAACACAAGACCTCCAGCACACTAACACTCCACTTAACCATCAGACCAACAGGCCCATTCTAACATATTTTACCAACATATATTTATAAGCCTACTAATTAGAGATAAGGATTTATTCATTTAAAAACAAAAATTTGCCCAAGCTAAGGCTTGAACTTGGGACCTCTCAAACACTTCCCAGAGCACTTAACCACTAAAGCAGACATACAATTGTGTCACAAACATACTAAAAAATTATATAAGAGAATTTGGGGTGTTACAACTCTACCCCCTAAAAGAAAATTTTAGCATCGAAATTTTACCTGATCAGATTAGATGGGGATTCTGCTCATGCATTGTATCCTCAGACTCCCACGTGGCCTCCTCAGAGCTATGATTACGCCATAGAACCTTAACCACTGGAATGGATTTTTGTCTCAGAAATTTTACATCACGATCCAGTATCTGAACCGACTCCTCCTTGAAAGTTAGATCTGGTCTAACCTCAATCTCCTCTACTGGAACAATATGCGTGGGATCAGAACAGTAGCGCCTCAACATAGAGACATGGAACACGTCATGAATTTGATCCAATTCCGGAGGTAACTCCAACTCATAAGCAACTGGTCCCACTCACTGAAGCACACGATAAGGTCTAATAAATCTAGGGCTCAACTTGCCACTGCGACCAACTCTCGGTACCTTCTTCCATGGCGAGACCTTGAGAAAAACGAAGTCTTCCACCGAATACTCAATCTCTCGACACTTCAGATCCGTATAGGACTTCTGTCTATCTGATGTCGCCTTCAATCGGTCTCAAATCAACCTAACTTTATCCTCGGTATTAGAAACTAGTTCAGGGCCCAGAACACGCCGCTCGCCCAATTCAGTCCAACATGAAGGTGTGCGACACCTACGACCATATAATGCCTTTTAGGGTGCCATCTGAATGCTAGACTGATAGCTGTTGTTATAAACAAATTCTGCTAGCCGTAGGTAATCCTCCCAACTGCTTCGAAAGTCAATCACACAACTTCTCAACATATCCTCCAGTATCTGAATCACCCACTTTGACTAACTGTTAGTCTGAGGATGGGACGCAGTACTGAAGTCCAATCTTGTACCCAGAGCTTCATGTAGCTTTTTCTAGAACCGAGACATGAAACGAGGATCCCTATCAGATATTGTTGAAACTGGTACCTCATGCCGTCTCACTATTTCAGACACATACAATTTAGCCAGTTTCTGCAGAGAATAGTCAGTATGAACCGAAATGAAATGGGTGGACTTGGTCAATTGATCCACAATGACCCATACAGAATCCTTCTTAGTGGGTGTGAGGGGTAACCCACTAATGAAATCCATAGTTGCACCTGCCACTTCTAAAGCAGAATCTTGACTTGCTGCAGCAATCCCGAAGGTAGCTGATGTTCAGCCTTAAACTGCTAGCATGTCAGGCACTTAGCCACAAATATGCTTAAGACCTGGCCACTAGTATAACTCACGAAGGTCATGGTACATCTTATTTATGCTCGGATACATAGCATAAGGGCTGCTATGCTCCTCTATCAGAATAGACTGCCTTAATTCAGTATCTGTCGGTACATAGATTCTTTTAAGGAAACAGAGCACCCCTTCGCTCTTTAGTCCAAAATCCTCAGTATTCCTACTCTCAACTTGTCGAAAACGAAGACCCAACAACTCATCCTCTATCTGTTTACCCTTAATCTGCTCTATCCACGTCGGTTTAACTTGAAGTTCGGCCAATAGACTACCATCATCGAATAAACTAAGGCGAGCAAACATCAACCTTAGGTCAATCATAGCTCTACGACTCAGTGCGTTGGCCACCACATTAGCCTTAACAGGGTGGTGTTAAATAGTACAGTCGTAGTCCTTAAACAGCTCAATCCATCTACGCTGCCTAAGATTCAGCTGCTTCTGAGTAATGAAGAATGAGGTACTTGAGGCTCTTGTGATCAGTGTAAATGATACACTTCTCACCATACAAGTAATGCATCCAGATTTTCAGTGTTAATACAATTGCGGCCAACTCCAAGTCATGCGTCGGATAGCTCACCTCATGTGTCTTAAGCTGACGAGACGGGTACGCTACCACCTTACCCTCTTACATCAACACACATCCTAAACCGACATGTGATGCGTCGTTGTAAACAGTAAACTCTTTTCCAGACTATGGATGTATGAAAATAGGGCCTCAGTCAATACAGTTTTGAGTATCAAAGCTCTCTTACTACACATTAGTCCAGTTAAACGGCACACCTTACGTAGCAGCTTAGTCAAAGGTGTTGCAATCAGTGGAAAACCCTCTACAAATCGTCTATAATACCCTGCCAGTCCTAGAAAACTGTGAATCTCAAATACAGTCTTAGGCTATTTCCAATCCAACACCGCCTCAATCTTCCAAGGATCAACCCTAATCCCCTCAGCAAAAATGACATGTCCCAAAAACTTTACTTCACGTAACCAGAACTCACATTTACTAAACTTGGCGTACAGTTGATTTTCTACAGAATCTGTAGAATCAATCTGAGGTGTTCATCGTGCTCACCCTCAGTTCTCGAATACACTAGTATGTCGTCAATAAATACCACCACGAACTGATCCAGATAGGGCTAGAACACTCGGTTCATCAGATCTGTAAAAGCTGCTGGTGTATTCGTCAGTCCAAATGGCATCACTAGGAACTCGTAATGATCGTACCGAGTCCTAAATGCTATCTTATGCACATCAGTCTCCTTAACCCTCAACTGGTGATATCCCAATCAAAGGTCAATCTTGGAGAAAACTGAAGCACCTCAGAACTGATCAAATAAATCGTCTATCCTCGGTAAGGGGTACTTATTCTTTATGGTAAACTTGTTCAGTTGCCGATAATCAATACACATACGCATGGATCCATCCTTCTTTTTCACAAATAGAACCGGTGCTCCCCATGGAGAAACACTAGGGTGGATGAACCCACGATCAAGTAACTCTTGAATCTGAGCCTTAAGCTCCACCAGCTCTTTCGGTGCCATTCTATAGGGAGCGATTGACACTAGAGCTGTACCAAGACGGAGCTCAATCCCGAACTCTACTTCACGACTCTGAGGTAACCGAGGTAGCTCTTCAAGAAAAATGTCTGGAAAGTCCTTAACCGTCCTGATATCCTTAACTGAAGAAACCTCAGAATCTGAAACACTGATGTAGGTCAGATACGCTTCAAATCCCTTACGAACCAACTTTTTCGCCCTCAATGCAGAAATCACATTCAATAAGTAGTTCCGACGTTCCCCGATTACGACTACCTTGCTATCCTCCTCAGTTCTCAGTACAGCACTTTTTGTTGCACAGTCTAAACTCACTCGGTCTTTGACCAACTAGTCCATTCCCAGTATCAGATCAAACTCTCCAAAAGGCAGTTCCATCAGATCATCCAGAAAAATAGCCCCTTGAACTTCTAAAGGAACGTCTCTAAACAACTTATTTACCTTTACTAATTGTCCCAGCAGACTAAGTACAGTGACCTCACTCGTACTACTCTCAACTAGTATACCCAAGTTTTCAGATACTGTACAAGCTATATAGAAGTGAGTGGATCCTATATCTATCAGTGCAGTATAAGGTACATTATAAACAAAGAATGTACATGTAATGACGTCTAGAGCATCACCATCCTCTCGACGACGTATAGTATAAACTAGAGCCGACTGCCTCACCTCAGTATGTCCAGCACCTCTGCCCGATGCTCTCTGACCACGACCCAAACCATTACCACCTTTGGCCTGACAATGGCCTCTCGGTGGCTGCTGAACTGCTCTCGGTGGTGGTGCAATACCACTGCCTGAGCTTGCATGTAATCGGACTTCCGTGGATACTCTCTAATACGATGCTCTAGAGAACCACACCTTAAACATGCCCCAATTCTATTCTAACACTCGCCCTGATGGCGTCTACCACAATCAGTACACAAGTGCTATCCAGTAGCAGTAACGGGAGCCCTAAGTCTGATTGACCCATCAACTCTCGACTTTTTCTTAGTCCTTTGAACGGAACTCGAAGGACTCGAATCCCTCTTATCCCTACCTCTCTCTGTCACGGTTCTGCCACTCAGTGCGCTTCACTTCCTTGGTGATCTTCACCTTATCAACCAGTACAGCAAAATCCCGCTCCCTCTGTGGAGCTATCAGAACCCTCAGATTATCCTTGAGGCCATCCTCGAAGCGAACACATAGCTTATACTCAGTCAACACCGTACCATGCGCATAGTGGCTCAGTCGTAAAAACTTGGCCTCATACTCAGCCATTAATCTGTCCCCCTAAGTCAGATTCAAGAACTCTCTCCTACGGGCATCCACATAGCTGGCTCCAACATGTTTCCCCTGGAAAGAAGTCTTAAAGAACTCCCAGGTCAAACGATCAGGCTGAGTGCCCTCCTTCAAAGTGAGCCACTACTGATAAGCCTTATCATGCAGCAGCGATATAGCGCCCTTCAACTTCTTCTCAATGGTGCAGTCCAAGTCGTCCATAATCCTCTCTGTGGCCTCAATCCAGTATTCTGCCACATTAGGGGAAACTCCAGCAATACCGATGAAAAGCTCAGCTTCGTTAGACCAGAGTCATTTTGTAACTGACCTGCGGCCTTCAGCTCCAGTATTGGGCCCAGTGACCCACTCTAGAATCCTTAACATGGCTTGGGATAGTGCGTCGTCCCCAGCTGCACAATCATGAGACCCAATTTTGGTTACGGGTGAAGTCGATGTCTTACTTGTTTCCAAATTAGGCAAGTTGCTAGAAAATGACGACCCAGTTCGAGCACCTCTACGGCCTCTACCACGGCCTCTTGTACCTCGTCTACGAGTACCTCTTATGCTTATTGCCTATTTGTGTTAATCTATATTTACAATTTTATGCATCAGTTTACAGTTCCAGCATTTATTAACAAATATTTTATGAAAACAGTATCAGAAGTGTAATGTTTGTTTTCGTACAACGCAGTGTCTATTAATTTTACTACAGTATTACTATACACTAACTTAAGTGTTTTCAGTACAGTCTATCTATAGTAGTCTCAGTATCTACTACCTATAGCAATTTCAGGATATACTATCAAAAACAGTTTGAGAAAACTAACTGGATCGACTCCAGAGACTCGGTGTACCACACGTTTAGTAAAACCATTTAGCAATCAGTTCTCAAAAATCACGTCTTAAAAACCCACATCCACAGTCGAGTTTTGCAACCTAGCTCTGATACCACTAAATGTAACACCCATGACCCGGCCTGGATGTTATCGCTGAATCTGGTGATGTCGCATGGTAGTGCGTTAGAAAACCATAGCTTTGTTAAAACATTTTCCGTTTAGAATTCCTCAATATCTTTTATTAATTCTAAAATCATGATTCTTATTCAGTCATTAGCTTTCACAACATTATGCATTGCAATAGCTTTTTAAAAACAATTTGTGTCATTGTGGGTATTTTGTTAAAACACATGCATTTCTTTTAAAACACGTATTTGTTCTACCTCTAGCAGATATAGAACATAAAAAATATAAGTCCAAATTTTTAAGAAAAAAATCATAGAGGCCTTTATTACAGTAAAATACCCCAAATAAAACTTTAAAAATGTAATTAAGTATGAAACAATGTAAAAAGAGGTCGTGTGGCCACCACAGAGTCCTCCGTCGCTCCGATCCGCCTAAGTCTGGAGGTCTCCTATACGGATAAATTAGAAGAGTGAGTTACGAAAATGAGTGTGTAAACCCCCTATAAACAAGCAGACAGAAAGCAATCATAGTCTTGGCCTAAGCCCATTTCAGTAACAGTTCCAGTTTTAGTTAGGGCCTTAGCCCATTACAATACAGTAGCATTTCGCATTTGAGCCTTGGCCCATTATAGTATCCATATTCAGTACAGTAACAGATATGCAATATCAAATCCTACCCAGCCAGCCTCTACACTCCAACTCCGTCTAACCCTACACTCCATGTGGCGATATAATCAACCCATTCGTCTCTACACTCTAAAAAGTACCGAATGCGGCACTAGACAGTGGTTTGTAGCTGAACTACCAGTGAATTAGGCTCGAGGCCTTTCAGTGCACTTCCTCCGAACAATATAAACCCATCCCTATGCTATGCATCATACAATCATGCCATGTCAAATCTTAGTATCATACATGCATTTAGTACAGTTTTACAGCATGCTCAATATCCAGTCATAAATATATATATCGTACATGGATATAATAGTCATTTAGTCAATTAGGGCTGTAGGTAAGCTTACCGACCCTACAGTAGGTCCACAGTCGACTCGGTCGACCCGAGCAATCTTAGTAATAAAATGGTAAAATGGACCGACAAGCCCATGACATTTGCCTTTGTGGGCCCACACGCTCATGTGGCCCACACAGCCCAAAAATGGCCTTGATCGTGTGGATCACACAGCCTGGCCCGATAATCTCACATGCTCGTGTGGTTCACACGTGTGGGCCCACACGACCCAATCAGGTATGGCCCGTGTATCTCACACGACCAGCCTCATCAATCACACGCTTGTGTTCAATCACACGACCTACCGCACGGACGACCATACGCCCGTGTTGCATCGATAGTTCCACTTTTTTACTTTTCATCGATTATCGATTTTTAGTGCTGTGTTTACACACCTGAAACGATCTTTGGTACACAACACTCCTGAGATAAACACATCTAAAACAAATGGAAATTCCATGTCAAACATTAATCACAGTTAGAACTAATACCACTAAAACAACAATTGAACTTTATTTTATGTTGCTTACCCTCATTACTCCAAAAAGATGTAGCCTACGATTCTGCAGGTAAACCAAGTTTGATGCGATCTGATGCTGTCAAATTAAAATTCAACACAACAGAGGGTTAAGAACTTATCACAATTAAACAAATGAAGTTTCCCCAAATCAATTGAGGCATAACCCCCTCTTACCAAAAGACTTACCAACCAAAAGTAGCCCACGTTGAACATGAGTAACTAATTAAGAGAGAGGTCGACGAAAAAAAGAGAATAAGGGGAGTCAAGAACTCGGCCTAGGGAACTGAAAAGAACCAACGCCAATTTTTCCCTTTTTAGAGAGAACCCGAAGAGTTAGAGCGGAGAAAGAACAAGGACTCAGTAAAGGTTTTTGGGGAAAAGAGAGACTGAGGTGAGAAAATTAGCAAAAGAAAATGAATCAGTAGGGCCAGATAGTAGCAAACCGGCAGCAATGTTGAAAGAAATGAAAGATGTAGTAGAAAACACCTAACAAAACAAAAACAAATTTGGCACTAAGGAACACAGAGTAGTCGACAGAAGAAAAGAAAGTTTGAGAGGAGACAAATGCCAAGCCAAAATTTTTGAGAAAAAATGAACTCCCATTTGGCACAACCTCTAAACATTCCCTTTAAACTTCTCTTCAAAATTCTCCAACCACTCCATTATCCAGAACACTTAACAACCGAAAATACCCTCATTATCTTCTTATAAAATCGGCCACAACATCCCCACACTCTTCAAATACTAAGAATTTTGGTCAAACTATAACACTCATATGACACAAGCAGCAAAAATAAATCCCTTGATCACGCAAAGATTTGAACTCAAGATCTCCCTCACACTAACACTCCACTTAACCACCAGACCAACAGGCCCATTCTGACATATTTTACCAACATATATTTATAAGCCTACTGATTAGAGATAGGGGTTTATTCAATTAAAAACAAAATTTGCCCAAGCTAAGGCTTGAACTTGGGACCCCTCAAACACTTCCCAGAACACTTAACCACTGAAGCAGACATACACTTGTGTCACAAACATACGAAAATATATAAGAGATTTTGGGGTGTTACATTGAAGGTAGAACCCTTGTAGAGTTGTAGAAGTTTATTTTAAACAGAAAAATAATATCCTTCTTAGAGTCAGAGAGGGGTGAACTTCCTGCCCTTTTATTTCTGCTAGGGTTGTCCCCCTTTATGTTATATAAGGCTTTTTGGGCCTCTCCCACATAGAGTCTAATTACGGGTACTTTCTGGGCCTTTTTCAACTAGTCCTGTGTAATATATGATCCAACCTAATTCAGTTTTTCTATTTCAAAAAAAAACTTTAATATTTAAATATTAAATAATTTTCTTATCCCAAGTTTACCCTTGGTAAAATTTTGAAGATTTTACCCTTAATAAAATTTTGATGATTTTGCCCCTGGTAAATTTCAAGAAAATATGTTCAATATGTCATAACTCAACATGTTTATAATGATTGAATGGTCTATTTTAATCTTTGGGCTTCAAAATAGTCCAAAAACATAAACTTATTCTTCCATCATTTTTTAAGCAATCCTATACATGATTGCAAATGTCAATTTTTAGTTTTGGAAACCTACATTCATTTCAAAGTGATTCCATTTCTCCATTTCGAAGAAAATCGTAATCATTCTTAAATGCTTCTCATTTCTCTTTTTCTATTCATTCTGTTAATTTTTATTCAAACACGATATTCATTTCTAGTTTGAACAAGCTAGCGCAGGGAACAATTGGACATATGCAGTTGAGGCTCAAATGATTTATAATTATGTTTTGGCTTTTTGCTTATCAACTACTCAGTGCTCGTTCAATGATCTTATCATAAGTCTGTTACCCTCAAAGAATATCCTTGATCTCTTTGGGATCATATTCATCCTGTCAATATGATACTATTTTATCTCATGGTAATTATTACATCTTCCTTCATGAAAAGTCAATCACTATTAAATAGTAATCAAGTCATCCATCATAAAGATAGATGACCTGTGGCCACGTTTAGTTTTCATCAACCATGTAATGCCAGTGAGAGAATTCCATTTACTCATGTTTTGGTCTATGAATTTCACTTTTGTGAATGACACTATATACTGCATAAGTCGTACACCTAAGGCACTAGCTTTTGGTTCCATATCTATTTAAACTTAGGCCATTTCTTACATCAAAGTGTACGAGTTACGCATAAATCTATCATCAACTCAAGATTTAGGTTTGTCACACTATGAATGTAACAAGATAATAAATCCATAAATGAATTTAGGATCTATTCAGCTTGGGTCCTATCTGATGTACTCTCAGTCTAGTCAGTCACATCTATATCTCTATGTTTTGGGAGTCATCTGCTTCGATGCCTAAGACAAGGCATCTCCATAATTTGACTTGATAGACGACATATTAGTCTTTCAACCAGTTTGCTCATTTTCAATTAGACTAAGGACATGTTTAGGTTCGTCTACTAATACAAGTTGTGTTTTTGTACTACGATCCGACCACATAATACCACTTAGTAATAGTTAAATAACTAGACAACCAGTGAGCAACATTTGCTTCTATTTTTCTTTGCGTGTGTGAGGACAATCATACAAAATATATTAGTGTAATAAAAAAGTTATTAACCAATCTGTTCAAAATATTAAAATTGTATATGTCGCATCTCGAAAATCGAGTTAGTAGAATTGGATATTAGGTTATGGGTTTGAGAGAAAACTCAGATTTTGTGTCATAGGAATTTAAATATGAATAAATAAATAATTAGTTAATGATAGTAAAATAATAATTAAATAATTATGGTATTAATAATTGACACATTTGTAACCTCTCAAACACAACCTAGATGTTATGGCTAGATTGAGAAGGCTACATTAGCCACCAAAACGGCTAAGCTAACTTACGTTACTTTTGAAGACCTGAAATAAACTCATTTAATAGAAAACAGTAGTTGTAGTTTGAGTTAGCTTAAAAGCATTCATTCATTAGGTTGTATATACTTAGAATTCATTTTATTGTTGATAGTGTTGTTTTAGAAATATCGTTTGCTTGTCACTCTTCTTTAGAAAAAATTTGATGTTAAACTAATGCTGCGGAAAAAATATTTTTCAAATCATTTTGGAAACTTAGTTGCCTTAGTGATTTGTTTTTCAAAAACGATTCCTTTGTAATGAAGCGGAAACTAAAGAACAATATCAACTTTTACTTAAGCCTGATATCATGCATTATCCGATTATTATGCTTGATTAATTCATGCATGCAAAAATCCCTAAATGAAAAGTTACCAAGCCACAGGCCAGAAATAATTAAAAAATTACAAACCAAAACCAATAAAGACTTAATAATACTTATTAAGAATAGTCCAAGGTCCAAGGTGGTTCTCCGTATGTCAAGTCTAGTCTTAATTTTGAGGTTTACCTGAAAAGTTAAACACTATTGGGGGTGACCTTATGAAAAGCTCAGTGTGAGTGAAACAGTTATTTAAACAAACATAAATATCAAACACAGTGAAACAGAATAACTTAACAAAATAAAACAAAACCATCATAGGAATTTCATATCATTACATAGCCATTATCAATTTGATGTCAAATGGTGTATGAGCATGGGTCATCATTCATTCAAGTAATAATCATTAATTTTGATACCATTCAATACAACAAAATACAATACGTAGCATAAATCAATAACACTCGAATATGTCATGCACATGATGCGATGCAAAAAGGTCCCTACCCACACCATCCACTACACACCACGAGTTCCCCAGAATTCATCATCCGAACTCCAAAACATTATAGGCTTAAGCCTGTTATGGTTAAAACCATCGATAACAATATGCAGAAAATTCTACCAGTAAAAATGCAGACAAGCTACCAGTGAAAATGCAATAAATCGCCAATACCCTTTGTACTCTAGGTGCAGTGCAATGACTACGAATAAGATGGACTTAATATGCCACCAGTACTCCAGAGAACTCCTCTGTCAACCACAAGCTCAACCCGATGCATATACAATATGTCACACAATCTCATACATAATCATATCTCAATACTTTTCATATTCATTTGACATGCTCAGCATGTCCTCAATAATCAAATACTTTCAGTAAATGGAAACAATGTTCCAATCTTTCAAATTACCATTGTTTTGTATCAATCAATATCGTTCAGTTTCACATACTTTACGGATTTTCATTGTGCATAAATAGCACCCTTTCCAGTACATAATATAACAAATATCTCATGTGTTTAAATCATACATAAGTTTAATATCTCAACACATTATATCATTCAGAAAAACATTCTCATATCTCATAACTCAAATATGCAATTACAAACTCAATCAAACATTCATACTAGCAAACTAGCAATTTTGCCAACATGTCAATCTTTTAAGGCTCGAAACATACTTGGTTTGACCGCTCTCAAAATCAGTAATTTTTCTATTAATTCAATCCAATCAGCAATCTAATTTATCAAATATAACATGATATTTAAAATTTTCAAAAAACTTTATGAGTTTGGGACCCACATCTTATTTTTCGCTTCCTCACAGCACACTAGTGAGTCTTCCAATTTTCATTAATAATTCCTTAAATGAACAAAAACAAAAATTCAGTATAAATTCAATAAATTTACCATTAAACCAGCCCCCAAACACCCATTTATGATTTTAGATCAATCATTGAAATTATAACTATTTTATGAGTTGAAACTAGTTAGATTTCTTACACTGTATCGATACGAACCATACGTACAATCGTTCTTTGCCTTTACAGATTATTTGGGGCATTTGGGTCAGCACCTAATTCAATAATATATTTGAAAATCAGTAGCTAATTAATGATTAAATTCCGTCATTTAATCAATTCATAACCTTTACCCAACAACTATGTCGAAATAACAAACTAGTTATCCTTAATTGCACTTACGTTTTACGATTTGTTGGATCCGATTGGCTAATTGATCAAGAAATTCTCTCCCTAATTAACATGTGATTAAAGTCTGATTAGGAGGGTTCAAGAACACAATTTAATGCTGGAAAAATATGGGCAAGACCCAAGAAATAAAACAACCCCCTTTTTTGCACATAGGCGTACGCACCACCACCCATGGTGGCCAAAATTGTGGTTGAATTTTAAAAAACTTTGAGATCTCATTAAAATATGGGAAAATAAATTTGAAATTATTTAAAATCCACCAAATTCCAGATCTATAAATTTTGGATTTTAATTGAGAAGATTAATCAAGAAATTGAAGAGAAAAGAGATCTTACCCAAGTTAGTTGAGAGAAAAGGCAATGGCACTTTCTTGGAAATGTTCGGGATGGATCTTGGGGTTCAAGATTTTAGATTTGGGGCCGATTTAGATGTGGGTAAATGGCAGCAATAGAGTAAAGGAGATGGTGCACAATCTTGATGCAACAAATAAGAAGAAAGAGATGGTAAAATGGGAGGTGTAGGCAACGACAACAATGGGAGAAAGAAAGAAATTTGAAGAGAAAAAAGGAGAGGAAGAGGGTAAACGGCTAGGGTTGTGAAAATTTGAATGAAAGGCTGAAAAATAAAATAAAAATTTGTAGTTATACTAGAGTCCAAGGGTATAGATGGCATACACATTAAAAAAAACTAGGGATTTTTCAAAATTTAATTATTTCACGAGGGAAAGGATTTGAACTTGAGACCTCATTTAATTTCCATACTTTCTCATATTTCTTTTAACCATTGGGATTTTTCCTCATTCTTAAAATAATTTTGCAATATTTATTTTAAAAACAAGGCATGTCATATACTAGGGTTTAAGGCAAAATTTGCAAAATAATAAAAATAGTAAGAGAGAAGGGATTTGAACTTGGGTTTCAAGGAATGTTTCACTAACACTTAACAAACAAACCAATACCTCATTTATTTCCTAAAAATACATAGATAAGCTCAAAAATTCAGGTATGACCACTCTCTCTCGATTTAGAAACCCGATTCTACTAACCTCATTTTTTGGGATGTTACAACATTAGTAAAATAATAGTAACAAAGTAATCAATAACTCAATCCTCCCTTTTCATCATTACAAAAAGATATTTATAGCAATAGTGATTCATATGAAATATAATATTTTCCTCAATTCAAAATCTCATAAATATCTTTTAAAACCAATAGATTAACCATCATAAGATATTAATATATTAGCTCTTCTAGAGCTTTCGACTAATTTTGTACTATCAAATATTGAAATAATATTTGTTTGCTTTAGTACCAAATAAGATAAATACTTTCTATCTATAATGACATGATTTATTACTACATTCTCATATCCTTCCTTAAAGAATATTAACAAAAACAAAATATCATATGTGGCCAATAATATTTAATATCACAATGATAACATAATTTATCCTTTGAAGAGTTATCTTGAGAAATCTTATTGTTCTCTTATTTATTACTATGTTCCCACATTTAGTGGTCCATGAGTATATCTTTTATTTTCTTTATGTTTACATTCACTTTGGGAGTGCAACAAATCTGGTAGGACAGACTTCTAAACATTTCTATTGATTTTTTATTTCATAATCAACATCGTAAACATACGTGGATTTTAAATCAGAATCTATCCATTCAAGTTGTCATGATTATTCTCCAATTATAATAAATATGATATAATAAATAGAACATAGTGAAATATACCTGAAGATCTTTAACATCGTCGTCATCAACTTGAATACTATCATGAGCATCCATTCTGAGATTGAATCTTTCAACATCTTGAAGATTGATTCGTGGGACGACTTCGAAAGATTCTGACAAAAGAGAGAATCATCGTGTTGATAACGTGTTATAAAATAAAGAGAGATCGAGAGAATAAAGAAGAAAGAAAATACGAAAGCAATAGAAAATGTACTTTATTTTTCAAAAAGGGTGATTACAATGCTTCATCAAAGTCTCTATTAATAGGCATAAGAAGTATAAAAGAAGTAGAGATCTAATTCTAATAACTATTAGAATTTAAAGTACATCAAAACTTTATCTTGATAATGACGAACATCCACTTAATAATATATTCATAACAAGATAATTTTTTCTTTTATTTTTTTGGTTAATCTGGAACACAATAATTTAAATAGAGAATAACTCAAGATAAAATTTGAACATTTCATTTATTATCATATAAATTCATTTAAAACATTTTATTACTAAAACTAGTATTCTTATATAAATTTATTATCAAATAAATTTTAAATTAATTATTTTAGTGAAATTAAAATTCATATTGATAAATGTAATAAATTTTATAAATAAAATTATTTAAAATTATAAATCCAAGAATTTAATGAACAACAAAGGCTATAGAGTCTTCTCAATGTTTCTTTGGACTTGTGTTTTATATAAATTATAGAGATATGCATTTTCAAATTGTTAAATTTGTAACTTATCTATACTATTATTTAAGTGCGGACACCAACTAAGTCAAGAAAATTACTAAAATAATCTTATAGATTTTAAATAAATTATATTATTACTCAAATACTTTTTTCTTTTTCTTATTCGGAAAAATCATATAAAGAAGTTGAAAATGTTGATATTTGAACCCATTCCACCAGCATTTATAAATATTTTCTTTCCCACTAGAGCTTTATTTTGATATTTGTATACAATTCAATGTTATTACACCAATTGTTTCACCCACATTTTTTGTATATATTTAAGTGTGCGACTATGTTGGTGCTATGAGTCAACTAGACACTAACTTAAATAAGAAAACTACTAAAATAACCTTACATATTTTAAATAAGTTATATTATTACAAGGTACTTTTGTATTTTCCTCATTAAAATAACCGACAAAAATTGCAAATCTTAATCTTTGAACTTATGTCACCAACATCTATAAAATCCTTCCTTACCATTTCAACCAAAACTTTATTTTGATATTTTTATACATTTCAACTCGTGTCACAAGTCAACTCAATACCAATTATAGAAAATGACAATATTGTGATAAATAATTTGAGTACATTTAAAATTCTTGATATGATGTATTTACCTCTTTAAAATTTTCTTTACTCTCAATTTAAACTAATTTTCTATTTTAATTTCATATTTATTCCAAATGTATTTACCTATAGTCTAAATATGTGATTTACGCATGCATATGTGTGTGATAGAATTTCTATTATATAAAAACTTGAAGGAAAGTGTTGGGGATCGACTTGTATATGCAACGAGAAAATAAAAGTAAAAGTATAGAAGATCAAACACAAAAATATTTACGTGGAAAAATTCCTCTAAAGAAGAGGACAAAAAACCATCGGGAAATAGGACTTCACTAAATGACTGAAAATCAAAAAATAAGAAGATGGAGATAGTCTCAAGAAAATAACCCTGAAAAATGAAAGAATAGAGTATTCTAACTAAAACCCGACATTCCCCAGAACTTTCTCAATCTCAAAGATGATGAAGATGATTAATCTAGGTTACAACAACCCCTTTTATAGGCTAAATTCGTAGGTTAAATATGAAAAAATAACCCTAAACTAATAAGAGTTTAACTAAGAGAAGAAACCCTATTTAAATTGAATACACGTCGCCACGTCATTTTCGTCTCATCGTGACGTCTAGAGTCACGTCGTCACGACGTAGTGGCGCCACAAACTTGGTCGGGATAGTCCGCCTTGAATCCAAAATGTCACATTAGCCACTTACGTGACTCTCCTTACCCACCAACAAACACTCCATAAAATCACCATTTACAACTCACAATATTCCCATAACATATTAACATGCATAAA
The DNA here is from genome assembly GCF_025698545.1 of Gossypium raimondii. Classification (NCBI taxonomy): domain Eukaryota; kingdom Viridiplantae; phylum Streptophyta; class Magnoliopsida; order Malvales; family Malvaceae; genus Gossypium; species Gossypium raimondii. The sequence goes on from NC_068571.1 coordinate 23,360,745, forward strand.
CGTTAATCATATAGTACAGGGTAAACATATAAACTCTAAATCATGCTTCTGTTGTGGTACATTGATCAATACAATAGGGGTACATTTATCTTTTCTCATGCAATATACAAACCATACATAACTGAACAAGTTAAGCATGCATAAGATTTAAGGCATCTGAACTTAGACTATATTTAAAAGAAACAGTTCAAAAGGATAAGAAAGTCTCATTTAATTACAGCACAAATATTTAAGGGCTAATCTGTAAGTTTAGTAAAATAATTTGAAAAAACTTTTTGAAAAATTGAGAGTAGAATGATGAATTTAATCAAATAGGACTTAAACATGCAAATTTTCAAGTCATTTCATCACATTTAAGGACTCCAATTGCATAGTATAAAAATAAAGACTATATTGGAAAACTATCAAAACATGGTTCAATCACTCAGTATGTTATGTTAGACCCATGTGACATTCCTCGTCATGACATTGATTCCTCTTCACGATGTTATTCCAATGTCATCATGACGTCGTCGCAATTTCTACAGAAAACAATTCAAAACGGCATATGACACTTTGTAACATTACCAAGCATACTAATTCATGCATTTACCTAATTTCTTTAATCCAACATATCATATAACATACATAGATCGTATTAAGCATTCTCACACACTTCAAAACTTACAACCACACAATTCAACATCCAAGGTAAATAGTTATGCTAGAATGCAATTCCTAACTTAATAAATCAACTACTTGGCATACCAAATTAACATTACGAACATTTTTATGTGCATCAAAGGTATATTTCATAATAATAAGTCATTTAAAACTTGTTACAACATCCAACATGCACTAAAAACACCTATATCCTTATTCACCTACAGGCATACAAATCATTTATCATGCAACTCAAACAATCATAACATGCATATTCAAAATCAACATTCTCAAGCAATCAATGATCACAAGCCAATTATAAAAGTCCATGAATAGTTCTTAAAATGTCCATGAGAACCCAAGAAAATAAAAATGGCTAACTCCCTATGTAAGATCCCACTTTGCCATCCTTATTGAAGTACAAAACACAAGATATACTCAAGAAAGTTTAGCCTTGCTTTGGATCACTTCGATGGCTTACTTCACCTCCAACAAACTAGCTATTTATATGTAAAATATACTTAAGAGTTTGAGCTTTTACAAGCTAATAAATGAATGTTTTTAAACTAACTCAAAGTACAACTATGGTTTTTCCTTAAAATGAGTACATTTAAGGTCGTCAAAAGTAACATAAGTTAGCTTAGTAATTTCGATGGCTAATTTAGCCTTCTCAATCTAGTCATAACATCTAGGTCGGGATAGGGAGGTTACAAGAACTTAAACTATATTTAAAAAAAATAGTTCAAAACGATAAGAAAGACTCATTTAATTACAAAATAAAGATTTAAGGGCTAATTCATAACTTTAGTTAAATACTTTGAAAAATCTCTTTGTAAAATCATGAGTAAATATTATGAAATTAACCAAATAGAACTTAATGATGCAAATTTCAAGTCATTTCATCACATTTAAGGACCTCAACTGCATAGTATATAAATTAGGACTATATTGGAAAACTATCAAAACATGGTTCAATAACTTTGTATGTCACGTCGCGAGCACGAGAAATTCCTCGTCATGACGTTGATCTCTTGTTGCGACATCATTCCAACGTCATTGCGACATCGTCTGCAATTTCTGTAAAAAAAAAATCCAAAACTGCATATGACACTTTGTCACATTACCAAGCAAACCAATTCATGCATTTAGCCTAGTTTCTTTAATCCAACATATCATATAACATACATAGATTGTATTAAGCATTCTCACACACTTTAAAACTTACGAACACACAATTCGACATCCAAGGCGAATAGTTATGCTAGCATGCAATTCCTAACTTCATAAATTAATTACTTAGCATACCAATTTTACATTACCAACATTTTTACGTGCATCAAAGGTCTATTTCATACAAATAAGTCATTTGAAACTTGCTACAACATCTAGCATGCACTAAAAACATCTATATCCTTATTCACCTACAGACATACAAATTATTTATCCTACAACTCAAAACATCATAACATGCATATTCAAAATCAACATTCTCAAGCACTCAATGATCAAAAGCCAATTATAAAAGTCCATAAAATAATTCTTAAAATGTCAAAAACAACCCAAGAAAATATCAAAGTCTAACTCCCCATGTAAGATGCCACAATACAATCCTTATTGAACTAGAAAACAAAACATACACTATACAAAGTTTGGCCTTGCTTTCGATTAGTTTGATGGCTCACTTTTTCTCCAACAAACCAGTTATTTACATGTAAAATATGCATAGGAGTAAGAGCTTTTACAAGCCTAGTGAATGCTCAAAATGGGCAAAAATAAACCACAATCTCAAGGTTATAAGAAGACATACTATATTATTCACTCATGGAATATAATTAAGCATAACTCCTATCAAACATATTGATATATTGGCATATTATGATTAAGAAACATGTTTAAACATATATGCAATGGATAAGCGGATCTCCCAACACACCAAATGACTCATAGAGTATATATCAGCTCTTGGTTGATTCAAAACTTTGCATACGTAATAAACATATTACACACATTAATTATAGCTTTATTCGCATCCTAACCATAACAAAATCGTAGATCTACACAATCTCTTATTACTACCAAAAATTAATTAGCTTTGCCGAAATAAGAGATTCCTTGCCAAATCTTCGTTTCTAAACCTCAAATTTGATTTATAACATCCTAAATATGATTTAATTACAAATCTAATCCATCAAGTTAATCTAATTAGTCGATTTAACTTTTCAAAAATCAAGCTTTCATGAACATTTAAAATAGGAAAACATTTGATTCTTAAAAATTGTTAAGGATATATTAAATTAAGTTGAAATACCTTCTAATTAGTTCGAAATGAGTAAAAGTTACTTTAAAATAGTAGGTTTACTTAATATTTCAGATTCATCATTTTGAAACAAAGTTTTGTTTCAAAACGTTAGATCTATTAAAATCTCCATACAATCAAGTAAAGCTCAAATTGAATTAACAACATACATTGTTTGATCATAAAAAGTCAAAATGTTATGTCAATTTGTTAAAGACGGTGAACTATGGATCTAATTCAAGGATGAATGTGAGAAGAACAACGACAAAGTTGATGGAGAAATCATAGTTTTTTCATTGAAATTAGAGGTTATTTTGGTGTTTGGGAGGCTAGGGAGTCGAGTTATTTGGCTAAATTGAGAGGAGAACTTAGATTGATAATTTTACAGAGATTTTAGATGAAAGAGATGAAGGAGGGAAAGTGACAATTGGGTGTTTAAATAGCCGTCAATTTTTTTAACCACTTTGGATTTCCATCATTTTTCAAACTAGTCCAAATTTAATTTAAAACCCATTTCATCAATTATTTTCAAAACCAACTTCAAATTTAAAATCTATTTTAAATTAATTAATAATCAAACGATTAATTTTAAATTCCCTATTTGAATTTTAATCATGATTATTATTTTAATATTTTTACCTAACTATTACTACGAACCTAATTTCGATGCCCGATCCACTAACCTAATTCTACTAACCCAATCTTTAGGATGTGACAGATGTTGTGATCCTCCTCACCGCAACGTCATCGTCTATTTCTCTAGAAATATGAGGCACATTCCACACATCTCCACCTTGACTCATATTTTCTCATATCTCCTTTTTCGGGCCTATCTAAACATTTGCAGGATACTCACTAAGTCTGTAACACCCGAAACCGAGCATAGACATTATGACCATATTTTGAGGAATTACATCAGCTCGTTTGAAAACTTTCGTTTCAATCAAACTCATACTGCATTTTGGAAACTTTCAAAAATGTTTAAAAAAACTTAAATCTAGAATCACTTATCTCAACCCCAAATTTGAATTTAGATTCATGTCTTGAAAATAAATATTTTGGAAAAGCATTTCTAACTTAAAGACAAGCACTCATTAAAACCATTTGTTTATTTACAACAAAACTCTTTAGGGGTTACTTAATTTTGAAGTGGAAAACTTTTAGAGTTTTAATGTTGAAAACCAAATTTTAAATCGTTAACCTATGAAGTTTTGTAGTTTCATGTTAAAATTCTCAAAACCAAGCAAATAGAACAAAAAAACAAAGTCTAAACAAATTTACAATCCAAAATAACTAAAAACATAAACTATCTTATTTAATTAATTGAGAATCAATTCGAGTTCCCGCACGCCATCCAATCCTAAACTCAAGTTAACTTGAAAAGTCAGATATAAAACAAAGGGGTAAGGTATAGAGCCCACTGTATAACGAAACTCGAACTTAGAACACACATATCACAATATACAAATAAGAGTATCACAAAGAATTTCATCACGTGCAATTTAACAGAACTAAGAATGCATGATTATGCCAATGCGTTATTTTTCTAAAATCATAATGAAGATTTTTCAGAAAACTTCCTACCCAACTCTACTACACACCAAAATAGAGTTCCCCAAAACTCATCCAACCAAATCACACCATCAAATATTTGTGGATATTGCCACTAGAGATTGCAGTTAAAACTGCCAAATCAAGATATATGTTGTTAAGCCACTATATTTTGCAGTAAAGCTGCCGGAATAGATATGAGTGGATGAGCCACTATAATAGTAGACAACCTGCCAGAAATAAATATGGTTAAACCACCAGAATGTGCAGATCATTAAATTGCTAGAATCTTCTTCCTTTTAACATCATCCTAAACCCAATGCAATGTGTCATGGCATGCATATACAAAATCAGAATGACAAACATATAGGACATGCTGACATGCAACAGAAAAAAGCAGAAGGCATGGGAATCCATACTTTACAGAACAAATTTATCAAATCCCATTAAAAACACATCAGTTTTGCCATGAAGTCACACGCATGGTAATATAACGGATTCATTGATATTCAAATTAACATATTCTGAAATCACATGTTCACATCCAACATAGTAACACGGAAACATATCATCAGAATTGACAGGACACAGATCGTACATGTATAAATCACACATTTTAAACACATCATATACAAAGGTATAGTAACAAATACATTATTTTCAAGTCTTTATAAGCAATATGGACCCTCCAGGAGGCCTACATTAAACTCGTACGATGAATACAACCCTCGGGAAAATTTTTAGAGGCGTGTGGGCCCACATGGCTCAGTTGGCCCAGACTGTTGGCTAATAGGGCCCAACACACGGCCTGTCACACGACTGTCTGTCACACATAGTCTGGCACACAGTCGTATGGCATTTACAATCCTAGATTTCGGCTTTCGCTATTCACTATTTCTTAAGGTTTTCGATACACACCTATTTACTTTTCGATACCGACACAACTGCAGTAATTTCAAAACCTAAAAACAACATTCAGAATGAATGGATTAGTGAAAAAAAATGAGTATTGTTAACAAGAAAAATGACCTTTGCTTCCACATACTTGAGACAAAAACAGTAGGGTATACGCCTCTCAACCAAAAATCGCCCCCAAAACGGTATTCAATTACTTACCCTTTAAGAACCAACAAATTCCAGTAGAAACTATAGCGTCGAAAGAACTATTGTCTCAAAAGTCTCACCTAAACAAATCATACAACAACCTTATAATAAGATTCAAACTAATCCAAACTGAAAACCATCGGTCTCAAGAAATAAAAAAATACTCGTAGATTAAAAAAAGATAGAAAAATTAACAACTTAACTTTTCCCTTACCACAAATGGCTAAACAACGAAACCTATAGTAAGTATTGACACAAAACCATACGACAGTAGGAGAGTAATAGAATCGGGAAACGAGTAATTCAAGAAATATAACCAAAAATAAATTTACTATAACAAGAATAATGTAAAAAAAAAAGAAAGAACAAAGCAAAGAAATAAAATAAAAGAAAAACAATATGAACGTAAGAAAAAGAAAGTGAGAGATGTGGGGAAGGAAAGAGAGAATTTTGGGGAAACATAATTTTAATTTAATTTAATTGTTTTAAATAAATCTATTATCATATTGTTTTTTAAAAGAAAGATTATCTAGAGTTCGAATTTAGCCCAAACTCTATCACATGGGCGACACAGTGTAATAAATATATCTTATTCGCATGCACGGGGTTTTGAACACATGACATCTGGGTAGGCTAAAACCATGCCACTGAACCAGCAAGCTCATTCTTATCATTCATTGATCAAAAATAATATTTAAGCTAGATGTTCAATGATAGGGGTTAAGACAAACATAATAAAAATTCAAGGAAAGGATTAATCTAATTTTCATAAACTTAACCCAAAGCAAGACGTGACCACCCTTGGATTCATTAATCTAATTTCCCCTAACCTGGTTTTTGGGATGTTTCAAAGTCCAAACTTGTGTTTGAATGACTTTGAATGGAAGGTCCACTTCTTAACCTGAAAGGTTTAAATTTCTTAGACTGACGTCAAGTCAGCTCTGTAATTGTTGAGGAAATTGTTGCTACAACAGGCACAGTTGAACCTTGAAGAACACATAGATTGCCATCCTTTCAACCTCTCATAAAAAAGAGAGCTCCACGAGATACCTTAATGTCGCTTGACTTGATGACGATTATGCAATTTTTTGTGTATAACATACTCAAGGAGATAAAGTTTTTTTATAAACTAGGCACATGTCTGACATCTGACAATGTCTTTAAAATTCCATCGTGCATCTTGACCAGAATGATACCAAAATTGGTTATCTTAGAGAGTGATTCATTCCTCATATGCACAACTCCACCTTGAACTAAACTATATGTGGAGAACCAATCCTTATTCGGACAAATATGGAAAGAACACCATGGATCCAAGATCCACTCAGACATAGACTTAGACCTTTCACTCATTGTGACTAATAACCAATTATCACCCTTGTCTTCAACCATATTAGCATCAACTACTTCCTTCTTGTTGCTTTCAGTAGCCCTCCAGTTCTTATTATGCACTTTGTAACAATCTGCCTAAATGTGACCTTTCTTCTCACAGTATGTAACACCCCAAACCCGGCCTAGACATTATTGTCGAATCTGGTGTGTCACATTGAAGTATTTTTCAAAAACCATGTTTTCATTGAAACCCTTCTTGAAATTTCAAACTTCTTACCATTTAAAACTTGTACAAAACCTTAGTTTGCGTTTGCTTATTTTCAATCGAGGTTTATTAAAGAAACGTTGTTACCTTCAAAACCTTATTGTTGCGGAAGCTTAATTTAAAACAAATGAATTACGAAAACGTAGTGTTTGAAAATAGTTATTATTTTGGAAAATCGAGTTCTCCTTCTAGCATATAAGAATCACAATCAATAAAATCTTGAATTTAAAATCCAGAATTTTAAAGGCCTTATTACAACCCGAATCAAAATCAAAGTGCTTTAGTAAATGAGCAAAATAGAATAAAACTTGTGCAGTTGTATAGCCCTTTCTGAGTCCCTCGCAACTCCGAACCATCTAACACTTGGGGTTACCTAAAAGGTTAAAAGTGGGGTGAGTTTACAAAAACTCAGTGTGTGATCCCCTATCATTTAGTCAGTAATATAAGCAGTAAGAGTCTGGGCCTGAGCCCTTTCCAATAATAGAACAATGTGGCTTTAGCCCAAAACAGTGGATGTGTAGTGTGGGCTTTAGCCCATTACAGTATCAGAATCAGAAATAGAATACATGTGGGCCTAAGCCCAATACAATGACAAAATCAGCAATAAAAATGGAACAATGCTATCATGCAACCCATCCCAATCAAGCCAACACACCACTCATACCAACCAACACACCATGTGGGGATAAAATCAACCCACCCAGCCAACACACCAATATCAGTATCGGTTGCAACACTAATCAGTATCGCAGCAAAGCTGCCAATAACCAGAATGGCTAAGAGCCGTAAACAGGATAGATATAAGCTATAAACAGATTGGCTACAAGCCATAAGTACAGTAATATGATTGGCAGAAAGCCATCAGTAGCAGTGATATGATCGGTACACAGTCATCAGTAATGGTAATATGATTGGCACAAAGCCATTAGTAATGGTAATATGATCGGCACAAAGCCATCAGTAGCATTGCAGCAAAGCTGCCCATAATAGTATATATGGCCAAGCCACCAGTAACAGTGATTGTGGCAGAGCCACCAGTACAGTACTTCCTCCATAACAGTATCCCAACCCCATACAATATGTTGTGTATGCAGAATGCCATGCTTAGAATCAGTCATACAAATCACAGACAAATCAGTCATTTAAATCACAGACAAAACTATCATTTACACTCAAGGGGCAAAATAGTCATTTACCCTCTAGAGGCATTACGGTCATTTTACCTTACAAGGGTATTTGAGTCATTTAACCCTATGAGGGTATTACGGTCATTTTTCCCTACAGGGGCATTACGGTCATTTTACCCTATGGGGGGTTTTTCTGTCATTACCTTACAGGAGTATTACGATCATTTTACCTTACAGGGGCATTACGATCATTTTACCCTATGAGAGTACTTCGGTCATTTTACCTATCGAGGGTATTTAGGTCATTTTACCTATCGAGGGTATTTCGGTCATTTTACCTATAGAGGGTATTCCGATAATTTTACCCTTTGAGGGTATTTCGATAATTTTACCCATCGAGGGTATTTCGATCATTTAAAAGGTCTATCGTTGCTTCGAGCGACTCAGATAACCTACACGGTCAGAACAATGTATATTGGCCCAAAACTCGCTATTGGGCCAAAGTGGGTTCACACACTCATATGGACCATTTACTCCAGATTCACATACGGCACTGCTAGCCTCATAAACCAACCTACCAATGATCACTTACCGAGGATTTTCTCGTATGGGCCCACAAGCCCATTGGGCCCACGTGGCCCATTGAGACCCATCGAGGCCCATAACGGCCCCAGCTATGCAAACGTCACAGTCCAACAACACTTACCACATCACATACATTTTATTCATGTGGCCCACAAGCCCACTAGGCCCACACAGCCCATTTCAGCCCAACAAGGCCCAGAACAGCCCAAGACCACGAGAGCGCTCGTGGTGGCCTCTACAGACTAACGCCATGTTTCGTGGGCTCATTCACCACACGAGCGTTTGCATGCCTATGTGGCTTCAATCACCGTATTTTTAGCTTTTCAGCTTTTTCCGATTCACAGAAGAGACAATGTGATTACAAACCTTTTCACGAAAGCTAGCAAAACACCTCTTGGCATCAACCTACATTGATTTGAATATTCGGTCAGCCCTTTAGTAACCAATAATTTCAAGTACTTAAACCACACTTAAACAATCATCACCTACCACGATTATAAGAAATATGGCCTACTCTTTTAAGATTCTTGGCTAAGGCACGATTCCACGTTCTTGATGATTATATGCTCAAGCAGCGATTTTTATCAAACGAACATGGTTACTTGAATATGATTTAAGAAAAATCCAACACCAAAATCACAGCATATTCGGCCTACCACCCAACTTACCCCAACGATCAAACGGTTGGTGAAGGGAAGATTTGGAACACCTCCACACACTAGAGAATCCTTTTTTCTCTTCTCGAGATTTTAACACCCAAAATTGATGATGATGAAATCGATTAGAAAAGCATAGGTATATTCGGCCAAGCACAATAGAGAAAGGATGGTAATTGAAAGCACAAAAAAGAGCCTTGGATAAATCAGTTGGGACGGGGAGAGTGGGAAGTAGAGAAGAAGAAGATGGTGAGTAGGTTTGGCTTTGAAAGAAAATAGAAGAAGGGAGGGAAGAGAGAAGAGAAGTGCATGCGGCATTGTTAGGAGAGTAGAGAAAATAGAATATGGTGTTCGGCAGAGAAAGAAAAATGAGACCAAAAAGAAAGTTACCTATTCGGGAAATGAAGGAAGGAGGAGAAGTAATGGAAATTTTGATCACTTCAATAGCTAAAACGCAAATTTGAAAGGAACCTTGACTGGTAGAAAAATCCAAACGAACATTCGGCACCTTCCTTTCAACCCTCTCAAAACCGAACAAAGAATTTCCTTGTGCCAAAAATGGTCCTATCCTTTCCCCTTAGCCGAATTTGACTAAGCCTTAGAGTCCCAATCGGCCACAACAGCCTACCAACCTCCCATTTTTGAATTTCCTTGATTTTCTCCACAATTCCATCCAAGACCAATTCAAACTTCACCTTACAGAGTTCGAAACCACCTCAAACTCCTGCTGCCTCATACTAGCAAAATAAATATCCTTTTTGCTTGCAATGGGATTCGAACCCAAGCCACACTTAATAACTCAACACGCCACTTGCCTCATTTCCACAAACTCTTTTATAACACTTTTTATCTTCAATTAATAAAAAGGTCTAAAGGCCAAAATCTAGGTTCCTTTAAAAGAACAAAATAAATTGCAAGAGCCAAGGCTTGAACCCAGGCTCCCTTATAACTTTATTGATGCCACAACCACTAGACCACAAGCTTCCTTATGACATTTTTTTAACACAATAATTTAAAAGGCCTACATCCAAGCATCCAGGATTTTATCCACTTAAAACCAAAATTTTTTCTAAAGCCCAGGTTTGAACCCAGAACTTTTCCAACTCCTCTCAAGACCCTTAACCACTAAAGCAGACATACTTTTGTGCAAAATTTCCTAACCGTTCCCTTGCTCAAGGCCCAATACTTCTAGGCCCAAATTTCGGGGCGTTACACAGTACCCACATAGTTTGGCTTAATTCCTCGACTACGAACCAGTCATGTTTCTCTCAACAAATGTCGAAAGTTTCCAACCTGAACTGCTATCTGAACCAAAATCATTATTGAGCTTGTATTTTCTCAATAAGTTTCCCTTCACTTCCTCGAACGAGAGCTTATCTCTCCCATAAATCAGGGTTTCCTTAAAATACTTATATGAAAAAGGCAAATAGAACAATAATAGCATGGTCTGATCTTCATGATCAATCTGAACCTCGATATTCTTTATATTAATCAAGAGAGAAACAAACTCACTGGTGTGAGCCCTAATAGAGTGATATTGTTTCATACAAAATGTTATCTTGCTTCAGCCCCAAATGGTTAGTCAGAGGCTTTTTCATATATTGGGATTCTAACTTTCACCACAAGCCTATTGTTATTTTCTCTGAAAGTACCTCTTGCAACACATTATTTGTGAGGCACAACAAATTTACAAACAGGTCATTCTCATCAAGCTCAACCCATTTTGACTGATCTAGATTTTTAGGTTCTTTCCTAGTAATGACATTTTTCAAGCTGTTCTGAACTAGAATTGTCGTCATTCGAGCTTGCTATAAAATAAAATTTGTGTAGTTGTTTAAGCTTTTGATATCAAACCTCATTTGCATATCTAAACGTGTTGATCTGTGAAAATTGAACAAAAGCTCTGATATCACTTTGTTGGGGATTGACCCGTATATGCAACGAAAAATAAAAGTAGAGAAATCAAACAAAAAATATTTACGTGGAAAAATTCCTCTACAAAATAGGATAAAAAACCACGGAGAATGGAGATCTTCACTAAATGAGCAAAAATTAAAAGAGTAAAAGATGGAGATAATCTCAACAAATAAACCTTAAACTCTGAAAGAACAAAGTACTCTGTCTAAAACCCAAAATTCCCCAAAACTCACAAAACTCTATCAATCTCAAAAATGATGGAGATGATTAATCTAGGTTACAACAACCATTTCTATAGGTTAAATTCATAGGTCAAATATGACTAAAATAACCTTAGACTAATCATAGTTTTATTGGGAAACAATAACAGAGTTTAACTAGTTGAAAAAACCTTATTTAAGTTGAATACACGTTGCCACCTCATTTTTCGCCTCTTCACAACGTCATGATCCTCCTCATTGCAACGTCCCCATTTGTTTCTCTAGAAATACAAGGCAAACCCCACAGAAAGAATTGAGATGTTGACCTTGTAAATAAATAAATAAAAACAAATCAATGGAAATACAATAAATATAAGAGACCATGGAAGTGCCTATTCAGTGTAAATGGGATGGAACTTAAAATTTTAGTAGAAAATAAATTCATTTTTCTTAGCTGAATACACATGTTCTTCAATAAATAATTATGTTTTTTTGCTCCCTTTCAGATATGAAAGGTTGTAAATTTTTTAGAGGAGGATCTTAAGTGTCTATTGGTTCTTTATAAATAGATGCCTTATATTAAAGATTGGCAAGTCCAATTTGAAGTGAAAATATTCTTACAAAGCATTTCTTTTTCCCTTTTAGTGTTTCACTAGATTCAATATGATTTGTTAGAATTATTTGAGTGCCACTAATGAGTCCTCATCATATAGATGTAAATGTACTCTTTTCACTTAGATTTATGTTTATTTTAAGTAAAATGTTCCATTTAGTTCTATATTTGACACCATATACTCAACCCAGTCCTTGAATCTAAATGCATGATGTCACATTATGTTATCATAGCAACCCAGACTATATCAATTCATTTAATCAAATAACTTGGCATTCAATTATAATACATTCCACACATTCACAATTATAAGCATAAACATGAAAGTGTTTCGAATTTACATGGGGTTAAGTACAAAGTTAGTATTATAATCCAAACTCAATTAGTCAAAATTTAGCAATGTGTCTCAAGACATTGAAGGCTATGTCTCCAAACATGTTTCCCCTGTTTGCCTATTTTTTCATTGAAGTTCATATGTCTTGAGAAAATGGGATTATGTGTCAAGACTTGATCTCATACATCTTGGGAGAGTTCTCGAGACTTATGTCCCTTGTTTCATACCTCAAGCTTCGATGTTTAGGTGTTTCGAGACAAGAGGTTCTTGTCTTGAGACTTAGAACATGGTGTATCTAGCTTAGCTTCAATGTTTGATAATCTCAAGACAAAGGAGCACTTGTCTCAAGACATGACAGTTATTTTCTAAACATGTTAAACATATCTTGAGACTATTACTAAAAAAAGCATGTAATAACCATTTTTGTTCAAACTGTCTTGAGACAAAGCCATTGTGTCTTGAGACCAACTTATAAAAATGTCTAAAATATAGTCATTCAAGCATGTAAGGGATGTCTAGATGCCACCTAATTCCTACCAAAGTTGTACCAAATTGGGCAAGTAGAATCAGGTCAGTAAATCGGGGGGCTAGTGAACCGAAAACTATAATTAGGTTAGATAATTAAATGATTAGGAATAATTAAATAAGCTATTAAAATAATTAGAATTAAAAATTTATGTTCAGAAATTAAAATTAAATATTTTGGAATTAATTTGGTTAAATCGAATTTTAAAAACGAGATCGAATTTGAAAATAATTTAGAAAATAACTTTTAATTGAAAATAAAGACCTATTTAAAACAAATGCCTATTTACATAATTGATATTTTAAGAATTGTTTGCCTATTTAAATGGGCAATGGCCTAATTATTAAAAATTGGTTGCCTATTTAACAACCCCCACGGTCCCTTCGCTCTCATTTTCACATCTCATTAGAAAATTTTCCATACACCAAATTAATACTTTTCTCTCGAAATTAGATCATCCTTTATGATTTTCAAGCTCTCTAAACACAAAATCCTCATTCAAATTTAAAGTTTAATCACGTTTTCATCCTCAGTTTCTCAAGAGATCTTCACACATTTTAGCTCAAGTTAGCTCCATAGCTCGTGAATTTTGAAAAATTAAGGTGGGATTCTAACTTTTATGATTAAACTAAGTGATTTGTTATTTCAATTTGAGATTTAAATGAGAATCAAGATTTCAAAAGATCAATTGATTTTAAGTTGATTTTTGGCTTGAAAATTTTAGATATCGTATTTCTTTGCCAATATTTTATTTTAAATTGAATTCTAACTCATTTTGATCTAACTAAAAGGTTTTTAATCTTGATTTAATGAACCATTTATTAATTTGAACCAAATGAACGTTTTCCACTTTTAAAAGATCACATAAGCTTGATTTTTTCAGAAAAAATAGATCTGTGTTATTAGATAAAATTGATGGTTAGATCTATAAGTATATTATATTTAGGATGTATAAAGTTGAAATGTAAGCTTAGAAACGAGGTTTGAGTGTTTAAACATCTATTTCGACAAAACTAGCTAACTTTTCAGTATTGTTGATGAGGACCTTTAAGATACGATTTTAGAGGGATCTAATTGTGTTTGTTGTTGTTTATAATTCCTTTTTATTATGCTTTGTCACATCCGAAAATATATGGAGTTAGATTAATCGGGTTACAAAATTATGGTGTTGAAACGAATATTAAAATTAGGGTAAAAATAATTAATTAAATTTTAAGATAATATAATCGGTTTTATTAGAACAAAATTTGATTGTGAGGTTTAATTTGGAAATAGTGAGTTTTAATTGAGTTATGACCTAATTGAAAAGAGGTAAAATAAGATATTAATTGTGAGTCCCGACTATGTGTATTAATAATTATATATGAACTAAAATAAAAGAGTATTAAAAAACTATAATAGTTAAATAAACTTGAAAAAAATTGAGTAAGCATATAAACTAATAGAAATAGGTAAGTTGATCCCCAAATTAATATGTACAATAATTAACTAAAATAAACAAGAAATAAGGTATAGTTCAAGTGAAAAAGTACTCTCCTATTTCTCTTATGGTCCTAGGTTTAAATTCTATCCTTTCCTTTTATTTTGAAAAATTTATAATCCTCCGCAAGAAGGAATAAGAATAATTAAGCGTAAAAGAATAAACAAGTAAAGGGCAATAGCCCAGTGGTTAAGGCGCCAATCTCTCATGTGACCCAAGTTTGAAACAAGCCCACCTTTTTGCTCTCCTTTTAAATTCGACCAACTTTGGAAAATGCAGTCATGCCCCAAACTTTGAAAAAATTATAGTAATGCCCCAAACGTTTGTAAACCTTATGAATTCATACCAATCCAATTTTAACTAGAATTCATATCTTATCATTGTTTAAAATTTAAATAAAATTAAAATTCCATATTTTTTAATCTTTTTATCCTAATTTGAAATTATCTCTCTTTTTTTAAATAAAATGAAATAGAAATAGAAATCAATATTTTTTATCTTCTAATCCTAATAGAATTTATCCTCCTTCCTTCTATTTATTCTCTATTTTCCTTCAAAACTCATATTGCAAAATTCTTTCAAATTCTTAGGTTCTTTCTTTTTCTTTTCCATTGTTAAACCGGTTTTCAATCAAGGAATTCAAAATCTTCAAAATCATCCCTCTTTTCTAGAGTAGATCATTAGTCTCTCCAAAGCTAAGGTTTTTAAGTCTTCAAATCAGGTGTGGGATCTAAACTTAAAACATTATGTGTGATTAGTTGTGGTGTTAGGAAATTAAAAGAGTTGTTATATGAACTGTATAATATGTGAACCTAGAGGAAATATCATGCAAATACTATTGGAATTGTAACGTGAGCACGTAGAGATTATATGTGAACCCATAGAAATTATATACGATCTTTAATTGCTTAATAGGTGAGTTATACATATTTAGTTATGCAAACCCTATACATGCTATGTGCGACTTTTATCTATGATTTATGCGAACCCTTGTATATGCGTTATTGTTATTCTTTTTACACGCACCAAATATATGTGTGTATACATGAGATTGATTAAATGCATGATTACATGTCATTTGATGATAAGTTGTGACAATAAATGTGCTAAATAAGCATAGTATCAAATTTTGATAATGATTATGATATGATGAGTATATGTGCATATTATGTGAAACTGGGAATGGAGAATGGAGGAGTTCCGTTGGAGACAGTGGCAATTTAGGTCCACACCGAAAGTCAGTACTGCACGAAGTAGGCAACGATGTCATCCAAAATAGATAAGCTAGGATGGCAGGCTAAAAAGGCCACCAAACTAGGCCAACTGAGATGATAATTTATGTGTAAAGCCATCTAAACTGGATACGACGGGATGGTCATTTTAAAACACCATCAAAACTGGACCAAACCTAGGTGGTAGTAATAGTCATTGTCACAGATGACCAGTGAATGACCATCATCAAAAATTAGATCTGAGATAGTTAGTTATTGTTATGTGCTATGTGGGATGGTGTGTCGAGCAATGCTTGAAGGCGATTTGGATGGACGGGTGGGAAATTAAAATATTAAATTAAAACATAAATGTGCATCATAATTTTATGTTGTACATGTATTGATTTACTATATGTTCCTCTTATAATGCTTAAATTATTATGATATGGGTTAAATAATTTATTGTATGATTGGTTATATATAATGATTTAAGATTAGTTTCACACTGAGCCATTGTAAACTCATTCCTCCTTTTCCTTACCTCTATGGTAATGCAAAAAATAGGATTCAAATTGACATCGGAGGACTGTCGGATTAGCAAGTCGATTTTTTTTATTAAGTTTTCTTTAAAATTTCCCTTAATCAATTATTTTTGGGAATTTTTAGTTATTTATTTTATGCATGCCATTTAGATATTGTTACTAGTATTTGCATGCCATTCAGTTTAAAACTATTATTTGTTTTTCGATGCTTTATAAAATACTCAAAGTATAGATAATTCTTTTCATGAAAGATTTTTCATCTTTTTTTAAATACGCACATTAATATTATTGTAATTGAATTACTAAATAAATTCAATTCAAACTAAAGAATTTCTTTCCTAAAAACTAAATAGTGATTTTCAATCAAATGGACCTAAGTAAAAAGAATGGCTTTACGAGATCACTCCCGTGATAAAATGTAGCGCGTTTGACTTAGTCGAAACTCCTAGGTTGGGTCGAGGGTGTGACATGTTTGATGTGTATGTGAAGTGCCATCTCATTTGGGAGCATCCAAAATCAAGGAGATAGGGAAACAAAAGCTTACTTGAGCTTTGTTATGGAAGCAAGTTGCTAAGGTGAGTAGTCTTGTGTGCTATAAGTAATGCACAAATTAATGAGTTAAAGAGGGCTTAGGTGGTCTAACAATCTTTTCTAAGTCCTAAGAGTAAGTGTTCTTACTTGAACTTTGTTATTTTATAAGCAAGCTTACTTGTGTTTTGATATGTTCAAGTGTGTGATGTGAATATATGTGTTGGATATATGACTTAATATACCTTGTGAGTAGCTGGTTTTATGCACACACATTTGATATGAAAGTGTATTTGGCTCATTGAGCAAAGTTCTTGCATTTAAGGTGCATTATGTGAAAGTGACAAGTGATATGAACATGATAAGTCTAACTATGCATAAATCGATAAATTAATGTGCCAGAACCTTTGAAAACATTGGATATAATTGGCATGCCAAAGGATTTGAATATAAATTCTCTCTATTTTTTGACAGAATAACAATCTCTCAAAAGTTATGTGAATAACTTTACCGGTGCCATTTGTTTATAGGAATAGAAGGTAGAACCTTTATGGAGTTGTAGAAGTTTATTTTGAATATAAGAATAATATTCTTCTTAGAGTAGGATGTTAGACTAAATGGAAAGATTTACTGTGAAGAAAAAAACCAAAAGAAACTCACTGAATAACATTTTATGAATTGTATACAAAAGACTTAATGGAAAACAAGAACTCAAGACACTTTCTATTCACTAATTTACATCCTTTATATAGGCTGAAACTACAACAACTTTAGCTAAAAAATAGGATAACTCAGAAGCAAAATCACAGTCAGATATTAAACCATTATTTTAGCTAACCATTCAACAACTTTATTGAAACTAATTTGAATATTTCATCTGCTGATATGCCCAAGATTTTAGGCCACTAACTGAGTTGGTGGTGAACTTTAACATAGGAGAGGGGTGAACATCCCACCCTTTTATTTCTACTAGGGTTGCCTCCCCTTTCATGTTATATAAGGGGTTTTGGGCCTCTCTCACATCGAGTCCAATTATGGGTACTTCCTGGGCCTTTTTTACCTAGTCCTCTATAACATTATTCAGCCCAATTCAATTTTTCTATTTTCATAAATAATTTTTAATATTTACATCTTAAATAATTTTCTCATCCCAATTTTAGCCACAAAAAAATTTTAACGATTTAGCCTTGGTAAAATTTTGACGATTTTTCCCCTTGTAAATCTCAAGAAAATATGTTCAATATGTTACAACTCAACATGTTCACTATGATTGTATGGTTTATTTTAATCTTTGGGCTTCAAAATAGTCCAAAAACATAAACTCATTCTTCCATCATTTTTTAAGTAATCCTATATAGGATTTTAAGTTTCCATTTTCATTTCCATTTCCATTTCCATTTTTGGAAACCTTCATTCATTTCAAAATGATTCCATTTCTCCATTTCGTAGGGAATCGTAATCATTCTTAAATGTTTCACATTTCTCTTTTTGTATTCATTCCTTTTATTTTTATTCAAACACAATTCATTTCTAGTTTGAACAAGCTAGCAGAGGGACCAATTGGACATATGCAGTTGAGGCTAAAATAATTTATAATTAAGTTTTGCTTTTCGCCTATCAATTATAAATTCATTTCATAAAGTCAGCCCACTAAATTATTGTGGCTGAGCTCTCCACAACAACAAACCATTACAAAAGCAAGTATTCAGTGCTCGTTCAATGACCTTATCAGAATTGTGTTACCCTCAGAGGATATCATTGATCTCTTTGGGATAATATTCGTTCTCCCAATATGGTTATATTTTATCTCATGGTAACCATTACATCTTCCATCATGAAAAGTCAATCACTATCAAATAGTGATCAAGTCATCCATCACAAAGACGGATGACCTGTGGCCACGTTTACTTTTCATCAACCATGTAATGCCAGTGAGAGAATGTCATTTACTCATGTTTTGGGCTATGAATTTCACTGTTGTGAATGACACTATATAATGCATAAGTCATACACCCAAGGCACTAGCTTTTGGTTCCTTATCTATTTTAACTTAGGCTTTTACTTACATTAAAGTGTACGAGTTACGCATATACTTGTCATCAACTCAAGATTTAGGTATGTCACGCTATAAGTGTAACAAGTGAAGAAATCCATAAATGAATTCATTATCTATTCAGCTTGGGTCCTATCTAATGTACTACCAGTCCAGTCAGTCACATCTATGTCTCCATGTTTTGGGAGTCAACTGCTCCGATGCCCAAGACAAGGCATCTTCCCAATTAGACTTGATAGACAACATATTAGTCTTTCAACCGATTTTCTCATTTTTGGTTAGATTAAAGACATCTTTAGGTTCATCTACTAATACAAGTTGTGTTTTCGTACTCCGATCTGACCACATAATACCACTTAGTAATAGTAAAACAATTAGACAACCAGTGAGCAACATTTGCTTCAATTTTGCTTTGCACGTAAAAACCATGTGAGGAAAATCATACAAGAGATATTAATGTAATCAATAAATTTGTTTTATTAATCAGTTTGTTTAAAAAAATACAATTGTATATGTCACATCCCAAAAACTGGGTTAGTAGAATTTTACATTAGATTATGAGTTTGAGAGGAAAATCAAACTTTATGTCATAGGAATTAAAATATATAATTAGTTAGTAATAGTAAAATAATAATTAAATTAAATAATTATGGTATTAATAATTAGAGCATTTGTAACCTCCCAAACACAGCCTAGACATTATGGCTAGATTGAGAAGGCTGCATTAGCCACCAAAATGGCTAAGCTAACTTACGTTAGTTTTGAAGACCTTAAATAAATTTATTTTAAAGAAAATCGTAGTTGTACTTTGAGTAAGCTTAAAAGCATTCATTCATTAGGTTTTATATACTTAGGATTCATTTTATTGTTGATAGTATTGTTTTAGAAAAATTGTTTGCTTGTCACTCTTTTTAAAAAAAAACTTGATGTTAAACTTATGCAGCGGAAAAACCATTTTTCAAGTCATTCTGGAAACTAAGTTACCTTATAGATTTGTTTTTCAAAAATTGTTCCTTTGCTATGCAGTTGAAATTAGGGAACAATATCAAATTTTACCTAAGCCTGATATCATGTATTATCTGGTTATTATGCATGAGTAATCCGTGCATGAAAAAATCCCTAAATGAAAAGTTACCAAGCCAAGGATCAGAAATAATTAAAAAATTACAAACCAAAACCAATAAATACTTAATAATACTTATTAAGAATAGTCCAAGGTGATTCTCTGCATGTCGAGTCTGGTCCTAATTTCGAGGTTTACCTGAAAAGTTAAACACTATTGGGGGTGAGCTTATAAAAAAGCTTAGTGTGAGTCGAAAAATTATTTAAACAAACATAAATATCGAATACAATGAAACATATTAGCTTTAACAAAAGAAAAAAAACCATCATAGGAGTTTCATATCATTACATAGCCATTATCAAATTCATGTCAAATGGTGTATAAGCATGTGTCATCATTCATTCGAGTAATGATCATTAATTTTAATACCATTCAATACAAAAAAATACAATACATAGCAAAAATCAATAACATTCCAATATATCGTGCACATGATGCAATACAAAAAGGTTCCTACCCATTCCATCTGCTACACACCACGGGTTCCCTAGAACCCGTCATCTGAACTCCAAAACATTATAGGCTTAAGCCCATTGTGGTTAAAACCACCGATAACAATATGCAAAAAAATACCAGTAAAAATGTGGTAAATCGCCATTCCCCTCAGTACTCTAGGTGCAATGCATTGACTACGAATAATACAGACTTAATATGCCACTAGTACTTCACGGAACTGCTATGTCAACCACAAAATCTCAACCTGATGCATATGCAATATGTCACAGAATCTTATACATAATCATATCTCAATACTTTTCACATTCGTTTGACATGCTCAACATGTCCTCAATAATCACATACTTTCAATAAATGGAATTAGTGTTCCAATCACTCAAATTACCATTGTGTTGGTATCAATCAATATCGTTCAATTTCACTTACTTTACGAATTTTCATTGTGCATAAATAACACCCTTTTCAGTACACAATATAAAAAATATGACATGTGTTTAAATCATACATAAGCTTAATATCTCAACACATTTTATCATTCAATCAAACATTCTGATATCTCATAACTCAAATATGCAATTACAAACGCAATCAAACATTCATGCTATCAAACTAGCAATTTGCGAACATGTCAATCTTTGAAGGGTCGAAACATACCTGGTTCGGCCACATACAAAATTATTAAATTGGCTATTTAGTCAATCCAATAAGCAAGATAATTTATCAAATATAATATGATATTTAACATTTTCAAACAATTTTATGCGTTTAGGACCCACACCTTATTTTTCGCTTCCTCGCAGCGCACTAGCTAATCTTCCAAACACCCACTTATGAGTTCAGACCAATTGTTGAAATTATAACTATTTTATGAATCCAAACTATTTAGATTCCATACACTGTATTGATGCAAACTGTACGTACAATCGTTCTTCGCCTTTATGGATGGTTTGGGGTGTTTGGGTTAGCACCTAATTCAATAATATACTGGAAAATAAGTATTTAATTAATGATTAAATTTCTTCATTTAATAAATTCATAAATTTTACCCAAAAACTATGTTGAAATAATAAACTAGTTATCCTTAATTAAACTTACACTTCACGATTTGTGGGATTCGATTGGCTAATTGATCAAGAACGTCTCTCTCTAATTAACATGTGATTAAAGACTGATTAGGAGGATTCAAGAACACAATTTCATGCTGGAAAAATATGGGCAAAACCCAAGAAACAAAACAACCCCCTTTCTTGCACATAGGCGCACACACTACCACCCATGGTGGCCAAAATTGGGTCTAAATTTTAAAACGGTTTGAGATATTATTAAAATATTGAAAAATACCTTTGAAATAATTTTAAATCCACCAAATTCCAGATCTGGAAATTTTGGTTTTTAATTCACAAGATTAATCAATAAATTGAAGAGAAAAGAGATATTACCCAAGCTAGTTGAGAGAAACAAAAATGGCACTTTCATGGAAATGTTCAGGATCCATCTTAGGGGTTCAAGATTTTAGATTATGGGCTGATTCGAATGAGGATAAATGGCAGAAATAAAGTATAGGAGATGGTGCATAATCTTGATACAAAATGAAGAAGAAATGGATGATAAAATGGGAGGTGTAGGTGACGACAACAATGGGCGAAAAAATGAAAATTGAAGAGAAAAGATGAGAGGAAGAGGGTGAATGGCTAGGGTTGGGAAAAATTGAATTAAAGGCTGAAAAATATATTAAAATTTGTATTTATACTTAGGGTTCAAGGGTATGGATGGCACACACATTTTGCAAGATTTAATTATTTCGCAAGGGAAATGATTCGAACTTGGGACCTCATTTAATTTCCATGCTTTCTCATATTTCTTTTAAACATTGGGTCTTTTCCTCATTCTTGAAATAATTTTGCAATATTTATTTTTAAAAAAAGGCATGTCATATACTAGGGTTTAGGGAAAAATTTGCAAAATAATAAAAATGGTGAAAGAGAAGGGATTTGAACTTGGGTTTCAAGGAACGTTTCACTAACACTTAACCAACAAACAAATACCTCATTTATTTCCTAAAAATGCATAGGTAATCTCAAAAATTAAGGCATGACCACTCTCTCTCAATTCACAAACTCAATTCTAATAATTCCCAATTTTTGGGATGTTACAACATTCGTAAAATAATAAAGACTAATTTGGAATAGTGGTTAAAGTAGAGGTTAAATGTGTAAATCAAAAACTAGGGGTTAAAAGGGGAGCTATTAGAACAAAGGAGAATAGGGGAGAGGTTAAATGTGTAAATTAAAAACTAGTGATTAAAAGAGGAGCTATTAGAACAAGGGAGAATAGGGGAGGACTTATAGGGAAAATAGCCCATTTTTAAAAAAAGGTTAGTTGGTTTTAAAAAATCATACCCATTGTTTGTGTATTTTCTCCATGTCTTTAAAAAGTCTCGCACATCATGCACGAACCCGTTAGT
This sequence comes from Gossypium raimondii, assembly GCF_025698545.1. Classification (NCBI taxonomy): domain Eukaryota; kingdom Viridiplantae; phylum Streptophyta; class Magnoliopsida; order Malvales; family Malvaceae; genus Gossypium; species Gossypium raimondii. Next base: position 23,383,750 of record NC_068571.1, read on the forward strand.
GAATTATGAGATTTATGATATTGTGAGTTTTGATTAGTGCAAAATTATATTATTGTGAAATGCTAAATGCGAGCTCAAGAGTAATGCAAGCCAATTATATTTTATATTAAAATGTGACTAAATAGATATGATGGCAATGTGAACACTTGAAACTGTTGGATATCTGTGGCATGACATAGGAATGTGAGTACTCAACCTTTTTCTTATGTGTTAGGCATTGTGGCCCGGAGATAGTATTGGAGAGATAAGGGCAGAGCTCGATTCATTGTAGATAGTGTGGTGTGTTTGGAGAACTTAAGCATATGTGCTACACTTATATGGAGATAGCGTATGACTTTGTGAGTCATGTCGTGTGTTTTGGAGATCCGTTTATCCAATGAGAATTTAATTCGACTATTTTCATATTCACGAATTGCCAATATATCACTATGTTGAGTAAAACTGTGTTATATGTGAATTAGTAAAATGTGTTTAAATACTAACATGTTTGTTTTTTGGGGATTTTTTAAAGTCATAATTGCTTGCTTGATTGTTCGTTTAGATGGTTTTAATTACTTGCTTAATGTGATGATAATTTAATGAACTAACAAATTTTTGCAACAAAGGAAGACCACCGAGTATTAAGGTACGTCTTATACCTTCTGATTGTGTGAATGAAATGATTACTTTAGAAAAGCATGCACTTAGGTCTAATTTCCTATATGAAATATTCTGCAATTATGTGGTGTGTATGGTTGGTTGGTGTGGTTCATAAAGTTTTAAATGGAGAGTCACGTTGGTGGGTAACATGATGTTCTAAACTTGAGTCAGTCTGTCCTAGTCAGGTTTGGGGCGTCATAGTATATTGACGAAAATACTACACTTAGGACACCAGATCCAGCAATTACACATTATTATTGGTGTGGCGCCTTAAACCCGACTAGAATGGTCCGACCTAAAATTTGAACGTCTCATTAGCCACCGAAGTGACTCTCCATTAAAACCACCGCAAAGCACACCAACCACCAAACACATCTCACAAATTTATTCATGGAATATTCGATAACCTAAAGTCATGCTGCCATTGTGCTACTCTGATAATCAAGTCATCAACATAATTTGTAAATTGAATTTTTAACAAAAAAATATTCTAAAAGCTTCAATTGAACATTCATGCATGTGATGAGGTATTTAAAAGGTTATATTTGTAAGGATTTTAGAACCAGTTTTATTTAAAAAAATGATTAGAGCTAAATTGTAATGTAGTAAAATGTTGAAAAACACCATTTCATATGGATGAAATTAGTACAATAGAGTAATACGCATAAATATTGTTTAGGAAGATTCATTAAAACATCATGCATCTCTTCATAAATCATCATCATTTAATTAGCTCACAAGTTACTTACTATTTACGTAATGCTGGCTTGTCGTTACACCTACCAAATTAAATCCACTACTCAACCAATATTAACTGGTAATATAGGGTAAATAGGGTATCGATCCCGTGATGAAGCGTGAGTTAAATATATTTGAGAAGAATTGAAAGAAATCTAAATGCAAACCACACACATGTATGCAAGAAAAAGGGGGAATTTGTTCAATGTTTGCTTGAAAATTAAAGTAATGAACGAAAGTAAATTCAAATTAAGAATGCCTGAAGTCACGAATCAAATAGAGAGAAAAAAATGCTTAGTTACTGACTCCTTAATTCACCAAGCACAAGTAATTTGCGACTCTAAATTATCCTAGTAGACCTATTCGATAGCAAAGCTGAAAAATCACTTACGAAGCAACTTCTTGTCTCTATCAATTTTAATCTAATTAAGAAACGTTCTTAACTGAAAACTACCCTCAATCATCCCTTTGTAGATTAATTAAAGCTGCATTGGGTACTTGAGAGAGTTCACCTAGCATTAACCATAGAAAATCCTCCAGCGGCTTCTGTGTAATTAAATCCGTAGTTGTTCTAATTAGTCACTAGCCAATTAACTATCACCACTTCTAAGTTTAATTAAATTTGATTACTCAATTTTAATTTAGATGATTATAAGAAAATTCCTAAATTAACTAGGTGATCAATCTAATTGATTTAGAAAAATCCTTTGAACGACAAGAATAAACAAATATGGAATACCGAATTTGAATCCAGAACAAAATATGTCTTTGAATCAACCTGCACTTGGCTTAATAAATGTCGTAACTAAGCGAGGGAAATTTAACCACTCATAGCAAATAAAAAGAAACAAGAATTAACTGAAAACATACTGACTTTCAAACTAATCTTGTTTAGAAATACTACTCTAATTGCCGAGCTTCTCTCCTCCCAAAGGTGTTGACTCTTGGACTAATTTCTCAACCCCTTGATCGACACTTGCTAGATTGACTAGAGGTGCTTATGCTGATTGATTTTCCTAATCCCCTCTCTCAATTTTCTCCCTAATTTTTCCCATTCTCTCTTGCTATGTCTTCTCCTTTTTTTATGGGATAAAATCAGCCTCAAATCCGGTAAGGGAAACAAAATCAAAATTTTGATCTGATCCCTTAATTTTTGCTCATCCCATCGCACAAAATCAGCTTAAACCTCTTAGAGTTTCACCCCAATTTAACTACTCAAAAGCTGAATTGGATTGTCTATTTTAATTAGAATTGGTCATAGCTAGGAAAAGGGAAATTAAAATCAGAATTAAATCTAATTCCTTTGCTAACTAGTCGCGCAATTCCAGCTTTATTCAACTCCAAATTGGACCGAATCGTACTTGTGTTTTCAAGGTCTTTTGTAGTTGACTTGGTTAATTCAGATTTACATTTTACCAAGTTAATTTTAATTTCCAAAATGAGCATACGATCATCTCTATACGTCAATGCCATTCGCGGGTTTAGATTCCCACTTGGGTTCATCCGAACATCTAAATGTACCTACCTTTCACCATGACTTAAAATACCATTAAATCATCGAATTGGAATAAAAATATATCGGCAAGGCATAATATACTCTTAATGTAAATTGAGCTAATTAGAAATCAATTGATCAAGAATTCATCAATAATTAATGTAATTAGTGGAATAAGTTAAGCTCAAAATTGAACTTAACAAACTGCCCCATACTTAAGCTATTGATCGTCCTCGAGCAATTTCGAAAATTCAAGAATTGGAACCCACAAAAAATCATACTAGATTTCAAGAAATCAAACCAAATCAGGAGTGTTACACCTTTTCATGCTCGAAATAAATTTTGAAATTGATAATCATGAATTTTGGTTCGTCGAAATAGGAAATTTGTTTCAAATCCACAAGATTATATATATTATTTCAAAATGAAACTCAAAATTATTCAAAAATTAAGAATGCTTCCTTGTTCAATCCTCACCGGGAAAGTGTTTAGCACTCATCACTCAATGTGTTCAGGCTAGTACATTACTCTCAAATTGAAATCGAAAGTAATTAACCACCATAGGCTTTCTTGTCCATCTTATCTATAACATAACACATTAAAATCCATAAACATGATTTAGGCTGAACACAGGTTGTAATGGGGCTCAAGGTAATGTTTAAGGACGGGAGGAATTTATTTGGATGGTGGAGCTAGTACTCTTAAGCTAGAAATTCACCATTAGGAAGTCATCTCTTTTTTTTCTTTTTTTCTTTAAATCAAACCAGCCCTACATCACTTAAATAGTCTCAACTTTCAGCCACCTGATTCCGCAGATTTGCTTCAATTTGATCGTACTTTTCTCCTTACATTAGAGTATTCTTTTGTATAATAGAGAGGCTACAACTTAATGATTTTTTTACATTACTAATTAGCCTCTAATTTTAGCAAAAAATCACTCCAATTAGCACTTCAATCAGCCAACAATCCTTCGATAAAAACTAAAAATCAAGATGAACTCCCAATCAAATTAACTAGCCTAGAGAATGTGAGTCAAGGTCATTCAAGCTTGGTTCAATTTCTGGAGGTAAATCAATGAGATTGGGGTATTATTGCTTCAAATTGGCTAACTAATTGGAGATAGTGTCAAGGTCAGCTTATATGAGTAATCGTGGCTTGCTTTGCTTCCTAATGCCTCTTAAATCATGCCCAGGGAAATCAAATGTATTACTAGACTCAATAAGATCTAAAGCAAATTCTAGAGTAATTGACAGTTAATAACAATAATCACACATGAGTAAATAATAATGCCCTCACAACTTGGCATGGATGTCCCAACTTTACACTGTAGGCTCAAATTTCTCACAAGGACCACATGATTGATCAATTTAGCAGACTAAATTTAATCCAACTTTGATTTTAAAGTACAAAATTCAGTATGTAATTGATTTTTTCCCCTTTTTTCGAACCAAAATCAGTCAAATTGAAAACAAAATTGAATCCAACCAATCGACACACAACAATAAAAATTAAGTTGAATTCTTTAAAATTTTACAAACATCAAATACGTTAGAAAATCAATGAAATAATTCTCCCCCATACCTAATGTTTGCATTGTCCCTAATGCGAAAGAGAGTTAAAACTACGAATGAAAAGAAACAATAAAGATGAAAAAGATAAAAAGAAACTTCTCTAAATCGGTGGGTTGCCTCCCACAAGCGCCTTTGTTTGATGTCGTTGGCTCGACATTGCAATTCCTCATAGATCATCAAGAAAGAGCTCCTCCATCCAAGCTGCTTGCTCCACTTCATGGAAATGCCTCAACCTATGACCTTTCACTTTGAAAATTTTATTAGTGTCGAGGCTTTTAATTTCTATTGCCCCATGATGATGCACTTCAGTTATTATAAATGGCCCAAGCCAACTTGATTTTAACTTACCGGGAAGCAATTTAAGCTTAGAATTAAATAATAGTACCTTCTCACCTACCTTAAATTCGTTGTGAATCAGCTTTGAGTCACGAAATGCTTTTGACTTACCTTTGTATATGACCGAGTTGTCATATGCCCCTAGGCACAACTCCTCCAACTCTTGCAGCTTCAACTTGTGCTCTTCCCCTACAAGACTATAGTCCAAATTGCATTGTTTAACAGCCCAAAATGACCTATGTTCTAGCTCTATGGGAAGATGACATGCCTGTCCAAAGACAACCCTATAAGGCAACATCCCTATTGGAGTTTTGTAGGCTGTTCGAACAGCCCACAATGCTTCATCTAATCTTTGGTTCCAATCTTTCCTATTAGGCTTGACAATTTTCTCTAAAATTCCCTTAATTTATTTGTTGCTACTCACGGCTTGCCCATTGGTTTGAGGATGATAGGTTGTCCATACCTTATGGGTAACACCATATTGTGCAAGTAAGGCTCTCAAGGTTCGATTACAAAATGGGTTCCCTTATCACTAATTATAGCCCTCGGTACCCCATACCTATTTAAGATGTTGGCCTTAAGGAGTTTCACAACGAATTTAGCATCATCGGTCCTAGTTGGAAATGCTTCTACCCATTTCGACAAGTAATCGACACACACAAGAATGTATAAATAACCAAAAGAGGAAGGGAAAGGCCCCATAAAATGAATGTCCCATACATTAAATATATCACAAACATAGAAATTGTGTAATGGCATTTGATTTCTACTACTTAAGTTACCGGTTCTTTGACATGATGCACAATTTTTACAAAATGAATATGAGTCCTTATGAACGGTCGGCGAAAATAACCCGCACTCAAGTACCTTATGGGCTGCTCTCTTCGGTCCAAAATGTCCTCCACCCTCTCGAGAATGAAAAAAATTAAGCACAGATTCTATCTTACTATCGTCAACACAATGCCTAATTATTTGGTCGCTACAAAACTGCCAAAGGTATGGCTCATCCCACAAGTAGAATCGGGCTTGACTTCTAATTTTTTCTCTCAAGTGTCTAGGTGCATTCGTGGGGAATTCTTTGGTCACTAAGTAGTTTACTATGTCGGCATACAACGGCAAAGTAATAGATGCACTATAAAGTCTCTCATCGAGAAATAGATCACTAGGCTCACTCTTCACATCCCCGATCTCTATCCTACTCAAATGATCAAGGACAAGATTCTTTTTACCCTTCTTGTCTTTAATCTCTAGGTCAAATTCTTGCAAAAGAAAAATCCTAATAATCAATCTAGGCTTGGTTTCTTTCTTATGCACCAGGTATTTAAAAGCACTATGATCAGAAAATACAATGACTTTAACTCCTAACAAGTATTCTCTAAATTTCTCTAAGGCAAAGACTGTGGCATAGAGTTCTGTCTCTGTTGTGGTGTAATTGCATTGAGCTGAGTTTAATAACTCACTAGCATACCTAATAATTTAGGACTCTCTACCATTTCTTTGTCCTAGTGCCGCACCAATAGCCCTATCACTAGCATCGCATAGAATCTCGAAGGGTAATGCATAGTTTTGTCCTTGAATGATAGGTGTTGTGATCAATTTAAATTTCAATTCATAAAAAGATTTTTTACAATTCTCATTAAATTCAAATGTGACATCCTTACCTAGCAATGCACATAAGGGTGAAGATATTTGTGAAAAATTCTTGATGAACCTACGGTAGAAACCTACATGTCCTAGAAAAGATCGAATTTCTTTTACAGTGCTCGGATAGGGTAAGTTCTTAATCACCTCAACCGTAGCTTGGTCGACTTCTAAGCCTCTAGCTGAAATGGCATTACCCAAAACCATACCTTTCTCAACCATGAAATGACATTTTTCAAATTTTAATATCAAATTTGTATCAATGCAACGCCTAAGCACTAATGCAAGATGATGCAAGCATTGATCAAATGACTAACCATGAACAGTAAAGTCATCCATAAAAACGTCCATTAAATACGAGATAAAATCTGAAAAGATGCTTGTTATACTCTTTGAAACGTGTCTGGCACATTGCACAACGAAAGGCATTCTCTTGAAGACATAGGCTCCAAACGGGCAAGTAAAGTGGTCTTCTCTTGATCCTCGGGTGCGATTGGAACCTGTAAGTACCCTGAATAGCCATCTAAGAAACAAAAATGTGAACGCCCAGATAGCCTTTCTAACATTTGATCCATGAATGGGAGAGCATAGTGATCTTTCTTAGGGGCTTTATTTAGCTTCCTATAGTCTATGCAAACCCGCCAACCGTTTTGCACTTTTGTAGGAATTTGTACCCCATTCGTGTTGGTAACTATTGTTGTTCCTCCTTTCTTAGGGACAACATGGATCGGGCTTACCCATTTCAAATCGACTATAGGATAAATAATATCAGCCTCTAACCATTTTAACATTTATTTCTTAACCACCTCCATCATTGGTGGATTCAATCGGCGTTGGGGGTCTCTCTTAAGGGCTGCATTTGTTTCTAAGGCTATCTTATGAGTGCACAAGGTCGTACTAAGTCCCCTAATATCAGCTAGTGTCCAACCGAAAGCTTTTCTCTACTCCTTAAAAACTATAATTTTCTTTGATTCTTGGGTTTCGGTTAAAGCATTCGACACTATCAATGGCAGAGTTTGATTCTCACCTAAACAGATATACTTTAAATTTTTGGGCAACCCTTTTAGCTCAAGTTTAGGTGGTGAAATCAATAAGGGGATTTGTTTATCGGTCACCTCAAGGCTAGGGATGATCGGTTTAGAGTGTGTCAATTTAAGATCATTTAATGCACAAATCGAATTAATCAAAGATTCAGAAACAACCCTATAAGGTGACATCCCTATTGGAGTTTTGTAGGCTGTTCGAACAGCCCACAATGCTTCATCCAATCTTTGGCTCCAATCTTTCCTATTAGGCTTGACAATTTTCTCTAAGATTCCCTTAATTTCTTTGCTGCTACTCTAGGCTTGCCCATTGGTTTGAGGATGATAGGTTGTTGATACCTTATGGGTAACACCATATTGTGCAAGTAAGGCTCTCAAGGTTCAATTACAAAAATGGGTTCCCTTATCACTAATTATAGCCCTTGGTACCCCATACCTATTTACGATGTTGGCCTTAAGGAGTTTCACAACGGTTTTAGCATCATTGGTCCTAGTTGGAATGCTTCCACCCATTTCGACAAAAAATTGACACACACAAGAATGTATAAATAACCAAAAGAGGAAGGGAAATGCCCCATGAAATCAATGCCCTATACATCAAATATATCACAAACATAGAAATTATGCAATGGCATTTGATTTCTACTACTTAAGTTGCCGGTTATTTGACATGATGCACAATTTTTACAAAATGAATATGAGTCCTTATGAACGGTCGGCGAAAATAACCCGCACTCAAGTATCTAATGGACTGGTCTCTTCGGTCCAAAATGTCCTCCACCCTCTCGAGAATGACAAAAATTAAGCACAGATCCTATCTCACTATCGTCAACACAACGCCTAATTATTTGGTCACTACAAAATCGCCAAAGGTATGGCTCATCCCAGAAGTAGAATCGGGTTTGAATTCAAATTTTTTCTCTCAAATGTCTAGGTGCATTCGTGGGGAATTCTTTGATCACTAAGTAGTTCACTATGTCGGCATACCACGGCAAAGCACTAGACGTACTATAAAGCCTCTCATCTGGAAATAGATCACCAGGCTCACTCCTCACATCCCCGATCTCTATCCTACTCAAATGATCAGCCACAAGATTTTCTTTACCCTTCTTGTCTTTAATCTCTAGGTCGAATTCTTTTAAAATCAAAATCCACTGAATCAATCTAGGCTTGGCTTCTTTCTTATGCTACAAGTATCTATGACCACTATGATCGGAAAATACAATGGCTTTAACTCCTAACAAGTATGCTCTAAATATTTCTAGGGCAAAGACTATGGCATAAAGTTCTTTCTCTGTTGTGGTGTAATTGCATTGAGCTGGGTTTAATAACTCACTAGCATACCTAATAATATAGGAATCTCTACCATTTCTTTGTCCTAGTGTCGCACCAACACCCCTATCACTAGCATCGCATAGAATCTCGAAGGGTTGTGCATAGTTTGGTCCTTGAATGATTGGTGTTGTGATCAATTTAAGTTTCAATTCATCAAAAGATTTTTTACAATTCTCATTAAATTCAAATGTGACATCCTTACCTAGCAATGCACATAAGGGTGAAGATATTTGTGAAAAATTCTTGATGAACCAACGGTAGAAACCTACATGTCCTAGAAAAGATCAAATTTCTTTTACAGTGCTCGGATAGGGTAAGTTTTTAATCACCTAAACCTTAGCTTGGTCGATATCTAAGCCTCTAGCTGAAACGACATGACCCAAAACCACACCTTTCTCAATCATGAAATTAAATTTTTCAAAGTTTAATATCAAATTTGTATCAATGCAACGCCTAAGCACTAATGCAAGATGATGCAAGCATTGATCAAATGAATCACCGTGAACAGTAAAGTCATCCATAAAAACCTCCATTAAATGCGAGATAAAATCTAAAAAAATGCTTGTTTTACCTTTTTGAAATGTGGCCGGCGCATTGCACAATTCGAAAGGCATTCTCTTGAAGGCATAGGTTCCAAACGGGCAAGTGAAAGTGGTCTTCTCTTGATCTTCAGGTGCGATTGGAACCTGTAAGTACCCTGAATAGCCATCTAAGAAACAAAAATGTGAGCGCCCAACTAGCCTTTCTAACATTTGATCCATGAATGGGAGAGGATAGTAGTCATTCTTAGTGGCTTTATTTAGCTTCCTATAGTCTATGCAAACTTTCCAACCGTTTTGCACTCTTGTAAGAATTTCTACCCCCTCCGCGTTGGTAACTATTGTTGTTCCTCATTTCTTAGGGAAAACATGGATCGGGCTTACCCATTCTGAATCGGCTATAGGATAAATAACATCAGCCTCTAACCATTTTAAAATTCCTTTCTTAACCACCTCCATCATTGGTGTTGGGGGTCTCTCTAAGAGGCTACACTTGGTTCTAGGGCTATCTTATGAGTTCACAAGGTCATACTAGGTCCCCTAATATCAGCTAGTGTCCAATCGAAAGCTTTTCTGTGTTCCCTAAGAACTCTAATTAGCTTTGATTCTTGGGTTTCGGTTAAGGCATTCGACACTATCAATGGTAGAGTTTGATTCTCACCTAAATAGATATACTTTAAATTTTCGGGCAGCCCTTTTAGCTCAAGTTTAGGTGGTGAAATCAATGAGGGGATTTGTTTATCGGTCACCTTAAGGCTAGGGACGATCGGTTGAGACTGTGCTAATTTAGGATCATTTAATGCACAAACCGAATTAATCAAAGAATCAGAAACAACAAATTCTTGATTAGTTATATCGACATCAAAAATGCTTTTAGTTAGACACTTCCTAACTCATCATCCTCTCCTAATCCATAGAAATTTTGAACAAGAGTATCAATTACATCAAGGGCATACACAGAATTAATATCGGTGGGATATCTCAGAGCATCAAATATGTTCAATTTTATTATCTACCATCAAATTCCATAGTTAAGTTCCCTTTTTGTACATCAATTTTTGTTCTAGCGGTCTTAAGAAAAGGTCTTCCTAGGAGTAGGGGTACATCACTCGAACTATCACTAGGTCCCATGTCCAAGACATAAAAATCGGCTGGAAAGACTAACTCGTTTACTTGCACTAGGACATCTTCTAAGACGCCATCGGGGTAGGCATTACTTCTATCAGCAAGTTGAATTATCAATCTCATTTCTTTTAATGAACCTAATTGTACTTTGTCATAGGTACTCCTAGGCATGACATTTATAGAAGCTCCTAAATCGAGCATAGCCCTATCAAGTTTAAGGTCTCCTATCTTACAATGTATCAAAAACATTCTAGGATCTTTGCACTTAGGGGAGTTTCTTTTGAAATACCGCGGATACATTCTCACCTAAACTAATCCTCTCATTTCCAATCAATTTCCTTTTAGATGTGCATAATTCTTTTAAAAACTTAGCATATCTAGGCACTTGTTTAATTGCATCAATTAATGGAATGTTAACTTGTACCTTACGGAAAGCTTCCAAGATTTCAGCATTGACGTCGTCGAATTTTTCCTTCCTCAAATGCTGCGGAAACGGGGCCTTCAACTCATAAGATCACTGCCGATTATCAGTGCTGAACCTCCTTCTATTTGTGGCTCAAGGGCCTGCGTTTGCTGCTTCAAATTTGCTGCGTTGCGCGAAACAGTGGGCTGCTGTAAGTGCAATTTTTCTGCCTCCCTTGGGTCTACTTGTGGCGGCTGTATATCAGCCCTAGGCGTGGCTGAATTTTCCTTCGTTTTATCACCGAAGCATACCTTTTTTTACCTCGATTTTGTCCTCTTCATTGCTAAATCGGACCTTTTCCAGAAGAGGTCTCACTTCCTTCCCACTTCTCAAAGTTATTGCACTAACATTATCCCTTGGATTTGTCACTGGTTGTGATGGCAATTGATTGTTTACCTGAGCTTGCAAGTTTCCAAGGTTAACATCGGTCAATGAGGCTCGAGTTTGTAATTGTTTCTCGGCTGATTCTAAATCTTGAAATCTCCCATCGGTCTTTTTCTTTTGATCGGACATCATCTTCATCATTTGCTCAAGCATGACGTGAGTCTTAGTCTCGACATTAAGGTTTTGATGGGTCTGTTGTGGTGTATTTTATGGTCGGGAATTTTGCTGCTCAAATCCAAAGGGTGTGGCTCGATTTTGGTATCTGAAATTAGGGTGTCTCTCCAGCCTTCATTGTAGGTGGATGAATATGGGCCATACTTTCTCTGATTTGGGAAAACAACATTAATTTCTCCTTCTTGCAATGTCAGACACATATCCGTGGCATGTCCCTCTAAACAGCAAATACCACACAGCGAAGCTTTTAAATTGCTTCCAGTCATCAACTTACTCACCATAGCTGTTAAGTTAGTTAATTGAGCTTCCAACATGCTCGATTGCCCCTCCTCCACTCGTCTACCCGAATCAACCCTTCTCAGGCCAAATTGTTGTGTGTTTTGCGGCATATTAGTAATTAAATTTCGAGCTTGCTCAGGTGTTTTGTTGACCAGCGCTCCTCCACTCACTGCATCAATCATGCCTCGGTCTTTTGGCATCAACCCTTCTTCAAAGTATTGTACTAAGAGCTACTCACTAATCTGATGTTGCGAAAAGCTTGCACATAACCGTTAAAATCTCTCCCAATACTCATATAGTGACTCACCTACCAGCTATTTTATTCCACAAATTTCCTTCCTAATCGACCCTATCCGTGATGCCAGAAAGAACTTCTCAAGAAAAGCTTTATGCAGCCCCGTCCAAGTCGTGAATGAACCCGGTGGCATGTAATATAACCAGTCCTTTACCAATCCTTGTAATGAGAAAGGAAAGGCTCGGAGCTTGATTTGCTCTTCCTCATTACCGTCTGGCTGCATGGTTGAACAAGTAATAATAAATTCACTAATATGTCGGTATGGATCTTCACCCGGTAATCCATTGAATTTCGACAACAAATTCAGAAATCCTAAGTTGAGTTTTAAGGGTCTATCCAGGGTAGGGTAAGTGATAGATAAAGGCTGGGCAGTGAGGTTAGGTAAGGCCAATTACTTCACGGTCTGGTCGGCCATATCGATGTCTTCTAAATTTGTAGTCTCGGTGTGAGGGTTGCAAGTTTCAACTTACTGATTTGTGGTTCTAGTAGAGGACTTCGATGTTCACCGTCCGCTCTTTAATAACATAAACTAAAGGAAAAAATCTATTTGCATAAACAAAAACAAGAAAACAAAATAAGTTCTGAAAATCAAATAGATTCGACAACGTCGTCTCCCCGACAACGGCACCAAAATTTACTGGCTTGTCGTTGCATCCACCAAATTAAATCCACTACCCAACCAATATTAACTGGTAATATAGGGTAAATAGGGTATCGATCCCATGAGGAAGCGTGAGTTAAATCTATTTGAAAAGAATTGAAATAATTATAATGCAAACCACACACACGCATGCAAGAAAAAGGGGGGAAATTTGTTCAATGTTTTCTTGAAAATTAAAGTAATGAACGAAAGTAAATTCAAATTAAGAATGCCTGAAGTCGCGAATCAAATAGAGAGAAAAAAATGCTTAGTTACTGACTCCTTAATTCACCAAGCACAAGTAATTTGTGACTCTAAATTATCCTGATAGACCTATTCGATAGCAAAGCTGAAAAATCACTTACGAAGCAACTTCCTGTCTCTATCAATTTTAATCCAATTAAGAAACATTCTTAACTGAAAACTACCCTCAATCATCCCTTTGTCGATTAATTAAAGGTGCATTGGGTACTTGAGAGACTTCGCCTAGCATTAACCATAGAAAATTCTCCAGCGGCTTCTGTGTAATTAAATCCATAGTTCTTCTAATTAGTCACTAGCCAATTAGTTATCACCACTTCTAAGTCTAATTAAATTTGATTACTCAATTTTAACTTAGATGATTATAAGAAAATTCCTAAATTAGCTAGGTGATAAATCTAATTGATTTAGAAAAATCCTTTGAACGACAAGAATAAACAATTATGGAATACCGAATTTGAATCCAGAACAAAATATGTCTTTGAATCAACTTGCATTGGCTTCATAAGTACCGTAACTAAGTGAGGGGAATTTAACCACTCATAGAAAATAAAAAGAAACAAGAATTAACTGAAAACATAATGAATTTCAAACTAATCTTGTTTAGAAATACTACTCTAATTGCCGAGCTTCTCTCCTCCCAAAGGTGTTGACTCTTGGACTAATTTCTCAACCCCTTGATCGGCACTTGCTGGATTGACTAGAGGTGCTTATGCTGATTGATTTTCCGAATCCCCTCTCTCAATTTTCTCCCTAATTTTTCCCGTTCTCTCGTGCTGTGTCTTCTCCTCTTTTTAAGGGATAAAATTAGCCTGAAATCGGGTAAGGAAATTAGGATCAAAATTCAGATCTGATCCCTTAATTTTTGCTCATCCCATCGCACAAAATCAGCTCAAACCTCTTAGAGTTTCACCCAAATTTAACTACTCAAAAGCTGAAATGGATTGTCTATTTTAAATAGAATCGGTCATGGCTAGGAAAAGGGAAATTAAAATTAGAATTAAATCTGATTCCCTTGTTGACTAGTCGCGCAATTCCAGCTTTATTCAACTCCAAATTGGATCGAATCTTGCTTGTGTTTTCAAGGTCTATTGTAGTTGACTTGGTTAATTTGGATTTACATTTTACCAAGTCAATTTTAATTTCCAAAATTAGCATACGATCATCTCTATACATCAATGCCATTCGTGGGTTTAGATTCTCACTTGGGTTCATCCGAACATATAAATGTAACTACCTTGCACCATGTCTTAAAATACCATTAAATCATCAGATTGGAACAAAAATATATCGACAAGGCATAATATACTCTTAATGTAAATTAAGCTAATTAGAAATCAGTTGATCAAGAATTCATCAATAATTAAGGTAATTAGTGGAATAAGTTAAGCTCAAAATTGAACTTAACACGTAACTTATCCAATTTTATATTTCATGCATGCTAAACTCATAATTAATTTCTAAATCACACATAAAACATATGACTTACCTTAATAACCAATGGCTCTTCAACCTGCAGTTACAAGTTAATCAAATAATTACACATGTCATTCATCAAGCATTCATTATCTACCACTCAATCATCTATCTAAAGCAGTAATAAAAGCTCCAAATCAAACAAATTAAAGAGTCAACAATGTCAAATTACAAGCCATTAACAGTTCAAAGTCTAAAATCCTCTAGATTAGTCCCACATTGCCTTCCTTATTGAGTTGGCAACACATCAAACATACTCAAGGGAAATTCTCTTGCTTTGGATCACTTGGTAGCTCACTTCTCCTCCTTATTTTAGCTATATCCTTACATTGTAACATATAAAAGAGTGTGAACTTTTTCAAGCTCCGTTAGTGCAAGTAGTCATAATATCTAAAGCTAAAAGAAAGCATACAATCACAATTAATCATGGTAAGCAAACCAAGCATAACTCATAGAATTCACATTGATATGTTGGTACAATGTGATTATGAAGTATGTATACAAAATATATTACATTAGATAACCCAATTTCCAAATACAACCAATATAATGTGTAGAATAAAGCTATCACCCTCCAAACACAACCAATTTACCCTAGAAACACAACCAAACATGGTTGCCAAACACAACTAATTTACCCTCCAAACACAACCAAATATACTCTTCAAACACAACCATATATATAACCTCTGAACACAACCAAGTATACCCTCCAAACGTAAACAATATCCCTTCAACATATCAACTTAAACATGTATACTTACTATTTTATACACACTTTCACATGTTACACAACTCATGTTCATATCACATATTCTAGTCTCATATCATGCACGTACAAGTGCTCACATTATGCTCAAATAGCCACAAAATATAGATCTCATATAGTGTACATAAAATTAACCAGACTCATATCATATTCAGTCATAAACACATAACATTTTAATTATCATCTCAATATACATCACATAACATATCACATTTAAGCATCATTTGCAAATCATCATTAGATTATGTACAAACACTTAGTCATGGAACTTAGTATAGATGATTAGGCTACCTAAGCTCCCCTTTAATGCTTTGATTTGTGCATAATTGTAGCACACCAAACCACTCACCTTGCAACCTTGACTTTAATGGCAAAAGCCCAAATAAGCATTTGTTTTCCTTTTTCTTTGCATGTAGGACATCCCAACGAGTCTGACACTTTGCATTCACATTAAATACATTATAAACACATGATAAAGAACCTAAAACACATTTAAATCATATAAAAATGCATACCACAAATCATCTATCATACATACTTAAAACTAGGTAGATTTGCCGAAAATGTGATTTCACCACACCAATCTAGTGTGTAAACCTTAATTTCAATTCCAAACATCCAGATGTAGTTCCAGGACTCTATTTTCATAACCCAGAGAAGTTAGTTTGGTAGCTAATTAATTTTTGGAATAGTGAATTTTGTGAAATTGGGATTTAGTAAAGTACAAGGACTATACCGTATAAGGGTTAAAAGATTGAATTATAGATTGAAATAAACTAAAGGGACTAAAGTAGCAAAATACCATTTATTAAATGGTGGAATGGTGATCGACCATGTCTTAATGATTATGCATGTGTGTATTGCGTATATATATTATATATTAAGTTATAATAATAATAACAATAATAATAGTTATACTAATAAAATAAAAAGAAAAGAAAGAAGATGTTTCATTCTCTATTACATGCAAACAAAAGAAAGAAAGAAAAAGGAGAAGAGTCACGCATGGCTTGGGTTTTGGAAGTTCAAATCCAAATAGGGTAATTCAATTTAGTCCATATACTTGTAATTTTTACGTTTTTGGAATTTCGGTACCTAGGGTTTCTCGACCCATGTTGTAATTTTTAGTATTGTTCAAGATTTTAGATGTTGAAATTGTTGAATAGCTTAAATATTAGAGATTAAATAGGTAGATTTTTAAGTTAGAAATGGAAAAGGACTAAATTATGGAATTAATTGTTGATTTTGAACAACATGAACTAAATTGTGAAAATTTTGAAATTAAGAGGTCGAATTGGAAAAGAGGAAGTTAAATTTAGTTTAAAGTGAAATTATTATAAAATTTTAAATTTAAATGTGAAGGCTAAAAACTAGTCTCGGTTTAGGGACTAAATTGAAAAATAAGCAAAATATAGTGTAAAAATTAAAATTTAATGTGAAATTTTAATGTTTAATATTAATGTGATTTAATTGTTTTATTCTGCAGCTAACATTGTACCGGAATCCTCAAGTAAAAAGGGGAAGGATAAAATCGACGTCAAATAGCTCGAAATTCACGGTTTGTGTTTCTATAATCTGAATTAAATAGTAGATTATTGCATATATAATTGTTTGCATATGGTAAGCATTTGAGGTGAGTACTTTGGTACTTTGGGATTAAATTAAATTCAAAATTGAAATGAAATGGGTTGATTTTGTATATTATGAAAAATATTGATTATGAATATATTTGTATTGAGAAAAATGTGATTATTATCAAATTGAATATATGCTTATGTGTGATGATATACATTCACGAAATTGAGGTAGTGGTTGTATTGAAAAGTGAAATGAATCCCTATTAACTGTATCAAGCTTATTCGGATATATAGATGGCATGCCATAGGATAGGAAGAGTTCAGGTATTACTTCGCCCACGAGTCAATGAGGCACTGGGTGCCAATTTGCTTCGATTTAACCGATGAGACACTAGGTGTCATTTATATAGCACTGGGTGTAGTTATTACTTTGGATTTATCCGATAAGGCACTGGGTGACAAACTGGTGTGCTGGTTGGATCCGTGTATCCTTCTGAGTCCGTGTCGTGCTAATAGAGGAACGTAAAATAATAATTTATGTGATTGATATTGTAATGGTAAATATGAGAAATGAATATGAGATGAGAAAATGTTGAAATGGGAAAGATGAGCAATGATTATGAGATGAGAAATGAAATATGAAATGATGAATTGAGATGTGAAACTTGAATGAATTCAAGTGTTGATCAAAGATATGAATCATGTCATTGCATAAGTTGATGTATTCAAATGTTAAATGAAATGCCATTGATATATATATTTGAATATGTGAAATATTAGTAGATGTGAATAAGGAATGAGCAAGAATTATATTATTGAATTGAAACTTTTGAACATAACTTGTTGCATATTTCATGTTAAATACTTATATCAAGTTTATATTATTCAGATTGTAGGAATACCATGAGTTTTACTTAGCGCGCAGTTTTATTTTTCGTGTGTAGGCTAGGTACTATTCAAATTATTGCCGACTCAACATCAAATCAAAAATCCTGAGCTCAAGTGTGATGATATTTCATTTTGTAATGGCATGTACCTAGGGACTTTTTTGTAGATATTGTCTATAAGGTGTGGTTATCTTAGTTGCTAGTGAAATGATGTTTAACTGTGTATATGGTTCTGGTTGAGGCTATGTTGGTATGTTAGCCTAGTTTATATTTGGTATGTGTTAGATTAAAGTTTAGTAGCTTAAATAGCTAAGTGATAGTCCAATTATGGTAAATGTGATATGAATGAAAGTCTTGAATGTTTGATGGGTTGTTGATGTATTTGAATATATAAAATATGGTACCAATGGGGGTACATGAGTTAGGCATATTAGGTGATGAAATTGTTGTATTTTGGGCATGTTTAATCGTGTTTTGAATAGTTTAAACGATTGGTATTTGAGTTGCTTTCTGCCCAAGTAAGTAGGAAATGGTAAACTTGAGTTTGAAGGTACTTTTAGGTGCACACAGCCTGGTCACACGGGCGTGTGTCACACACGGAAAACACACATGGGCATGTAACCCAAGTCAGTTAGTTACATAGGTAAGGACACGAGTTGGGACACGGGCGTGTGTCTCAACCGTGTGAGGCACACAGCCTGGCCACACGGGTGTGTCACCCTATAATCAAAATCTTTGTAATTATTTCCTAAACTTCCAAAACTATTTCAAATTAGTCCCTGCCTATTTTTAAACTACTTTTAGGGTCCCGCAGACTTGTAATAGGGGTTCTAAGAGTAACTTTTACTCTGAATTGTAATGGGCTAGCAAACCTATATTAGGTGCATTCTACTAATACTATCGAAGATAAATTAGAAAGATAATCATAGGCAGAGTATGGACCAATACTCTAATGCTAATTATTGGAATAGTCTTGTATGTATCCAAATTCTGACATTGTAGAAGAGATATATAGTGATACGAATGTAGACAGTGGAAGACTAAGTTTAGCAATGTATAAATAGGGAAAAGAGTGTAAACACTGGAAGAGCAAGCTTAGCATTGCATAACATGATTAGTTATTTGATTGTACAAGACATCATTATGGAAATATTATATTAGCATATGTTGTTCCACGTACCTACTATGAAGTTTTTGTAACACCCCTTACCATTGTCAGATGCTGGGATAGGGTACGAGGTATTACCGTACTTAAGCATAACCAATCATACAAAATCGAGGCATGAAATTTGATCCAAATTAAAACTTTTCATATTTCATCATAAAGTCCCTAATATGGGCTTACAAGACCCAATACATACTTTGAAAGTGGTTCGAGACCAAACCGAGAAGTTTTAAAAACTTTGAAAAATTTCTTGAAAAACAGGGGCACACGCCCTGAGCACATGGCCATGTGGTCAGCAGTGTGGATGAAAGTTAGGCTATTTACCAAGCCTTTGTCCATCCAAAAATTTACAGACTTATACCAAATTTATCAACACATAACATGACATTATCATAAACGTACAACTTAACTAATAATAGCCAACATCAATGGCCTTATACAAACTGAACTATCTTATAACATAGGCCAACATTTTAGGCCAAATCAATTATGACACATAACAAAATAATAAAGTCCTCTATACATGACATAATTCATAATATTGCTTTCAAAATACCAAAAGAGTGTTGATAGTATGGATGGATCTCCGACGATCTCCGTACCCCGAGCTAGCTTGGTGACACTATAAGATAAGGGAAATAAAAGGGAGTAAGCATATAGCTTAGTAAGTTGGTATGTAAATAATAAAAAAATTATTAACATGCTTTTATCAATCCTCATAATGTGTTCTCAAGATAATACAATCATATTTACACATAGTTTCACTATTCACTCATGTTCATATCAAGTTGTCTAAGCAAGTCATAGTCAATAAATTATTTATATGTTGAGCTACAGAACTTCGAATTAAGATCTGCTAAATTTGTCTAAAACTAGACTCACATATCTTCTTATCATAAAATTTTTAGAATTTATGGTTGAGCCAATAAGTACAATTTATTCTTTAAAGTCATCCCTATTCTACTATCTGATAGTTTCGACCCTTCTTCACTAAAAATCAATTATCTTCTCGTACGGGATTCAGATGATGCTCGTGTTTGTTTTTATTGGAAATATACTCATTACGAATTTTGAACATCTATTTTCTAACCCATAATTATTTTTATACAATTTTTAATGAGTTTCCAAAGTCAGAACAGAAGAATCCAAAATCACTCTGACCATGTCTCATAAAAATTCAACTATCTCATAATATGGAATCCTCTTGCTTACACCATTTCATCTATGTAAAACTAGACTCAATAATCTTTAATTTCATATCTTATTCAACCTCTAATTCGATTTTCATAATTTTTGGTGATTTTTCAAAGTTATACAACAACTGCTGTCCAAAACTATTTTATTACTAATTTTACTCTTTCATGTTTTCTTTGTATTAACTTCATTTACACACACATAACACCAAGCACGCCCATAGCTAGCCATTCCAATAGCTAGCCATTATCAAATATTTACAAGTCTTCATAGTCATGCTTACTCCACATCAACCTTACCAAAATTCAATCACATATCGAGCACATTGCTCATGAATATATATACACATGTACATGCACTCACTCATCACATAATCACAATCATTTACACTTAGTCATTTCCCGTTGAACACATCAGAATATTAACAGATACATCGAAATATTGCACATAGTGCTACACTTGTAGCCAAAGCTACTTCACATCGCTTATCACACAGGCTCGTTCTCGAGATATTCACATTTGCAAGCCTGCTCACACAAGCTGTTAGTAATTCTTAACTACTCAGTGCTGCTCACACAAGTTGTCAGGTATCCGCAACACATGCCGGATTACCCAGTCACTGGTAGAACTTAAAAGACTAGCAGCTGGATTCACTTTGTCACAATTTCACATAGTTTTCACATAGGTTCCTAGTGACATGTCACTTGTATCCTATTCTATTCTTAAGGTTCAACCGGGAAATTTCTCACTTGTCGATATTTTGTCAAATACATCAAATATTCAACCACATTTCACAAAATATATCAAAATATGAAAGCGTAAGTAAAAATGATGCATTATTTACATACAAACTTACCTAGGTTCAAAATACAAATGTTTGCGTCTTAGTCCACAACCTTGCCTTTTCCCCTATCAAGGTCAATTCCTCGTCTTTCTTGATAATCGAGCTTGAAAGCTTGAAAAACCCTAGCTATGTCTTCCTCATGTGAAATTTGGCCAAGGGGTTGAAGATGAGAAAAAATTGGCTTTTAATTTGGCTTTTTAATTCATTTAATCACAAAATTACTAAAATGCCCTTAACTTAAAAATATTCTATTTCACATATTTCATGTCCATTTTTGTCCAAAAAATTAAAAAATGGTCTAATTACCTTTTAAGCACCTCCAATTTAAAATTTCATAGCAGTTAGACACCTCTAGCTTCTAGAACTCAAGTTCTGCACTTTTTTACAATTTAGTCCTTTCGACCAAATTGAGTGCCCAAACGTCAAAATTTTCGAACGAAATTTTCACGAAATCATTCTGTACATATGTAGATTATAAAAATATAAGAATATTAAAATTTTCCTCGTCGGATTAGTGGCCCCAAAACCACTGTTCTGAATATTAAATATTTTGGCAAAGCATTCCCAACTTAAAGACAAGCACTCATTAGAACATTTGTTTATTTACAGAAAAACTATTTATGGGTTAGTTAACTTTGCAACGGAAAACTTTCAGAGTTCTAATTTTGAAAACCAAATTTTAAATCGTTAACTTGTGAGGTTTTGCAATTTCATGTTAAAATTCTCAAAACCAAGCAAATAGAAAAAAAAAACAAAGTCTAAAGAAATTTACAGTCCAAAGTAACTAAAAATATAAACTATCTTATTTTATTAATTGAGAATCAATCCGAGCTTCTGCACGCCATCCTATCATAAACTCAAGTTAACTTGAAAAGTCAAATACAAAAAGAATGGGTGAACTATAGAGCCCAGTGTATAATGAAACTCAAACATACAACACACATATCACAATATCCAAATCAGGGTATCACAAAGCATTTCATCACGTGCAATTTAACAGAACTAAGAATGCATGATTATGCCAATGCGTTATTTTTCAAAAAACATGTAGGACATGCTGGCATACAATAAAAGAAAACAAAAGGCATGAGAATCCACACATTACAAAAGAGATTTATCAAATCCCATTAAAAAAACATCAGTTTTGCCATGAAGTCACATGCATGGTAATATAACAGATTCAGAGATATTCAAATTAACATATTCTAACATCACATTTTCACATCTAATATAGTAACCCAGAAACATACCATTATAATTGACATGACACAGATCGTACACGTATAAATCACACATCTTAAACACATCATATACAAAGGTATAGTAACAATTATCTTGTTTTCAGGTCGTATCTAAGCAGTATGGACCCTACAGAAGGCCTAAATTCGACTTGTACGATGAATACAACCCTACGAATTATTTTTAGATTTTTGGCCCAGACTGCCCAATTGGCCCAGACCGTGTGGCTCACACGGTCCAACACATGGCTTGTCACATGGCCATGTGTCACAGACAGTCTAACACATGACCATGTGGCACCAACAGTTCCAGATTTTGGCATTTCCTGTTCACTATTTTTCGAGTTTTTTAATGCACACCTATTTTTTTCGATGCCAACACAACATTTATAATTTCAAAACCTAAAAACGACATTCAGAATGAATGGATTAGTGAAAAATTGAGTATCAATTAACAAGAAAAATGACCTTTGCTTCCCAATACTTAAGCAAAAATAGTAGGGTATTCACCTTTCAACCAAAAATTACCCCCAAAACGATATTCAATTAGTTACCCTTTAAGAACTAGCAAATTCCAGTAGAAACTATATTGTCGGTGTAACGGTTGTCTCAAAATTCACACCTAAAACTAAACCAAACTAAAATCCATCGGCTTTAAGAAATAAACAAATGCTCGTAGGTTATAAAAAAGGCAGAACAATTAACAACTTAGCTTTTCCCTTACCAAAATGGCTAAACAATGAAACCTAGAACGAGTATTGACACAAAACCATATGACAATAGGAGAGTAACGGAACCGGCAAGGGAGTAATTCAAGAAATATAACCAAAAATAAATTTACTATAACAAGAATAATGGGGAAAAAGAAAGAACAAAGGAAGGAAAGAAAATAAAATAAAAACAATATGAACATGAGGAAAAGAAAGTGAGAACCACGGGGAAGGAAAGGGAGAATTTTGGGGAAACATAATTTTAATTTAATTTAATTTTTTTAAATCAATCTATTATCATATTTTTTTAATGAAAGAAAACTAATTCCTAACCAAATTGATTTCCTGACAACTTATCATATTATCTAGAGTTCGAATTTAGCCCAATCTCTATCACATGGGTGACACAGTGTAAGAGAATAAATAAATAAATATATATATCTGATTCGCATGCACGGGGTTTTCAACACATGACATCTGGGTAAGCTAAAACCTTACCACTGAAACAGCAGGCTCATTCTTCTAATTAATTGAGCAAAAATAATATTTAAGTTAGATGTTCAAGGATAGAGGTTAAGACAAACATAATAAAAACTCAAGGAAAGGATTTGAACCTAAAACCTCATACACTCTAACACAACACTTAACCACTGAACCAGATTAATTCCCTTTATAAAATTTTCATAAACTTAATCCAAAACAAGACATGACCACCCTTGGATTCACTAATCCAATTTCCTCTAACCTGGTTTTTGGGATGTTACAAAGTCCAAAGTGGTGTTTGAAAAACTCTTAATAGAAGGTCCACTACTTAACCTGAAAGGTTTAAATTTCTTAGACTGACATCGAGTTGACTCTGTAATTGTCGAGGAAATTGTTGCTTGAACCTTGAAGAACATATAGGTTTCCATTCTTTCAACCTCTTATCAAAACGAGAGCTCCACGAGATACCTTAATGTCGCTTGACTTGATAAAGATTATGCAATTTTTTGTGTCCAACATCCTCAAGGAGATGAGGATTTTCTATAAACCAGGCACATGTCTGACATCTTACAATGTCTTTATAATTCCATCGTGCATCCTGATTGGAATGATACCAAAATCAGTTATCTTAGAGAGTGATGCATTTCTCATATGCACAACTCCGCCTTCTATTAAACTATATATGGAGAACAAGTCCCTATTGGGAAAATTGTGGAAAGAACACCATGGATCAAATATCCACTCGAACATAGACTTAGACATTTCTCTCATTGTCACCAATAACAAATTATCACCCTTGTCTTCAACCATATTAGCATCAACTACTTCATTCTCATTGCTCTCACTAGCCCTTCAGTTCTTATTTTGCATGCTGTAACAATCTTCCTTAATGTGACCTTTCTTCTCTACCACAAGCTTCTAACAACAAATGTCGAGGGTTTCCAACCTGAACTGCTATCCAAACCATACTCATTATCGAGCTTGTATTTTCTCAACAAGTTTCCTTTCACTTCTTCGAGCGAGAGCTTATCTCTCCCATAAATCAGGGTTTACTTGAAAGGCTTTTATGAACAAGGCAAAGAGAACAATAATAGCATGTTCTGATCTTTATGATCAATCTGAACCTCGATGTTCTTTATATCAATCAAGAGAGAAACAAACTCATTGATGTAAGCCTTAATAGAGTGATCTTGTTTCATACAAAATGTGTACAATCATTACTTCAACCCCAAAATTTTAGTCGGAGACTTTTTCATATATCAGGATTCTAACCTTCACCACAAGCCTGCTGTTGTTTTCTTTGAAAGTACCTCTTGCAACACATAATTCGTGAGGCACAATAAAATTACAGACAGGTCCTTGCCATCAAGCTCAACCCAATCTAATTGATCTAGATTTTAGGCTTTTTCCCAGCAATGACCTTTTTCAAGTCATTCTGAACTAGAATTGTCATCATTCAAACTTGTCATAAACTAAAATTTGTGTAGCTATTGAAGCTCTTGATATCGAACCTTATTTCCATACCTGAACGTGTTGATCTGTGAAAATCAAACAAATGCTCGGATATCACTTTGTTGGGGATTCACCCATATATGTAACGAGAAAATAAAAGTAGGGAAATAAAAACAAATATTTACGTAGAAAAATTCCTCCAAAGAAGAGGATAAAAAACCACGGGCAAAGGAGATCTTCACTAAATGAGAAAAAATCGAAAGATTAGAAGATGGCGATAATCTCAATAAATAAACCCTAAACTCAAAAAGAACAAAGTACCCTGCCTCGAACCCAAAATTCCCCAAAACTCACAAATCTCTATCAATCTCAAAGATGATGAATATGATTAATCTATGTTACAACAACCACTTTTATAGGTTAAATTCGTAGGTCAAATATGACTAAAATAACCTTAGACTAATTAGAGTTTAATTGGGAAACCATAACAGAGTTTAACTATTTGAAGAAATCTTATTTAAGTTGAAAACACGTTGCCATACCATTTTCTGCCTCGTTGCGATGTCATGATCCTCCACATTGTGACGTCACCGTTTGTTTCTCTAGAAATACAGGACACCCCACACAGAATAAATTAAGACTTTAACCTTGTAAATAAAAAATGAAAAATAAATCAATAACACTACAGAAAATATAACAGACCATTGAAGTGCCTATTTGGTGTAAATGGGATGGAACTTAAAATTTTAGTAGAAAATAAATTCATTCTTTTTTAGCCGAATACACATGTTGCTTCGGCAAATAATTATGTTATTTTTGCTCCATTTCAGATATGAAACGTTGTAATTTTTTTTGGAGGAGGATCTTAAGTATCTATTGGTTCATTATAAATAGATGCCTCATATTAATGATTGGCAAGTCCAATTCGAAGTGAAAATATTCTTACAAAGCATATTTTTCCATTTTTAGTGTTTCACTAGGTTCAATATGATTTATTAGAATAATTGGAGTGCAACCGATGAGTCCTCATCATATAGATGTAAATGTACTCTTTTCACTTAGATTTATGTTCATTATAAGTAAAATATTACATTTAGTTCTATATTTGACACCTTACACTAGACCCGATCATCGAATCTAAATGCATTATGTCACATTATGTTATCATAGCAACCCAAACAATATCAAATCGTTTAATCAAATAACTTGGCATTTAGTCATAATACATTTGACACATTCACAATTATAAGCCTGGTGTCTCATTATGTTATCATAGCAACCCAGACTATATCAATTCATTTAATCAAATAACTTGGCATTCAGTCATAATACATTTCACACATACACAATTATAAGCATAAACGTGAAAGTGTTTCGAATTTACAAAATCCTCATTCAATTTTAAAGATTAAGCACGTTTTCATCCTCAATTTCTCAAGAGATCTTCAAATGTTTTAGCTCGAGTTAGCTCTATAGCTCGTCAATTTTGCAAAATTGAGGTGGGATTCTAACTTTTACGATTAAGCTAACTGATTTATTATTTCAATTCAAGATTTAAATGAGTTAATCAAGATTTCAATAGATCAATTGATTTTAAGTTGATTTTTGGCTTGAAAATGGTAGATACTTGAAAATGGTAGATATCGTATTTCTTAGACAATATTTTGTTTTAAATTGAATTCTAACTCATTTTGATCTAATTAAAAGGTTTTAATCTTGATTTAATGCACCTTTTATTAATTTGAACCAATTGAACATTTTCCCTTTTAAAAGATTGCATAAGCTTGATTTAGATCTATAATTAGATTATATTTAGGATGTATGAAGTTGAAATCTAAGCTTAGAAATGAGGTTTGAGTGGTTAAACATCTATTTCAACAAAACTATCTAACTTTTCGGTATTCTAAATGAGGAGCTTTAATTTATAATTTTAGAGGGATCTAATCGTGTTTATTGTTATTTAGAATTCCTTTGTATTATGTTTGATGTGTATGTGAAGTTCCAACTCATTTGGGAGCCTCCACAATCAAGGAGAAAGGGAAACAAAAGCTTACTTGAGCTTTGTTGTGGAAGCAAGTTGCCAATGTAAGTGGTCTTGTGTGCTATAATTACTGCACAAATTAGTGAGTTAAAGAGGCTTAGGTGGTCTAATAATTTTATCTAAGTCCTAAGAGTAAGTGTTCTTACTTGACTTTGTTATTTTATAAGCAAGCTTACTTGTGTTCTTGTATGTTCAAGTGTGTAACACCCCTAACCCCTATCCGTCGCTGGAATAGGGGTACGAAGCGTTACCGTAGAATCATAACTAAAAAAAATTAATTCCAAAAATTTCATAATTCATAGAAATTTCATTCAAACATATACATATTGTCCCTTATTCAAGCCCTTAAGGCCCAAGAAACACATTATAATCGATTCGGGACTAATTCGGAAACATTTGGAATCTTAAGGAGAAAGATAAAACTTTTCACACTGCAGGGCTCACATGACCGTGTGGCCATGCCGTGTGACTCACACAGCTAGGACACATGCCCATGTGGACATTCAAAGTAGGGACACACAGCCATGTCCCACCTCGCGTTCGTGCCTATGTAACTCTCTAAGTTGGGTCACATAGCCAAGCCACACGACTGTGTGCTAGACCGTGTGCTAGGCATTGTAACTGCCTGACTAGGATGCCTTAAAAACCTACAAGGGATAGACGGTCATGTCGTATGACCGTGTGTTACACACGGCCGAGACACACGACCATGTCTAAGGCCGTGTGGACACAAAATTGGCCAAATTTAAGCGATTTCCATCTCCAACTCCAATATGTACCTAAAATAATTTTGTTCCCACATAATAGACCTAAAAAATAAGCCAATTCATTCATGAAATAATCCATTCAATGCACCAAAATAATTCATCCAACCGATATGCCCACAAGGCACCTCAACTTCAAGCAACTAACAATTCATCTAAACATGCCAAACATTTATCAAAATTAAGCATCATAACTTACTATAAACAAAGCTAATTCACATAACATACATGCATTATTCAAGCATCATCATTTGGTACCAAAAGATTTATACATTTTCTACTTATATATGTTCCAAAAGGTTTACCTAATTGTGCACACAAGTTCATCTATCTTTTCCTAGCAACAAACATAACATAACAACTTTCAATATTTACATCCATACAAAAAATCTAAATACTAAAGACCCTTCCTAATACATGCCACTTAAACAAACTAGCAGGAACCAAAATGACTACCAAGTCAATCCAATCAAAGCAACTTATATATGTTGATGATAGTGTGTGAGTTTCCGAGTCGATCCAATCAAAGCAACGATTCCAAAGGTCCTACAAGAATAAATCAAACTAATAGGCACCAAAAAGCTTAGTATGTTCGGTATTACCTTCATTTATTAATTAATCGAAAGCAATCAAATTGATGTAAATTCTTAATACACTAGCACAAAGCTTGCTAGGCACAAAGCCCGAATAACACCAGAACACAGCCTGCTAGGCACATAGCCCGAATATCACCTGCACAAATCCTGTTAGACACATAGTTCGAATATCAACGGCACAAAGCCTGCTAGGCATAGAGCCCAAATATTATCGGCACAAAGCCTGTTAGGCACACAGCCCGAATAACATTACATTTCTATTTCTTTGAACATAACTAAGTGAAATTCATGATTTAACTAATAATTAATGATCATGAAATATTCAATACAATTAATAGTAACCATATAACAAACTTACTTGGACTGAATCGTAGAAATTGCAAAAGTTCAGGGACTATTCTACTATTTTTCTTTTACTCGAATATCTACAGAATCTTGATCTATAATGTAAAATTCTTCAATTATTAGCATATATTTCATTTCAAATCCATTATATAATTTTACCCTTTTATTTTTAAAATTTACACTATTACCCTAAACTTTTACAATTTTTGCAATGTAGTCTCTTAACTCGAAATTCATCAAATTAATCGATTTTCTCAAGGAAATATTTTATTCATATATACTAGGCCCTTAAACAGCCCTAATAAACATCAAATTCACTATCAAACCCTAATATTTTGACATTTTTATAATTTAATCCTCAAATCAAAATCTAACAAAAATCACTTTACAAATTCATCAAATAACATAATCAAAGCTCCAAATACATGGTATTCATCACAAACATTCGATATTAATCAATGGAAACTTCAAAAATTTTTAACAGAATAAAAAATGAAGGTACAGGCTAGCTAGACCTAGTTGCAACGAACTCAAAAACATAAAAATTACAAGAAACGGGTAAGAATTGAACTGACATGCAAAGAAATTTGCTTGACAGATTCTCCTAGATTGAGAAATTTGAATTTCAGCTATGGAAGGTGAAAATGAAGAAGAAAACATTTTTCTTTTACTTAATTTTGTTTAATTTCATTTTAATTACAAATTTACCATCAATTATACATTAATTTATTATTTCACTTACTTAGCCATCCAACATTAAGTATTAGGGACTAATTGCTATATTGGTCCCTCCTCAAGTGGTTAATAGGCTAATTAGTCATTTAATTAAACTAATTACCAATTTTTGTACCTTTTTTAATTTAGTCCTTTTTCTTTAATTAACTATCTAAACGTTAATATTTCTAAACCAAATTTTAATACGACTCTAATGACTCTATAAATATTCTAAAAATAATATTTATGAGTTGACACGATTGAAATTTATGGTCTCGAAACCACTATTCCGTCACCGCTGAAAATCAGGCTGTTACAAAGTGTGTGATGTGAAAATATATGTTGGATCTATGACTTAATATACCCTGTGAGCAGTCGGTTTTATGCACACACATTTGATATGAAAGTGTATTTGGATCATTGAGCAAAGTTCTTGCACTTCAGGTGCATTATGTGAAAGTGACAAGTGATATGAACATGATAAGTGTGAATGTGCATAAATCAAAAAATTAATGTGCATAAACCAAAAAAAACATTCGATATAATTGGCATGCCATAGGATTTTAGTATAAAATCTCTATTTTTCGGTAGAATAATAATCGCTCAAAAGTTGTGTGAATAGCTCTACTGGTGCCATATATTTATAGGAATAGAAGGTAGAAACCTTGTAGAGTTGTAGAAGTTTATTTTAAACAGAAAAACAACATCCTTCTTAGAGTAGGAGAGGGCTAAACGTCCCACCCTTGTATTTCTACTAGGGTTTCCTCCCCCTTCATGTTGTATGAGGGGTTTTGGGCCTCTCTCACATCAATTTCAATCACGTGTACTTCCTAGGCCTTTTTGCCCTAGTCCTCTATAGTATGATTGTAACACCCTTAATCCGTATCCATCGTCAGAATAGTGTCACAGAGCATTATCATAAAATTTTAACTTTAAAACATACATTTAGTACCTCAACATAAACATGGCATATATAGTTCATCTACATGCATATAGCCCCTTAATCGAGCCTTCGATGCCCTAAAAACACTTTAGAAATAATTAGGGACTAAATTGGAATCATTCAGAAAGTTCTGGAAAAATTTAGAAAATTTGAACTGCAGGGGTCACATGGTTGTGTGCCTAGGCTGTGTGCCTCACACGGCTGAGACACACGCCCTTGTCTTAGGGATTGTAACAATCAAAATAGGGACACACGACCTAAGACACACGGCTGTGTCCCAGCCTATGTTCGTGCCCGTGTAACTTTTGAAGTTGGGCCACATGCTCGTATGGCAGGCTGTGTGTTAGGCTGTGTAACAGCCTGACTTGCAAACCATAAAACCTACAGGGGACACACAACTACGTCACATGGTTTTACGTCACACATGACTGAGTCACATGCCTGTGTCTCAGGTCGTTTGGACATGAAATTGGCCAAATTGAAGCCATTTCCATCACCATTACAAGCATGTACCTACAAGCAATTTGCACCCATAACCAAGGCATCACAAACATATCAAAACATGCGTAAATTGACAAATTCAATAGACCATTAACATACAACCAATATGTCATACAAAGCACCTCAATTGCAATCAATCAAACATATATAAACATATGCATATTTGACCATATTTCGTTCATACACATCTAATTCAATACATATTGAAAGCATAGCCTATCTTGACCATTTTGAAACTATTTCTTCACCTACCATATGGCCATTAATACATGCATCAAAATTAACCATATTAACACATACCAACAAGGCATCAAAAGTACCAAAAGTATCTCAATCCAAAACAATATATACATGCCAAACTTATCAATTAACATCCAAACACAAGTCCACCTATGTAACAGCCCAATTTAGACACTAATCGGACACAGTGGTTTTGGGACCACAAATCTGAGTCAAAAAAATATTTTAATATTATTTTCTATGTCTATTATGAGTGAATTTGCTTGTGTGAATTTTTTTTGTTTTTAATTTTATCGTTTAAGTGTTCGATTAAATGAAAGGATTTAATCGTGTAAAATAAAAATTTAAGGGTTAAATTCAAAAGGACTAAATAATAGTTGTTCTTTTACTGTGAAGGATTTATGTGGCAAATAGACCATTATTAAGGTTAGTGGGTGGCATTTGACAAGAATGACCTTAGCATGTATATTAAATATTATTATTATTACAGGTTAATTTGTAAATGAATTATAATGTATATTATAATAAAAACAAATGAAAAATGTTAGTGGATTGTTCATCCACCATCACCAAATGTTGAAAGAAATAGAAAGAGTTGAAGCTTTGTTATATTCGCCCTTGGTTGAGCTTAAATTAAGGTTAGTTTTTGATCATTTTTTTATAATTCTTATGTTTTTGAGATCGTTGCTTCGTGTTCTTCAAAACCCATGCTTTAATTTTTGGAATTTATGATGATTTTGTGATGTGCCATTGATGACAGTTTGTGATTTTTGTTGGTTGATGGTAGAAAATAAAAGATATGTAATAGATTATAATGTTTGTTTTTGAATTTTTGATGAATTTGATTATTTTGAGTTAAATTGTAAGAAATATTAAATTGAGGGACTAAATTGAGAAATAAACGACATGCAAGGACCTATATGAGACTAGGGAATATCCGGCCAAACTACATTGTGATTAATTTGGAATATTTTTTGTTTTGTGCAATTTGGACTGAATTGTAAAAATGTTAAATATCAGGGGTAAAATGGTAAATTACCCATTTATGTGTTTTTGGATGAAATTGAATGAAATTATGTTTGAATGAGTTAAATTTGAATGTGTTTAGATCATGAATTAAAGAAATCGAACTTGGATCAGGGAAAAAATAAAGTCGTCGATTGATCGTTCTGTTCCGATTTATCACTATCCGAGGTAAGTTTATAATCAAATAGATGCTATAATTTCTAAATAAATATTACTTATATATGTCGAAATGAAAGTATGCAAATATATATATATAGCTGAATATGTTTTAGTCGGAAAGTAGAAATAGACGTGAATGAATTTATCAATATTTAGCACTAAGTGTGCGAGTATGGGATAGCTACAGCTATATGAACGGCACTAAGTGTGCGAAACTAAAATGACGATGTTGAATAATGGGCACTAAGTGTGCGAAATTAAAATGATGATGTTGAATAACGGGCACTAAGTGTGCGATACCGAGAGCAATTTGGTTAGATGAGAAGGAGCACTAATTGTGCAACTTCATTATGGTCTCGACCAATTATTTAGTACATGATAGGTCAAGTATGCAATGGTTGAATAATACATGATATCAAGGTAAGTTAGTTACTTCAATTGTGATAATAAAATTTATATGAGGTAAATGAAAGTATATAAGTATATGAAGGTCTAAATTCGACCAAATGGTAAGTATATGTGATATTGTAATTGTGAATTATATGCATCTATATATGAATGATTATATTTGGTAAAGAGTTGGTATATGATTTGAAAGTGAAAAAAAATAGTACGTTTTATTTACATTTATATTCGCCAAGTTGAATTTGATTCATAGTTACATATTAGATAATTAAATTTTGCAAGCTCAAATGTGTATATATATGAATATGATTGCATTATTCGGTTTTGTTATTGAATTATTAACATTATTGAATTGTCTAATTGATTATGACTTACTAAGCTATGATGGCTTATGGTGTATGTGTGTTTCCTTCGGTTTTTTAGATTTTGGAAGCCAGTTACGGGCTCGGGGATCGTCAGCGACGTCAATCACACTATCGTCTGTCCTCGGTATTTATAAATGTTAAATATAAAATTTATGGCATGTATATGCTATACTACCCCTTTTTGAATATATTTTGAATGAAGTGTATATATATAATAAGCCATGCGAAAATGGCTGGTTTATTTTTGACATGAATGGTTTCATGCTTTGATTAAATATTATGGTTGATGATTTGGCTATGTTTCTGAAATGGTTGAGACTAATATAAGTGATGTTATGCTTTGGAGGAATTTGAATTTTGATAATTATGAATATTATGATAGACAAGTAAAGTTGATTGATATGATACGGTATAAGTATAAGCTATGTTTAAAATCATGGATGAAAATATTTTAATTTTCGGTAATTGAGATTGAATTTGAATTATCATTTACTATCCGAAAGTTGTAAATTGATTTACTATGAATATAGAGTAGTTGAAATTGGTAAATTGCATAATGAGCATTGTTTATGGAATTGGTCTTGTAAATGACCTTTGAAACATTGAGGATAAATAATACATAGTAAATAAATATATATATATAGGATCGGTCTTGGTATGTTATGCATGGAATTGTTTGAGTATTGATGAATTTGACATTGGTTAAAGCATAAGTATTTATGCTTAATTGTATTCGAATAAAGCTTGGGAAATTGGCCATATGAATAGTTATTTATTTATTTGATGAATAAATATTTGTATGCAACTTGATAAGTAGTTTTGAGTATATGAATAATAATAAGTGAATATACTATGAAATTATACAAATGCTTATGGTATATTCAGCCCAATGTTTTTATTTGTTTGTATTTATAAGGGTTGATATAGGTACATATGTTAAAATATAATGATTACATGTAAAATAGGTAAAATTTTAATTATGAGTTATGTGTTTACGAATTTGTTCGATGCATGATATGAAATGACTTGTAATAGGTTGATATTACCTTTTTGATTTAAGACTTGGTTGGTTTAGTGGGTTGTACATGTGTATATATATGATTATTCGAATTTGAATTTGGTTCGGTAATACCTCATAACTCTATTTTCGGCGACGGTTACGGGTTAGGGGTGTTACAACCTATACATGCCATCATAACCTTGGCAAAAACATCAAAAATTACCAATACAATCGTTGGATAGTGTGATAGTTCTCTGATGAACTTCCAACCCGGTCAAGCTTTCGAGAATCTATAAAACATAAGAAAGACAACTACGTAAGCATATAGACCTTAGTAAGTTCGTAAAACATGAATATAACTTACCATTTCAATGCATAACCTTAAAATTAAACATGATACAATCCAACCATAAACTTGGCACATGCCTAAGCATCATCAACAACACATGTTAGTGCATCAACTCATAATTCACTTGAATTAACATAAGGTAAGTCATTATACATGAACAACTTCATTTTAAATCATCAATTTCATGAACATGGGTATACTTTCATTGAATATTTCCTTTTCCATCCTTTTTATAGATTCAAGAAATAAGTCATTTGAACACTTATTGTTCATTTCCTTTTCATGCTCGTTGAACCATTCAGAATAACATTGGATACGCGGGGAAGCTCACACAAAGTGCGTTAAACATATAACCTTTCCTTTCCTTTTTCTTTACATCGTTGCTCACACGAGCTGTGAAATGGGTCTATAACACCCCTAACCCGTATTCATCATCCGAATAGGGTTATAAAGCATTACTATAAAAACATAATTTCAAACATGAATTTTAAATCTCAACATAAACATGATATAAACCTTTCATAAACATGCATATCATCCCTTGCTCAAGCCCTCGAGGCCTTAGAAACACTTTAGACATGGCTTGGGACTAAATCAGAAATATTTGGAATGTTTATGATAAAGTTAGAAAATTTTAAACTGCAGGGGTCACACGGTCGTGTGGCCAGGCCATGTAACAATCGAAATAAGGACACACGACAGTGTCCCAGCCCGTGTGACTTTCAAAATTGGGTCCCATGGCCAAGCCACAGACCTGTGTGCTAGGCCGTGCAACTTTTGAAAAGGCCTAACAGGCCCGTGTGCCAGGCCGTATGCTAGGACGTGTAATTCTCTAACTTGTAACCATTGTAATCTACAGGGAACACACGACCGTGTGTCACACACGGCTGAGACACATGCCCGTGTCTTAGGCTGTGTGGACATGAAATTGGCCAAAATCAAGCCATTTCCATCACCCATTTCAAGCTTATACCTAAACACAATTACCACACATGACCAAGGCATCACAAATATACCAAAACATGCATAACATGATCAATTCAAATGACCAAATTCCATTCAACCAATGTTCCATATAAGACACCTCAAAAGCAAGCATACAACTAACCTATAATTATGAATATTTGATCACGTTGCTACCATTTCAAAACATACCATTTCAACAGTAATGCAAGCCAATTATATTTTATATTAAAATGTGATTAAATAGATATGATGGCAATGTGAACACTTGAAACCATTGGCTATCATTGGCATGTCATACGAATGTGAGTACTCACCATTTTTCTTATGTGTTGGGCATTGTGGCCCGGAGATAGTGTTGGAGAGATAAGGGCATAGCTCCATTCACCATAGATAGTGTGGTGTGTTTAGAGATTGTAAGCATATGTGCTACACTTACATGGAGATAGCGTACAACTTTATGAGTAGTGTGGTGTGCTTGGAGATTGTGAGCATACGTGCTAGACTTACATGGAGATAGTGTACGACTTAATGAGTTGTGTGGTGTGTTTTGGAGATTTGTTTATCCAATGAGCATATAATTTGACTATGTTTCATATTCGCAACATGCCAATATATCACTATGTTGAGTATGAAAATTGTGTTATATGTGAATTGTTAAAATATGTTTAAATCCTAACATGTCTGGTCTGTATATATTTGTGTTGTATGCATGTGTACTCACTGAGCTTTCCCAAGCTCACCCTCTTACTTTATCTTGTAGATAAAATAGTTCCCGGGTTAGCGAGGAGAATGGCAAATCGGTATCCTCTTACTTAACCCTTGGAATGACCAAAATGCTCTGAAGTGAAGGCAATTTTGGTCATTCCAAGGGTTAAGTACTACAATTAGACTTCAACTTTTTAAATAAATTTTCAACTAGTTGTAAACGAACATTACGGACTGTTTGTTTTTTTTTTGGATTTTTGAACGTTATAATTGCTTGCTTGATTGCTAGTTTAGATGGTTTTAATTACTTGCTTAATGTGATGATAATTAAATGGAATAACAAATTTTTTCAGCTAAGGGAGAATGCCGAGTATTAAGGTACGCCTTATTCCTTTTGGTTGTGTGAATGAAATGATTTGTTTAGAAAAGCATGCACTTAGGTCTAATTTTCTATATGAAATATTCTATAATTGTGTGGTGTATATGGTTGGTAGGTGTGGTTCAAAAATTTTAAATGGAGAGTCACCTCGATGGCTAATGTGGTGTTTCGAATTTGGGTCAGACCGTCCTGATCGGGTTTGGGGCGTCACGTTTAGTGGTATCAGAGTCAAGTTTACAAAAAACCGGCAGAGTCACAGTTTTCAACAAATTAGCATTTTTGAAAATATAAATACATTAATTTTTTAAAACAAAAGAAAAAATGGAAATGTTTAAACCTTTTTGACAAAAATAACATTGTATGAAAACTAGTTGTAAATGTGGTAGGAACAGGAACACGCTGCCATCTTTGAAAATGTTTTCTTGAAAAAAATTACCATAGATCACTTGCCACTTCTTACTTTCACATTTTATTTAAATTTATACAAACAGTATATAGAGATGCCTCCTAGACGCGGGCTTCCAACTGCTAATGCACCAGTGGAACCACTTCTGAGGCAAGTTACACTGGAAATTAGTTTCGAGCCATTGGTTCAAGCAATGGTTGGGGCATTTCAAAGTATACCTAGTGGGAACCCTACCCCAGCTACCAGAGGGTTGCCACTTGAATAAATTTGAGCTTTAGGTGATAAAGAATTCCGGGGAGCTAAAGGAGCTGATCCGACCATTGCTGAATATTAGTTAGAGAGTGTTGAAAGGATCCTTGAACAAATGGAATGCTTGGATGATGAGAAGTTGGGTTGCACCATATGCTTACTAAATGGTGAAGCTCATCGCTGGTGGAATACTGTAAAGAGAGGGACTGTTGTTGATCACCTGACTTGGGAGTTCGTTTTGGAGTCCTTCTGAAAGAAATGTTCGAAAAAGCAGTATCTAGATGCTAGAAAGAGGGAGTTTCTAGATCTGGTATAGGGAAGTATGTATGTGGCTGAGTATGAGTTTGAGTTTGTGCGGCTCAGCCAGTATGCTCCGGAGATGGTGTTCTTTGAGAATGAGAGGTGTAAGAGGTTTCGATTTGGGCTAAATCGGGACATTCAAGTATTTCTATTAGCATAGAGCACTAAGGCCTTCGATAATTTGGTAGAAATGCTAAGGCAGTAGAAGAGACACTGATCGAGCCACCGAGACTAGTTGTATCTGAGTCTGGGAAGAGGGGTTTCGATCGGTCAAGATCATCAAAAAGGCCGTGATTTCTAAAATTTTGATAGGGGTGCTCGATAGGACTCTCAACCGAGCCAAACTAGAACATAGAGCACCGTAGTAGCTCCTACAGGTGGATCAATTGAGGTAGTGAGTTGTGAATATTGTGGATGCAACACTCGGGAGTGTGTTGAAGAGTGTCGGGGGCATTCTTGCATTGTGGGTCAATGAAGTATTGGGTATGGGAGTACCTGAAGAGAGTTAAGTTGGCTCAAACTAGCGCACCTGTTAGAGGCTGAGGCCGAGGTCGTGGTGGTAATGAGAGACCAATGGGTTAGAGGATAGTTGCCCATACAATAGCTACACTGAATTAGTCTGGTGGACCCGCTCGTGTTTACACTATGAGAGAGTCATAAGACCGCGAGACTACGGATGTGATTGCAGGTACATTCAGATTGTGATCATTTCCTATATTTCCATTGGTATATTTAGGTTCCATCCACTCGTATATTGAGAGTGATCTGGCTGGTGATTTGGGGATTTGATTTGGGTGATTGTTGATCGACTCTCGAAGGGTACGCATTTTCAAGTAGTGCATACTAATTACTCGATGGAGAGATTAGCTATGTAGTACGTAGTAGAGATAGTTCGACTTCATGGTGTACCGATTTTTATCATTTCTAATAGAGATCCACATTTTACCTTGAGATTTTGAAGGAGTCTTTCGGGATCGTTGGGTTCGATACGACTTATCATCCCCAAACAGAAGTTCAGTCAGAACGAGTAATTCAGATACTCAAGGAAATGTAGCGGAAGTAGCTATTTGACCAATCACATATTGTTTCGATAGAGAATATTGAGGTTTGACCTAGTCTTACCTATGAGGAGGAATCGATCGAGATACTCCCTCGTGAGGTTAAGGTGTTGCGTAATAAGAGCATACCTTTGATCTTAAAACCATCTGTATAAAACTTATGAAAATTTTAACTAAACCAAGTCAAACCAAGCTTTCTGAGACCTCCGATGTGCTTAGTCCGTAGCTTAATCTCGCGAAATACCTGAAAGAAAGAAACTGAAAGAGGGTGAGCTACGTGAGCTCAGTGTGAGTCTAAAATCAAAAATGAAAAGTAACTGACAAGTAGCGAAACAAGCAATTCCGATACATGCACACTGATAGGGTATGAACAACTTATGTCAATTAGTCAGTCTTACGAGTGATCTAATAACAAATAAAGCATATAGATATTATTCCAATCACACCAGTATAGAAACACATCGAACTATTCAAATTATTACGTGATTATTTGCACAATCATACAGACAGACTTATAATCAAATGTGAAATGAATGCAATCGATTAAAAACCTGTTCGCCTAGCCGAACACCAGTTCGACCACCTTGCACACCACATATGAGCTATATCAAGCTCATCAACCCTACACACCACATAGGATCATGTTAGGTCCATCCACCCTAAACACCATGTATAGTGGAACTAAGCCACTCAATAATAAGATGCAGCTAAGCTGACATATGTATCTTGCGGACATACCATTATCAGATTATTGTGTAGTTTAACTGCCCAAAATGGTCTTCCTTCTCTTCACAACCAAAATCCTAAATTTCAATGCAAATGCCAGAGTCCACAAAATATGCTAACAGACTCACAGAACAAAATACATAATCAGTGGACCAATTTTAGAGTCAATATCACCTGTATGCAATTAATAAATAACGATAGCAGAAATTCTTCATATCCATTCATCACATCACCTTAATGAATGAGTAAACAATTGACATATACCCTATAATTGTAAATACACACACAAATCTAAGCTGAAAACAGAGTCCCAACACACTTATAGAGGCTTAACCAAGAGTCGGATACACAAATACCTGAATAGGGTCAGTTTAAGACTCAGAGCAAAAGTTTGCAAAATAGGGCCACACAGTCGTGTGGAAGTGCCTAGGCCATGTGGAGGCCCACACACCTGTGTGGTGGAGACACATGCCCGTGTGAAGGAGACACACGCCCGTGTGATCGAGTTACACGGTCATGTGAGTAGCCCGTGTAACTCACTTCCAAAATTGTCAAAATAAGGTGTAGAGCAGACACGACCATGTGGAAACCTCACACACCCATGTGGATAAGAGACACAACCGTGTGTCCAACGCACATGCCCATGTGAAAATAAAAAATTTCCAACGCACAACTACTTTAAACCTTTATCAACAACAATAAAGAATCTAGAAACCAAATCAAAATTCGAAAGCACTTACACGATTCAGAACTTAAACAACAAATCATGCAATTCCTCTGTAGAAATACCAAAATCAAAGCTTTAATGCACGA
The DNA here is from genome assembly GCF_025698545.1 of Gossypium raimondii. NCBI lineage: Eukaryota > Viridiplantae > Streptophyta > Magnoliopsida > Malvales > Malvaceae > Gossypium > Gossypium raimondii. The sequence goes on from NC_068571.1 coordinate 23,423,553, forward strand.
CCAGCAGAATGCAAGGGAAAACCAATGTCCGAAAGAAGGAGAGGAAAAATAGGCTAACGTGAGAGAGAAAGTAAAAATAATAAAAAATAAAAATCTAATCAAGGAAAATAAATAAAGTTAATTTCATACTAAAAGACCCTAAAAATAAAAAAATCCCTTTTTTCTCACATCAAGATTTGAACACAGGACCAAGGTAAATTACCAACATATTCTACCACTGAACCAATAGGCTCATTCTGATATTAAAACACAGAAATAATCCCAATAGTTCGACCAACTCATTATCTTTCACTACAAACTTCAAAACTTCTAACCCTAAATTCTGGGATGTTATAGAGATCCACGTTTTACCTCGAGATTTTGGAGGAGTCCTCAGGGAGTGTTAGATTTAAGTTTAACTTTAGTACGACTTATCATCCCCATATAGATGGTTAGTTAGAACGAGTAATTCAAATACTCAAGGAAATTTAGCGAAAGTACCGATCCAATTCACCGTATACTGTTTCAATGGAGGAGATTTAGGTTCAACCAAATCTTACCTATGAGGAGGAACTGATCAAGATCCTAGCTCGTGAGGTTAAGGTGTTGCGTAACAAGAGCATACCTTTCGTAAAGGTTTTGTGGCGTAATCACAAGACTGAAGAGGCTACTAAGGAAACTGGGGATGCAATGAGATATCAATATCCTTATCTATTCAGTTAGGGTAATTTTGAGGATGAAATTATTTTTAAAGGGGGAGAGTTGTCACATCCCAAAAATTGGGTTAGTAGAATCTGGCATTAGATTATGGGTTGAGAGAAAAATCAGATTTTGTGTCATAGGAATTAAAATAGGATAAAATAAATAATTAGTTAATAATAGTAATAATAATTAAATTACATAATAATGATATTAATAATCAAGGCATTAGTAAAATTTAATAGAGACTAATTTGGAATAGTGGTGAAAGTAGAGATTAAATGTGTAAATTAAGGCTAGTAATTAAAAAGAGGAGTTATTAGAACAAGGGAAAAACAAGAGAGAACTTATAGGGCAAATAGCCCATTTTATTAAATGGTTAGTTGGTTATAAAAAGCCATTGTGGTTCTATTTTCTCCATTTTTCTCCTTTTTTCATTCTAAAATTTTGTTAGATCTAGGATTAAAAGTTTTCTCTCAAATTTTATGCATCTCTAATATTTTCTTTGCATCCAAACACATCTTATTCTTTCAATTTTGCAAGAAAATCACTATTTCTTCTCTAATTTCTCACCTAAACTTAGCTCATTTTTTCTCAATTGGTACAAATTGTGGAGGTTTTCAAATTAAAGGTAAATCTATTATTTTCTTATGTATTAATTTTTTATTCGGTGTTTTTAATTTGAATTTTCATAGATCTAAGCAAGAAAATTAAAGATCAATGCTTTGAAATCTATCTTTTGCATAAAAATGGTGAATCTCATAATGAAGAGCAGGAGATGTTTTTAAAATGATTTCCAATATATTTTGATGAAATTAAGAGGTTTACGAATTCAATTTATCAAAATATTTAAGTAATTTCATAAATTAAATGGTTTCTTTTAAGGAAGAGGATGAACAATGTTTTTCCGAAAAAAGTATTAATTAAAGAAATTGAGCAAAGTTAGAGATCTAGATCTATAATTAGACACAAGTTAGGGGTTATGAGGTAGAAGTTACAATTTAATTAAGTTAAAAAGAAGAAATTAAGCGAAATAGATTGTATGAAATAAGTCGAATAAGTATGTGTGAGTGGAGAGCCATTGTATAAACATAAAGAGAGTAAGCTAGATTGTTTTTGAATGCTTAGTAATTTGTATATTTGTGTCTGAAGCTGAAAGCATTGGTAGAGGCTCAACAAACCGAGATAACGGCAAGCGAAAAATTGTCTAATTCGACGAGCCATGGTGAGCTGTAAGTGAGTGCGTTTGTATGCCATCTTTTAGCATGAATTGTGAATTCTAAAGAGTCGAAGTGTGGCTTGCATAGCCCCACTTTAAAACTTACCAATTCAGTGATTCAACATCTAAGGCAAATAGTTATGCTAGCATGCAAATCATTTATCCTGCAACTCAAACCATCATAACATGCGTATTCAAAATCAACATTATCAAGCAATCAATGATCAAAAGCCAGTTATAAAAGTCCATAAAACAATTCTTAAAATTTCAATTACAACCCTAGAAAGCATCAAAGTGTAGCTCCCCATGTAAGATCCCATAATGCCATTCTTATTAAACTAGAAAACAAAACATATACTCTAGAAAGTTTGGTCTTACTTTGGATCACTTGGATGGCTCACTTTTTCTCTAACAAACCAGCTATTTCTATGTAAAATATACATAAGAGTATGAGCTTTTACAAGCTTAGTGAGTGCTCAAAATGGCCACAAATAAACCACAATCTCAAGGTTATATGAAAACATACTATATCATAAACTCATGGAATAAAATTAAGCATAAATCCTATCAATCATATTGATATATTGGCATATTGTAATTAAGAAACATGTTTAAACATATATGCAATGGATCAGTGGATCTCCTAACACACCAAATGACTCATGGAGTATATACCATCTCTCTATTGATTCAGAACTTCGCATACATAATAAACACACTACACAAATTAATTTTAGCCTTATTTGCATCCAAACCATGGCAAAATCGCATATCTACACACTCTCTTATTACTACTGAAAATTAACTAGTTTTGTCGAAATAAGAGATTCCTTGCCAAATCTTCACTTTTAAACCTCAAATTTGATTTCAAACATCCTAAACATCATTTAATTACAGATCTAAGCCGTCAATTTCATCTAATTAGGCAGATTTAACTTTTCCAAAAAATCAAGCTCTCTTGAACATTTAAGAGAGGGAAAATATTTTATTCTTAAAAATTCGTTAACGATCTATTAAATTAAGTTCAAATGCCTTCTGATTAGTTTAAAATGAGTAAAAACCACTTTAAAATATTATGTTTACTTAGGAATTTTTGATTCACCATTTTTTAATCAAAGTTTTGTTTTAAAACGTTAGATTTATTAAAATCTCCATACAATCAAGTAAAACTCAAATTGAATTAACAACATGTACTGTTTAATCATAAAATGTCAAAATGGACCTAATTTAAGGGCAAACAGTGAATCTAATTCGAGGATGAGCACGAGAAGAACAATGGCAAAATTGATAGAGAAAATCATAGTTTTTTCTTTGAAATTGGATGTTATTTTGGTGTTTGAGAGGTAAAAAGTTTTGCTAATTTGAGAGAAAACTTAGATTGGGATTTTTAGAGATATTTAAGATGGAATAGATGAAGGACGAAAAGTGACGGTTGGATGTTTAAATAGCCAACCATTTTCTTTTCAAAAATTGGGCAATTGCCCTTTTAACCACTTTGGATTTCTACCCTTTTTCAAATCAATCCAAATTTAATTAAAAAATCATTTCATCAATTATTTTTAAAACCAACTTCATTTTTCGAATCTATTTTAAATTAATTAATAATCAAAAACTTAATTTTAGTATTGTTTATTATTTTAATACTTTAACTATTTATTACCATGAACCTAATTCTGATCTCTTATCCACTAACTCGATACTACTAACTTGATTTTTGGGATGTGATAGATGTCATGATCCTCCTCATCGCAACATCCCCATCTATTTCTCTAAAAATATGTGGCACCCTCCACAAATCTCCACCTTAACTCGTATTTTCTCATATCTCTTTTTCTAGGCCTATCTAAACCTTTCTAGGATACTTACCAAGTCCAAACTAGTGTTTGAACTTGAAATTGAATTACTCTTAATAGCAAATCCACTACTTAACCTAAAAGAGTTAAATTTCTTAGACTGGCGTCAAGTCGACTCTGTAATTGTTGAGGAAATTATTGCTACACCAGTCATGGTTGAACCTTGAAGAACAAGTAGACTGCCATTCTTTTGACCTCTCATCAAAACGAGAGTTCCAACAAATACCTTAATGTTACTTGACTCGATAACAATTAGGAAATTTTTCAAGTCAAACATACTCAAGAAGATGAGGTTTTTCTCTAAATCAGGCACATGCCTGACATCTGACAGTGTCTTTATAATTTCTTCGTGCATTCTGATCTAAATGGTACCAAAACTAGTTATCTTAGTGAGTGATCCATTCCCCATATGCACAACTCCACCTTCAACTAAACTATATGTGGAGAACCAGTCCCTATTGGGACAAATGTGGGAAGAACACTATAACCCCCAACCCAGCATAGACATTATTGCCTCATTGTGAAGGTCACATTAGCCACCTGTGTGACTAACTACCCTACCATTCTTTGAAATCATCGTTACTCTCTCTTTTAAGAAAAACCATGGTTTACCTTTGTTATTTTGGAAAACATTTCATTAAATAACCAACTATCCTTAGGTCGTGTTTTTAGCATTTGCGTGGTTTAGAAAACTCATTGCTTGTTGTTTCACCTAACAATACATTGTTATCTTTTATTGTAGCGGAAAACTCAATTTTATAACAATTTTAACATGCTCCCAATTGCCTCCAACACTCGCATGGATGTCTATGATTATAGTGTGTGCATGATGGCCACTCAAATGTACCAATAGAAGCAACCACTATTGGAACCTACAGACATGACTGGTTTGACTGGAACTCATGTCTTGCACTCCTATCAGACCTCTGCGGTTCTCGGCTTCTCTTATCCTGTCGCTCTGAATCACTCGACTAATCAGAGCCCCTCTTTGTATACTCAATTAGCACTAGTCTCGGTGGCTAAATCAGAGCTTCCTCCACAGCTTTAGCCTTCTCGACCATTTCATCGTAGGCCTCAGTTCCATGCACTACTAAATACACACGAATGTCCCAGTTCAGTCCTAATCGAAACCTCTTTCACATATTCTTCTCAAAACACACCATCTCGGGAGTATATTGGCTTAATAGTAAAAACTTCGACTCATACTAGGCCACTAACATTCTATGTTGAACCAAATCAAGGAACTCTCTCTTCCTTGTGTCCAAATACTGCTCACCCATGTATTTCTTTCGAAAAGCCTCCAAAAAGAAATCCCAAGTCAAACGATCAAGAGTAGATCCCCTCCTAACTATACTCCACCAGTGATGTGCTTTACCGTTAAGTAGGGATACAGTGAAGCCCAAATTTTCTTCATCCAAGCAGGCCATCTTCTTCAAGATTCTCTCCACACTCTCCAACCAATACTTAGCTTTGGTCGAATCAATTACTTCACTGCTTTAAATTTTTTTTCCACCCTGAGCTTGTAAACGCTCAAGTGGCAGTCCTCGATTCGTCGATGCAGGATTTCCTTCGGCTATCTGTTGGAAAGCCTCGGTCAACGCTTGCATTTAAGGCTCAACACATGCCTCAAGTATCAGTTGCCTTGGAGGAGGCACCTCTAGCACATTCACGTTAACTCTCCCTCGTCGAGGAGGCATATCAATTATACTATAAAAATAAAATAAAAATAAAAATACCAAAGAGTAAGAAGAGACAAGTGATCCAAGGTAATTCCTATAAAGAAAACACTTTAGTGAAGGCAATGTGTTCCCAATCCTACCCTAAAAATATACAATTTCACACTAGGGTATTTTCGTCCAACATTTAAAAATTCTCTGTTTTGTTTCAAAACCAAATTGTTATCTGAATTTTCTAAAAGTTTGAAAACCTGAGAGTTAATAAACCCTAGCTATCCTGGTTTTTGTAAACTAGGCTCTGATACCACTAAATGTGGTGCCCCAAACTCAGTCAGGATAGTTCAGCCCGAATTTCAAATGTCACATTAGCCACCGAAGTGTCACTCCATTAAAACTACCTCAAAGCACACTAACCACCAAACACACCTCACACAATTATTCGTGGAACATTTGATAACCTAAAGTGATGCTTCTGTTGAGCTACTCTGATCATCAAGACATCGACATGATTCGTAAATTAAGATTTTAACAAGCAAATATTCTACAAGCTTCAATTGAACATCCATGCAGGTGATATGATATTTAAAAGGTTATATTTGTAAGGATTTTAGAACCCATTTTTTAAAAAAACAAACAAATTATTAGATCTAAATCATAATGTAGTAAAATGTTGAAAAACACCATTTCTTAAAGTTGAAAACAATATAGTAGAGTAATATATATAAATCTTGTTTAAGAAGATTCAATAAAACATCATGCATCTCTTCATAAAAACATCATCATTTAGTTAGTTCACAGGCCACCTACTATTTACGTAATTTGTCCAATTTTATATTTCATGCATACTAAACTCATAATTAATTTCCAAATCACACACAAAACATACACGACTTACCTTAATAACCAATGACTCTTCAACCTGCACTTACAAGTTACTCAAACAATTACTCATACCATTCATCAAACATTCATAATTTGTCATTCAATCATCTATCTAAAGTAGTAACAAAAGCTTCAAATCAAACCAATTAAAGAGTCCACAAAGTCCAATTCCAAGCCATTAATAGTTCAAAGCCTAAAACCCTCTAGATTAGTCCCACATTGCCTTCCTTATTGAGTTGGAAACACATCAAACATACTTAAGGTAAATTGTCTTACTTTGGATCACTTTGTGGCTCACTTCTCCTCCTCGTTTCAGTTATATCCTTGCATTGTTACACATAACAAACTCTGAGCTTTTTCAAGCTCAGTCAGTGCTCAAAGATTGCCACAAGTAGTCACAATATCTAAAGTTAAAAGAAAGTATACTACCACAATTAATCATGGTAAGCAATTAAGCATAACTTGTAACAGTCACATTGATATGTTGGGACAATGTGATCATGAAGCATATATACAAAATATATTGCATTAGACAACTGAATTTCCAAATACGACCAATATAATGTGTAACATAAAGCTTTCACCCACTAAAGACAACCAATTTACCGTCCAAACACAACCAAACATAGCCTCTAAACACAACCAAGTTACCCTTTGAAAACAAGTATTTTACCCTTCAAACACAACCAAATGTACCCTCCAAACATAACCATATATATAACCTCCTAACACAACCAAGTATACCTTCCAAACACAGCCAAGTTACCCTTTGAAAACAACTATTTTACCCTTCGAACACAACCAAATGTATCCTCCAAACACAACCATATATATAACCTCCTAACACAACCAATATACCCTTGAACATATCCACTTAAACATGTATACTTACTACTTAATACACACTTTCACATGTCACACAACTCATGTTCATATCATATTATAACACTCTTATCCTATCTCTGTTGCCAGATTAAGGTTATAGAGTGTTACCAAGCTAAACAGAACATTTGAATCCAATTCAAAATAGTCAACCAAATAAATTATAAACATACAATCCACAAGTGAAATCATGGTACAAAATCTCTTATGAGCCTTAAATCTGACTTATGAGACCCTAAAAATAGTTTAGGAATAACCCAAGATAAAATCGAAACAAAAGAGAAAAATTCAAAAAAAACTTTAAAATTTGGAAAAAAAAAAGGATCACACGGCCGTGTGGCTAGACTGTATGACATAACCCGGATCATGTGGGCATTCAAAATCAGGACCCATGGTCGTGTCCTAGCCCGTGTGTCCACCTGTGTGAGTATTCAAAATAGGGCCACACAGCCATGTCATAGGTCGTGTGCCAAACCGTGTGTATATTAAAATTTGGGTCACACAGTTGTGTCGTAGGCCATGATCCAGACTGTGCCAGACACTAACTTGGGCCACACGACCGTGTCACTGCTCGTGTGCCAAGTTGTGTGGGTCCTGGACCTAATTTTGAAATGGCACACAGCCGTGTGACAGCTCGTGTCTCACGCCATGTGCAACTATAGTTACCCCTAAAACAAGCCAAAACAAGTCCAAATCTTGCATATTAAGACATCCAACTTCCATAAGTCTTTATATACCAAAACCATATAACACCATACTTAAGGTATACCATTTCAACACTCCTACAAGACCTAACCAATGTGCTATTCAAAGACACCGCATTTATTACACATTCAAACCAACAATTTAACTATATAAAGCACATATCATTGTTCTCCAATTCATACCCAATCTTCATACAGAATGATCAAATATGAACACACAAATCAAATTACCAACCCAAGCATTATGACCATATTTCTCATCACTAAGATTACTAAGCCGAAACACATCACCCATACATTTTTCACATCAACCATTGCACTAAATATGCAAATAACATAACATTTACATATTGACAACAAAACACCTATATACATGTCAAATCCAAAAACGAAAATACAAAACCTACCAAAATTGTTAGATAGTGTGAGCTTTCAGTCGATCCGTTCGGTTAGTCCACAACTTTGACAACTACAAAAGAACATAAATAAAATAAATAAGCTTAAGAAACTTAGTAAGTTCATAATCAAACTCAACTTACCTTAATTAACATCAAAGTATAAGAGTTAATATACAATTACTGATAATCAAATACACATTCATAATTCACATTAGTTCTTGAGCACATAATAGCATAAATCATGATAATCCTCTTATCGAATAACTCAAAAACTCCATAACATCTTTTCATCAATATAAATGTACTTATATAGAAACAAGTAATTCATTGAAAATTTGATGCTTTCTAATATCTTGAATATTTATTAACATTTAAATCCAAAAATCAACCATACATTCCATTAACAATTAGCCCGATAAACTAAGTAACTCGACTCGGATACTAGGGTAACTACACCACACTAGAGGCATCATAGATGCATAACAGAGGCACTGAAGTGCATGCAAAGGTACAAATGTGCAAGAAGAGGCACCATAGTGCGAATAAAGACACCGAAGTGTATACAGAGACACCGAAGTGCAATTCCAGTACAAGCGTGCATACTAACCCTATTGGCATGCCAATTGTATCCTACACGATTACTAAGTTCGACATGGTAGTAACCAAAATCCTATTTCTTTTATATCAATTCAAAGGCACTTTATCATTTCATACACATATGGTATTTTTGTTATGAACATATTCATAATATGAAATCATCAAAATATTACCATCATTTATATATTTCTATACATACTGAGTAGTATATTGCAATCATATATCCCTATCATTTGAAGTTTCACATGATTACCTATTAATAACTAGAAAATGATAAATAATCATAAGCAGCATGCATTTTCATATTAAAATACTATGAACTTGCATACAATTGCTTCTGATTACAAAGTAGGGACTACTCTGAAATTTTCCTTTTTGAACAGTTACTGTCTTTTTGGCTCGATTCTTGATCTATATAGTAATTAAATACAATCTATTAATTTTAAATGCATTTCACACTCAAATAAATGCATATGACCCTTAAATTTTTGTTAATTACACATTTTCCATAAACTTTTACATTTCTCACAATTTAGTCCCTAAACTGAAAATCTTCAAATTTAGCAAAATTTGCCAATTACCCATGCTAGCTGAATTTTCACCCTTTTATCTACAGTCCACATTTACTCTAAATTCTCAAAATTCCCCTATCAGTTCTAACATTTAATCAATTGATTCCTATAATCAAAAATCACTTTATAAATTAATCATAATCAACATCTAAAAATTCCTTTCTATCATTTTAATGTCTAAAATAATATGAAATTATCAATGCTAACATCTAAAGTTTTTGAAATTTTCAAAAATAGACGTACGGGTTAGCTGGACCTAGTCGTAACGATCTCAAAAACATAAAAATTACAAGAAACGAGTTTAAAATGAGCTTACATGCAAGCAATTTGTAGCAGCCAAGCTTAAAGCTCTTCAAAATGGTGATTTCTTCTTCATTTTTCTATTCAATGCTTTTAAGAAGATGATAGTAATTTTTTGTATTTTATTTCTCTTTACCTTAATTATATAATTACAGTTTTACCCTTAGTTATAACCTTATAATTTAAAAATTAAAAGGTCTTTAACCATCCAACTATAAACCTTATGGACTAATTACTTCATAATTTCTTCGTAAGTCCTCTTCCATTTAGAAATTAAACTATCAAGTCAATTCAAGTCAATTATGACATGATTTCTACCTTATTACAATTTAGTCATTTTCTTAAATTAACTAGCTAAACCTTATTACTTATTCACCAAAATTTGATATGACCGTAATGTGACTCCATAAACATTAACTAAACATTAAAATGCAACCTCACATATCGAAATTGTGGTCTCGAAACCATATTTTTTGATACCATTAAAAAATGAGATATTACACACATATTCTAGTCTCATATCATGCACTTACAAGATCTCATATAGTGTACATAAAATCAACAAGAATCATATCATATTCAGTCATAAACACGTAACATTTTCATTCTCATCTCAATATACATCACATAATATATCACATTTAAGCATCATTTGCAAATCATCATTGGATTAAGTAGAAAAAGTTACTCATAGAACATAGTATAGGTGACAAGGATACCTAAGATCCCCTTTAACACTTTTATTTGCGCATAATTGTAGCACACCAAACCACTCACCTTGCAACCTTGACTTTAATGGCAAAAACTCAAATAATCATTTGTTTGCCTTTGTCCTTTTTGTAGAACCTTCCAATGAGTCTGATACTTTTCATTCATATTGAATACACATTATAAACAGCCTCAAACACATTTAAGTCATAAAAATCCATACCACAACTCATCTATCATACTTACCGAAAACTAGCTAATTTTGCCAAAAATGTGAATTCACCAATCAAATCTAGTTTCTAAACCTTAATTTTGATTCCAGACATCCTAAATATCATCTAATTATAGATCTAAACCATCAATTTTACCCAATTACACCGATCTAATTTTTCCAAAAAAATCAAGCTTATGTGATCTTTAAAAGGGGGAAAACATTTAATTTGCTTAAATTCATTAAGGGTTTGCTAAATTAAGACCAAATACCTTTTAATTAGATAAAAATGAGTTAGAAATCACTTTAAAACCAAATTTTTGTGAAGAAATATGATATCTACCATTTTCAAGTCGAAATCAACTTAAAATCAAGTGATATATTGAGATCTTGATTAAATTATTTAAATCTCAAACTGAAATAACAACTCCCTTAGTTTAATCATAAAAAATTATAATCTCTCTTCAATTTTGAAAAATTGACGAGTTCTAGAGGTAATTCGAGCTAAAACATGTGAAGATCTCTTTAGGATTTTAAGGATGAAAACATGAGTGTTCTTCAAAGTTGAAAAGAGATTTTGTGTTTAGAGAACTTATGAAAAAAATGATGAACTAATTTCAAAAGAAAAACTTTGATTTGGTGTATGGAAAAATTTTGAAGGAAATAAATAATGGGAGAGAACAAGAAGACATGGGGGTTGTTAAATAGGCACCAAATTTTTAAAAATTGGGTCACATCCCATTTAACCACTTCCAATTTTCTCCCTTTTCTAAATTCCTCCTTGTTGTTCAATTAAAGCAGAATTCAAATTTATTTTCAAATCCAATCTCGTTTTTAAAATCCGTTTTAACCAAATTCATTCTCTAACAATCAATTTTAATTTATTAACCTAAAATTACTAATTCTATTTATTTAAAATTTTATTTAATTAATTCCTAAATATTTTAATAATCTATCCCAATTATGGTTTCGGATTCACTAACTCCCAATTTATTATCCCAGTTCCACTAGCCCGATTTTTGGGATGTGACAATTGTACTGCACCTGAGAGACGATGCCAGAACTACATAAAGGAAGAGGCGTATCAGGTTATTATGCAAACAATGGGGCTGTGGCGTAGTCTAGGGTTACACCTTATGGGTTTATTTTTATCAAACTTCTACTTTGTACTAAGTTATGCTAAGGTTGTAATAATAAGCTATGTTAAGTCTTCCAGTTAAAGAAATAAATAAAATGTAATATTTAAAGTGTTCAACTGATTAGATAATTTGTTAAGTATTGTATTTAGTAACATGGGAGAATCGAGCCCGATGAATTGAGTCGGGTTAGGGTGTTACGTTTTTAACGCCTTAAAAATCTTAATTTTTGTTTTGTTAAATTTGGTCGTAATTAAGTATCTACTTCAGTGGTTAGAGGCTTGAATTTTATGTTTGAGGTCTTGGGTTCAAGTTGCATTCTTTTGGAAAAATCCAATTATTTTTCTCCTAACCTTATCTTTGTTCGCAGGGCTTAAATATTATTTTTGGTCATTTTGTGATAGAATGAGCGTATTGGTTCGGTGGTAAGGTGTGTGCCAGCCTACCTTGCGGTCTTGTGTTTGAATCTATTTGCGAGCTACAGAAAATATATTATTTTATTTTACTTGTTCAAATTGACGATGATGTTAGGTTTAATTTAAATTCTCTAAGTAATAATGGTTCAGTTGTAAAAAGAGATATGTATCGTTTTTTAGGTGGGTAATCTGTAGGTGGTTACCCTTTTGTTTCAAAGAAAGTTACTTACGTTTCTTTTTGGTTCCTCATTCCCTCATTTCATGCCTACTTCCTTCTCCTACTTTGTTGCAATTTTCTTTTTCCTTTCCTTTTCATTATTTTTTTCTTCTTTTCAATCTTTGTTACTTGATTTGTTATTTTTTCTTCAAAAATTAAATGTTTTTATTGGGTCATCGAAACGCTTTAGGTTGGTTGTTCATAGTGCCATATTCAAGAGGTTGTAGTAAGTATGTCTGTCTATATCTATAACACCCCTAATCCGTATCTATCGCTGATATATAGTTACGGAGCATTACCGTAGTTTACATTTCAAAACTATCAAAAAATTTAAACATGTAATTCACAACATCAATCATAGCAAAATCAATCAATAACATTCATATTTTCCATTATACGAGCCTTTGAGGCCCTAAAAACACATTAGAAACAAATTGGGACTAAGTCGAAAGCATATACAGTTTTATGGGAAAAGATAAAAATTTTCAAAATGCAGGGGTCACACGACCGTGTCCCAGCCCGTGTCCATGCCTGTGTAACTCTCTAACTTGCTCACATGGCCAAGCGACACGTCCATGTGCCAGGCCGTGTAATGCTCGAAATGCAACCTTTAATAACCTACAAGGGACACACAGCCGTGTCACATGGCCGTGTGTCACATATGGCTGAGACACATGCCCATGTCTTAGGTCGTGTGGACAAGAAATAGGTCATTTTCAAGCAATTTCTTTCACCCAAAACATGCACCCACCTATAACACTTTTGCACATATAACCAAGCATTCAATATGCACCAAAAAACATGCATAATCAAGCTAGACAACATGGCATATGTTCATACATCCAATATGCCAAAAAGGCATCTCAATCACAACAACCAACATGTACTTTATATTTGTATAATTTAGACACAAAACAACTGACTCGTAACCAACCTCATACCAACATTTACCTCCATATTCACATATCAAATCCACACTCAATTTATCCAATTGGTCATTTAATATCCATCAACTAAACATTAGCCACATATGCCAACTACCAATATACCAAATAACAACATTCAAGCATATCAAAGAACAACTCAGAGCATACATTTTTAACTACCATTCCATCTTCCATCATTTAATCACCATAAAATTCCAAAATGGAAACCATTACAAGGCCAAATATATACATGCCAACTTAGCACCATTTCATCACCCAAAATACCATAAATACAAGCCAAAACAAATGGCTATATTATCAAACAAATACACCTATACATGTGCATATTTAAACAATTATCACTTAACTTGTTTTCATGCCAAAAAATAACATAATTGATACATAACAACCATACCATTTTGGCCATTTAAAGATACATTAACACATACCAATTTTGGTCATTTAAGAACATACACCAATTTTGACCATATTAACCACAACCAACAACATATTAATAGTACCTTAAGTACTTCAAATCTAAGGCAACATTTCATGCCATGGTCATCAACCAAAATGACATATATATACCAAACTCATCAATTAACATTATACATAGTCCAATTATACATGCCATTATAACTGTGACCAAAGCATAGGAATCTATCGATAAAATTGATGGATAGTGTGATGGATCTCCGACTAACTTCCAACCCGGTTGAGCTTCCAACAATCTGAAAAGTAAAGGAAAAATAACTGCGTACGCAATGAATGCTTAGTAAGCTCGTATAAACTTTCTTCATATCAATCCATTTCAAATATGAAATTTATACATATCAAGAATAACCCTACACCATCCTATACCAATACTGCAAGATTCATGAAATCATATTTAACAACTCACAAAGTGAATAAATTCACAGCATCACATATACATATCATCCCTAGCATGGTAGGATTTTATAAAACTTAAACCCTTTCAAATTTTCCTATTTTCATTTGAATTTCATTACTTTCCATTGTGTTTACTTTCTTTAGCTTAAACAACAACATAAATTCAACTCATCTTTCCCTTTTTGATAATTTTACACTTCAAGTATGAACTTACTATTTCATTACCTTTCCACACCTATTTCATATGCATAACACACAAGACATAAGCATATCATCAACCATAGCCACAAGCTAGTGCATTTAAACATAGCTATTTTGGAATTAACCACATAATAAACCATTTCATAAGAAATTACATAATTTAAACCTTACCATTCTTTCATGAACACAAGCATATTTCCATTTGCGCACTTACCATTTCAATCTATAACTTATAAGTAAACATAATACAATCCAATCAATAGCTTGGCACATGCCTAAGCATCAAACAACAAATGTTAGCATACTTGAACATATTTCACATGAATTCAACATGGATAACCATTATACTTGAATATGATTCAATTGGTTATAGCATCCTTCATAACATAAAATGCTTACCATGTATCTCACCATTTCAACATATTTCATGTATACATGTATTTGCTCATATTGAAAATTTATCGTTTCCTTTCAAATTTAGGCCTGTTGAACCAAATAGAATGCCGTTGGATACCTGGGATAGCTCACATAAAGTGTGCTAACTCATATAACTGTAATCCTTCAATTCATGTACATATATGCTCACACGAGTTGTGGAGTATCCGCAACACATGTCGGACCTCAACCATCGGTAGGACATTCAAGACCAGCACTGGAATCATGTAAACCCTAATGACATGTCATTTGTATCCTACGAATTCCTATTGTTCAAACGAGGCTTGATAGTCGTCGTACATCGTTGTATTTCTATCGTTTCATGACATAATAAATTAAATAATAACATCTATAAGTTAATCCATGTATAATAGAACAACACATTAAATTTAACTCACATTTAAGTGTTTATAGTTCATACAAACTTACCTAGCTAAATTGCAGAAATGTCAAAGTACAGGGGCATTTTGGTAATTTTTCATTCTCCTCGATTTTCCACCCGATCTTGATCTAAACTAATAATTTCATTCAATTTATTAATTTAGGCAGTAAAACAATGTACTTTATGCAATTTATTCATTTTTGAAATTTTTACAAAATTCCCCCTAAAGTTTTACTTTTTATTCAATTTAGTCCTTAAGCCAAAAACATGCAAATTAATCACTTTTTTCCAAATTTAAGCTTAGCTAAATGTTCATGGCACCCGAAATAGCCCATATTTGTATTAATTTCATATCAAATCCTTGTATTTTTACTATTTTAATAATTTAGTCCCTAATCAAAAATTCATGAAAAATCACTTAACAAAATACTTTTAATTATCAATCAACATTCCAAATTCATCATTTAACATAAAAAATCACAAGAATTATCAATTGCAACATTCAAAATATTTAACAGTTTCAAAATCAAGGTACAGGCAAACTAGACCTAATTGCAACAATCTCAAAAACATAAAAATTACTAGAAACCGGGCTAAAACATACTTACATGCATCCTATGAAGTTTGGCTGAAGCTTTAAGCTTCTCCCCTTCTTTTCCATGGCAACCTTCGGTGGTGAAAAACAAATGGGGAAGAAAACATTTTGTTTTTTTGTATTTTATTAACCTTTTATTTTATTTTATTAAATAAATAACATATAAAACATTATAATTAAAAGCAATTAAGCATCCAATTTCTCCACTCAAATATAATATGGCATATTGACCATATTAGTCGATATACTTTCATTCATTAAGCCATTTAATCACTCAAATACAAATATCGATCAAATATTTCATGTTTTATGATCTGGTCCTTTTTAACTAATTAACTATCGAAACGTTAAAATTTTTCAATGAAACTTTAATACCACCTTAATAAAAATCTGTAAAAATCTTATTTTATAGAAATGAGGTCCCGATACCTCATTTTCTAAAACCACGCGACCTTTGGGTCATACCACTTGAACTTAATAAATCACTTAAATAACATAAATTATCAAATCAAAAACCTTTTAAAAACCATGTTTGACTTGTAAATATTAAATAATAATATTTACTAACTTACTCGTCATATTTGGTGGTCCCGAAACCATTATTTCTAACACCACTATAAAACAGGTTGTTACAATATCGTTTACTAATGTTGTTGATTATTGCATTAGATTTGTGATTTCAAATTCATTCGAATATTGTTGTAATGGTGTTAATTTCTTAGGTGGTGAGTCTGAACCGAACGTGTCTTCGGTGAATTAGATTTTCATTATGCTGTTGTTTCTTAAAGGTGAAAAGTTTAATTGAGGTTTTAGGTTTAAAATTCTCGACTTAATATCGATGATGGTTTTGATAATTATTGATGATTTTGAATTAGAATCATCTCAATTGGTGTTTATTTGACGTGTTTAGGTTCTGGAATCCTTATGAGTGATTTCGCATCAGAATCAAACTAGGTTTGTAATAAGAAACCCAAAAAATAGCAAATAGCCTAGCACATGGCCGTGTGATAGGTCGTGTGCTAGACCATGTGTGACACACAACCTAGGCTATTTGAATTTTTAGTTAAGGCTTTGAACTTCGTTTGGATCAATCATAGGCCAGTCGTAGGATCGGTATGTTATAAATTAAGCTATAAAACATGATTTCTGACTATCTGTTTGCATAAAATTAGATATAAATACACATTTTTGAAATGATATTAAGTAAAATATGTAATGTGCTATGTATAATCTAAAAAATGTTATGTATGTTCTGTATCTATCATGATAAGCATGTATATCGCAAACATATCTGATATCTGTTAGTTCTGTATTTGCATCTGGGATGGGATTTGTTATATGGAAAAAGTGTGGGCAGTTTCATTATCTGTCGTAATTGGTGGCACAACTACATCTATTTCTTTATAAGGCGATAATTCGCCTATTGATTTGGAAGCTAAGCTACAAATATTCTCAAAAGCATCATATCGACACTACGTGATGTGTAGGGCTGGATGGGTGTTTCATACCTTATACGGTGTGTAGCGGATGGGGGTAGGATTATATTTTTGTATCTGTTTTATGATATTTTTTGCTTCTGATATATATATATATCTGCCTGAATGATTTTTGTTGATAATATAATCTGTTACACACTTAGTTTTGAAACTCACTATCTGTTTGTTAGATATTCCAAGTAACCTTCAGACTCGGGTGAATTGGTGTGATGGAAGCTCAATTATAATATTTTGGTTTTATATGATTTATCTAAATTTGGGTTTAATGTGTTTTTGTAAAATTTGGACTATTTTTGGACGTTTTGAGACTATTGGTTTTGGAGTTTTTTTTTCATTTGAATTTGGCTAAACGTATTAATTGACAATATTCATTTTAGCCGCAAAACATGGGATTTTTAAACAACAAATTGTGTTTTCCAAGCTTAACGTGCTAATGATTTTCGTTGCAAACTTGTACGTTTTGGAATGTGTAAGCAACGTTTTTAATAAATCAGTTAAGGAAGATATATTTTTAAATAAACCATTTTTTATTTTATGTAATTAGAGCTTACGATGTTTTATGTCAAAACAAATGAATTATGGTTGTTCAATCGATTTACAGCAACACCTTCAGATCTGGCCGTAATGTCTAGGCCAAGTTTAAGGTGTTACATTTTGTGGTATCTGATCCAGGTTGCAAAACTCGGGCTATGAAGTTTTGGGTTCAAAATTTTGTGAAAGCTATTTTCCACACAAAACTCATTTCTGTTTTAATCTAAAAATAAATTTTATGGAATACTGAGTCTCCAGCATCGATCCTGTAAGTATTTCTGCTTAGTTAGAAAGGAAACTGTGTATTAGAAATACTTATGCTCTAGTCTAAAACTATAGTGATTCTGAAAAATACTCTGATAAGACTTTTTGACATAAAACATCTAATAAGAAATTTTGAATTGATACATAAAATTTTGTAATGTAGATAATACCTAACGAGTGCACGTAGAACTCGTGGGCACGATCGACGCCGAAGAGCGGGTCGAGTTGAGCAATCCTCGATCGACAGTATGCTAAATTTGGATAAAGTGAAATGTCAGGTACACCTACTATTGAGACTAGGTTTCAGTCTTAGACAGCTAGGGACAACGCGTTGTCCCTAGCCATGTTGAGGTTTTTGGAGAGGGTCGTTGGGCCCCATTTTGGATCTAGGAGCCGAGGGCTGGTAACAGGATGGCTTTAAACCAATGGTGTGATGTCATTAGAGTCACCCGGACTGTGGCCCAGTATTGGTTGGAGGCCATAGAGAGGATCATGAATGATATCGACTGTACCTTTGAGTAGAAATTGAAGCGTGTAGTATATTTACTTCGCGACGAGGCTTATCAATGGTGGTTGATGGTTGAAGAGGGTACTCAGCCTGATCAGATTTCTTGAGAGACTTTTAAGAATGCCTTTCAGAGCAAGTATGTGGAGGTCAGCTATGTATAGGCCCGAAGACGCGAGTTTATGGGCCTTACTAAGGGAGATAGTTTCGTGACCGAGTATGAGGTCAAGTTTCTGAAACTGAGAAGATATGCTCATGGGCTGGTGTCAACTGACTATGATAAGTGTGTTCGATTTCAGGAAAGGTTGAGGTATGACCTCAAGGTATTAATAGCTCCATAGATAAAGCGGGTTTTTGCCACATTGGTGGACAAGGCATAGATTGCTGAGGAAGTTAATCACACTGAGTGTGAAAAGAGGGACCGAGAGAGGGGTCATAAAAAGAGGGATTTAAAGCCCTCTAGTTCTATTCATCAGCCTAAGAAACAGGCCAGATCTGTTGGACCTTTTAGGGTTGAGGCTCCTATTGTTCCTACTGTGGTTCAAACATGCGGGGATTGTGTTAGACGCCATCCGAGAGAATGTTAGAGAAGGTTGGGGTCTTACTTGCGATGTGGGTGTATAAAGCATCACATCAGGGATTGTCCACAGTGCTCTGATCAGGTGCAAGCTCCAGCTCTGAGTTTTGTTCGATCGCAAAGGGCAGTACAACAACCACCTAGGGGCTGTGGTTTGGACAATGGTGGTAATGGTTTGGGTAATGGTCAAAAAGCACTCGGCAGAGGTGTTAATCAGAATGAGACTAGGTAGCTTGCACTGGTTTATGTGACTATTTGCGATTGTAATAGCCAATTTTTTAGTGGTGATAGAAAAGTGGTTTCAGGACCAAAAATTTCCATTGTGGTTGCTCGTAAATATCATTTATAGAATACTTATAGAGTCGTTAGGGTCGTTTTAAAATTTGGTTAAGAAATTTTAACATTTAGATAATTAATTAAAGAAGAAGAACTAAATTGAGAAAGGTGAAATGGTTAATTTTATTAGTAAAAAGGATCAAATGGGTGTGGAATCTTAATCTAATGGACTTATAGGGTAATTATACCATATAAAATGTTAGTGGATAGCTATGGACAAGATTTAGTTAAAAATTTTAATTTTTAACTAGGGTAAAATGGTAAATTAGTAATTAAAACATAAAATTCATAAGCCAAAATCACCATCTTCTTCAATTTGGAGAAGTGAACGCCGAAAAAAAATTGAATAGGAGGAGGAAAGCTTTGGTCATGGCATAATTTCTTTCATGGTATGTTTTTTAGGCCTGTTTCTAATGAATTTTATGTTTTTGTGATTGTTGCAACTACGTCTAGCGAGTCTGTACCTCCGTTTTTGAATCTGTTAAAAATTTTAGAAGTTACCGTTGGTGAATCTTGAACTTTTTTTATGATAACTATGTGTTTGAAGCTTTGATTGTGGTATTTGGTTTTTTTATGAAGTGATTTTTGTTAGATTTTGATTTAAGCATTAAATTGTTAAAATGTCAAAATTTCAAGGTTTGATAGTGAATTTAAGGTATAATAGGGACTTTTAAAGAGCCTAGAATATTCGACAGTGATTTGGTTCTTAGAAAATGGTCAATTTAAAGAATATCGAGTTAGAGGTCTAAATTTAAAATTTGTAAAAGTTTAGGGAAAATATATAATTAATGAAATCTTAAGGGTCATATACATTGAACGGAATGTGAAATATTTATGAGATTAATATATTGTTTTGAATTATTATATAGATGAAAGCTTGGATAAAAAAAATAATCGAGGAAAAGGGAAAATAACAGATTTGTCCCTACGTGTGGGTCGGAATCGAATAGTATGTAAGTTCATGGTATTTCAATACATAAATGAATTTCTACTTGTGTTCTTATATTATGATTCTTTAGTTAATATGTTTATAGAAAATTATTGTATGAATGCACATGCGTGCCCCTGTTTGTACTTCGGTACCCGTAAATGCACATGCGTGCCCTTATTTGTACTTCGGTACTCCTGAATGCACATAAGTGCCCCTGTTTGTGCCTCGGTATCCCTAAATGCACATACATGCCCTGTTTGTACTTCGATACCCTTGAATGCACATACATGCCCATGTTTCTACTTCGGTACCCATGAATGCACATACGTACCCCTATTTGTACTTTGACACCCCTGAATGCACATACGTGCCCCTGGTTGTACTCGGTACTTTGAATGCACTTTAGTGCCCCTGTTTATACTCCGATAACTCTGAATCGAATAGTATATGAACTATATTTATTTATATTTAGATTAAATGTTATTCTATGTCCTTACTAAGCGTTGTAAGTTTATCGATTCTTATGCATTGTTTTGTAGATAAACATTGCTGACAGTTTGGAAGGATCATTCAATCGGCTCACACTATCCATCTAAGTTGGTAGTTTCTGTATCTCCTAGGGTAGTGCCATGTATATATAAATAAATATGTTAGTTTGTATACTTTGATACTTTAGAATCAATTTAGACTATCCATCTAAGTTGGTTA
Organism: Gossypium raimondii; assembly: GCF_025698545.1. Lineage (NCBI taxonomy): Eukaryota > Viridiplantae > Streptophyta > Magnoliopsida > Malvales > Malvaceae > Gossypium > Gossypium raimondii. The sequence continues at coordinate 23,444,780 of NC_068571.1, forward strand.
TTTTAATATACTTATAGATATGGGTTTTTTTTTTGTAATTAGAGTGGTTTGAAGATGATTATTTGTGGTATGTTTTTGTACATATTTGATCTAGGTTATCATGCATGAAATGAGGCAATATTTACATAATTGTGGTGTCTTTGAATGATGCATTGGTTAGTTGATTTAGGGTGGCTAAAATGGTATGTTTATGTGGTTGTGAATGATGTTTAAGTCCTTTGGATGTATGCATAAATAGTTAGATTTGTTAGGTGTGAATTGATTGCGAAATTGCTTGATTTTAGGTAAATTTTACTTTCACGTGGCCAGGGACACGGGATATCACATAGTTGTTTGAGGTACACGGCCTAGCGACACGGCCGTGTGTCACCTGAGAATTTCTTAGGGTTCAAGTCAGTGAGTTACATGGTCTAGCACACAGCCTGGCACACGAGCATGTGGGACAACTCAGAGAGCTACACAGACTGGCACACGGGCGTGTGACAAGGCTGTGTGACCCTACTCAGCAAGTAACACAAATGAGGACACGGGCTGGGACACAGCCGGTGTCCCTTGTTCAAAAGTTACACGACCTGGGGTGCTGTCACACGGTCGTGTGTCCCTGTTTCCAATTTTTGTAACTTTTTCGTAAACTTTCCATTTTGTTTGAAATTAGTGTCGAATTGCTTCCAAGTTTTTTTTAGGGCCCCGAATGCTCGATTTAGGGACGAAATGTGTGAGAATGAATGGTTTATAAAATATTTAGATTGTTGAATGTTATGATGTTTGAATGTTTTTTATTGTACGGTAATGCTCTATAACCCTAATTTGGTGATAGAGAAAGGTTAAAGGTTTTACATTTAGGGTTAAGGGTGTTACAGTCAGTTCTAAGACTAACATAGCAGAGTAGCATCTAGTATATACATGCCACATATACCTTTTAGTTGTATGATGCTTTTGATCTGCTCTAATATTATATTTTCTTATAGATTCAAGATGTCAGCTGAGTCGAATTGAGCTGTACTTAACAAAGCTGAAAGTAATGTTCAAGCTTTGAACCCTGAAGAAACTAATAGTGCGTCGATTCCACAGTCCTTTAGTGATGAAATGAAAAATGTGTTTCTCGGAATGATGAACCAGTGGATCAATGAATTCAAACAAGCAAAACTTGCAACTTCGCCACCTCCACCCCTTAGTGTGCCTCCTTCGGCACCCTGGGTCCTCAAAATCCTTTTCCTTTGATGATTACTTGAGTATCTATAGGTAATATCTAGAAATGTGGAGTGGAAGAATTCAGAGGCAAGGTGGATGATGATCCTGAAAAAGCCGAGTACTAGTTAATGAATACAAAGAGAGTCTTCACGAAATTGATTTGCACTCCTAAAGATTGTTTGAGACGTGTTGTGCCGTTACTAAAAGATGATGCATAATTATGGTGGGACACCTTTAGCACGATGACATCTAATGATCGTATTAATTTTGATTTCTTTCAAACTGAATTCAAGAAGTAGTATGTTAGTCGGATATATATTAACAAGAAAAAGAAATACTTTCTTGAGTTAAAATAAGGGAATCGGACTGTAGTTGAGTATGAACGGGAATTCTTACAGTTAAGTAAGTATGCCCGTAATATAGTATCAAATGAGGAGGAATGTGTATTAGATTTGAGGATGGGTTGAATGATGATATCCGTATGTCTGTGGCAACACTAAAGTTACGGGAATTTGTAGAACTTTCGAAACGGGCTTAGAAAATTAAAGAATTTGTAAAAGTAATTGACAGTCAGATTCAAAATTTTTAGATTTCAACAAAAGGTGGTAATTCAAGCCTACTCAAACATCTCCATCGAAGAAATTTAGAAATGACAAAAGTCGGTTGGCTGTCCCTTCAGAGTTCACTAGTAAAGAGAAACCGAGGCAAAACAATTTCCAGTCTATTAATTCTCCAGCGGCTAGTGTTGGAAGTGTAAGAAATGTTGAGAGAATTGTTCTTGTTTGTGATGATTGTAACAAAAGACATTTTGGTGAGTGCTGGTCAAAGTCAGGAGCTTGTTTCCATTCTGGATCTACTTACTAGTTCCTTCGTGATTGTTCGGAAAGGTAAAATGATTTTGGCAATCAAATAAACCTACCTGAAGCAACCTGATAGAGAGGCAGACGATCTAGAAATGCTAGAAACACTACTTTTGGTCAAGGGAAGAATAGTGAGATGAATGAACGATTTGAAGCAAGAACACCAACAAGAGCCCATGCAATCAGAGCTTTTGAGGAAGCTACTGCCCCAGATGTTATCGTGGGTACTTTTTCTCTCTTTGATATTAATGTATATGCATTGATTGTTCTTGGATCAACTCACTCGTATATATGCACTGCACTAGTAGACAAAAAGAAATTACCTGTTGAGTTCACTGAATATATTTTCAAAGTGACGAATCCATTGAGTCAGCATGTTTTACTTAAGCAGATAAATAAATCGTGTCTACTGGAAGCTAGGGCCTACAATTTTCCCACTAGTTTGATGTTCTTACCTTTTGATGATTTTGATATCATTTTGGGAATGGATTGGCTATTTGAGCATGATGCAATAGTGAGTTGCCGATGAAAGCAAGTTAGGTTGAAATGTTCGAATGGTGAATTTATTTGTGTTAGGGTAAATGGGTTCGATTTTATTACAAATGTAGTTTCAATATTGTCAGCTCTAAAATTGATTAAAAAGGGATGTGAAGATGATTTAGCTTATGTTCTTTATTCAAAAGTGGCTGAACCAAAAATCAAACAAGTGTCGACAGTCAGAGTATGCTGATGTTTTTCCTGAAGAACTGCCCGTGTTGCCACCAGCTCGAGAAGTATAATTTATGATCGAACTTGTGCTTGGAACAACTCCAATTTTGATAATGTCGTACAGGATATCCCCTACATAATTGAAAATGTTAAAAGTTCAGCTGCAAGAGTTGTTAGATCGCGAATTTATTCAACTCAGCATATCACCTTAGGGTGCTCCAATTTTGTTCATGAAGAAGAAAGATAGGTCAATGTGACTATGTATAGATTATTGACAGCTGAATAGAGTCACCGTTAAGAATAAATACTCGTTACCTCGTATTGATGATTTGTTCGATCAGTTAAAAAGAGCTACAGTGTTTTTGAAAATTTACTTGAGATTCGAATATTATCAGCTGTGACTTAAAGAGCAAGATGTACCGAAAACTGCATTCAGAACTAGATATGGTCACTATGAATATTTGGTCATGCAATTTTGTTCGACTAATGCCCCTGCGGGATTCATAGAATTGATGAATCGGGTGTTTCAACCATATTTAGATTGGATTGTTATGGTATTTATTTATGATATTCTTATTTATTCACTAAACGAGTCAGATCATGCCTAACATTTAAGATTTGTGATGCAAACCTTGCGTGAAAAAAAATTATATGCGGAATTTAGTAAATGTGAATTCTATTTACGAGAAGTTGATTTTCTAGGACGTGTTATATCTGCTGATGGAATCAGGGTTGATTCAAATAAAGTATCTGCAATTGTTGATTGGAAAATTCCGAAGAATGTTAATGATGTTCGAAGTTTCTTGGAATTAGTCGGATACTATAGACAATTCATTAAAAACTTCTCAATCATTGCTTCATCTGTACCAAGTTATTATAGAAAAACATTTAATTTGTTTGGTCTGATAAGTGTCAACAAAGTTTTGATCAGTTGAAAAACATGTTAACAGAAGCTCTAGTGTTAACGCAGCCTGAATCTGGAATGACATATGTTGTTTACATTGATGCGCCTCTTACTGGTTAAGGTTGCATGTTAATGCAGTCAGGGAAAGTGGTAGCTCATGCTTCTCGACAATTATAGCCGCATCAAAAGAATTATTCTACTCACAATCTTGATCTAGCCACGATTGTCTTCGCTTTGAAAATATGGAGGCATTACTCATACAGCGAGAAATGTCACGTATATATTGATCACAAAAGCTTAAAATATTTAATGACCCAAAATGAACTGAATCTGAAACAGTGACATTGGTTAGAGCTACTGAAAGATTATGATTTGTTTATTGATTACAATCAAGGAAAGGCTAATGTGGTTGCGGATGCACTCAGCAAAAAGTCATCATTATTTCCACTTCGAGTCTTGAACGCTCATTTGACTTTGAATGTTGATATGTTGTATTTGTAACAGCCCATTTTTAGTGAAATCAGAATAGTGGTTTCGGGATCACAAATTTGAGTCAGAAAGAAAATTTACTTTAAGAAGTCAAAGAACTTTGGAATAAACGAGTATCGCTGATGAAATTCTTGTGGCATCAACATGGTATTGAAAAGGCTACCTGAGAAACCGAAGAATTGATGAAATTACAATATCTAAATTTATTATCAGGTAAAAATTTCGAGGACGAAATTTCCTAAGGGGGAGAGTTATAATATTCCATTTCTCAAAGGTGACTGTTAAGTTCAATTTGGAGCTTAACTTATTCCACTAATTACCTTAATTATTGATGAATTCTTGATCAATTGATTTCTAATTAGCTCAATTTACATTAAGAGTATATTAAGAGTATTTTAAGTCATGGTGCAAGGTAGGTACATTTAGATGTTCGGATGAACCCAAGTGGGAATCTAAACCTGCGAATGACATTGATGTATTGAGATGATCGTATGCTAATTTTGGAAATTAAAATTGACTGGGTAAAATGTAAATCCGAATTAACCAAGTCAACTACAAAAAACCTTGACAACATAAGCAAGATTCGGTCCAATTTGGAGTTGAATAAAGCTGGAATTGCGCGACTAGTCAACAAGGGAATCAGATTTAATTTTGATTTTAATTTCCCTTTTCCTAGCTATGACTGATTCTAACTAAAATAGACAATCCAATTCAAATTTTGAGTAGTGAAATTATGGTGAAACTCTAAGAGGTTTGAGCTGATTTTGTGCGATGGGATGGGCAAAAATTAAGGGATCAGATTAGAATTTTGATTCTGATTTCCTTACCCTATTTGAAGATGATTTTATCCCATAAAAAGAGGAGAAGACACAGCAAGAGAGAACAAGAAAAATTAGGGAGAAAATTGAGAGCGAGGATCAGGAAAATCAATTAGCATAAGCACCTCTAGTCAATCCAGCAAGTGCCAATCAAGGGGTTGAGAAATCAGTCCAAGAGTCAGTACTTTTGGGAGGAGAGAAGCTCGGCAATTAGAGTAGTATTTCTAAACAAGATTAGTTTGAATTTCACTATGTTTTCAGTTAATTCTTATTTCTTTTTATTTGCTATGAGTGGTTAAATTTCCCTCGCTTAGTTACGACACTTATGAAACCAAGTGTAAGTTGATTCAAAGACATATTTTGTTCTGGATTCAAATTCAGTATTCCATAATTGTTTATTCTTGTCGTTCAAAGGATTTTTCTAAATCAATTAGATTGATTACCTAGTTAATTTAGGAATTTTCTTATAATCATCTAGGTTAAAATTTAGTAATCAAATTTAATTAGACTTAGAAGTGGTGGTAACTAATTGGCAAGTGACTAATTAGAACAACTACGGATTTAATTACACAGAAGCCACTAGAGGACTTTCTATGGTTAATGCTAGGTGAAGTCTCTCAAGTACCCAATGCACCTTTAATTAATCGACAAAGGGATGATTGAGGGTAGTTTTCAGTTAAGAACATTTCTTATTTGGATTAAAATTGATAGAGACAGGAAGTTGCTTCGTAAGTGATTTTTCAGCTTTGCTATCGAATAGGCCTACCAGGATAATTTAGAGTCACAAATTACTTGTGCTTGGTGAATTAAGGAGTCAGTAACTAAGCATTTTTTCTCCCTATTTGATTCGTGACTCCAGGCATTCTTAATTTGAATTTACTTTCGTTCATTACTTTAATTTTCAAGCAAACATTGAACAAATTTCCCCCCTTTTTCTTGCATGTGTGTGTGTGGCTTGCATTTAGATTTATTTCAATTCTTCTCAAATAGATTTAACTCACGCTTCCTCATGGGATCAATACCTTATTTACCCTATATTACCCGTTAATATTGGTTGAGTAGTGGATTTAATTTGGTGGATGTAACGACAAGCCACCAAATTTTGGCGCCGTTGCAGGGGAGACGACGTTGTCGAATCTATTTGATTTTCAAAACTTATTTTGTTTTCTTGTTTTTGCTTATGCAGTTAGATTTGCTCCTTTAGTTTATGTTATTAAGGAGCGGACGGCAAACATCGAAGTCCTCTACTAGAACCACCAATCAGCAAGCTGAAACTTGCAACCCTCACGCCGAGACTACTAATTTAGAAGACATCGATATGGCCAACCAGACCTTGAAGCAATTAGCCACACGTAACCTTACTGCCCAGCCTTTATCTATCACTTACCCCAGCCTTGATAGACCCTTAAAACTCAACTTAGGATTTCTAAATTTTATGCCGAAATTCAATGAACTACCGGGTGAAGATCCATACCGACATATTAGTGAATTTATCATTACTTGTTCAACCATGCAGCCAGACGGTATTGAGGAAGAGCAAATCAAGCTCCGAGCCTTTCCTTTCTCATTACAAGGATTGGCAAAGGACTAGTTATATTACATGCCACTGGGTTCATTCACGACTTGGACAGGGCTGCATAATGTTTTTCTTGAGAAGTTCTTTTCGGCATCACGGATAGGGTCAATTAGGAAAGAAATTTGTGGAAAAAAACAGCTAGTAGGTGAGTCACTATATGAGTATTGGGAGAGATTTAAACGATTATGTGCAAGCTATTCGCAGCATCAGATTAGTGAGTAGCTCTTAGTACAATACTTTTATGAAGGGTTGACGCCACAAGACCGAGGTATGATTGATGCAGTTAGTGGAGGAGCGCTGGTCGACAAAACACCTGATCAAGCCCGAAATTTAATTTCTAATATGGTGCAAAACACGCAGCAATTTGGCCTGAGAAGGGCTGATTCGAGTAGACGAGTGGATGAGGGGCAATCGAGCATGTTGGAAGCTCAATTAGCTAACTTAACAGCTATGGTGAGTAAGTTGATGACTGTAAGCAATTCGAAAGCTTCGCTATGTGGTAATTGTTGTTTAGAGGGACATGCCACGGATATGTGTCTGACATTGCAAGAAGGAGAAGTTAATGTCGTTTTCCCAAATCAAAGAAGGTATGACCCATATTCAGCCACCTACAATGAAGGCTGGAGAGACCACCCTAATTTTAGATACCAAAACCGAGCCACACCCCCTGGATTTGAGCAGCAAAATTCCCGACCATATAATACACCACAACAGTCCCATCAAAACCTTAATACTGAGACTAACACTCACGCCATGCTTGAGAAAATGATGAAGATGATGTCCAATCAAAAGAAGGAGACCGATGGGAGATTTCAGGCTTTAGAATCAGCCGTGAAACAATTACAAACTTGAGCCTCATCAACCGATGTTAACCTTGGAAACTTGCAAGCTCAGGTAAACAATCGATTGCCATCACAACTGGTGACAAATCCAAGGGATAATGTTAGTACAATAACTTTGAGAAGTGGGAAGGAAGTGAGACTTGTTCTGGAAAAGGGCCGATTTAGCGATGAAGAGGATGAAACCAAGGTAAAAAAGGTCCGCTTCGGTGATAAAAAGAAGGAGAATTTAGCCACGCCAAGGGCTGATATACAGCCGCCACGAGCAGACCCAAGGGAGGCAGAAAAATCGCACCTACTGTTTCGGGCGACGTAGCAAATTTGGAGCAGGAAACGCAGGCTCTTGAGCCACAAATAGAAGAAGGTTCGAGCACTGATAATCGGCAGCAATCTTATGTGCCGAAGGCCCCGTTTCTGTAGCATTTGAGGAAGGAAAATCAGACGATGTCAATGCTGAAATCTTGGAAACTTTCCGTAAGGTACAAGTTAACATTCCATTAATTGATGCAATTGAACAAGTGCCTAGATATGCTAAGTTTTTAAAATAATTATGCACATCTAAAAGGAAATTGATTGGAAACGAGAGGATTAGTTTAGGTGAGAATGTATCCACAGTATTTCAAAAGAAACTCCCCCTAAGTACAAAGATCCTGGAATGTTTTCGATACCTTGTAAGATAGGAGACCATACTTGATAGGGCTATGCTCAATTTATGAGCTTCCATAAATGTCATGCATAGGAGTAACTATGAAAAAGGACAATTAGGTTCATTAAAAGAATCAGGATTGACAATTCAACTTGCTGATAGGAGTAATGCCTACCCTGATGGCGTCTTAGAAGATGTCCTAGTGCAAGTAAACGAGTTAGTCTTTCCGGCCCAATTTTTATGTCTTGGACATTGGACCTAGTGATAGTTCAAGTGATGTACCCCTACTCCTAGGTAGACCTTTTCTTAAGACCGCTAGAACAAAAATTGATGTACATAAAAGGAACAGAGCTATGGAATTTGATGGTGAGATAATAAAATTTAACATATTTGTTGCTATGAGATATCCCACCGATATTAATTATGTGTATGCCCTTGATGTAATTGATACTCTTGTTCAAAATGTCTATGGATTAGGAGAGGATGATGAGTTAGGAAGTGTTCTAACTAAAAGCATTTTTGATGTCGATATAACTAATCATGAATTTGTTGTTTCTGATTCTTTGATTAATTCGGTTTGTTCATTAAATGATCCTAAATTGACACACTCTAAACAGATCATCCCATACCTTGAGGTGACCAATAAAAAAATCCCCTTATTGATTTCACCACCTAAACTTGAGCTAAACGGGCTTCCCGAAAATTTAAAGTATATCTATTTAGGTGAGAATCAAACTCTACCATTGATAGTGTCGAATGCCTTAACCGAAACCCAAGAATCAAAGCTAATTAGAGTTCTTAGGGAGCACAGAGAAGCTTTCGGTTGGACACTAGCTGATATTAGGGGACTTAGTATGACCTTGTGCACTCATAAGATAGCCCTAGAACCAAATGCAGCCCCTAAGAGAGACCCCCAACGCCGATTGAATCCACCAATGATGGAGGTGGTTAAGAAAGAAATTTTAAAATGGTTAGAGGCTGATGTTATTTATCCTATAGCCGATTCAGAATAGGTAAGCCCGATTCGTGTTGTCCCTAAGAAAGGAGGAACAACAATAGTTACCAACGTGGAGGGGGTAGAAATTCCTACAAGAGTGCAAAACGGTTGGCGAGTTTGCATAGACTATAGGAAGCTAAATAAAGCCACTAAGAACGATCACTATCCTGTCCTATTCATGGATAAAATGTTAGAAAGGCTAGCTGGGCGTTCACTTTTTTTTTCTTAGATGGCTATTCAAGGTACTTACAGGTTCCAATCGCACCCGAGGATCAAGAGAAGACAACTTTCACTTGCCCGTTTGGAACCTATGCCTTCAAGAGAATGCCTTTCGGATTGTGCAATGCGCCAGCCACATTTCAAAGAGGTATAACAAGCATTTTTTCAGATTTTATCTCACATTTAATGGAGGTTTTTATGGATGACTTTACTATTCATGGTGATTCATTTGATCAATGCTTGCATCATCTTGCATTAGTGCTTAGGCATTACATTGATACAAATTTGATATTAAACTTTGAAAAATGTCATCTCATGTTTGAGAAAGGTGTGGTTTTGGGTCATGTCGTTTCAGCTAGAGGCTTAGAAGTCGACCAAGCTAAGGTTGAGGTGATTAAAAACTTACCCTATCCGAGCACTGTAAAAGAAATTCGATCTTTTCTAGGACATGTAGGTTTCTACCGTAGATTCATTAAGAATTTTTCACAAATATCTTCACCCTTATGTGCATTTCTAGGTAAGGATGTCACATTTGAATTTAATGAGAATTGTAAAATATCTTTTGATGAATTGAAACTTTAATTGATCACAACACCTATCATTCAAGGACCAAACTATGCATTACCCTTCGAGATTCTATGCGATGCTAGTGATAGGGCTGTTGGAGTGGCACTAGGACAAAGAAATGGTAGAGAGTCCTATATTATTAGGTATGCTAGTGAGTTATTAAACCCAGCTCAATGCAATTACACCACCACAGAGAAAGAACCCTATGCCATAGTCTTTGCCTTAGAGAAATTTAGAGCATACTTGTTCGGAGTTAAAGTCATTGTATTTTCCAATCATAGTGCTCTTAAATACTTGCTGCATAAGAAAGAAGCCAAGCCTAGATTGATTAGGTGGATTTTGCTTGTGCAAGAATTCGACCTAGAGATTAAAGACAAGAAGGGTAAAGAAAATCTTGTGGCTGATCATTTGAGTAGGATAGAGATCGGGGATGCGAGGAGTGAGCCTAGTGATCTATTTCTCGATGAGAGACTTTATAGTGTGTCTAGTGCTTTGTCGTGGTATGCTGACATAGTGAACTACTTAGTGATCAAAGAATTCCCCACGAATGCATTCATAAGGACTCATACTCATTATGAGGACTCATATTTATTTTGGCTGACCATTCATAAGGACTCATATTCATTTTGTAAAAATTGTGCATCATGTCAAAGAACCGGCAACTTAAGTAGTAGAAATCAAATGCCATTACATAATTTCTATTTTTGTGATATATTTGATGTATGGGGCATTGATTTTATATGGCCATTCCCTTCCTCTTTCAGTTATTTATACATTCTTGTGTGTGTCGATTACTTGTCGAAATAGGTAAAACATTTCCATCTAGGACCGATGATGCTAAAACCGTTGTGAAACTCCTTAAGGCCAACATCTTAAATAGGTATGGGGTACCAAGGGCTATAATTAGTGATAAGGGAACCCATTTTTGTAATCGAACCTTGAGTGCCTTACTTGCACAATATGATGTTACCCATAAGGTATCGACAGCCTATCATCCTCAAACCAATGGGCAAGCTGAGAGTAGCAATAAAGAAATTAAGGGAATTTTAGAGAAAATTGTCAAGCCTAATAGGAAAGATTCGAGCCAAAGATTAGATGAAGCATTGTGGGCTGTTCTAACAGCCTACAAAACTCCAATAGGGATGTCTCCTTATAGGGTTGTCTTTGGAAAGGCATGTCATCTTCCCGTAAAGGTAAAACATAGGTCATTTTGGGTTGTTAAACAATGCAATTTGGACTATAGTCTAGTAAGGGAAGAGCACAAGTTGAAGCTGCAAGAGTTGGAGGAGTTGCGCCCAGAGGCATATGACAACTCGGTCATATACAAAGGTAAGTCGAAAGCATTTCGTGACTCAAAGCTGATTCGCAAAGAATTTAAGGTAGGTGAGAAGGTACTACTATTTAATTCTAAGCTTAAATTGTTTCCCGGTAAGTTAAAATCAAGGTGGCTTGGGCTATTTATAATAACTGAAGTACATCATCATGGGGCAATAGAAATTAGGAGCCTCGACACTAATAAAATTTTCAAAGTGAATGGTCATAGGTTGAAGCATTTCCATGAAGTGGAGCAAGCAGCTTGGATGGAGGAGCTCATTCTTGAGGATCCATGAGGAATTGCATTATCGAGCCAACGACATCAAACAAAGGCGCTTATGGGAGGCAACCCACTGATTTAGAGAAGTTTTCTTTTATCTTTTTCATCTTTTCTGTTTCTCTTCATTCGTATTTTTAATTCTCTTTTGTATTAGGGACAATACAAACATTAGGTATGGGGGAGAATCATTTCATTGATTTTCTAACGTATTTGATGTTTGTAAAATTTTAAAGAATTCAACTTAATTTTTATTGTTGTGTGTCGATTGGTTGGATTCAATTTTGTTTTCAATTTGACTGATTTTGGTTCGAAAAAACGGGAAAAATCAATTCCATACTTAATTTTGTACTTTAAAATGAGAGTTGGATTAAATTTAGTCTGCTAAATTGATCAATCATGTGGTCCTAGTGAGAAATTTGAGCCTAAAGTGTAAAGTTGGGACATCCATGCCAACTTGTAAGGGTATTATTATTTATTCATGTGTGATTATTGTTTTTGGCTATCAATTACTCTAGGACTAGCTTTAGATCTTATTGAGTCTAGTAATACATTTGATTTCCTTGGGCATGATTTAAGAGGCATTAGGAAGCAAAGCAAGCCACGATTACTCACATAAGCCGACCTTGACACTATCTCTAATTAGTTAGCTAATTTGAAGCACTAATACCCCAATTTCATTGATTTACCTCCAGAAATTGAACCAAGCTTGAATGACCTTGACTTACCTTCTCTAGGCTAGTTAATTTGATTGGGAGTTCATCTTGATTTTTAGTTTTTATCGAATGATTGTTGGCTGATTGAAGTGCTAATTGGAGTGATTTTTTAGCTGAAATTAGAGGCTGATTAGTAATGTAAAAAAATCAGTAAGTTGTAGCCTCTCTATTATACAAAAGAATACTCTAATGTAAGAAGCAAAGTATGATCAAATTGAAGCAAATCTGCCGAATCAGGTGGCTGAAAGTTGAGACTATTTAAGTGATGTAGGGCTTGTTTGATTCAAAGAAAAAAAAGAAAAAAGAAAAAGATGACTTCCGAATGGTGAATTTACTAGCTTAAGAGTACTAGCTCCACCATCCAAATAAATTCCTCCCGTCCTTAAACATTACCTTGAACCCCATTACAACCTGTGTTCAGCCTCAATCATGTTTATGGATTTTAATGTGTTATGTTATAGATAAGATGGACAAGCAAGCCTATGGTGGTTAATTACTTTCGATTTCAATTTGAGAGTAACGTACTAGCCTAAACACATTAAGTGATGAGTGCTAAACACTTTCCTAATGAGGATTGATCAAGGAAGCATTCTTAATTTTTGAATAATTTTGAGTTTCGCTTTGAAATAATATATATATAATCTTGTGTATTTGAAACAAATTTCCTATTTTGAAGAACCAAAATTCATGATTATCGATTTCAAAATTTATTCCAAACATGAAAAGGTGCAACAGTCCTGATTTGGTTTGATTTCTTGAAATCTAGTATGATTTTTGGTGGGTTCCAATTCTTGAATTTTTGAAATTACTCGAGGACGATCAATAGCTTAAGTATGGGGGAATTTGTTAAGTTCAATTTTGAGTTTAACTTATTCCACTAATTACCTTAATTATTGATGAATTCTTGATCAATTGATTTCTAATTAGCTCAATTTACATTAAGAGTATATTATGCATTTCCGATATATTTTTGTTCCAATTCGATGATTTAATGGTATTTTAAGTCATGGTGCAAGGTAGGTACATTTAGATGTTCAGATGAACCCAAGTGGGAATCTAAACCTGCCAACGATAATGATGTATAGAGATGATCATATACTGATTTTGGAAATTAAAATTGACTTGGTAAAATGTAAATCCGAATTAACCAAGTCAACCACAAAAGACCATGAAAACACAAGCAAGATTCAGTCCAATTTAGAGTTGAATAAGGTTGGAATTGCGCGACTAGTCAGCAAGGGAATCAGGTTTAATTCTGATTTTAATTTCCCTTTTCCTAGCTATGTCCGATTCTAATTAAAATAGACAATCCAATTCAGCTTTTGAGTAGTGAAATTGGGGTGAAACTCAAAGAGGTTTGAGCTGATTTTGTGCGATGGGATAAGCAAAAATTAAGGGATCAAATCAGAATTTTGATTCTGATTTCCTTACCCGATTTGTGGCTGATTTTATCCCATAAAAAGAGGAGAAGACACAGCAAGAGAGAACAGGAAAAATTAGGGAGCAAATTGAGAGAGGGGATCAGGAAAATCAATCAGCATAAGCACCTCTAGTCAATCCAGCAAGTGTCGATCAAGGGGTTAAGAAATCATTCCAAGAGTCAGCACTTTTGGGAGGAGAGAAGCTCGGCAATTAGAGTAGTATTTCTAAACAAGATTAGTTTGAAATTCACTATGTTTTCAATTAATTCTTGTTTCTTTTTATTTGCTAAAGTGGTTAAATTTCCCTCGCTTAGTTACAACACTTATGAAGCCAAGTGCAAGTTGATTCAAAGACATATTTTGTTCTGGATTCAAATTTAGTATTCCATAATTGTTTATTCTTATCGTTCAAAGGATTTTTCTAAATCAATTAGATTGATCACCTAGTTAATTTAGGAATTTTCTTATAATTATCTAGGTTAAAATTGAGTAATCAAATTTAATTAGACTTAGAAGTGGTGATAACTAATTGGCTAGTGACTAATTAGAACAACTACGGATTTAATTACACAGAAACCGGTGGAGGATTTTCTATGGTTAATGCTAGGCGAAGTCTCTCAAGTACCCAATGCACCTTTAATTAATCGACAAAGGGATCATTGAGGGTAGTTTTCAGTTAAGAACGTTTCTTAATTGGATTAAAATTGATAGAGACAGGAAGTTGCTTCGTAAGTGATTTTTCAGCTTTGCTATCGAATAGGTCTACCAAGATAATTTAGAGTCGCAAATTACTTGTGCTTGGTGAATTAAGGAGTTAGTAACTAACCATTTTTTTCTCTCTATGATTCGCAACTTCAGGCATTCTTAATTTGAATTTACTTTCGTTCATTACTTTAATTTTGAAGCAAACATTGAACAAATTTCCCCCCTTTTTCTTGCATGCGTGTGTATGGTTTGCATTTAGATTTATTTCAATTCTTCCCAAATAGATTTAACTCGCGCTTCCTTACGGGATCGATACCCTATTTACCCTATATTACCAGTTAATATTGGTTGAGTAGTGGATTTAATTTGGTGGATGTAACGACAAGCCAGCAGTGACAAAATAGTGGATTCGAGACCAAAAATTTCCATCCTGTCAGTTCATAAATATTATTTATAGAATACTTACGGAGTTATTAGGGCCGTATTAAAATTTAGTTAAGAAATTTTAACGTTTAGATAGTTAATTAAGGAAAAAGGATTAAATTCAAAAAGGTCCAAAGGTTGATTTTTATTAGTAAAAAGGATCAAATGGATGTGGAATCTTAATCTAATGGACTTAGATGGTAATTATACCATATAAAATGTTAGTGGATAGCTATGGACAAGGTGTACTTGAAAATTTTAATTTTTAACGAGGGTAAAATGGTAAATTAGTAATTAAAACATAAAATTAATTAGCCAAAATCACCATCTTCTTCATTTTGGTGAAGTGAAAACCAAAACACCGTTGAATAAGAGGAGGAAAGCTTTGGACATTGCATAATTGCTTGCATGGTATGTTTTTTAACCCCGTTTCTAATGAATTTTATGTTTTTATGATTGTTGCAACTAGGTCCAGCTAGCTCATACCTCCTGCTTTTGAATCTGTTAAAAATTCTAGAAGTTTCCATTGGTGAATCTTGAAAGTTTTTTTATGATAACTATGTGTTTGAAGCTTTGATTGTGGTATTTGGTTGTTTTGTGAAGTGATTTTTGTTAAATTTTGATTTAATGATTAAATTGCTAAATGTCAAAATTTCAAGGTTTGATAGTGAATTTGAGGTATAATAGGGACTTTTAAAGAGCCTAGAATATTCGACTATAATTTGGTTTTTAGAAAATGGTCAATTTGCTGAATATCGGGTTAGATGACTAAATTGCAAAAGTTTTAAAAGTTTAAGGAAAATGTGTATTTAATGAAAAGTTAAGGGTCATATACATTGAATGGAATGTCAAATATGTATGAGATTAATATATTTTTTAACTATTATATGGATCAAAACTTGGATCAGAAAGATAATAACCGAGGAAAAGAGAAAGTAACAGACTAGTCCCTCTGTGTTGGTCGGAATCGAATAGTAGGTAAGTTCATGGTATTTCAATACGTAAATGAATTTCTATTTGTGTTCTTATATTATGATTCTTTAATTAATATGTTTATAGAAAATTATTGTATGAATGCACATACGTGCCCTTGTTTGTACTTCGATTCCCCTGAATGCACATACGTGCCCTTATTCATACTTGGGTACCCCTGAATTTACATATGTGCCCCAGTTTATACTTCGGTATTCCTGGATACACATACGTGCCCCTGTTTGTACTTCGGTACACCAAAATGCACATACGTGCCCCTGTTTGTACTTTGGTACCCTTGAATGCACATACGTACCCCTATTTGTACTTCGATACCCCTGAATGCACATACGTGCCCCTGGTTGTACTTCAGTACTTTGAATGCACTTTAATGCCCCTTTTTTATACTCCGGTAACTCTAAATCAAATAATATATGAATTGTATTTATTTATATTTAGATTAAATCTTATATTATGTCCTTACTAAGCTTTGTAAGCTTATCGGTTCTTATGGATTGTTTAGTAGATAAACGTTGCTGACAGTTTCAAAGGATCATTGAACAGGCTCAAACTATCCATCTAAGTTGGTAGTTTTTGTATCTCCTAGGGTAATGGCATGTATATATAGTTAAATATGTTAGTTTGGTATACTTTGATACTTTACCAAATTATGTCACTTGGTTATTTTAGTATACATGTAAATATGGTTCTTTTTTGTGTAATTAGAGTGGTTTGAAGATGATTATTTGTCGTATGTTTTGGTACATATTTGAACTAGGTTATCATGCATGAAATGAGGCAATAATGTCATGTTTGGATAATTGATGTGTTGACATAATTGTGGTGTCCTTGAATGGCACATTATTTGTTGATTTAAGGTGTCTAAACTGGCATGTTTATGTGGTTGTGAATCATGTTTAAGTCCTTTGCATGTATGCTTAGATGGTTAGATTTGTTAAGTGTGAATTGATTATGAAATGGCTTGATTTTAAGTCCAGGGACACGGTCGTGTGAGGTACACAGCCTGGCAAGACAGTCGTGTGTCATCTGAGAATTTATAAGGGTTCAAGTTAATGAGTTACACGGCCCAACACATGGCTTGGCACATGGGCATGTGACATGGCCATGTGACCATACTCAATTTGAAAGTTATACTACCTGGGGTGGTGTCATACAGCTGTGTGTCCCCTGTTTCCATTTTTTGGAACTTTTTCGTAAACTTTCTGTTTTGTTTCAAATTAGTCCCGAGTTACTTCCTAGTTATTTCTATGGCCTCGAGGGCTCGATTTAGGGATGAAATGTGAGAGGATGAATGGTTTATAATATATTTAGATTATTGAATGTTCTGATTTTTAAATGTTTCTGATTGTACGGTAATGCTCTGTAACCCTAATTCGGTGACGGAGACAAGTTAGAGGTGTTACAGAGGCGAGACAGAGACGCCGCAGATGTTATCACTAGTATGTTTTTCATTAATATTGTTCCATACTTTGCATTGACAAACATAGGATCAACACATTCCTATATAGCTAGCTTCGTTTCTATCAACTTAGGTATTTTTGTTAAGAGCACTTCTGGTGAGCTTACTATCATTAGTCCACTGGGTCAGTCAGTTCGGGTTGATAGGATTTATAGGAGTGACAGCCCATTTTTAGTGAAATCAGAACAATGGTTTCAAGACCACAATTTTGATGAGTAAATTATTATTTGATGTTATCACTGGTATCTTTTTCATTAATATTGTTCTGTACTTTGCATTAACAAACATAGGATCAACACATTCCTATATAGCTAGCTTTGTTTTTGTCAACTTAGGTATTTTTTTAGAGCACTTCTGGTGAGGTTACTATCATTAGTCCACTGGGTCAATCAGTTCGGGTTGATAGGATTTATAGGTGTGACAGCCCATTTTCAGTGAAATCAGAACCATGGTTTCAAGACCATAATTTTGATGAGTAAATTATTATTTGTTTATTATTTTCATGTTTACGAGATTATATTTCATTAAGAAATTTTGATGTTTGCATTATTAATTAGTAAAAATGACTAAATCGTAAAAAGTGTAAAAGTGGAGTTCTATTAGTTAAAAGGGCTAAAAGACTATGGAAAGGAATTTTAATGGACTTAAATAGGAATTATACCATTCATAGTGTTAGTGGACAAAGATGGGCATAAGTTTGATGTTTTGTTTAATTAATAAACAAGGTTAAAATGGTAAACTTTTAAATAAAACTAAGTAAAAGATTGTATCATTTTCCTAAAACAAATTCTCCACCAAAACTAGGGATAGAAAACTCCATTTTTGACTTTGGAGGTTCAGCTAGTTCAATGTTTACATGGTAAGTGATTTCAACCCCCCTCTTTTAATGATTTTTATGTTTTTGAGGTCATTTTACCTTAATCTAGCTAGCCCGAGGGGTCAATTTGTAAAACTGTTAAAGGTGTAGGGTTATGCCATGAATGTTTTTGAGGGGTTTTGTATGTTAAATGATAGATTATGAATATTTGTTGAGAAATAAACAAGTTTTGTAAAATTATTTTTGATAAAATTTACATTTAGGGATTAGTTATCGTGTTAATGCTATTTCAAATAGTATGTTATTATGTTAATTATATTGTGAATTGATCTATATTTAAATAAATCAATGCTATGACGATTATCGAGTCCCGGTTGAACCTTAAGAAATTGAAATGTGATTTTTGATAAAATTTCCATTTAGATTGGTTTGTAAAAATAGTAAAATTCATGTTAAATTTAAGAAATGATGATTTATTTGGGTTGGTTTCAGGTCCTAAAGAATTGATTAGCCTATAAGAAAGATTAAAATGCTTAGATTTCAATTTATGAGCTTAAGGACTAAATTATGAAAAAGTTCAAATATTAGGAGCAAAATGGTAATTTTGCATAAATATGAAATGTGGATTAAATTGAATACTATAAGTATTAAATGGATTGAAATTGTCTATTTAGATCAAGATAAACCACATATGGAACTAGATCGAGGCAAAGTAAAAGCTTTAGAGTAGTTTGATTTAACTTCTACACCCCTAGTTGTTGAGTAAAGTTTGTATAAATGGTTATCGTTTTAATTCTATTTCAAATAGTATGTTATTCTGTTAATTATATTGTGAATTGATCAATATTAAATAAATCAGTGTTATGACAGTTATCGAGTCCCGATTGAACCTTAGGAATTCGTAGGAAACAAATGATATGTCATTAGGGATTTCATGTTTCGGGTAATGGTCTTGAAAGTCCTACTGATGGCTGAGGTCCTACATTTGTTGCTGATACTCCATACTTCATATGAGCAACATCGTGTAGCTTACATTTCAATCCATAGCTCGGGTGAACAGGCCCATTTGACAGCTTGTGTAAGCAATGATGTAAAGGAAATGTTACGGTTATGTAAAGGCACACCTCGTGTAAGCTTTCTCGATTATCTGATGGCTTTCTCGATTATCTGATGAAATTTAAAATGGTTCAACGAGTATGGAAAGGAAATGAAATGGTAAGTGGTCAAATAGAATGTATCATGAACTTATGAAAAGGAAATGGTAATCTAAATGATGTGAATAAATGTGTAAATTACTTGTTATGGATGAATTCATTTGAACCATATATAAATGCACAAACTTTGGACTTTGATGATGTTGTATAGGCATTATGCCAAGCTTATTGTAACATCCCGATTTTGGGCCTATTCGAAACAGTGGTTTCGGGACCACAAATCCGATGAAGAAAAAATTATTTTTACTATATTTTTATGGCCTAAAATTTCACGAAATGATTTCGTGAAAATTTCGTTCAAAAATTTCGACGTTTGGGCACTCAATTTAGTCAAAAGGACTAAATTGTGAAAAGTGCAAAAGTTGAGTTCTACATGTTAGAGGTGTCCAATTGTTATGAAATTTTAAATTGGAGGTCTTTATATGGTAAATAGAACATTGGTTAAGTTATGGACAAAAATGGACATCAGATAAGTGAAATAGGAAATTTTTAAGTTAGGGGCATTTTGGTAATTTGGTAATTAAAATGAATTAAAATGGAAAAAAGATGGCAAATTGTGGTCATCTTCTTCATTTGGCTGAAATTAGCAAGGGGGAAGCCATAGTTAGGGTTTTCAAGCTTCCAAGCTGCATAATCAAGAAGAACGAAATCCGGAGTTAGACCGAGGAAAGAAAAAGGTTGAAGACTAAGTTGATAAATTTGGCCGTATTTTGTACCGAGGTAAGTTTACGGTAAATAAATGTAATATTTTAATAATTATTATTCATGCTGTTATTTTTCAGCAATTATGTATTTATTTCATGAAAATATCTAATGTTGACTTAAGTATGAGATGATAAAGAATCAATGATAAAAGCCCCGTTGAAACATTGGGAATGTATCGGATACAAATGTCATGACATTAAGGGAATGAGATCCCATGTAAGACCATGTCTGAGGCATGGCATTGGCATCATTGAGATTATGAGAGGTCCCATGTAAGACCATGTCTGGGACATGGCGTTGGCACCGAGATGAGAGGTTCCCCGTAAGACCATGTCTGGGACATGGCATGGGCACCGATATGAGAACTCCCATGTAAGACCATATCTGGGATATGGCATTGGCAGTACAGAAAACATCTCATGTAAGACTATGTCTGGGACATAGCTTTGGCATGTATTATCAGACAAGAGAACCGAGTGTCCTTAGTATTCCAAGTGATTCAACGGGCTAGTAAATAGACCATGTTACATGAAAGTTCAGATAAAAGCATAATAATAAATTCATGTGAGTTATAAGGATTGAGAATATCTCAGTTATCAGTTGAGAAAGAAATTTCAGCAAGGGAGGAGTAAGTTATAATCATGAGTTATTTAAGTAAGCAAGTAAGTGAGTAAGTAAAGAAGCGAGTAAAGATTCTAATGTTTGATGAAATTTATGAGTATGATTATTTATGATAAATGTTGTTATTTATTTACTTGTAAACTCACTAAGCTTTATGCTTACTTTCTTTATTTTCCTTATTTTTATAGTATCGCCAAGTTAGTTCGAGGATCACAAGGACGTCGGAGTTCGTCTCTCACTATCTACAGACATCTCGGTATTATGTGATTTCGAAACGTGTAAAGCTATGGCATGTATAGAGACTTAGTCATTTTGAGTGTGTTTATATGATATGGCTAATGGTTAGCTATTGAAATGGTTAATTAAGAACATGTGTGGTGTAGACCTGTCCATGGGCCGGGCCGGGAAAAAATTTTCGGCCCTCCTCCTAGGCCCGGGCCCAGCCCAGCCCGAAATATGGGCCTGAAATTTTGCCCAGCCCTACACAGGAAAAATATCATAAGCAGAGCAAGCCCACCCGGCCCATTTTAAAATAAACATTAAAAATTATTTTAAAAATAAAAAATATTTTAAAAGTATTTTAAAATTAAAAATAAAAATATATATTTATTATATTGGTAAAATTGGGTAGCCTGGGCCAAAAAAGTGGTGCCCGAGGCCCGACCCGTTTTTTAAACGGGCCTCGTTTTTTGCCCAATCACATATTTCGGGACTATATTTTTACCCGAACCCTCCCATATTTCGGGCAGGCGGCCGGGCCGGGCCGGGCCGCCCGGCCCATGGACAGGTCTAGTGTGGTGTTATGAACGCCAAGGTGATAGTTTATACCTAGAAAATATGAAAGAGTAAAAATTCGCAATGAAACAGTTTTGGGACAACAGCAGTGACGTGACTTTGAAAAATCACTAAGGATAGTATAAAATTAATTAGAGAGTGAATGATATATAGAATTAAAGCTTATCGAGACTATTTTCATAAAAAAATAATGATGTCAGTAAAGGAATTTTATATTCTAAGATATTTGAATTTGGTTAGACAGGGTCAGAATGGTTTTTGGAGTCCTCTGTTCTGACTTTAGAAAATCATTAAAAATTGTAACAAAATAATTATGAGATATAATTTACATTTCTAGATTCCTTAGTGAGTCTATTTCCTGTAGAAACAAGTGAGAACACCATATGAAAATCATACAATGAGAAAATTGATTTTTAGTCAATAAAGATCAGAACCGTTAGGCAGTGAAGCAGGGGAGACTTTAGTGAATAAACTGTACTAATTGGCTAAACCAAATATTCTAAAAATTTTATGGTACGATAATATATGAGTCTAGTTTCAGGGAAAATTTACAGATCTAAATTTTGAGTTTCGTAACTTGAGTTATAGTTAAATTAGTGACTGCTGCGCAGGTGCACAGCATTATGGTAACAGTGAAATAAATTTTAACAGCAATTTTTTATGCCCCGAACTAATAAGTTAAGTCAAGTAACGCCCCATGCTTAACTCCGGCAACGATCTCGGGTAAAGGGTGTTACACCTATGGTTTTAGTTGGTATTACACTTATGCTATCTACATTATGCAAATGACATGGTAAGTAGTGTTTAAGTTATACGAGCTTACTAAGCATTAATTGCTTACGTAGTTTCTTTCCTATGTGTTATAGATTATCGAAAGCTCGAACGGTTTGGTAGCTCATTGAAGATCGGTTTGGTAGCTCATTGAAGATCTATCACACTATCCAGCATAAATATCGGTACTTTTTGAATGCTTTGGCCAAGGTTATAATGGCATGTATAGGTAGAATTGTAATTTCATTTTGTTGAATGTTTAGTTGGTGAATTGGCTTGTATAAGTTATGGAAGTTATCTTGGTTTGGTACCATTTGATGCTTTGTCAAATTGTGTCAACTTGGTTATGCTACTACGCATATTTGAATAGCTCTTATGGTATATTTGAAATGATGTGTTAATCGATTAGTTTGTTGCATGTTTTGGTAAATGTTGAAATAAAATTTGATGATTGAAATATGGTATAATTGACATGTTTAGATAGGTAACATTTAGTGGTTGATTGAGGTGCTTTTGGTTGGCATATTGGTTAGTTGTGTTAGGAATTTGAAATGGTATTTTGATATATGTTTAGGTTCCTTTAATGTGTGCATGAATGGTTTGAGAAGTTAAGCATGATATGGTATTGAAATGGTTTGATTCTAGGTGAATATTAGGTCCACACGGCTTGAGACACAGGTGTGTGTCATCTAAGAGTTGCTTTGCATGCAAGTCAGTGAGTTACATGGCCTAACATATGGCCTGGCACACAAGTATGTGGGGCAACTCAGAAAGTTACACGGCTTGGCACACGAGCATGTGACACCGCCGTGTGACCTTACTTAAAGAGTTACACGGGTGAGGACACGAGCTGGGACACGGCCGTGTGTCCCTAGATCGAAGGTTACACGGCCTGAGACACGGGCATGTGTCTTGGCCGTGTTACCCCTATTTCAAAATTTTTGTGACTTTTTCCTAAACTTTCCAAATGATTTCAATTTGGTCTTATCTTCACTAAGGTGTTTTTAGGGCATCGAGGGCTTGATTTAGGGACAGTTTGTATGTATATAATTGGTTTATGATTTATTTGTGTTATTGAATACAATTACGTGTTTCGATTGTATGTAATGCTCTATAACCCTAATCTGGCAACAGATACTGGCTAGGGGTGCTACATTTTGTGGTACCAGAGCTACAGTTTAACCAATTCTTGGACTGAACGTAGCAAGTATGAAGTCTAGAAGTACATGCCATTATTTAACCTGAGATAGTGTGATAACTCCTGACTCAAATTGGACTATGTTTTCATATAGATAAGATGCCATCCAACTGAGCTAATTCCAATGAATAGAAAGTAATGCGCAAGTCTCCGTTCACAAGGTAGCTTCTAGTGGTAGTAGGCCCGTGCCTGAGGGCCGGGGAGGAGAAGCTAAAGAAGCCTTTTTCTAGATGATGTCCAAGTGGTTTACAGAGTTCGTGAGAATGAACCCAATGGCTCAATGACCTCTACCCTCACTCGTACCCCAACTGGTCCCCGTAGTTCCTTAGGTTTTGGAACAAACACATACAAGAAACCTCTGGTTGATAAAATCTAGAAATATGGGTCAAAAGAGTTTCATGGTACAGTAGAAGACGATCCAGAGAAAGCTGAGT
The DNA here is from genome assembly GCF_025698545.1 of Gossypium raimondii. Classification (NCBI taxonomy): domain Eukaryota; kingdom Viridiplantae; phylum Streptophyta; class Magnoliopsida; order Malvales; family Malvaceae; genus Gossypium; species Gossypium raimondii. Next base: position 23,468,457 of record NC_068571.1, read on the forward strand.
TTTGGTTATAAAACACTATGAGGGTTTTCAACAAATTGTCTTATACACTGATCAAATGTTTAAAGTGTGTTGTTTCTCTGTTGAAAGATCCAGCTTATCAATGGTGGAACACCTTGGCCGCAGTAGTACTGAGGGATCATGTAAGTTGGGAATTCTTTCAGTCAGAGTTCATAAAGAAATATGTAAGTCAGAGGTTTTTCGATAAGAAACACAAAGAGTTTTTTGAGTTGAAATAAGGTCACATAACAATGGCCGAGTATGAGAGAGAATTTGTACAACTCAACAAATATGCTCGATAGTGTTTACGATCTGAGGCTGCCATGTGTACATGGTTTGAAGATGGTTTAAATGAAGATATTAAGTTGTTAGTTGGGATTCGTAAGTTAAAAGAATTTGTGGCTTTAGTCGGTAAAGCTCACAAAGCTGAGGAACTTAGCATGGTTAAAAGAAAAGCAAATTCAAAAGCTCATGATTCGGGAAAATGACCTATGGGAAAATCATTCTCGTCTTTATTGAAAAACTCAAAAGAATTTCATAGTCGTTCATCAGCTTCGGTGGGTTATTTTGGAAAAGATAAAGGAAAACATCATTCTTACTAGAAACCTCAGGCTACATCTGTAGCGAGTGTGGGTAGTGTCAGGAACAACAAGCCTGAATGTCAGCAATGTAATATACGACACTTTGGTGAATGCAGTTCTTATGATCATTGTCTCAGAGATTGCCCAGAAAGGTCTGATAAATAAAAGGCTCAGAATATTCGTTCAAGTAACACGGCTACTAGAAGGAGATCACCCTAGAAGACTGGAAATACAGGTAACAATTGAGGTGGAATGAAAGATTCTGCTGTTAGATCTAAGGCATGGGCACTAGCTAGGGCTTATGTGATTCGTGCTCGAGAGGAAGCTTCAGTACCTGATGTGATCACTGGTACATTTTCTATCTTCGATACTAATGTTAATGCTTTGATTGACCCGAGGTCAACGCACTCGTATGTATGCACAACTTTAATGTAAGATAAGAAAATACCTTTTAAGTCTACTAAATTTGTGGTTAAAGTAATGAACCCTTTAGGTCAGTATGTATTAGTTGATACAGTTTGTAAAACCTATCATTTGATGATTCGGGGTTGCAACTTTCCAACTGATTTAATGTTATTACCATTTGATGAGTTTGATGTGATTTTTGGTATGGACTTATTAACTCTGCATGATGCTGTTGTGAACTGTAGATGAAAGCATATAGTGTTGAAATGTCAAAATGGTGTAAGGATACAAATTGAATCAGATAGACTAGATGGTACATCTAATGTTATTTCGGCTATAATGGCATAGAAATATGTTAGAAAGGGCTGTGAAACGCATCTCGCTTATATATTTGATTCCAGGGTTTTGAAATTGAAGTCAGAACCGGTTCCAATTGTATGTGAGTTTATAGATGTATTCCAAAAGAATTACCAGGGTTACCACCGATCAGAGACGTTGAGTTTGCTATTAAATTAATGTTGGGAACATCTCTAATATCGATAGCTTCGTATAGAATGACACCTACATAATTAAAAGAGTTGAAAACACAGTTGCAATAGTCGACAGATAGGGGCTTTGCTCAGCTCAGCTTTTCTCCTTAGAGTGCTCTTGTTTTGTTTGTAAAGAAAAAGGACGGGTCAATGCGATTGTGTATCAACGACCGACAGCTCAACAACGTCACAATCAAGAACAAATATCCTTTGCCACATATTGATGATTTGTTTGATCAGCTGAGAGGTGCGACAGTGTTTTAAAAAATTGATCTTCGTTCTAGATATTATCAGCTATAGGTTAAAGACTCTGATGTATCAAAGACATCTTTTAGAACTAGGTACGGACATTATGAATTTCTTCTTATGCCATTTGGTTTGACCAATGCACCTGCTGTGTTTATGGACTTGATGAATAGAATATTCAAACCGTACTTAGATAGATTTGTTATTGTGTTCATTGATGACATTTTGATATATTCTCGGCATTTGAGAATTTTTTTGCAGACTTTACGTGAAAAACATTTGTTCGCTAAGTTTAGAAAATATGAATTCTGGCTTCGAGAAGTTGGATTTTTGGGACAAGTGGCATCAGCAAATGGTATTAGAGTTGATCCGAAAAAAGTATTGGTTGTAGTGGATTGGAAACCTCTGAGAAATGTGTCAAAATTTAGAAGTTTTCTGGGTTTAGTCGGATATTATATAAGATTTGTCAAAGGATTTTTTATGATTTCTATGCCGTTAAAAAATTACTTCAAAAATATGTAAAGTTCGAATGGTCTAAAAAGTTTTAGCAAATTTTTAATCAGTTGAAAGCGTTGTTAACCAAGGAACTTGTGTTGGTTCAGCTAGAATCGGGAAAAGAATTTGTAATTTATAGTAGTGCTTCATTGAATGGTTTAGGCTCTGTTTTGATTCAGGAAGGCAAAGTGGTAGCATATGCTTCTCGACAGAAACTGCACGAAAAGAATTACCCGACTCATAATTTAGAGCTTGCAGCTATTGTATTTCCTTGAAAAATTTGGCGACGCCATTTGTACAGAAAAAGCCTGAAATATTTGATGTCACAGAAATATTTGAACTTGAGACAGTGTAGATGGCTTGAGTTGTTGAAAGATTACGATTTGATCATCAGTTATCAACCGGGAAAGGTTAGTGTTGTTGCTAATGCCTTGAATAGAAAATCTTCGTTTGATTTATGAGCTTTGAAAACACGGTTGACGTTAATTGATGATGATTCAATTTTAGCTGATTAAAAGCTAGACCGACATTTTTGCGACAAATTTATAAGGCTCAGAAAAGTGACGATGATTTGATTGCTAAATGAAAACAGATTGAGTGGACATTTGATACAAATTTTCAGGTTGGTTCAGACGATAGTTTGTATTTCAGAAATCGTATATGTGTTCCAAAGAATACTGATTTCATTCAGAAAATTCTATAGGAAGCTCACAGTAGTAACTTATCGATACATCTTGGTAGCAATAAAATGTACAATGATTTGAAATAGATGTACTGGTGGCCAGGTATGAAACAAGAGATTTCAGAGTTTGTATCAAAATGTTTGATCTACCAGCAAGTTAAAGTTGAAAATCAGGTACCTTCTAGTTTATTATAACCTGTGATGATTCTAGAGTGGAAATGGCAACATGTTACGATGGATTTTGTATCAGGATTGCCTCTATCTTCGAGAAAGAAAGATGTTGTGTGGGTCATTGTAGATCATTTGACGAAATCAGGACATTTCATTCCAGTGCGTATGAATTTTTCACTTGAGAGATTGGCTAAATTGTATGTTTCTGAGATTGTCAGACTGCACGGTGTGCCAGTTTCTATTATCTCTAATAGGGATCCACGGTTTACATCTCGATTCTGGAGTAAGTTATATGAAGCTGTAGGTATTCGACTGCATTTTAGCACAGTGTTTCATCCACAAACTGATGGTCAGTCTAAGCGAGTAATTCAAATACTTGAATATATGCTTCGATGTTGTGTTTCAAAGTTCGACGGTAATTGATAGAGATTTTTGTTGTTCGCCGAATTTGCATATAGTAATAATTATCAGGCGAGTATCAAAATGGTGTCGTACGAAGCTTTGTATGGTCAAAAATTTTGAACTTCGTTATACTGGACTAAGATGAGTGAGAGAAAGTTATTTGGTGTTGATTTGATTCGTGAAACTAAAGAAAAAGTAAAAGTGATACGTGATAGTTTGAAAGCGGTTTCCTGTCGTCAGAAATCTTGTGTAGATTTGAAAAGAAAAGATATTGAATTTCAAGTCAGCAATAAAGTATTTTTAAAAGTATCGCATTGGAGGAAAGTTCTTCGATTTGGCCGAAAAGGAAAGCTTAGTCCGCGGTTTATCGGGCCGTATGAGATCATTGAAAGGATTGGACAAGTAAATTATCGGTTGGCTTTACCGTTAGAGTTAGAAAAGATTCATAATGTATTCCATGTACCAATGTTACGATGGTATCGATCAGATCCTTCACCCGTGATTTCACCTATAGATGTAGAGATTCAGCCAAATATGACGTACAGTGAAGAACCGGTCAGAATTTTAGCTCGGGAAGCTAAAGAATTGAGAAATAAAAGTATAGATTTAGTTAAATTTCTCTAGAAATGACACGAAATAGAATAGGCTACTTGGGAACCTGAAGAAGATATGAGAGTGCAATACCGAACCTAACCTCTAGTAAGATTTTCGGGGATGAAAATTCCTTTAAGGGGGAGAGTTGTAACAGTCCATTTTTAGTGAAATTGGAATAGTGGTTTTGGGACCACAATTTTGATGAGTAAATTATTATTTTAATGTTTACGGTATTATATTAGGGTCGTATTAAAATTTCATTAAGAAATTTTGATGTTTGCATAATTAATTAGTAAAAAAAACTAAATCGTAAAAAGTGTAAAATGGAGTTCTATTAGTTAAAAGGGCTAAAAGACTATGGAATGGAAATCTAATGGACTTCAACAATAACTATGCCATGCATAATGTTAGTGGACAAAGATGGGCATGAGTTTGATGTTTTGTTTAATTAATAAACAAGGTTAAAATGGTCATTTAATAAATGAAATCTTAAACTAAACTAAGTAAAAGATGGTATCATCTTCAGAAAACAAATTTTCCACCAAAATTAGGGATAGAAAACTCCATATTTGAACTTTAAAGGTTCGGCTAGTTCAATGTTTGCATGGTAAGTGATTTCAACCCCTATTTTTAATGATTTTTATGTTTTTGAGGTCATTTTAGTTTAATCTAGCTAGCTCGGAGGGTCAATTTGTAAAACTGTTAAAGGTTGAGGGTTATGCCATGAATGTTCTTGAGTGGTTTTTGATGCTAAATGATAGATTATGAATATTTATTGAGAAATAAACAAGTTTTGTAAAGTGATTTTTGATGAAATTTACATTTAGGGATTGGTTATCATGTTAATGCTTTTTCAAATAGTATGTTATTATGTTAATTATATTATGAATTGCTCGATATTTAAATAATTAAATGTTGTGACGATTATCGAGTCTCGGTTGAACCTTAGAAATCTGTAGGATACGAATAACATGTCATTAGGGATTTCATGTTTCGGGTGCTGGTCTTGAATGTTCTACCGATGGCTGAGGTCCTGCATTTTGTTGAGGATACTCCACAACTCGTGTGAGTAGCATCACGTAGCTTACATCTCGACCCACAGCTCATGTGACCAAGCAAATTTCACAGCTCTTGTGAGCAATGGCGTAAAGGAAAGGTTACGATTATGTAAAGGCACACTTTGTGTGAGCTTTCCCGAGTATCCGATGAAATTCTAGATGGTTCAGCGGGTATGAAAAGGAAATGAAATGGTAAGTGTTCAAATGGAATGTAACATGAACTTATGAACAGGAAATCGTGATCTAAATGATGTGAATAAATGTGTAAATTAATTGTTATAGTTGAATTCATTTGAACCATGTATAAATGCACTAACTTGTGAATTTGATGATGTTGTATAGGCATTATGCCAAACTTATGGTTTTATTTGGTATTACACTTATGCTATTTACATTATGCAAATGACATGGTAAGTTGTGTTTAAGTTAAATAAAAGAAATCAAATTAAAACTAATAACTGAAATCAAATTAAAATAACACAAAATAAAAGCGTACCTATAATTTGCAATTTTCTTATTTATCCTATTGAATTGTAGAAAAATAAACTCAATTTAATGTCGAAACCTCCTCGAAAATGGCGTCAATAATTTGACCATCGCCAGACATTTGAATGTCTAGACCAGAAATACTATAGAAAAAAGATATATAATAAAGCAACAGTGTCCGCAAATATATAGGTTAAATTGTAATATGGTAAAGTATTACAACAAAACACTCTGGGAAGTATTCTGAGGATTGTACACAAGGGAGGTTGAATTAATCTAAAAATTATTTCCTACACTAACAGGGCTAAACGGTAATAATCTAAAATTATTGTACGAAAAACCAAATTAAAATTGAACAATAAAGATAAACGAAATTAGACAAAACTAAGGAAGTCAAATTAACAATCGAAATTAACGCAGAAAAACAAATAGAAGGTTAACTCACGTCAGTGTTCATAACTAACTTCAAAACTAGAATTCTATTGAATTAGCTAATAACTAACCAGTTATTATCTTACGATCTCTAACTAATTAATTAATCGACCAAATCATCTTCTCTCTCAACCTCGTCGTTTAAACTGGGATAAATTAAGAGTTACTCGGTAAATTAAGAGCCAATCCTAGGATTTAAGCACACCTAATTTAAGCACACTAACTCTAAAACAAACTCTAATTCTTTCGTTAATTATTCTCACATATGATCGTTAATCTCCCTATGGAATTTAGCCACTCAATGTTTATATATTTTCAAAAATGCTAATTGTTCAAAACTGTGGCTCCACATGGGTTTTTGTAAACACCGCTCTGATACCACAAAATGTGACGCCCCAAATCTGGTCGAGATGGTTCGATCCGAATTTTGAATATCACATTAGTCACTGAGGTGACTCTCCATTTAAAACTTTACAAACCACACCAACTAAAAATAAACACCACACATTTGCAAAATATTTAATATAAGAATTAGTTCGAAATGCATGCTTTTTAAGTTAATCATTTCATTCACACAATCCAAAAGTATAGGGCATACCTTAATACTCGGTGGTCTCCCTTAGCTGCAATAATTGTTAGTTCATTTAATTATCATCACATTAAACAAGTAATAAAACCATCCAGATAAACAATCAAGCAAGCAATTATAACGTTCAAAATCCCAAAATCAAATAATCCATAATGTCCATTTACAGCTCGTTGAAAATTTATTTAAAAAAATCTAATTCTAATTCTAGTAATAAACCCTCGGAACGACCCACATTGCCTTCACTTCGGAGTTTAAAAGTACAACAAACCTACTCTAAACAAATGTAACACCCCAGAAATTTGAATATTTGATTTGTTAAACTATATTGAAATTAAGTATTTGCTTCAGTGGTTAAGAGCTTTGGATGTGTGTTCGAGGTCATAGGTTCAAGTTCACTTTTGGGAAAATTTAGTTATTTTTGTTCCTAGCCCAATCTCTATTTATTTGGTTTATGTTCACTCAACTTGTGAAAGAATGAGCCTACTGGTTCAGTGGTAAAGTGTTAGACTACCCTGTGGTTCTGTGTTCTAGTTCCTGCGAGCGCAAACAAAAATATTTTTGTTATGACCCAGTCTGTGCTGATTTCATGGTAGAGTTTGAATTGAATTAGAATTCTGAGGGAATCTGAGTACTTATAAAAAATTGGGTTACTGGGATAGTATTCTTTTAATAAATAATAATATATTTCCCAAACATTCTCCCACTCCCTATCCCATTTCTGTTGTTTGCCTTTCCCAATTTTCCCTTAATTCCACGTTTAATTTTTTCATTTTCTTCCCTTTTGGGTTTTCATCCTCTTTTCTATACTTGTGATTTTACGTTTGGATTTCGGGATTGTGTCTTGGAGTGGACACAATTTTGCTGATAGGTAAGGTTTCTTCCGATCCGAGTTCTATTTTGATGATATTTCGCGAGGGTTAAGGAAGTTTATCAGTTTTACTGGTGGGTTGTGTAATTAATTGCTTTATTGTGCTTTTAGAAGTGGATCAGGAACTGTTTGGTGATCCTCTGGCGACTTAGGTGCCTCAGGTTGTTGCTCTTTAAGGGTAAGAGTTTTATTCGCCATTGTAAGGGTTGTTCTATTTCGATAATTAAGTTCAATTGCTTGTTGCTAATGTTGATTTTGTGATCCGAGTTTGGAAAATCATTGCCTATTGATGGGTACAATTGTCGTGTTAGGTTTTGGAAGTCTTGTGGATGATTTCGCATCAAAAATAGACAAGGTGTGTAACAAAAACCTGGAAAATCGCGAATGGCTGAAAGCCAAAAAATTATACTGTCAACGCCACACAGTCGTGTGTCAAATTGTGTGAGCCACACGGTCTGGGCCAATTGGGTCGTGTAGGCCATACGGCGTTTGTGAGACCGTGTGTCAGGCCATGTAGCTCACACGAGCATGTGGAACCAAATTCTGAAAATTTTTGCTAGGGTCATTTACGTCGTACGAGTCGAATGTAGTGCTTCCGTAGGGTCTATACAGTATAAAGTAGGCTTTAAATCATGAGTTTTGATGTTCTTTTAGTGATAAATTTGATTTTTGTACATATGATTAATAAGTTATTTGTGTTAAGCATAATCTGTATAAATAGTGTATAATATGTTATTTGTTAAGCATGATATGTATATCTTATAAAAAGCATGTATGCCATATACATTTTCGATATATGATATTTCTGCATGTGCATTGGGGTGGGAATTATGTTATGGAGGAAGTGAGGGCAGTTTAATCTATCTGTCATATTTGGTGGCTCAGCCACACATATATCTGTATTTGGCGGTATAAAGCCTATTGATCTGGCAATTAGGCTACAAATACTTTGAAAAGTGTCATACCGACACTAAGCGGTGTGTAGGCTGGATGAGTATTTAATACCCTATATGGTGTGTAGGGATACTTGAAGATGGTGTGTAGCGGATGGGGATAGGATGAAAAATATGCATCTGATATGTTCTGATTTTATTTTTGTATATGAAATATGTCTAAATGAAATCTAAAAGCTGTCTCAAAGTATAATTGTTGATTGTATTTTAAGTCATACACTGAACTTGTAAGCTCATTCTCTATTTGTTTGATTTTCAGGTAATCCTCAAACTTAGGCGGATCGGTACGACAAGAGCTCGGTTATTTATTATTGTTGCGTATCTTAAAACTATTCGTATTTAATCCGATTGCTCATGGACTATTTTTGGACTATTTTTTTAAGTTTGCATTTTTATTTTGTTTTTTCGCTTTTAATTGTTTTAACATATTTCCGATGATATTCAATTTATTTGCAAAACCATGTTTTCCAACAATAAAGTGCATTTTACAAAAATAGAACTAGATTAAGAACTTTGTTGCAAACTTAGATGTTTTAAAAGTATAAATAATCAACAGCTTCATCAAATTAGTTAAGAAAGACATTTTCCCTAATAAATTGGATTTTTAGTTAGCAAGAGCTAGTGTCATCGTTACAAGTCAAACGGATTCTGAGATTTCAAATGAATTATAGTAATTTCTCCAAATCTGGCCATAACATCTAGGCTGGATTTGGGGTGTTACATTTGGTGTTATCAAAGCCAGGTTAAAAACTTTGGTTGTGATTTTGAGTTCAAGTTTTAGTGAAAAGTATTTTTTGAGCAAAATTTATCTTGTTTAGATATCAAAAATGAGTTTATAGAATATCAAGTTTTCAACATCGATCCTGTAAATACTTTTGTCTTAGTTATACTATTTAGTTAGAAAAAAATACTATAGTATTAGAAGTACTTTGCTTTAGTTAAAGACTATAGCAACACTGAAAAAGATTTTGACATAAGACATTTGATAAGAAACTTCAAACTAATGCATAAAATTCTAAACTTTCAGATAATTTATAATGAGTGCACGAGGATCACGTGGACGAGGTACTCGTGGGCGTAGTGGGTGCCGAAGAGGGGCTCGAGGTGAGCCATCCTCAATGGGCAGTATGCCTAATCTTGATACAAGTGAGACAACGGGTACGCCTACTGCTAAGAAGGGTCTCAGACTCAGACGGTTGGGGAAGTTGCATTGTCCCAAGCCATGTTAAGAGCTCTTAAGTGAGTCGTTGGGACCCATTCTAGATTTAGGATCTGAGGGTCGATAATTGAACGACTCCGGTCTAATAGAATATAGGTATTTAAAGACGTCACTAGGGTCACCCCAACTGTGGTTGAGTATTGGTTGGTAGACAAAGAAAGGATTATGAATGACATAGACTACACTCTTGAGTAGAGATTAAAGGGCATAGTGTCCTTACTTCACGATGAAGCATATCAGGGTTGGCTGACCATTGAGGAGAGTACTCAGCCTGAGCGGATTACTTGGGATTATTTTTGGAATGCCTTCCAAAACAAGTACGTGAGGGTGAGTTATGTATAGGCCCGTAAACGTGAGTTTATGGGGCTAACTCAGGGAGATAGGACTGTGGCCGAGTATAAGGCCGAATTTTTTAGTTTGAACAGATATGCTCGTGGGTTAGTAGCGGTTGACTACGATAAGAGGATCCAATTTGAGGAGGACTTAAGATATGAAATTAAGGTTTTGATGGCTCCACAGAATTAGTGAGTTTTCAAAACTCTTGTGCAGATGGCTAAGATTACTGAGGATATAAAGTGCACAGAGCGCGAAAAAAGAGAGAAAGAGAGGAGCTATAGTAAGAATAAGAGGGATTCAAGTTCTTCTAGCTCTGTTAAGCGGCATAAGAAACATGCTAGATTTGTTGGGCCTCTACGGGTTGAGGCACCGATTGCATCTATTGAGATTCCACAATATGGGGACTATAGTAGGCACCATCTGGGCGAATGTTGGAGGAGATTGGGAGCTTGTCTGTGATTCGGGTCTATGGAGAACCACATTAGGGGTTGTCCACTCCGTTCTGATTAGGTGCTAGCTTTAGCTTCAGGTTTTGTTCAACCTTAAAGGGCAGTTCAGCAACCACCTCAGGGCCGTGGGTAGGCCAGATTTGGTAATGGTTTGCATAAAGTTTAGAGAGCACCGGGTAGAGGTGTAAATCAGACTGAGGCTAGACAACCTCCTTTGGTATATAAGGCAAGGTGATGGGAGGACAGAGACGCTGCTTATGTGATAGTCAGTAAGTTTTTTATTAATTTTGTTCCATATTTTGTACTGATAGATATTGGCTCAACACACTCTTATATAGCTAGTACTATTTCTATAAATCTCGGAATTCTTGTCGAGTGTACTGACCCAGTGGACTAAAGTGTAAAAGTTTGGGGCAAAAGTGAAAAGTTGTAAATAGAATGAAATAAGTTCTAAATTGTGTATTAAATGAAATTGAATCTAATAAATTGAAATAAACTATTTTATAAATCAAGAACAAGTAGAAAACCGAGGAAGTAGGAAAGGTTCTTATTAGTCCTTGAACTTTTTCTATCTCTGCAATTTTGCCTAGGTAGGTTTATATGATTATTTTTTGTTATAATTTATTATTAAATGTTATTAATGATATTTTTATATTTTTAAAACTACTGAAATGAAATTGGTCTATGTGAAATATATTGAATTTCTGAAATGATTTCGATGGATCAAGTAAAGTTTCATACATGAGATTTCTGACTAAATTTTTGTTCTAGACTGAGCTCCTGCATGTGTTGTAGACTCAGATATACATGACTCAGATTTATCTTGGACTATTAATACGTTGTCGTTTTAAAGGTTTAGCCTGAATTGGTAACCTTACATGTATACATAGCCCTGGCCAGGCTATTTTTTTCTATGTTGTCATTGGTTTAGCCCAGACGGGTAACCTGGCACATTTACTCTGTATCTGATTAGCTCATACGAGCATCATCTATTTTCAGACTTATGTATTGAATACTTTTACAAAGACCCCTCGGAAGAATAAAAGTTATTTGATATGGAGCTATTTCTTTGAAGTAAACAAATTATGAACTCTGAGTATTCGTATGTTTAAATGGTTACTGACTTGAAAATTATTCAATCATGTTGTTTTAAGGTTAACACTTTGAAATGGCTATATGAAATGGCTATATGAATTGGTTATATGGAAATAATTATATGAAGTGTTTATACGGAATGTTTATATGAATAAATATGTAAAAGGGATATTTGAAATGAATATTTGGAATGGAAATATAGAGTTTTAAATGATTAGATGTTGAATGAATAGTATATCAAATGTGTTTACTTGTATATGTTTTATAAGATGATAAAGTTATAAATTTTGTATATGTGAACTCAGTAACCTTGTGAGACTTGTGATATGTATAGGTTAATAATGAACTTATGACCTTGCTTGTGAATTTAATTATGAAATGTTTAAGTTATAACCTTTATGGTAAGTTAAAGTTTAAGTTTAATACGAACTTACTGAGCAAAGATTTGCTTGCATCCGTTATGTTTGTTTTCTTGTAGAACATTAAAAGTTTATGTCGGTTGGAAGTTCAAGTCGGAGCTCACACTATATGTTTAAGGATTTAGTATAAACTATGATCATTTTTATTTAGGTTTTAAGTTGCATGTAGTAGGAGTTTGAGTTTAATGGTGTTTTTTTAAACTTTGTTTAATTAAGTTTTAGTGATGTGAATATATTTAGTAAATTGGCTCATATATTCTCATATGAGTGCTTTTGTTTATTTGGTTCATTTCTTATGAAAATGGCTGCTGATTTGGTAAAATGAATGTGAATAAAAGGAATAAGATGGCATGAATTAAGGATTGAAATTATAATTAGTAGACACATTATTGAATGTGAACTAGTTTGATATTTAAATTGTGGTACCAATGAGGGTACATTGGTTAGACACATAGGTTTAAATGTCTTTAGAATAGGTGGAAATGGTTGGAAATGGATTGGCTTATTACTTAAAAAATGGTAGTTGAAATTGCTTGGGACATTATTTGTCACACGACCATGTGCCACACATGGCCTCCTCTCGCGGCCATGTGTCTTATTGATTTTCTTTAGGTGCAGGTTTTTCCACAAGGCAACAATCTATTACATGGCCTGGAGACACGGCCATGTGACCCTGTTATGAGTCGCACACGGTCAAGCACACGGTTTGCGACACAGCTGTGTGACCCTAACTTTGAGCTATCCACGATTTGGGCACACGGCCATGTTCCTGAGCCACACGGCCTGGGCTCTATCACACGATCTGGCCACACGGTTGTGTGACCCCTGTTTTTTAATTTTTTTCCACTTTTTTCTATTTTGTTTTAGATTAGTCTCTTATTGTTTCCAAATTGTTTTTAAGGTCCCATTGGCTAGAGTTAAGGTCGTTTTTGTATGAATGCTATGATTTATGATTGACTATTGATATAAGATGGTTAAATTGAATTCTAAATTATTTTGATTTATAATTGAACTAAAATTTTAGAAAATTTTGAAAATTAGTCCTACTTAAATTTTGGATGGTATTTGTTAAATTTGAGTAATAATTATAAATTTATGAAGTATTCTATGTTTATTTGAGATAAGCGAGGTGAAATAAATTGAATGAGTTATATTCTAGTTATGATTGTAGCATTTCGTAACTTGGGTTTCACGACCGGATCAAGTTATGGGTGTTACAATATCTGTTAAATTTAACCCTCAATTACCTTAGAAGATTAAACATGAACCAATTAAATAATGTGTCAATTAATTATAATTTCAATCTGATTAATAATTAATTCTTTTGTTACCGTACAACTAAAATGCAAGCCTAACATAGCATGATTTTATTTAATTGAACAAGTTACCAAGGCCTAATAACAACACAAACACGTTTTTTAAAAACTCAAGTGGGTAGAATGCAATTAATCTAACACGAATAAAATTTAAGTCATTTTAATTACTTTAGGAACATCAACATAATAAGTATTTGTATTTATGATCACAGAATAAACTAAAAAAAGATAAAGAGAGGGGAATTAGAAAATAAATCTCGATGATTCTCCAAAGCTAGACTAGTGTTCTCTTCTTCTTTGCTCATTCTATCAATCAAAGGCCTTCACGAATGCTCGACTGCTACTGCTCTAAGGGGCATGTTACCTCTTTTTCAAGAGGTGAAATCAAGAAAGGGAAGAGAGACACGAAATGGGAAGACAAGAGAGTGAACGAGAGAAGTGGAGTAGAGATGAATGAAAGATGAGAGGTGTGTTGAATGAGGAAGTGAATGTAGCTAGTTATACTTGAGTTTGGCAGCTCAAATTGGCTAAAAATAGAATGGAACCCCCTTCACATGGCCAACCATGCTAGGTGGGAGGAGTGTTTGAATGAACTCGCTATTTTTAGCTTGTAGCTAGAAATTAATTGCATGAAAAGGGGAGAGGGGTTTGAACGACATTTAGGAATAATTAAAGGGCTAATTTGTAAGTTTTAAAATCAGCTAAAATTAGCTGATTTGGTCAGCAAGATGGGATGTTTTGGACTACTCACTTGGGCTTGTCCATCCTTCCTTTTTATTTTCTCAATTCAGGTCATTTTCTCTACTTCAAGCTACTTGTTTTTCTTTGATAAAAATTTAATTCGGCCAACTAATTTACGAGAGTCCAAAGGCATAAATTTAAATCCCCCATGGCTATTAATTCATCATCTTGAGCTCCCAAGGTGGATCGTAAATTAATTCTTCCAAGGTGACTATCGAACTGTTTCTTTACCCTTTGTGCAACACTATCGAAAATAGATCAAATTATGAAAAATTATTATTAAAATAATTAAAATTCAAAATGTTTCATAAATTGAGTGAAAATTAATTATTTTATAATAAAAGTATAAAATTCAAAAAAAATTACTTAGAAATTGCATGAATTAATTTTTAAAAGGTGTTGAAAAAGTCTATATATTTTTGTGTTTCCACACCCCCAAAACTTAATTCATTGCTTGTCTCGAGTAATGCCAAATTGCAAAAGAAGTTTATGAAAATCACCTTTGAAAATTTTCTTCAAAAATCACTTCTTCCCAGAATTATGAGTTTAGTGTAATTATGCTCAAGAAAAAAAAATTTGAAATTATGCAACTTAAGTAAACACATTGTTCAAATTATTCTCAATTATAATCATGATAGCAAGAAAAAACTGAATGTTTTCGCAATAAAGATATGTTAAATTCTTACCAATTAATTTTTATTTCCTCATTTAAGAGTAAAATACAATCCCCAAGTTTAGTTATGCCTTCATAAGTTGAGTTTATTAATTTCTCTCCATTAATGTAGTCAGCACAGAAATCTGAATCAATAGGTCTTTTAAATAGGTTGTAACATGGCTTGGCTAAGGGTAGCTAAAAGATAGATAATTTAAGCTAAAAACCCTAGACTCAGCTTGTATCAGACCTTTGGAATAAATACCTCCAAATTCACCAACTCATTTTGCATTTGAGTACACGTGCTCCTTTTACATCTATTTTTTCAAGTACATATGCTTTTTAACACACTCAAACATATTACTGAATGTTTTACAATATTTTTGGGCATTTGATACTTCTTCTCAACTCCCCCAAACTTAATTTTAGACAATATTCTGGATAGGCTAAGTCTAGTGTTTGGGACAATTTCAAGATAAATATTAGAGAAGGGATGGCTTATTATTGTAAACTTCAAATCAAAACAAACCATGTAGTCTCAAAATTGGGTTTCAAGGGATAAATATTCATTAAGCTTGGCTTAAAAGGCTCAAATGATCCAAATAAAAGTTTGTCTAAATCATTTTCAAAATTACATGCCTCTTAGGATTTCGTCTCAAGAAATTACTAAGTCAATTCTAGAGACTTAATCTTTCGTGCATGCTTAGCTTTTCTAATGAATTAAAAGTTTCATGCTATGATTTACATACCTTATTAAGACTAACATTTATGTCATAATCCATCCAACATAATAATTATTGAGATAATATTTATACTAAAATTTAGCATAATCAACAAAAATTCAATTTTTTTAGCAAAATATAACTTAATCATAATTTGATAGGGAAAAATGAATACTGAAAGAACAATTCAATTTTTTGGTCCCCCTACTTAAGATAAAAATTTCCCTGTTGTTAAAAATAATAGAAAGAACGAAAATATAGAAGTGAATAGATACTATACACCAGGTAGGATCCTAGGAAAAAAAGGTGAGTCAAATTTGACTGCTTAAATACTAAGCTTTTCCCAGACAGGTCTAATCCTAGACATGTAAATATCTATTTCCACACTTTTTATTTTGCAAGTTGTTCAATTTTATTAATGATTTCAACCTCTTATTTTATTATGCAAGGAATAAAAATATCCTAAAAGAACTTAAAGCCTAAAAACTTAAAATATCCTAAAAAATAAAAATAAAGTAAAGACAAGATCCTCCTCTTTTTTATTTATTTGTAGACCCCTCAAAATCCGACCTATCTTTTGCTTCATCATCCTTGTTTTTTCTTGAATAGCCTCATTCGTTCCTCATCATTGGAGTCCATGGATCAAATATAAAGTTTAGAAATTCAGGCACAAAAATAAATGGGCTGTGAAATATTTTCTTAAAAGCATTTCTAATTGAGTCATATCGTATTTTTTAGTATCTCTAAAAAGCTTGTTGCTGCCACTGCAAATGTTGCACTAAATCCATCAATTTTGATAGCTCATCTTGAATATTTGGGTAAGACGAATGAGTTCTAAACGTTGGGGTAGCCATGTCAGGTTTGACAATTGGTTCAGCTGGCTCTGCCAAGTCAGGAATTTCAACTGGCTGCATTGGTTCTGATTGTATAGGAATTTCAACTGGTCTTAATTCCTCGGATAGAAACTTATGTTAAAGCACTTAAGGTCAAATTTGAATAAAATTCCAGAACTAACTCATCATCCGTACTGGGTCTTCTCTCACAAAACACTTCCCACTTTAAATCTTCAGCAACTTTTTGAATGCTTGCCATGAAATTAGTATAGTTACTTTCTCTCAAAGTAAAACCTTTCTTCGGAAGCATTTGTTGATTCTTAAAGATGCTCTCGTATCTTGCCTTAGCTTCTTCAAAATGGAATTTATTTTGTAATTCATTGACTTGGACTAAGGATCGAGTTCTTTTACGAGGCATTGTTCAACCTGATAAAAACTTAAGAAAATAACATAAGGGTGAAGCAGTTGGTGTCAGGTAAAGGTTGGTTAGATGGTGATTAACGTCTACTAGGGTGTTGGGTTTGGTAGGTGTGACGTTTATGGTGGTTTCTAGCAAATGGCCAAATGGTGGCTCGAAGACGTGGCAAGAAGTAGCACGTGCAATAGGAATAGGACCGCAGACTACTATTCTTTGGTAGTTGGGACCTTGCAATTGGTGGTGGGTGCGATTAAGGCGAATGGTCTTGGTTGGTGTAGTTATTGCTAGTAGTAAGGGACTTCGAGGTTTGGGAGGTTAAGGCCTATGGTATGTGATGGTGGAGAGGAAAAAGAGGGTTGGCGGTGTTAAGAATGTATGGGAAGGAAATAAAGATAGTGGTATTTAAAGTGAAAGTAGGAGGGTGTTTAACTCAAATTTTTAGCTGAATAATGATAAAATATTAACACTTCTAATTCCATACATTGTTAATAACAATTAATATATAATATAAAATATATTAATATATTATTTGTCATTATCCTATTTATTAAAAACAAAAATTAAAAACCTTTATTTTAGTTGTTTGAAATATTTAAAAAATACAACTAATTATTGAAAACAATTGAATTAAGTACTTGTACTAGAAAATAATTAAAAATAAAACAGAAAACTAACACTTAGATTAAAATTGACCCTTTTATTCAGCAAATCAAAACTTTATTCTGCCACTTAAGAAATATTTTCTTAGAAAATTATGTTAAAATAAATTCCCAAGAAAGATTAGAGGGGTCACAACCGGTCCCGCTTAAGTTCCAATCTCCTAGACAAAATTTATTTTTAACATATTAATTTAGAAAATACAACCTAAGTCATTTATTTGAAAAATAATGACGAAAAATTAAAAATTCGATAAAATAAGCGAGGTTTTATTCCACTCGATTTTATCCCCCCAATAATGTTTCAAACATTGAGTGTTAACTCTAAAATTACCTTTCTTACCGTGAAGCTCATTAACCCCATAAGGGAAAACTTGATGAATAGTGAATGGACCGGGCCAACGAGATTTTAACTTACTTGGAAAAAACTTTAATCTGGAATTGAACAACAAAACTTGCTGACCTACTTCAAATTTTTGGCATCGAATATGCTTGACATGCCATCTTTTCAATCTTTCCTTGAATAATTTGACATTTTCAAATGAGAACATTCGAAATTCTTCAACTCATTAAGGTGAAGCATCTGTTTCTCTTTAGCAAGCTTGAGATCCAAGTTGAGCTACTAACGAGCCTAGTAAGCTTTATATTCTAACTGTTGGAACGCCGGCACCCCTACAATGCAATAGAAAAATAAAACACCCGGCGATCCTAACCATGGATCCATGTGTGAGGAACGAATCGGGGTGAAAAAGGGTTTCGAAAATTACCGAATGGTGATTCTGAGTAGACAGCAATGCCTTGGCAATGAGTAGCCTGATCTATTATTGAATCAAATCGCAATCTTTGATGACTCCGACCTCTATGTAATCCACCTAGTTAACTATGAACGGAAGGAATCCCCAAACTGTTTTGGAGAAGACTTTGCTTTGACGGCTGCTAGACTCACCAAGCAAAGAAAAACGGGATTTTATATCTTATTATGTTTTTTTAGGGTTTCTCAAAATTAAATAAATATAATAATGTTTAATAAAACTAAAAATTATAATTACATTAATTATAATAAAGATTTCGGTAAACTATATTTATTTATATACGAACCAAAATCATATTCTCATTATGTATACAACAACCTTGTACATATAATGTGTTCGATATTTGATTACCCAATTAAATTAATTCTATAATTAATTTAATTCATGCGACAACCAAACACAATACCAATTATGTTTTATTCCATTCGTTTCAACTATAGGGTGTGACCCTATAGGTTCTTGTAACGTTAGTAGTAATGTTAGAACTATTCCAATGTTACAAACAATGAGTGGCACCTAGCAATGCATCATTGCTACCTAAGTCACAAGAAATAATGATTCGACATAACCTTTTTTTATGATTAATCTTTTCATGCACTAATCCTTAAGTCCTTTATCTCTGGATTGAACACAAGTCATGGAATAGTCACACTTGTATAGTCCATTCCATATTCCTTGATATCTTAAGTAGACTATGATATACAAATAAGTATGACATCTCATATCAGCTTATTTGAGCATGGCCATGCATTTTTAGTCTCACTCAATCAAGTGGCCTAAGATATTACTCCCATTATTTAGGAGGGACTTATCCTATATCGATCGACCATATCCCTCTACATAGATTGTGGTATATCCAACATCAGCCTTTATAGAACAACCGATTACTGATTACGTTTGATCGTATCAAAATATACAACTCACGATGTTGGGATTATGATGATCTCAAGTCTGAGGATCATATACATATTAATCACTATGAGTAATGTCGTGACAATTACATAATAATCCAAGAAACATACTCATAACGGGTCAGTCCAATATGTTGTTCTCTAGCACACATATTCATGCATCGATTCTGACACTCCATATCGATGACAACTCTTTATCACCAATCAACTACATGTTAGTCTTAATGCATTATCGTTGTTCTATCCAACAATAATACTTGACTAAGGACCTTTTAAGAATAATCATATTATTCTCAAGACATTATTATAAAACAATTTATTTATACACACAGAAAAGAAACTGAAATAATAATGGTAACGCCTTATATTAATAAACATGATAAATCAAGTATGTTATTACAACCATCTCATGATTGATCTTTGGGAATACTCTAACACTAACTCCAATGGCAAATGACAGGATTTCCCAAAAATCAACCGATAAGGAGACATCTCTAAAAGTGTTTTGCATGTTGTCCTATAGGCCCATAAAGCATTATCCAGTATCTTGGACCAGTCTTGTCCGTTTGGACAAACTACCTTTCCGAGTATACATTTTATTTCTTTATTCACTAATTCACCTTTCCCATTTGTTTATGGATGGTAAGTTGTGGCAACCTTGTGCTTCACTCCATGTCTATTGAGCAACCATTTCAACCATTTGTTCACAAAATGGGACCCCTCATCACTGATGATAGCCTTAGGAATTCCAAGCCTTGCAAACACATGTTTATGGAAAAACTTCATCATTACCTTGGCATCATTTGTTGGGTATGTCTCAGCTTCAATCCACTTAGATACGTAATCTACTGCTACTAGAATGTACCTGTGACCAAAAGGAGGAAACTAACCAAGAAATTTAATACCCCAAACATCAAATAATTCTACCTCGATAATGTTTGTTTGTGGCATCTCATTTCTATTGGTTATGTTTTCACTCCTTTGGCATCGATCACAACTTTTCACGTAGGCATACACACCTTTGAATGGATTTGGCCAAAAGAATCTAGTTTGCAATACTTTTTCTGCAGTACATGAACCTCCAAAGTGTCCCCCACTTGGACCAGAATGACAATAATATAAAATTTCATTTACCTCATTTTCTGCTACACATCTCTTGATCATTTGATCTTCGAATTGTTTGAACAAGTATGACTCTTCCCAAAAATAGTACTCCACACTATGGAGAAACTTTTTCCTTTACTGATGCATCTTTTCAAGCAGCATCAAACCACAGGCTGAATAGTTAGCAAAATCAGCAAACCAAGGGGTATTATGGACATGATTTACCTTAAGTATGTGCTCATCCGGAAATACCTCCTGAATGGTATAAGAGGACAAGTTCCTTCTTGTGGCTCCAATCTGGATAAGTAACCTACTACTTGATTTTCTACCCCTTTTCGATCTTGAATTTTTAGATCGAATTCGTGAAGTAGAAGTACCCATCAGATGAATTTCAACTTAGCATCTTTCTTGGCAAGTACGTATTTAATTGTCGAATAATTCGTATAAATAGTCACTTTGGTACCTATAGGATAAGATTGAAACTTGTCAAAAGAAAAAACAATAGCAAGTAACTCTTTTTTTTGTACCATATAATTCAGCTGAGCTCCTGTCAGAGTCTAACTTACATAGTAGATGGGATGAAAAAATTTGTTCCTTTGCTGGCCCATCACAGCTCCTACCGCGAAGCCACTTGCGTCGCACATTAATTCAAATGTCAATTACCAATCTGATGTGATGATGATTGGTGCTGAGACCAATCGGTTCTTCATATCATTGAAAGCTTTCAAACATACTTCATCAAAGTTGAATGTTGTATCCTTCTCCAATAATTTGCATAAGAGTTTAGCAATTTTGGAGAAGTCTCCGATAGAATCTGACATGTCCCAAAAAGCTCCTAACACCCTTTACAGATGTTGGAGGTGGGAGTTTCTCAATGACATGTACATTTGCTTTATCTACCTCGATCCCTCATCTCGTTATTCGGTGCCCCAAAACAATACCTTCTCATGCCATGAAATGACATTTTTCCCAGTTGAGTACAAGGTTTGTTTCTTCGCACCGCCTTAGTACTTTGGCTAGACTGGCTACGCAATCACAGTATGTGTCTCCGAACACTGAAAAATTGTCCATAAAAACTTCCAAAAACTTTTCCACCATGTCAATAAAAATTGTCATCATACATATTTGAAACTTAGCAGGATAATTACATAAAACAAAAGGCATACATCTAAAGTGAAATGTACTGTACGTGCATGTGAATATTATTTTGTGTTAACCCTCCAATGTTACAGTGATTTGGTTGTACCCTGAGTATCCATCAAGAAAACAGTAATAGTCTCACCTTGCGAGTCTATCCAGCATTTGATTCAAGAACGAAAAATAAAAATCATCTTTCCGAGTTGCCTTGTTCAATTTCCAGTAATATATACAAAATTTCCATCCCATAACCATTCTGGTCAGTATTAACTCGTTGTTTTCATTCTTCACAACCATAATGCCTCCTTTCTTTAGCACACACTGGACCGAATTTACCCATAAATTGTCTGAGATGGGGTAAGTAATATTTCCATCAAATCATTTAATGATTTCCTTCTTTACCATATCCTTCATAATAGGGTTCAGTCTCTGTTGTCCATCAATAGTCTTTTTTCTCACCATCTTCTAGGATGATTTTGTGCATGTACACAGATGGACTAATACCTAGGATATCAACTATGGTCCATCCGATAGCCTTTTTAAATTGTTTCAGCACTAGAATGAGTTTCTCTTCCTGCTCTTTAGTTAGCTGAGCTAAAATAATCACAGGCAAAGTAGAGGCATCACTTAAATAAACATATTTCAAATGTGAAGGAAGAACCTTAAGTTATAATTTAGGTGGCTCTTTGATCAACGCTTTTTGTTGGACATAATCTTTGCTCCCTAATTCCAAATATTCAAAATGGGATTGTATTAAATCCCCTTCAATTAGATTTTAGCAAAGCAAAATATTCCTCCCCTTCCTCATCACTTGGAGAATCTGACATTAAGATTTATTCCAATGGGTCCTCAACATAATTGAGTTCCCATTCTATAGCCAATTCTTCTAACTCGGTTACTGCAGAACACTTATCAATTATGTTAGGAAATCACATGGATTTAAAAAAATTGAACGTTACCTAGTCGTCTTGAACATGCATGGTAAACTCACCTCTCTGCACATCAATAAGGGTCCTTCTAATTTCTAGGAAAGGCCTTCCTAAGATGATTGGAACCTCCTTATCTGCTTTAAAGTTTAAAACAACAAAGTCAGCAGGAAAAATAAATTTCTCTATATGTACCAATACAACCTCAATTTTTCCTTCCGGATGTGTTAAGGATCAATCTGTTAACTGAAGCACAACCGTAATTGGTCTAACTTCACCTATCCCCAATTTTCTGAATATGGACATAGGCATCAAGTTGATGCTCGCACCCAAATCACGCAATGCCTTACCACAATAAGATGCTCCAATATGGGAAGGTATGGTGAAACATCCAGGGTTCTTCATCTTTGAGGGTATTTTATCTTGTAGATATACGTTGCATTCCTTCGTCAGAGTTATTGTCTCAAATTCTCTAAGTCTCTGTTTCTTGGACAGGATATCTTTCATGAATTTAACATAGTTTGGCATCTACTCAAAAGCTTCTACTTACAGGATGTTCATGTGAAGTTGCTTGAGTAAATCTAGGAACTTCTTGAACTGGACTTCCTATTTCTGCTTCTGAAGTCTTTGAGGGTAGGGTGGTGGAGGATTTTTTATTTGAACTCAACAATTCAATTGTTGTGGCAGTTTCTCTGCATTTAACTAAGATGTTAGTTTATCAGAATTGACTGGGTCGGAAGTTACCTTATCAGATTTTGCATATTCTAGTTCTGGTGAAGCTGATTTTTAACACCTGGTTGAACTTCCACTTCATCTCACGCTTCAGTTGGCTCATCTTCAACTTCGAAACTATTGGGCTTCATCGTCTTTTCTCTGCTTAGTGTCAATGTTTTATAATGTTCTTTTCTCATATTTCTTCAATTCTCTGTATCACTAGGAAAAGCACCTTGTGGTCGATTCTTAATTCTAGTAGCAAGTTGACCCACTTGATTCTCCAAATTCCTTAAAGTGACATCATTCTTTGACATATATGCCTTTAATAGGTTCTCTAAGCTATTGAAATGTTTGACTTGTGGTGGTTTCTAAACTTGTTAGGGGAATCCAGGTGATTGGGTCAATCCGAGTTGTGTGTAAGTGTTACTAGGTCTAGCCTCTTGGTTACTTCAAGAAAAATTTGAGTGGTTTTGCCAAGATAGGACATAAAAATTGGTTTACAATCCCTGCCTATCTCGGTTCTAGTTCTGGTTACCCATGTAATACACGGATTCTAGATTTGATGGGCAATCATCGAACAAGTTCCCTTCCCCACAATAAACACAGGCTATATTCTTACACTGGTTAGGTGGCTAATGTAACGCCCCGAATTTTGGGCTAGAAGTATTAGGCCTTGAGCTTGGATGCGGATAGGAGACTGCTCTTAGATATTTTACTTGTGCAAGTGAGTAACACAAATTGCACGTTTGGTTGAGTGGCTAAGTGATTTGAGCGTATTTGGGAGTGCTTGGGAAGCCTGGGTTCAAGTCTGGCCTTTGGCAAAATTTTGATCTGGGTTCTTAAGTGAACCTGGATGTTAGCTTATAGGACTTATAATAATTAGTATTTTTTATGACAAAAAGAGAGAAGGGATCTAGTGGCAATGTGGTGCTACATGTGTGGCAAGGAGTCTGAGGTTCGAGGCATCTCGTGCATAATTGTATGTTTATTGGTTATAAGAATGGAGTAAATCAAGGAGAAAATGGTGAAGGGATTGGTGGATTTTTTAAAGGATTTTGAAATGGCAGAAGCGGGAGCCGATTGGGGGGAATTTTGTTTAGGCAAATTCGGCTATGGAGTGTGTAAGAGCCCTTTTTTGCCCGGCCCATAAACCAACAAAATAAACCAAATTAAAAATATAAAATAATAATAAATAAATTATTAACAGTCTAGTTTACAACAGTAAGCCCAGTTAACCCAAGCCTAGAACTAAAGTCAAATTAACCCAAATACTAAACCTAAACCCAGATTACTAGCCCAAAATCAAGCCCAAATACCCACAGCCCAAAACAGAGAAAATCAGCAGCTAGGGTGAGCCTCTAGCGCCGCAGCAGAAGCCCGACCCCTCCTCCCAAGCGCACCTCTGCACGTACGCCGCCCTCCACGTCACTGTACAGCCTCCATACACCTGCAGAAAACCAACACGCAAAGAGCGCAAGCAAACCAGCCAACAAAAAGCAGAAATCGACAGCAAATGAAAAAGAGGAGACAAATTTCTTTCGATTTTTTTTGTTTGTTTTATTTCTGTATTATTTTGGCCATATAAGGCCATTCAGAATGCTGTACTGGGGATTCCCCTTTTTTACACAGAGATTGAATACAAAAAAAACAAAAAATATTCAAAGAAAATGATTTCTAAAGGTGATTTGATATTTTTTTTCTTTTCGATTTCGTCTTTCTGTTCAGTTTCTTCAACACTAGTTTTATATTTCGTGCTTGCAAAAGAGAAGAAAAAGAGGAGGGAGTTAGAGGTCTTACTTGGACGCCCTCGGATCCGCGCTAAAAGGAGCTGAAAAGCCCCTTGTGGTGAGGCTCCGACCACCGTTCACGGTGGAATCAAGGCGGAGAGGCGGTGGAAAATAATAGGGTGAAACCCTAGCAGAGAAAAGGGAGTCTCCCTTTTGTTTTTTTTTGTTTTTTGGGCGTTCTTTAAAAAAATGAAACTGCAGAAAGCAGATTCTTTAGGCTTTTATAGTGATTAAAACGGCGTTGTTTAAGGGGGAGACCTGCGCACTCTTGCCCTAATGGGTAATTTGCGCCTTTGGTCCCTCCGATTCTGCGGCATATTCAATGCAGCCTTTCATTTTATTTAATTTCGGCCACATAATTTCTCGCTTGTTCCAATCAGTCGCCAAAGCGTTGCGTGTGCGGAGACGTGGAATATTACTGTCGATCCCCATGTCCTCGGTGCCTTTTATTTCACCCCTAGCCACTGTTTCATTTATTTCCAATTTCGAATTTTATTTTTGTCCGTTTCAGTTTCATCGTTAGTTCTTTAATTTCTTTAATTTTTATTTTTCTTTTAAATTGCTCTTGTTTATTATTATTAGTTTTGTTTGTTTTGATTCCATTTTATTTGCTTTTTAACTATGTAATTTTTATTTTATATATATTATTACATTTAAATAGTTTTATTTCATTTTACTTTTACGTTTTATTTATATTAAACATTTTGTTTATACATATCCTTTTCTATATAACATTCCAAATTTTTATATGATATATTGGTTTGCTTTTATTGTTTATTTTATTTTATGTTAAGATGTGTTATATATATATTAACTATTATAAAGCTTTTTATTTTGAATTCATTTTACGCATCATTTCGTTGAATTCGTTTTATTATTTTAAAATTGTTTTATATACCTTTTAAACTCAACTTATTTATTTTTAAAATGCTTCATTTGTTTTTCTTTTCAAAGATTTTCTTTTCTTACATTACGTATCTTATACTTATATACATTTTTAAAATTGACTTATATATTATTAACCTTAAATTTCTTGTTTGGCATTACTTATTTTAAACTCATCACTATCATTTTAACATCGTTTTTTACATCTTATTCGATTTTACTTTGCTTTTACATCTCTTAATTGTTTGTCTAATTAATGGGTCTTTATTTATTAATGTTCGTATTTGAATGATGAATGTTGTGAGATTTTTGCTATTGTGTGTACCATAATTAGTTTACTCGTATTTTCATATTATTGTCATACATTTGTGTAATTATCCATGTATCATTATTCCATATTTATTATTATATTGTTATTTCACATCATCATATTGTAAATTAAACTCCGACATAGTTATCCAACTTAGGTTACTTTATTTTATTTCAAACAAAATAAATGCTTACCTTCAAATAAATTACCCGCTATTATTCGAAATAGAATTTTGCTAAATAAGGCAATATTTTGCATTTTGAAAATTCGAGAAATTGTATCCTAATTTATTGGGTCTCGATTTTCTCGTTAAACCTAAATGGCAAAATATCCTTTTAAATTTCTAAAAGCATAAAATTTCAAAAAATAAAGGCAATATTCGAAATTAGGAATTTCAATGAAATCGAGTCCTAACTTACTGGGTCTTGATTTTCTCATTTAACCCAAATAATTGGATGTCCTTCTCAAAATACATAGGTTTTAAAAGCCAAGAGATATACTTAACTTTGAGGATTTAAAATGTCGCACTCTAACTTACTGAGTGTAACGATTTATTTCTTTGAAATAAGTGAATCTCATTGTCCAATTCATCTTACTCAAGTTTTCTTTTCAAAGGATCATATTTTAAAATCTTTTCAAAATTTCAGTATTAAGACATTAAACAATCGATTCGGTACCAATTTTGGGCGTTATGAGGGTGCTAACCCTTCCTCGTGCGTAACCGACTCCCAAACATGTTTGCTCAAATTTCGCAGACCAAAATCATTTTCAAGGTGAGCCGATCACACCTCAATAAAGGATCGGTGGCGACTCCCCATTTCTATTTTCAAAATCGATACCCGTTTTTTAAATTTAAAAATGGTTTCAACAGAGTGCATTTGGTGCATTTTCAGCAATTGCTTTCTTTTATGCCAATTTGTTTTATTTTCTCTCTTCTATCAATAGTGCCAAATTTTGACATAGACCTTTTCGGGTGTTTTTCCCATTTCGATTTTCTTTATTCTTTTCTCCCTGTTTCCTATTTTTTCTTAATGTGAGCCGAATTCAACTTTTCTTTCTCTGCCTTCATTCTTTTTTCCTTCTCTATCGATCAAACGTTTTGACCTACAAGTGTTCTGACGAATCGTTTCTTCAGCCTCTGAAGTGCCAAATATGTTTTTCTCTTGTGGGTTGATTGAGTTCAATTTTATCTGGTTGGCCGATTGTTAGGGATAAACCACAAGGGGATGATATCAATTCATAATCACGGCTTGGGAAGTATAAGTCGATTCAGCCAAGGTTCTACACTCGTGGGCTACTGCGTTTCTCTCCCTATTCTTCTTTTCTGCTTCCCTTTCTCTCCCCATCCCAACCGTTTTTCTTCAAGGCTCTTTTGAGTAGTAGCCTTTCTGATGGAGGATCAAGAATGGTGCCAGCTAAAAATGGGCACATAGCCCCTGCCCCCAAATATAAGTAGCGTAAAGTGTCAGCTGTTCAGGATTTTCTACAGGGGTGCGGTAAGGTGACTGCACCAATCTTTGGATCAAGTGGGCAACCACAACCGACCGATCTAGTCAAGTGAGAGGTAATCTGTTGGACAAGTATTTTTTCAGTAAAGCCTGTATTTGATAAGTGTTTAATAGATTGCCTTGATTGAATGTAGGTTGGCATTCTCGTGTGTCATTCACACTTTTCACAATCAGGTGTGTATTTGTATGTGGTATTCGATGATCGGCTGAAAAGCTGAAAGTATGTGTTGTTACATTGCTATGACTGTAGATCGGCAAAATGCTGAAAACTCAGAAATATGGCTATAATGCCACATGAGCGTGTGATCGTGTTTGTGATGAACCGAGCCCACGAACATGGGCGTTAGTCTGTGGAGGCCACCACGAGCGCTCTTGTGGTCTTGGGCTGTTTTGGGCCTTGTTGGGCTGAAATGGGCTGTGTGGACCCAGTGGGCTTGTGGGCCACACTGATAAAATGTATGTGATGTGGTAAGTGTTGTTGGACTGTGATGTTTGCATAGCTGGGGCCGTTATGGGCCTCAATGGGTTGAAATGGGCCGCGTGCGTCGAGTGGGCTTGTGGGCCCACACGGGTAAAGACCTCGGCAAGTGATCATTGATAGGTTGGTTTATGAGGCTCGTGATGCCGTATGTGAATCTGGACTAAATGGGCCACAGGAACGTGTGGGCCCACTTGCGCCCAATAGCGGTTTTTAGGCCCATATACACTATTTTGGCCGTGTACGTCATCTGAGTCGCTCAAAGCGACGATAGACCTTTTAGGATGTAACACCCCTTCCCCGTATTCCTTACCGGAACAGAGTATGAGGTATTACTAAATTTTTAAAAAATTTCGACAGCATTCCTACTTATTTTTGCTTAAACCTCCTGCAAATTTAGAACACATTCCAATATACCAACCAATTTCATTTGTATAAACCCACATATAGTTTAACTATTAATAAACACTACATTTAAAAGGGAACCATAACATATATTTACATGATGATCCCACATTACATAAATTGTCTATACATGCCATAAAATTTGAACACTAGTAGTAAAATACCCCAAATGTGAAGGATAGTGTAGATGATTGTCGACTTGTTCCAATTTCCGACTTGTTGGAAGTCACTATAACCAAGAGAAAATAAAATCGACTAAGCATATAGCTTAGTAAGTAAACACATGATAAATAAGTAATTACTCCCATAACTACACCAAAATATAAACTTATTCATGAATAACTTTATTGTTTAGGCAATTTCCAGCAAGCTGTTTTTCTGCGTCATAGTCGCTAATTTATTTTTATCTGGAGCTACAGGACTCCAAATTAAGTTCCGTAAATTTTCCCTGAAACTAGACTCATATACCATTTCACCATAAAAATTTCAGAATTTTTAACCCAGAAAATTAGTACAGTTTATTCATTAAACCTTCCCCTGTTTCACTTCCAAACGGTTCTGACCCTTCCTCACTAAAATTCACTTAACTCTCTGTAAAAAATTTGAAAAATGGTTTCGCTTGTTTCTAATAAAAATAGACTCAATAAGGATTCCAGGGATATAAATTTCATGCCATAATTATTTTTTACAATTTTGGTAATTTTCCAAAGTTAGAATAGGGATCTCGAAATCAATCCAGCCCTGTTTCAGTAAAATTCAGATATCTCCAAAATACAACTCCTTTGCTTATTCTATTTCTTTCATATGAGAATAGATACATTCAACTTCAATTTCATATATTATTCAGCTTCCCATTCATTTTCCACCATTTATGGTGATTTTTCAAAGT
This sequence comes from Gossypium raimondii, assembly GCF_025698545.1. Taxonomy (NCBI): domain Eukaryota; kingdom Viridiplantae; phylum Streptophyta; class Magnoliopsida; order Malvales; family Malvaceae; genus Gossypium; species Gossypium raimondii. Next base: position 23,497,668 of record NC_068571.1, read on the forward strand.
TACCCAATTGCTGTTGTTCAACACAGTTTATAATTAAATCGTTCCTTTTGCGTTTTGATATTTTCTCCCATCTCATACATGGGTCGATTTAGTATTCAACTCAATATTTACCCCATAAAATTTTCCACCATATGGCAATATTCATCTTCCACACTTTTTCGTTGAACACTGGAATGTTAGCCGTTATTGGTGGATCCCCACTTAGCACCACCACCTGAATCGGGAATCAAGACTTAGCAACCCCTGGGAATCAAACATAGCAACCCCTTTTATTTCAAAGATATGGTTGATATCGCACTTAGCACCACCAATGAATCGGGAATCAGCACTTAGCAACCCCTGGGAATCAGACATAGCAACCCCTTTTCATTTCAAAGATATGGTGGATATCGCACTTAGCACCACCAATGAAATCGGGAATCAAGACTTAGCAACCCCTGGGGAATCAACACATAGCAACCCCTTTCACATTTCAAAGATATGGTGGATCACGCACATAGCACCACCCATAAATCGGGAATCAGACACACAACCCTTTTATATACAACATACTCCGCTTATTCCGAGTGTTCAACCCATAACCCATATATTGCAACCCTTTATCACCTTTCCGATTTAACAACATTTTTAGGATATTGCCAAACATTTATTTTAATTCCAAATAAATCTCAACATATATCAAATAATATCAAAATAATACATTAAGTCACGTGTTTACTTACCTCGGTGCAAAATATCGTAATTTTGCACTTTACTCACTATCTTTTCTTTTCCCGCTTGATATACTCTTCACGTCTTTCTTGATCTATAATAGCAAATTTAACTCGTTTAATATTCACATTTATTAAAATAATCCACCACCCAACTTTTTGAAAATTACAATTTTGCCCCAAACTTTTGCATAATTACACTTTTGTCCCCAAGCTCGGAAATTAAACTTCATCACTTATTCTTGAGTTTTATAACATGCTGAACATTTTTCCTTCTATGGCAACATCAAATTCCCACTCCAACACATACTTTTGAATATTAATTATTTTTACCGATTATGTCTATTTACCGTTTTAAGCTTAAAATTGCTTAGCAAAAGTTGTTTAACATAATCTCTAGCTTCATATTCCACCATAAAACAGCAAAATAAACACATTTCACCTATGGATATCTTTCCAAATATGAACCCTAACACGAATTAATGGTAGAATAAGCTAAATCAAGTTCTGGACTCCAAAATACGAAGAACATTAAAAGCGGGCTTAGAATCACTTACTATGGAGCTTGAAAGCTTAAAACCCTAAATATGGCTTCCCCTTGCTGATTTCGTTCACCATGAAGAAGATGAGCATATTTTGCCATCTTTTTCCCATTTAATTCTATTTAATAACCAAATGACTAAACTGCCCCCATAAAAAAAATCTATTTCACCCATTTCTTATGTCTATTTTTGTCCATCAACTAAATAATGGTCTAATTACCACATAAAGACCTCCAATTTAAAATTTCATAACAATTAGACACCTCTAAGATGTAGAACTCAACTTTTGCACTATTTACAATTTAGTCCTTTTGACTAAATTGAGTGCCAAACGTCGAAATTTTCGAACGAAATTTTTACGAAAATTTTCCGTGAAATTGTAGACCATAAAATATAATAATAACCATATTTTCCTCGTCGGATTTGTGGTCCCAAACCACTATTCCGACTAGGCCCAATCAATCGGTGTTATAACTCTCCCCTTAGGGATTTTCGTCCCGAAAATCTTACCTAAAAGAGGTTTGGGTACTGTTTCCTCATAATTTCCTCCGGTTCCCACGTAGCCTCTTCCATTCCATGTTTTTGCCACAACACTTTCACTAAGGCTACACTTTTATTTCTTAACTGCTTGACCTCCCGAGCCAAAATCTTTATGGGTTCTTCTTCATAAGTCATATCTGGTCGAACCTCAATCTGTAGGAGAAACTATATGTGAAGGATCCGAACGATAACGCCGCAACATCGACACATGAAATACATTATGTATCTTTTCCAACTCTGGCGGTAAAGCTAACCGATATGCTACAGGGCCAACTCTCTTGGTAACTTCATATGGTCCAATAAAACGTGGACTTAGTTTGCCTTTACGACCAAATCTCAGAATCTTCTTCCATGGGGATGCTTTCAAGAACACTTTATCACCCACTTGAAACTCAATTTATTTTCTCTTTAAATCCGCATACGACTTTTGCCGATCTGAGGCAGCTTTTAGGCAATCACGGATTATTTTCACCTTTTCTTGATTTCTTTCACCAGTCGACTCCATGAATCCGATTCTCACCGAAGTTCGGTCCAATATAAAGGGTTCTACATTTACGCCCATATAATGCTTCATACGGTGCCATTTGTATACTTGATCGATAACTATTATTATAAGCAAATTCAACCAATGGTAGATATTTCTCCCAACGTCCTTCATTTCTAAAATACAACACCGAGCATGTCTTCAAGAACTTGAATCACCCTTTCTGATTGCCCGTCAGTTTGCGGATGAAATGCAGTACTAAAATTCAATTTCGTACCCAAAGCTTCCTGTAACTTTATCCAAAACCTCGAAGTAAATCTCGGATCTCTATCCGATATAATAGATTTAGGCACCCCATGTAGTCTCACTATTTCAGCAACATATAATTCCGCCAACCTGTCAAGTGAATAATCAATGCGTATCGGAATAAAATGGGCTGACTTTGTCAATCTATCCACAATTACCCAAATAGCATCTTTCTTCTTTGGAGTTAAAGGCAATCCTATCACGAAATCCATCGTGATACTATCCCACTTCCATTCTGGAATCGTTATCGGTTGAAGTAAACCCGATGGCACTTGATGCTCAGCCTTCACTTGTTGATAGATTAAACATTTTGTTACAAATTCCGACATATCCTTTTTCATGCCTGGCCACCAATACAACTTCCTCAAATCATTGTACATTTTCACACTACCCGGATGGACTGATAAATCACCACTGTGTGCCTCACCTAAAATAGTCCGAATTAGCTCATCATTTCTCGGTACACATATTCGTCCCCGAACATCGTGCAATCATCGAACCAATTTGAAAATCGAGTCAACACCGCTTCACATTGAGCTCTCTTGGCTTGCAATTTACTGTCATTCTTTTGAGATTCCCGAATTTGCTGAAGAAATAACGGTCTAGCTCTCAATTCAACCAACATTGAGCCATCATCAGATAAAGTTAACATCGTACCCATAGCTCTCAAAGCAAATAAAGATTTTCGCTCAAGGCATCAAGAACCACATTAGCTTTCCCGGGGTGATAATCAATCACTAGCTCATAGTCTTTGATTAGCTCGAGCCATCTTCGTTGCCGCAAATTCAAGTCTTTTTGACTCATCAAATATTTCAAACTCTTATGATCAGTGAAGATTCGGCACTTTTCACCATACAAATAATGACGCCAAATTTTAAAGCAAAACAATGGCGACCAATTCTAAATCATGCGTCGGATAATTCTTCTCATGCGGTTTCAACTGTCTCAAGCATAAGCTATTACTTTGCCCTCTTGCATTAACACACACCCAAGGCCATTCAACGATGCATCATCAGAATTACAAACTCCTTCCGGACTCAAAGTTGCACCAACACCGGCGCCTCGATCAATAATGCCTTCAACTTTTCAAAACTCTGTTGACATTTATCGGTCCATTCAAACTTGACATTCTTCTGCAGTAACTTAGTCATAGGAGAAGCAATCATCGAGAATCCCTTGACAAACCGTCTGTAATACCCAGCTAAGCCCAGGAAGCTTCTAACTTCAGTCACATTCTTTGGTGGCTCCCAATCAACAATTGCTGAAATTTTGCTTGGATCAACCCTAATACCTTCACTTGAAACTATATGTCCCAAGAATTCAACCTCACGAAACCAAAACTCACTTTTGCTGAATTTAGCATACAATTTCTTTTCTCTCAGAATCTGCAACACAGTTCTCAAATGTTCTGCATGTTCCGATTCATCCCGAGAATAGATTAAAATATCATCTATGAACACCACCACGAACTTGTCTAAGTACAGTAGAAAATTCGGTTCATCAAGTCCATAAAAATAGTGGAGCATTAGTCAACCCAAAAGGCATTACCGAAATTCATAGTGTCCATACCTCGTTCTAAAGGCGGTTTTCGCACATCGACTCTTTAACTCTCAATTGATAGTAACCGGACCTCGGATCGATCTTGGAGAACATCTGTTGCCCTTTTAATTGATCAAACAAATCATCAATTCTCGGCAAAGGATACTTGTTCTTTATGGTCACCTTATTGAGTGACGATAGTCAATACAAAGTCTCATAGAGCCGTCCTTCTTTTCACAAATAACACAGAGCACCCCAAGGAGAAAAACTCGGTCTCACAAATCCTTTATCATCAACTCTTGTAATCGAGCTTTAATTCCTTCAACTCATCGGAGCCATTCGATACGGTGCAATAGAAATCGGTGCGATGTGAATGCAGATCAATAGAAAACTCAACTTCTCTAATCGGAGGTAACCGTGCAATTCCTCCGAAATACATCCGAAATTCACGGACTACCAAGACCGATTCAAGCTTCACCCGTTATATCAAGATTCAACACATAAGCAAGATAAACTTCACATCCCTTTCTCAAGTATTTACGGCGGACATATGCGAAATCACCATAGGCAACTTATTCGCTCCTCTGTTTCAATCCGGAGAATTTCACCATTTTCACACTTTAATTCAAGAATTTTTCATCTACAATTCACCTTGGCATCATGCAATATCAACCAATCCATCCCCAAAATAACATCGAACTCATCAAATGGTAACAACATCAAATTAGCCAGAAACAAGTGACCTTGAATCATCAGGGGCAATTCTTGCAAATCTTATCAACTAAGACATACTTGCCTAATGGATTTGATACTTTAACTACATATTAGGTGTTTTCAACAGCAATTTCTTACTAGATACCAATTTCATGCATACATATGAATGAGTAGAGCGGGATCAATCAAAGCAATAACATCTATATCATGAAGAGAAAATGTACCAGTAATCACATCGGGAGATGAGGCATCCTCTCGAGCACGTATGGCATAAGTCCTGGCAGGCGCTCTAATTTCTGATCCTCCAGCTGCATCTTTCATCACACTTTTACCACTGACTTTGCTTCCCACATTTCTCGGCGGTCTCCCTCTACTAACAATATCACCCGATCCAGCTCTTGGCAAATTTTCTTCCTCTCTTCTCTCAGGGCAATCTCTTACATAATGCTCTTGGGAACCACACCTGAAACAAGCTCGTTTAAATCCCCAACACTCACCAATATGCCACCTGCCACACTGTTGACATTCAGGCCGGGTGTTTCCTACATTGCCCACACTTGCTACAGAGGTAGCTCGAGTTGTAGCTCCAGAATACGACCTCCCTCGGTCTCTGCGTGAATACCCAACTGAACCAGTTGGTCGTGGATCCATCCCTTTAAACTTCTTCGGATGAGATTGAAATGTTCTGCCCATTGTCCTCTTCCTTACATCTCGAGATTCCATCTCTGCCCTTCTCTTTTCTCTACTCAGTTCTTCAGCTTTACAGGCCCGATCAACTAACACCACAAATTCTTTTAACTCTAAAATCCCAACATGCAATCTGATGTCTTCATTTAGCCCCTCTTCAAATCTTTTACACATAATAGCCTCCGTAGGCACACATTCCTGGGCATATTTACTAAGCCGAACAAACTCCCGTTCATATTCTGCTACGGACATTCGGCCCTGTTTCAACCCGAGAAACTCTTTGCGCTTTTGATCAATAAATCGTTGGCTTACATATTTCTTTCTAAATTCTTCCTGAAAGAAGTCCCAAGTAACTCTTTCTTTTGGAACCACCGATATCAATGTTTTCCACCAACGATATGCCGAATCCTTCAATAAAGACACAGCACATTTCAAACATTCTTCAGGGGTGCAAGATAATTCATCAAATACCCGAATAGTATTTTCAAGCCAAAACTCGGCTTTTTCCGGATCGTCATCAACATTGGCCCTGAAATCTTCAGCCCCATGCTTTCGAATTCTATCAACAGGTGGCTTACTTGATCTCACCAATTCGGCACTCAGGTGGAGCTACGGGGACCGGTTGAGGAATAGGAGGGTGGAGGAGGAGGAACATTCGGATTTACGGACATATTCTATATACCAATCACTCATCATTCGGAGGAAGGCTTCCGAGCCTCATCCCATCCATGTGTCTCATGTCTACTCTCTTCTGCGGTCCCTTGCGCGAGAGCCGTCGTTACTTTCAACATCATCGCCACACTTGATCGGGATCCATTTACTATATAAAACAAAATTTTAAATTGTCGAAATCATCACACTATCACAATAATTTTATGGCATGTATAAACCGACTTCCACACGTATTTTATTGGTCCGAGAACCGACTAAACCGTAGCTCGATACCACTAAAATGTAACACCCTTACCCGTATTCCTTAAGACAGTATGAGGTATTACTAAATTTTAAAAATTTCGACAAACATTCCTACTTATTTTTGCTTAAACCTCCGCAAATTTAGAACACATTCCAATATACCAACCAACTTCATTTGTATAAACCCACATATAGTTTAACTATTAATAAACACTACATTTAAAAGGAACCATAACATATATTTACATGATGATCCCACATTACATAAATTGTCTATACATGCCATAAAATTTGAACACTAGTAGTAAAATACCCCAAATGTGAAGGATAGTGTAGATGATTGTCCGACTTCGTTCCAATTTCCGAGTTGTTGGAAGTCACTATAACCAAGAGAAAATAAAATCGAGTAAGCATATAGCTTAGTAAGTAAACACATGATAAATAAGTAATTACTCCCATAACTACACCAAAATATAAACTTATTCATGAATAACTTTATTGTTTAGGCAATTTCCAGCAAGCTGTTTTTCTGCATCATAGTCGCTAATTTATTTTTATCTGGAGCTAAAGGGCTCCAAATTGAGTTCCGTAAATTTTCCCTGAAACTAGACTCATATACCATTTCGCCATAAAAATTTCAGAATTTTTAACCCAGAAAATTAGTACAGTTTATTCATTAAACCTTCCCCTGTTTCACTGCCCAATGGTTCTGACCCTTCCTCACTAAAATTCACTTAACTCTCTGTAAAAAATTTGAAAAATGGTTTTGCTTGTTTCTAATAAAAATAGACTCAATAAGGATTCCAGGGATATAAATTTCATGCCATAATTATTTTTTTACAATTTTTGGTAATTTTCCAAAGTTAGAACAGGGGATCTCGAAATCAATCCAGCCCTGTTTCAGTAAAATTCAGATATCTCCAAAAATACAACTCCTTTGCTTATTCTATTTCTTTCATATGAGAATAGATACATTCAACTTCAATTTCATATATTATTCAGCTTCCCATTCATTTTCCACCATTTATGGTGATTTTTCAAAGTTACCCAATTGCTGTTGTTCAACACAGTTTATAATTAAATCGTTCCTTTTGCGTTTTTGATATTTTCTCCCATCTCATACATGGGTCGATTTAGTATTCAACTCAATATTTACCCCATAAAATTTTCCACCATATGGAAATATTCATCTTCCACACTTTTTTGTTGAACACTCGGAATGTTAGCCGTTATTGGTGGATCCCGCACTTAGCACCACCACTGAATCGGGAATCAAGACTTAGCAACCCCTGGGAATCAAAGACATAGCAACCCCTTTTATTTCAAAGATATGGTGGATATCGCACTTAGCACCACCAATGAATCGGGGAATCAGCACTTAGCAACCCCTCGGGGGAATCAGCACATAGCAACCCCCCTTTTCATTTCAAAGATATGGTGGATATCGCACTTAGCACCACCAATGAAATTGGGGAATCAGCACTTAGCAACCCCTCGGGGGAATCAGCACATAGCAACCCCCTTTCACATTTCAAAGATATGGTGGATCACGCACATAGCACCACCCATAAATCGGGAATCAGACACAAGAACCCCTTTTATATACAACATACTCCGCTTATTCCGAGTGTTCAACCCATAACCCATATATTGCAACCCTTTATCACCTTTCTCGATTTAACAACATTTTTAGGATATTGCCAAACATTTATTTTAATTCCAAATAAATCTCAACATATATCAAATAATATCAAAATAATACATTAAGTCACGTGTTTACTTACCTCGGTGCAAAATATCGTAATTTTGCACTTTACTCCACTATCTTTTCTTTTCCCGCTTGATATACTCTTCACGTCTTTCTTGATCTATAATAGCAAATTTAACTCGTTTAATATTCACATTTATTAAAATAATCCACCACCCAACTTTTTGAAAGTTACAATTTTGCCCCAAACTTTTGCATAATTACACTTTTGTCCCCAAGCTCGAAATTAAACTTCATCACTTATTCTTAAGTTTTATAACATGCTGAACATTTTTCCTTCTATGGCAACATCAAATTCCACTCCAACACATACTTTTGAATATTAATTATTTTTACCGATTATGTCTATTTACCGTTTTAAGCTTAAAATTGCTTAGCAAAAGTTGTTTAACATAATCTCTAGCTTCATATTCCACCATAAAACAGCAAAATAAACACATTTCACCTATGGATAGTTTTCCAAATATGAACCCTAACACGAATTAATGGTAGAATAAGCTAAACCAAGTTAGGGACTCCAAAAAATACGAAGAACATTAAAAGCGGGCTTAGAATCACTTACTATGGAGCTTGAAAGCTTAAAACCCTAAATATGGCTTCCCCTTGCTGATTTCGTTCACCATGAAGAAGATGAGCATATTTTGCCATCTTTTTCCCATTTAATTCTATTTAATAACCAAATGACTAAAATGCCCCATAAAAAAATCTATTTCACCCATTTCTTATGTCTATTTTTGTCCATCAACTAACTAATGGTCTAATTACCACATAAAGACCTCCAATTTAAAATTTCATAACAATTAGACACCTCTAAGATGTAGAACTCAACTTTTGCACTATTTACAATTTAGTCCTTTTGACTAAATTGAGTGCCCAAACGTCGAAATTTTCGAACGAAATTTTTACGAAAATTTTCCGTGAAATTGTAGACCATAAAAATATAATAATAACCATATTTTCCCTCGTCGGATTTGTGGTCCCGAAACCACTATTCCGACTAGGCCCAGAATCAGGCTGTTACATAGGAGATTGTAATAAGCACCAAGACCCTAATATTTGTAAAATGACCGTAATACCCTATAGGGTAAAAGGACCGTAATACCCTTGTATCGTAAAACGATCGAAAAACCCCCATAGGGTAAAATGACCGTAGTGCCCCTGGAAGGTAAATGACTATTTTACCCCTCGAGTGTAAATGATTGATTTTTTCGTGATGTAAATGACTGACTTGTCTGTGATTTAAATGACTGTTACTGGTGGCTTAACCATATATACTATTATTGGTAGCTTTGTTGCGATACTGTTGCTGGCAGCTTTGCTGCGATGCTACTAATGGCTTTGTGCCGGTCATATTATCGTTACTGATGGTTGTGTGCCGGTCATATCACTACTATGATGGCTTTGTGCCAATCATATTGATGTACTTATGGCTTATAGCCATTCTGTTTATAGCTTAAGCTTTCCTATTTACGGCTCTTAGCCATTCTGGTTACTAGCAGCTTTGCTGCGATACTAATTAGTGCCGCAACCGGTGCTGATATTGGTGTGTTGGCTGGGTGGTTCAATTTTATCCCCACCTAGTGTGTTGGTTGGAATGGGTGGTGTGTTGGCTAGATTGGGATGGGTTGCATGATTGCATTGTTGCATTTCTATTACTAATTCTATCACTGTATTGGGCTTAGGCCCACATGTATTCTGTTTCTGATTCTGATACTGTATGGGGCTAAGGCCCACACTACACTTTTACTGTTTTGGGCTAAGGCCCACATTGTTCTATTACTGAAAAGGGCTCAGGCCCAAACTGTTACTGCTTATATTACTAACTGAATGATAGGGTATTACGCATTGAGTTTTTGTAAACTCACCCCGTTTTTAACCTTTCAGGTAATCGTTAGCGTTAGACGGATCAGAGTTGCGAGGCACTCTAAGAGGGCCACACAACTGCACAAGTTTTATTCTGTTTTGGTCATTTACTAAAGCAATTTGATTTTGATTCGGGCTGTAATAAGGCCTCAAAAATACTTTGATTTTAAATTCAGGATTTTATTGATTGTGATTCTTATCTGCTAGAAGGAGAACTCGGTTTACCAAAACAATAACTATTTTCAAACGCTACATTTTTGCAACTCAATTTTTAAATAACAACGTTTCTTTAATAAACCTCAATTAAAAATAAGAAAACACAAACTAAGGTTTTGTACAAGTTCTAAATGGCAAGAAGTTTGAAATTTCAATAAGGGTTTCTAATGGAAACATGGTTTTCGAAAAACAGTTCAATGTGACACACCAGATTCGGCTACAACATCTAGGCCGGGTTTGGGGTGTTACAGCTGAGCTGCAACATTGTTAAACTCATTAGTAGTAAAATTTTTATGCATTAAGGATATCAAAAATACCTGAGCTGTAAGTGAAGTGTGGGCGTCCACTACATGTACTCCTGTGACTCGTCTTGAAGCTACTTGATTGGTTGACCACTGGTAATTTTTACTGGAAATTTTCTCTATAATTTCATAAGCCTCGTTATAAGACTTAGAAAGGAGAGCACCATTGGCAGAAGCATCTGCTACCATCCTCGTGTGAGCATTAAGACTGTTATAGAAAGTCTCTAATTGGAAGCAATGCGGGATTCCATGATGAGGGCATTTTTGAAACAGTTCTTTAAATCTCTGCCACGCCTCATACAATGACTTATCACCCATCTATTGGAAAGTAGTGATTTAATTCCACAGCTTAGCATTCTTGCTAGGTGGGAAATATTTCATAAGGAAGCGTTCTGCTAACTCTTGCCGTGGTAATGGAATCTCATGGCAATGAGTTCAACCAAGATCGAGCTTTGTCCTTTAATGAATATGAGAACAATTTAAGTCTTAGTGCATCTTCAAGTACTCCGACTAACTTGAAGGAATTACTCACCTTCATAAACAATTTGAGGTCAATGTGAGCATCTTCAGTAGGCATTCCACTGAATTGGCCTACTGTCTGAAGCATCTAGAACATAACTGGCTTTAGCTCGAATTGTTGTGTCTCAATTTTAGGTCTCCTAATACCCAGATTAAGCTCATTAAAAAGTGGCACGACATACTATCTTAAGGCTCTATCCCTATCATCAACTATAAGAATAGGATTTTGAGCATGATTTGATCCATTTCCTTGATTCTAGTTCTCGAAGTTCATATCTTCAATCCGTCTCTAAGCTGGTTTTCTTCTCCTTTGTCGAAAAGTCCTTTCAATTTTAGGATCTACGAGGAGTAAGTCGATAATTTGATCAATACTTATAAACACCTGAAACAATCACAGAAAAATATTTAAATTAAAATTAAACAAAAAAATAGATCAAAATGCAAAATTAACAATTTCACAAGTAATGTCTTTTAAAATAATCCCCGGCAACGACTCCAAAAACTTGGAACGACGAAATGTGCAAGTGTACAATTGCAACAAGTAATAAAGTGACAAGTATGTCGAGTTATCGTACCCACATGGACTGTACAAGCAAGTATTTATGAAATGTAAACTTAAGCAATTTGGTGGAGGAAAAATATGTTGATTTGAAAGAGTTGATCAAAAACTAAAATTTAACTAAGTAATCAACTAAAATAAGATAATAAAATTTCAATGCCCGATTTCTAGAAAAGATTTTAATCAATATGACATATATGTGTTAGATCAATTTTATTCTTTAACTTAGAATTATTAAAACTATATTCATGTTGTTACAAATAATTTCATGGGAACTTGGTATCTTGTTAACTAATACACATACATACTTACTACATTAATCAATCTTTCAAACATATTCCTATGTTGAATTAACTAACCAATTTTCATAAGCAAGTATAAGACAAAGTGAAGTAACAATATATGCTTGTATTGAAATAAATTTAATCACAACAATCTTACAAGTTATGCAAAGCGGTTATATTGTTTAACATATCATTAAATTTAACCCTCAATTACCTTAAAAGATTAAACATGCACCAATTAAATATTGTGTCAAGTAATTATAATTTCAATCCAATTAATAGTTAATTCTTTTGTTACCTTACAATTAAAATGCAAGCATAACATAAACATGATTTTATTTAATTGAACAATTTACCAAGGCCTAATAACAATACAAACACGTTTTTTAAAAACTTAAGTGGACATAATGCAATTAATCTAACACAAATGAAATTTAAGTCATTTTAATTAATTTAGGAACATCAACAAAACAAGTATTCATATTTATGATCATAGAATAAATTGAAAAATATAAAGAGAAGGGAACTAGAAAACAAATCCTGGTGATTCTCCGAATCCAGACTAGTGTGCTTCTCTTCTTCTTTGCTCATTCTATCAATCAAAGGCCTTCACGAATGCTTGATTGTTACTGCTCCAAGGGGTGTTCTAGCTCTTTTTCAAGAGGGTAAATAAAAAAAAGGGAAGAAAGACACGAAATGGGAAGACAAGAGAGTGAAAGAGAGAAGTGGAGTAGAGATTAAAGAAAGATGAGAGGTGTTGAACGAGAAACTGAAGGGGACTATTTAAACTTGAGTTTGGCTGCTCAAATTAGCTAATAATAATATGGAATCCCTATTCACATGGTCAGTCATACTAGGTGGGAGGAGTGTCTAAATAAACTTGCTATTTTTAGCTTGTTGCTAGAAATTAATTACATGAAAAGGGGAGGGGTTTGAACGGCATTTAGGAAGAGTTCAAGGGCTGATTTGTAAGTGTTAAAATCAGCTAAAATTAGCTAATTGGGTCAGCAAGATGGGATGGTTTGGGCTGTTCACTTGGCTTGTCCATCCTCTCTCTTTATTTGCTCAATTCAGGCCATTTTCTTTACTTCAAGCTATTCGTTTTTCTTTGATAAAAATTTAATTGGGCCAACTAATTTACGAGTGTCCAAAAGCATATATTTAAATCCTCCAAGGTTGCTAATTCATCATCTTGAGCTCCCAAGGTGCCTCGTAAATTAATTCTTCTGTGGTGACTACCGAACTATTTTTTTTACTCTTTGTGCAACACTGTCGAAAATAGACCAAATTTTGCAAAATTATTATAAAAATAATTAAAATTCAAAATGTTTCATAAATTGAGTGAAAATTAATTATTTTACAATAAAAGTATAAAATTCGATAAAAAATACTTAGAAACTGCATGAATTAGTGCTCAAAAGGTGCTGAAAAAGTCCATATATTTTATGTTTCCACACACCTGGTAGTTTCTAAAACACACTGCTACGACACACTTCCAATCCCTAAAACTTCATGCAAAATAAACTAATTAATACCAAATATCAGAACCGAAACTTGGATTCGATATTCATAACTTGATACAACAGCTCCTAAAAATTGACATTCAACTTAATCGATTAGTAACCAAAACCGAGTTATGACCCTTAACAGCAATTTGATCACTTACCCTTGAAAAGAAAGCAGATCAAAACAAAGCCTAAATCCCTTCTCTAAATGACAAATCAGATTTTTCCTCCTAAAAAAATTCAAATCCAACTAAAAATGCTAAAAATCAGGAGGAAAAATATGATTTGTTATTCTCCTAGCAAAAAGTGTCATTACATTCGTCACATCTATGTTATCATAGATAAAAGAAAGAGTCCAACAGTCTTACCATTTGACTCATACTTTTTTTTCCTTTTTTTATATTATAAAACAATACTTAAATTTAATTTTTGCCCTTAAAATTTGAGATTTTTCCTCTTGATTTTTTAGCATTTTTAGTTGGATTTGAATTTTTTCAAGAGGAAAAATCTAATTTGTCATTCAGAGAAAGTATTGTATGAAATGTGATTCCACGTCATCCCTATCTATTTCCAATAGGAGAATGACAAATCAAATTTTTCCTCTTGATTTTTAGCATTCTTAGTTGGATTTGAATTTTTTAGGAGGAAAAGACTGAAAATCAGGGAGAAAAATATGATTTGTTATTCTCCTATTGGAAAAAGATAGAGATGACATGGAACCACAGTTTTATACAACCTCTTCTCATAATGAACTCTCAATGGTATAAAAATAAATAAACACATAAAAATGAGTTTCTCATCAAATATGGCTAAAATTATCGAAACGATCCCGCACAAAACACCAAATTTTTTTGGGGTGTTACATGTAATCTTAATAAGAAGAGCAAGGACCAATTTATAAAAATGAACTTTTAATTCAATATACCCATCAAGTAACTTAATGAACATATAAGATTTAATTCAAGACTAACTTAGCTTAAATTTGGTCCTTTGATTTTACACTTTATTGAATCCTTAAATTTAGGATAAAATGTTACATATACAGACATGATTAGTATGAACATTTCAAAAGTAGGTTCAATCCTAGGAAATAATTAATTTAAATAATCCATATCAATCCACGAGTGATTTTTTGGATTAATTTGTTTAAAAATGTCTATTTTATAGTCGGGTGTTAAGACAAATCCTTTAAATATAACATTTTAAAAACAAAATAGTCACTACAAAAAAATGCCATTTCTAGATGAAAAATGATCATCAATAAAATCCTAAAACCTATCAGTATAGGACACCAAATCCTATACCAACAGGCGAATGGGATGTTTCGACAACTTTAGACTGTGATGAAAACATTGACCTATATAACATTTTACTGACGGTAAAAAATGTTCAATACTGATGGATTTCTCCATCACTAAAAGCACTGTCAAAATGCATGTACCCCAACAACATTTCTAGGGATTCACTTACGGATTTGTCCGTTGGCATAGGAAAAACATTTTTTCAACGATCATCTCGTCAATATAGGTTCAAATTTTCCGTTAATGTAGATCTGGTTCAATTTTTTAAAAAGAAATTCCGTAACAATTATAATTGTAAAAGTAAAAACATATATTATAAGACATCTAAAAAGTATTTATGATCAAATTAAATGAAACTGCAATTGTTTTATATCAATAAAATATAATTAATATAGATAAAATGAATCAAAATATGAATTTACCCTTTTGAAACACACAATCTATAATCATATATTCAGTTAAAATAATATATATTTATATATAATTTTTGCAAATTTTATTACTATGAAATTTATCTAAATAATTTTAAAAACCATTATGGATGATAAACATGAACATAAATATTTTATAACATTAGATAAATTGATAGGTTACAAAAATATCGTATAAATAATAATTACATAATGATAAAATGTTGAATAAATAAATATATCCCAACTATTAACAAATAAATATTCGTATAAATATATAACCATTCTATAATAACAATTTAAACATAAAAAAATCACAAAAACAAAACTTTCTCTCTCTCTCTTTTTTTCTTCTCTTTTTCCTTCGTTTTTCTTTTTCTCTTTTTCCTTCACCCCACGTCCCCCACCAAAAAGGAAAAAAACTAGCTGTCATGTTTTAAAGACATATATTTTATGGTATTTCATTGTATACTACTTAAATATTTGTTTTAGATCTTGATTGAAAAAAACTTAATACATATTAAACTGGCACCACTAATACTCTATATCACCGACTGATAGTATTGGTGAGATTTGATAATATACGTATTTACATAAAGTTTCACATATAATGGTTGTGTTTAATGTATAATATAATAATTTAAATTTTGTAAGTTCATAATTTATATTATATTAATTTTCATTATACTTCTTATAGTATTATGTTTGCATTATTTGCTTATATCATATTATATTATATTTTAATTATATTTATTATATTATATTTACACATCATAATTGTATCATAGTTACTAAATCTAGGATCGAAAGTAGATTCAAAATACAAAACCAAAACATAAATCTTATTTAAGCTGAACCAAGTCAAGTAAAAGAAAGAGACATATAGTATTAATATTTTTGCATTAATATGCAGAGGATTTTATTTTGATATGAGAAAAATACCATCACATATTATAAATCATTCTTTAATTTTGACACATTGTGTGTCTTGAGCAGCCACGTTTCCAGGTATTAACAGTTTCGTGGAGAAGATGAGGATTAGAAGTAAGACCAAAAACCTCCGCGGGATGGACCGTCATAGTCGCATCGATTTGGATCACCTCTACCATCACCATTATGTTGATTAGAGCCAAGAAAATTAACCTTTTTTTCATGTTCGAGATTCCTATGATTTGTTTTCGGTTTCATAGGAATAATTTTGATATTGTTATAAAATAAAGAGATGTAGAGAATAAAGAATAAAGAAAATATGAAAGCAATAGGGAATTTACTTTATTGATTAAAAGGGGTGATTTACAATGCTTCATCAGAGTCTCTATTTATAGGCATAAGAAGTATAAAAGAAGTAGATATCTAATTCTAATAATGATTAGAATTTAAAGTAAATCAAAACTTTATCTTGATCATGATGGACATCCACTTAATAAGATATTCATAACACTCCCCTTTGGATGTCCATTGGTAGATAATGTGCTTCGTTAAAACCTTATTAGGAAAAACCCTGTGGGATAAAAAACCTAATGAAGGAAAAAGAGTACACAATCTTCTATTACAAGCTGCCTCGTTAAAAACCTTTACCAGGAAACCCAAAGGGACAAAACCTTGGTTAAAGGAAAAGAGTACAACTTGTTTTTAGACTCCCCCTGATGGCAACATTATATTACATCTTTGATTCGACGCATTTCAATCTTGTGTAGTAGTCTTTCAAATGTTGAAGTTGGCAATACCTTAATAAAAATATCTGCTAAATTATCACTAGAACGAATTTGTTGAACATTTATATCACCTCTTTTCTTAAGATCTTGCGTGAATAATAATTTTGGTGAAATATGTTTCGTTCTATCACCTTTGATGTAACCACCCTTCAATTAAGCTATACATGCTACATTGTCTTCATATAAGATAGTTGACATCTTTTCCTGTAAAGGCAAATTACATATCTTTTGGATATGTTGGGTCAATAACCTTAGCCAAACACACTCTTGAGTTGCCTCATCCATTGCAATTATTTTTGCATGATTGAAGAAGCGGTAAATAATGTTTGCTTTGTTGACGCCATGATATGGCAGTACCCCCAGCATCAGCATATCTAACTAATAGGGATTTTGAATCATTTGAATAAAATAACCCCATATTAATGGTCCTTCTGAAATATCTAAATATATGTTTAATTTCATTCCAATGTCTACATGTTGGAGAAGAACTAAATTGTGCTAACAAGTTTACAACAAAAGCTATATCAGGTCTTGTGTTGTTTGCAAGATATATCAATGCCCCTATGGCACTTAAATATGGCACTTCAGGACCAAGAAACTCTTTATCATTCTCACAAGGATGAGATTGATCTTTATTCACATTTAATGACTGTACAACCATTGGAGTACTTAATGGGTGTGCTTTATCCATGTAAAATTTCTTTAATATCTTTTCCATATAAGTTGATTAATGAACATGAATTTCATCTTTTAAATGCTCTATTTTTAATTCAAGATAAAACTTTGTTTTTCCAAGATCTTTCATCTCGAATTCTTTCTTTAAACAATTTATTGTATTTTGAAACTTTCAAGAGTTCCAATAATATGTAGACCATCAACATAAACAAAATTTATCACAAAATCTTATCCAAACCTTTTATAAAGACACATGGACAAATTGGATCATTCTTGTAACCTTCTTTTAACAAGTATTCATTAAGAAGATTGTACCACATACGCCTAGATTGTTTTATTTCATATAAACTTTTCTTTCATCGATCGAACAATTTTCTTAAGAAAATTTATATCTTTTCGGGATTTTAAATCCTTCAAGGATTTTTATATAAATTTCACTATCAAGTGTACCATATAATAGGATGTAATAACATCTATTAGATGCATGTCAAGTTTTTCACGTACTGCTAGACTAATAAAATATCTAAGCGTGATTGCATCCACCATAGAAGAATATATCTCTTCATAATCAATGCCGGGCCTTTGCGAAAATCCTTGTGCTACAAGGCGAGCTCTATATCTTACGACTTCATCAATTTCATTTTGTTTTCACACAAATACCCATTTATGCCCTACCAACTTTTACACATTTAGGTGTTTGGACTACAGGTCCAAAAACTTCACGTTTAGAAAGTGAACTCAATTCTCCTTGAATTGCATCTTTCCATTTTGGCCAATCTTTTCTATTTTTACATTCCTTGGTAGATTTAGGTTCAAGATCCTCATTTTCTTTTATTATTTTAATAGCAATATTATAAGCAAAATTGTTGTCAACAACTACTTTTTTTTGTTCCATCTTTTTCTCGTATTAACATAACTTATCAAGATCTCTTTATTTTCATCATTTCTATTTTAACTTTTAGGTACCTGAATCTCTTCTTGAGTTTTATAATTAGTTATTTCATGGGTCTCTTTAGAAACCCCCGCCTCCACTGTATGAACATCTTCAATGTTTGCTCATTTACTTTTACGAGAATTTTTATCTTTGGAATTGATCTGTCTTCCATGTTTCATGCATGGATTATTTTCTTTTGCATTAATAGTTTGCCCTATTAGGACATCAATTCATATTGGAGCATTTGCAGCTGGTATGTGAGATTTAATGAATCTAACAGTTGATTTGTAAAATGAATTATTTGTTGAACTTTTGGTTCACATTTCTTTGTTCAAGGATATTAGACATTGATAATTTATTTAAAATACTTTATTAATCCAGCTTTTTATTCTCTCCCCCTAATGTTGGGAAAACTGACAACTCTTGTCATAACTAAATATCGAATTAATAGCTCAAAAATATTATAAGGAGACTCATATAAATATATATAGATTCCCAATCTCTTATAATGACCCATCTTTGTGCGTTATGGTGGAGTAGTTGGTACATATACCGTACATCCAAAAAATTGTAAGATGAGAAATATTTGGCTCTTGACCAAAAATAAATTGTAATGAAGAGTATTTATAATTTATTGGCTTGATGCGTACAACATGTAAATCAATACAATCTCATGCTAAAATAGAATTTTTTTCTCATAAGTAATGATTTAGCTATTAGTTGAAGGCATTTGATAAATAATTCAGCTAAATCATTTTGTGTGTGAACATGACCTACAGGATGTTCAACTTTTATCCCAATTGACATGCAATAATCATTGAAAATTTGGGATGTAACCTCACCAACATTAGCAAGATGAATTGTTTTAGTTGCATAATCTGAAATTAATCATTTAAACAAGCAATCTCGCAAACGACAGGTTGCGAGTTGATAACGCATGTGATTATTTTGTAGATGCATCTTCCAAAATCATATAATATCAAAACCATCCACATGGTGGATGAATGGACCCATATTTATTTCAGAAATGCAAGACATTAAATCTCAACTTTAGCTAGTGAGTTTCTAAGAACCAATTTTTATTGAGAACAAGCAACAAATGAGAATTCTTTAAATTAAAGAATCTTCTGGTTCTTTAATGGATGTCCATATAAATTCTCAATTAATTTTTGCATCATATATGATCTAGGATGGTCTAACTAGTCATGCCAAGTAGTAAACACATCTGTATTAGTAAACTTCTGGCTTACTTTAACATGTGTTTCAATTGTACTAAATTGTAACAAATTGATAATTTTATTATCATTCCTTTTAATTTGTATCCACATATAAGTACTATTGTGACATTTACTACTGGAAATGTCTAAATCAATGTGAAGCCTATAATGCCACCAAGTCAATAAATTTAATTTCCAAATAATTATATGCAGTATTCGTTTCAGGGAATATGCCAAAATCTTCAAATGCCCAAAAATCTATTAATAGAAAACTTTGAGAGTGGATCTTATTTTCCAGATGTACAATAGGTAGATAACCAATGACTTTTCATACATAAATTTTCTCTCTTGCAAGTTCTCATCAGTAATATTTTACCAATAATTTTAATTGAAAACTTATTCTAAATACAAGAGAGTTATACTTACAGTTTTAAAAAACTTGCAACTTTAGGTGCATCCAACCATAATAAGCTTTAGATATAATTATCATATTCTATTGCTTATAAGTATATCTTTCAACTGTCAAGTATTTTGTTTTCAACCCTTTAATAGGGATGATGTCAAAAGAATATCACAAAGATTATAAAATAAATATAAATTAATAACCCAATCCCTTTTTTATTCTATGAAATATAATATTTTCTCTTTTACAACCTCAATATGAGATCCATTACAAATAATTTTAAAAGTAACGATTAACCATCACAAATTTTGTGTTTTTAGATAGAGATATATTAGCTCTTCGGAGCTTTCAACTAATTTTGTACTATCAAATATTAGAATAATATTTGTTTGTTTCAATACCAAATAAGATAAATATTTTCTATCTATAATGATAGAATTCATTACTACATTTTCATATCATTCTTCAAAGAATATTAATGAAACAAAATATTTGGGCATATGCCACATATGTGGCCAATAATCTTTCATATCACATTGATAACATAAGTTATCTTTACCCTTTGAAAAGTTATCTTGAGAACTCTTATTGTTCTCTTATTTATTACTATATTCCCACTTTTAGTGGTCCATGGGTATATCTTTTATTTTTTTATACATACATTCACTTGGGAATGCAATAGATTTACTAGGACAAACCGATAAACATCTCAATAGATTCTTTATTTTATAATCACCATCACAAACATGCATGGATTTTAAATTAGAATCTATCTATTCATGTTGTCATGATTAGTCTTCAATTATAATAAGCATGATATAATAAATAAAATATAGTAAAATATACCTGAAGATCTTTAACATCATTGTCATCACCTTGACAAATCAATTCTTTACCCATGCTTGTACAATTATAAATCAAAGATCAGGATAAGAACCATAATCCATTCTGAGGTCGAATCTTTCAACATCTTGAAGATGAAGTTGTAAGGGAGAAAGTACATCAAAAATTTATCTTGATCATGATGGACATCCACTTAATAAACTATTCATAACAAATATCACCTATTTATAGGGTTTTGAAATGACTCCTAATTTAGAAATTATCTTAAATTAGGTGATATTGTTTTTTTCTTTTTTATTTCTTGTTGTTTCAAACCTTATGCATGTTAAATGTGTTAATATTTAAAAAAAGAATACATTTTAGAAATTGGACTCGATAATCTAAGGTTTTATCTTGATTAGTCGAATATTGTGAAATGTATGTGCATCTGTTTTTTATTTTCTTTTTTGGCGAAAAAATAGAGTTGAACTCAATCTGATACAATCTCAATTACACAATATTTTTCTTGAGCTATACCTAACATATCATTTAATATATCATCTAGTGATCTCAAATGCAAGCTGAGTCTTGATTGTTGCATATATAATATACATATATATTATAGGGATTGAAAGGTTGGGCTTGGGATCACATATCCCAAGTTTGTCTTTGAAGAACATATCTAATTGTATTAGTGTCTATAATTTATTTCTTCAATATAATATTAATTGATAATCCCTCATTGGTAAGTGCTACGAGATCTCATGCATTGGAACCCACGATTATGGACTCGAATTCATCAGTACTTTCTTTTCTAAGTTTTATTTAAGTCACTGGATTTTTAAGTTTGTTTAAAAAAAAATGTCGCCAGCAAGCTCCAAAAAATTATTCGAAGATTGGTACAATGAGTCAATACCTATTGATGAATAGAATAATATACCTTAGATCCAAGTCAATCTGATGGTTAATGTTAGAGATCGAAGAAAAATGTTGTTTAAATTTTGGTTCGTAGATTTGTGATGTAAATTTCTTTCATGAAAAAAAATTGAATTATAGTAGATAAGGGGAAATAGATCTTTCAATTGGTGCAAGCAGTGCTAACAAAGAAAGCCACAACATTGATTTTAACAACCCAATGACTTCAATGAAAACTTTTGAATAGTTCAGTGACCAAATTTTAACTTTTTTTTCTGTTAAGTGACCAAAACGAAAACATACCCATAGTTTAGTAACTAATAGTATTGTTTAGCCTTAGATAAAATAACATGTAATTTGAATATGAGTAAATGGTTTATCTACAAAGAACCATTACTTTAATATTTCATTACTTTTAACATAATATTTCACAATATAACAAGAAACAACATTTACAATTATATGAATAAAATTAAAATTAAATGATAGTAAAACTATTGAATATCAAATAATAATGAAAATCACACCTTTTGGTTATAGAAACAAAGCCTAATATTAAATAATGCTAAAATATGATGTTCAAGTAAATCTTTTGATGTTATTTTGAATGAAAATGTCTCACTAATGCATATATTTATAGGAGTAAATATTAATTTTAATTGGTATATAAATGAAACACTAATTAAGTGAGAATTAATTTAAAATAATAATTGTAATTTAATATGGACCCAACATATTGATTTTATCTTTATATATATGATGCTAATAGCACATATTTAATTTTATTAATTATAAAAATGATTTTAACATTATTAATTATTATGATGTTTAAAATAAAATCATATTTATATAAATTATATTTATTTAATTAAAACTTGAACTTTTATTATTGCCTAATTAATTAATTTAATATTTAATTAGTATTAGTTTTATTATAATACTAATAAATTGTTATTGTAATGTCAATTTAGTAATATAATTAACAATAAAGGTATTCTCGTCAGTTTAAAATTGTTTTTCAAACTCTTGTGTATATAATTATATTAGTTTTAATATCACATACAATACAAGTAATTTTACACATTTAATGATTATGTACATTTAATTGAAAGTTAATGGAAAAGTAAATATCTTCACTAAAACATTTTTGGCCAACAACAGCTCAACTTTCAAAATTCCCCAAAAATGTAGAAGATGAGTTAAACGGTGAACTAAATATAAAATTAAATTTGAATAAAACTAGTTTTGTACGAAATAAATGGTGTAAGCATTGGGATTGTATTGAATGAGATATGTACATTTTAGTGAGACAATGCTAGATCAATTTCACATTATTCTATTCGACTTTGAAAATCATTAAAAATGTAAAAAAAAAAAGAGATCTTATATGTATGAAAATCTCAATAAGTCTAAGAAACAAAAGGCAACCTAATATGAATTCTATACTAATAGATAAATGCATTTTAGTGGAAATAGATCAAAGCTACCTAGTAGCAGAATAGAAGAGGATTTAAAGAAAATACTATATTAATTGGCATGTGTGAAAATTTTGAAATTTTCATGGTAAAATTTTCGTTGAGTCTAATTTTAAAAACAACAAACGGATCTTAATTTTTAATTTTGTACGCCAATATATAAATAATTTAGTGACTGCTACTTAAGTAGACAACCTTGTTAAGAGTATATGCGTAATTAGTGAAAATTAATTAATAATACATATAAGCATGCTATACTAAAACCAAAGATTCTCGTTTGTATATATATACATGTACATATTAGATGTGGAATGGAGAGAATGAAGAGGAAAAATAGATAAAGAATATTAAGTTAAGTTTCATGGTTAAATCATGAAAAAACAAGAAAGTGGGAATTGAATGTATGAATTACAAGAGTGTAATTGAATTTTGGTAATTTAAATAGCCTATATTTAAGTGTATTAAGGTATGTAAATGGTAGAATTATAAGAGTGTAAGTTTTGGTAATTTGAGTAGCTTATATTTAAGTGTATTAAGGTATGTAAATGGTAGAATTGTTGTGATGCAAGAGTATATCAAATGAGAATTGTTTGAGTATTGAATATAGAATTCTTAATTATTGAATTTGTGATTTTTAGATTGATATGTTGGTAATGAATGAAAATGAAATAAGAATGTTTATGCATGTTTTAGAGGTGTTTCAGGCTTGATTTTGGGGACCATTTACCCTTGTATCGATACCAAGGGAACTTGTATTGGTATAAGTACTCCAAAGAGCAAAAATGAATAATGCCAAGGAAGATGTATCGATACTTGGAATAGTGTATCGGTACAAGTATCATATTTTCACTTGTTTTTATTCATTTAGGCTTGAATAAGGCTTGAACGACCTCTGATTGTAACCAAATTTTGGAAAAAGTTTAGTAATAGTCTTATAAGCCTTAAATAACTTTTAAAAGACTTTAAAGATGAGTAGAACTTGAATTTATAGTTTAGACCTAAAGGGAAGTAATTAACTCTAAAATATAATATTTCTTGTTCGAGTCAGATACGAACTCGGATAAATGTATTACATATCTTTAGCTCATGTCAATTTTCAGAGCAATTAAGGAGACTTTGCCTCTAGTCTTCCTTTAAATAGGATGAAGGATTTCGTTACTAAAATAAGATTATCCGTGATTAAACCGCTATAAACAAAAATGTTCATATAAAATGTGATGAGGCTTGGAAGAATTATTTTAAGGCGATAGAGAAAATGATTTTATAAGCAAAAAGGCCGATGATATGAAGTTTGCAACACAGATCTGAAAGTCAGCTGGGAACAAGAGTAATAATAGTCAAGGACAGAATGGAACTGGTGGTGAAAGGCCCCACAATCCCAGTATCGTTGACAAAAGGAGATCAAATTTAGGGTAAGTTTAGATGGGTAGTGCGTTTACCTACGGTTAGTGTAAAAATAGTGGTGACAATGAGATTAGATACTGTAGCGATACTGTAGCATGAGATAAAAAGTAAACTAAACGCACCGCACCGCACCCAATCGCCCATCCAAACCCATCCTTAGCATGACGAAAAATTTAAGGGTAAACTGCACTTATTGTCCTTATACTTTATATAAAATTATGTTTCGGCCACTCAACATTTAAAATTTACGTAATAGCTATTAATGCTATTCCTCTTTAAAGGGAAAATAACCAATTTGGTCCCTAAAATATAAATAAAATATTATTTTAATATTTTTAAATATTTTTTAATAATTGTTCTAAAAAATTTTTTAAAAATCTTAAAAATAAATTGAAATTAGTAAAAATATAAAATGTATTATAAAACTTATAAACAATTTTTGTAAAAATTAAATAAAAATTTTATATTAATATTAAATAAAAATAATTATATTAAATTAATTTTTTTTAAAAACCTTTCCTCCCCCACCGTCCCTCTCTCTCCATCTTCCCCTTCTTCAACCTAGAAAAAGGCCAACTCCAGATTATTAAATTGAGTATTAGCCCCTTAAATTAATGTGTTATATCATATTTTAACGGGAGATATGGATGAGTGGCAAAAATGTATTCGAAAACATTAATAACTATTATGTAATTTTTAGAAGTTAGGTGGCTGAAATCTAATTTTATATAAAGTTCAGGAACAGTTAGCGTTTAACCAAAATTTAATTATTAAACTCACCAATCCGGTGAAATTGGAGCCTATTATCAACAGCTGATACGCTTAAACCTGAACAAAGCCCGCCTCCGCTCCGCCTCTCCCCTCCTTTTTTCTTCTCTGTAAATAGTTACATGGCAATTCTCCTCGTACCAAAAATACTAGACTTTCCCTTCTAGTTTATCTCCAATCTCTAATCCCCCCCCCCCCGACCCTTTTATTTTGGCATGTTTCTCAGAAAAAGCATCGCCAAACTCCCCTGCACATATCCTGCGCTTAACACTGCTTCTTTCATTTCCTCTTACAACCAAACAACCCCGCAAGATATTGCTCATCGAGCTTCTTTCTTAATCAACCAGCCCAACTGGAAGACCAACGAGACCCTCAAATCCTTTGTTTCCCACATGAACCCCACCCTTGCTGCCCAGGTCATCCTCCTCCAAAACCACCATTTCTCACTCGCTCTCCGGTTTTTCCAATGGGTTTGTCAACACTCCACTTACTGCTACGATATAACTAGTAGAATCCACCTCTTGAAACTGCTCGTATCCTCCAATTCATTTCGAATTGCTCATAAGGTGGTGATTGAACTCATCAAAACCTGTAGTAGCAATGAGAACGATCTTTTGAAGCTAATGGAAGCGCTTGATGAGATGAGGGAGACCAGTTTTCGCTTAAATTACCCTTGTTATAGCATTCTCTTGATGTCAATAGCTAAGTTTAGTATGGGGTTTTTAGCTTTTTTGGTTTATAGAAGAATGATAGCTGAAGGCTTTGCTCTTTCTGCTATTGATTATGGAATGATAATCAATGCTTTATCCAAAGTTGGCTTTGTGTGTCAAGCTGAAATGTTCATGTCCCAATCTTTGAAGCTTGGGTTTGGATTGGGTACTCATATTTGTACTTCTTTAGTATTGGGCTATTGTCGAAAAAAGGATCTCTCGGAAGCCTTCCGGGTGCTTGATGTAATGTCCAAGTCAGGTGGTTGTGAAGCGAATTCAGTTACTTACTCGATTTTAATACATGGTCTATGCGAGATTGGGAAGGTTGAAGAAGCTTTTGCTTTGAAAGAAGGGATGAAAGAGAAGGGTTGCCAGCCGAGTATTCGGACTTACACTGTATTAATAAAGGCTTTGTGTGATGATGGATTGATTGGTAAGGCTTTGGATTTGGTTCGTGAAATGATCGGAGAAGGATGTAAGCCTAATGTTTATACTTATACTGTTTTGATTGATGGGTTGTGCAGGGAAGGGAAGATTAAGGAGGCTAATGGGATGTTTAGGCAGATGGAAAAAGGGGGTGTTTATCCAGGGATTGTAACGTACAACGCTCTGATTAATGGATATTGTAAAGAAGGGAAGATTGTTTCTGCTTTTGAGCTTCTTAGTTTGATGGAGAAACGAAATTGCAAGCCTAATATCCGTACCTATAATGAGCTTATAGAAGGACTGTGTAGAGTCAACAGACCTTATAAGGCAATGATCCTTCTCGGAAGGGTTGTCAACAATGGCTTATTGCCTAACTGCTTGAGTTATAATATTTTAATTAATGGGTTCTGCAGAGAAGGCCATTTTGACATGGCTTTCAAGATATTTGAATTGATGAACTCATTTGGGGTTGATACTGATGCATATAGTTTTACTGCTATGATTGATGGGTTGTGCAAACAAGGGAGACTGAAACTCGCAAATGGGCTGTTGGGTAAGATGATAAAAAAGGGAATAGAACAGGATGAAGTGACATTTACTGCACTTATGGATGGATTTTGCAAATCAGGTAACACTGGAGGTGCATCAAAGCTTTTGAAGATGATGATTGAAAATGGTTGTTTGAAGACTTGTCATGCCTTCAACTCAATTCTTCATGTTCTGAGCAAAGAATGTGAGTTGGTAAAACAATATGCCTTGTTTGGAAAGATCCTAAAGCATGGTTTAGCCCCTTCTGTTGTGACTTACACCATATTAGTAGGCGCACTTTTTCAAGCAGACAAGGTTGACCAGTCCTTGAGCGTGATAGAGCTAATGAAACAAGTTGGCTGCCCTCCAGGTGTATACACATACAATGTCATGGTTAATGGCTTGTGTCAATTTGGAAGAGTTGAGGTTGCAGAGAGGATCTTGGATAGCATGTCTGATTTAGGAGTATCCCCAAATCATGTTACATACACTATATTGGTCAAAGCTCATGTTTATGCTGGCAGGTTAGACCGTGCCCTTGAGATTGTGTCCGTTATGGTTAAAAATGGATTTCAGCCCAACAGTCGTGTCTATTCTGCACTACTAGCAGGATTCATTTCTTCAAACAAGACCACTGAAGTAGCACATTCCCGTTCTATCAGTCCTCTATATGTTTGGTCACCATCTACTGCAGAAAATTATGATGAATGTGTTTCCAGTAACATTCTAAAGGAAATGGATCTTGAGCATGCATTCAAGCTCCGAGTTGAAATTGAGAAATTCGGTGGGTCTGTTTTGGATTTCTATAATTTTCTAATTGTGGGTTTATGTGAAGTCGGAAGAATTGTAGATGCTGAACATCTTACCAAAGATATATTAAGACAAGGTTCATATCCTGAGAAGGCATGTTTTTCTGTGATTGATTGGCACTCTAGGAACAGCAACTGCAACGAGTGCCTCAAGTTCTTGGATCTTATTCTCAGTAATGGTTTCATTCCATCTTTTGCATCTTATTCATCCGTGATCCACTGTATGCATACCAAAGGAAACATCAAAGAAGCTCAAAGACTACTTTCTGACCTCATGAAATACAATAATATTGGGGATGCAAAAGCAGCATTACCACATATCGAGTTCTTGGTAAACACAGATGAACCTGAAAAATGCATAGATCTTCTAAAACTAATTGAGCAAATGGTTAACAGGGAGAGGCCAGTCATCTAATTCATGCTCCATTGTTCTTCTCCCTTGACATCACTGCTTATAGTCATGATCTCCCAGATTAGCTAGAGCAGAAATATATTTACTACTGTTCAGCCCCAGATTTTTTGGATAGATCATCATGAGAATCAGACTCACAAGCATAACACTAATACCAGGTAAAATCTACTTCATACTCCCATCATATCTTTCATTCAGAGATTTGATAAAAAGAAAAACTGGGTTGATGTAGAAAACTTTCCCTGAGGTCGTTCTGTAAAGTGAAGCCTTGTGTAGATGTGTAGGACTGTAGGAAACAAGTTTGCTCCCAATAGGATCTAAAATGCAAATCAATAGAATACATTTTTGTCATAAATTATGTTGTTCTCGCAGTCCATTTTTCTTTTAAGTAACATGTTCCATATAATCATATCCAAAAAATTTTGAATTTAAGTATGAACATATGACCTTCCAAGTCTTAGGCCTCTGTTATTGAGTATTCCGTCTCCATTTAAGCCAATACCCTAAGCATTTTATTTATCTATTCAAATCTTAATTTCCTTCTAGTTCTGGGCTACTCTTTAATTTTTATTTAAGAACTGGGTTTTCGAAACTAAAATAACAAACGATCATTTAAAAAAAAAAGAAGAAAAGAAAAGAAAATGGTTTTAATATTTCAATTACGGTACGATACCTTGGAAGCTTTGGCGTATACATGACAAGTTATGTATTTTTATTGTTTTTGTAGGTTCTCTTGTCATAACTGTGCTGTATAAGGATAATTGACATTGTATAAGTTCTACATATTTGCGGGGTGAAAGTAGAAAATCTTTTAAGGGCCTGAAATTAAATTGTATATTTTATAATAGTAAAATATAATTTTACTATTTTAATAATTATATCTTTATAATTTATAATTTTAAAGGATTAAATCAAATTTTACCATTTTTAGAGGGGCTAAAATATAATTGTACTTTTACTAATTTAAATTTTATAATTTTTAATAGGGCCTAAATAAAAAAATTCATTTTACGGGCCCTGTAAATTTGTAAAGGTATTATATTCGTCTTATATTTTCGTTGGGCTTAAAATATAAAAAAATGCTTATAAATTAAAACAAAACCTATTAAGTTTCTCGACTTAATTCACTTCTAAATTGAGCCTTGTCATTAATTTGAAAAATCAATTAAATTCCTTTATTAACAATTTTCATCTTTAACTATGTTAAGCATTAAAATAAGCTAATCGATTAATTAGATAGCGGCACATGGCATCCCTTAAATATAATTTTTTTTTTTAAATAAAATTATTAAAATATATAAAAATTGAAAAAAGCATAAAAAGCATAAAAAATATTTTAAAAATTATTAAAATTATAAAAAGTTGTAAACATTATTTAAAAATTATATAAACATAAAAAACTTATACGGAACTCATATAAATTTAAAAAAATTGAATTTTAAACTAAAACTTATAAAAATAATTGTATTAAAATTATAAAATTATAAAATTATAAAAATATTTTTAAAATATTTACATAAACCTCTTTATATAAACCCTCCTTGGACCAGCACAAGCTTAAAGTAAAAGCCCTTAAAACTCTAAATCCTAAACTTCAATGGTGTTTAATAGTAAAAAAAAAAAAACACAAATTTTAATTAAATATTTTTATAAAAACTTATATTTTATTCTAATTTAATTTGTACTAATTTAGCTAAAATTTAAAATATTATATATTTGTGAAATAAATTTTTAAAATGTCGATTGTATTTTGTAGTTTATCAGATACATGGATAATTATTTGGTACAATGATGGTGAAAGTTTATAACCTCACAAGCAGGACTGAGATTTTTCCACATGTCTTATTATTATTTTTTTTAAATACAGCATAAGGACACATGACAAAATTTCAATCCCGCTTGGGAAATAAAAAATTTCCACCGTTATTGTACAAAATAATTATGCGATATATATTATATATAACAAAGTTCATATTTAAGATAGTTTAATTTAGAGTGTGCTTGATTGGATGGAAATGTGGAAAGATGGGAGGAGGGAGTGGAAAACTGAAAGGAAAATAAATTTTGGGTATGCTTGGTAAGAAAGAAAAGTGAGAGGAAAGAAAATAGGAGAAATAAATTAATTTCCATCCTAACACATAAAAACCAATCCTTCCGAATTAATTATTTCAAAATTATGTATTTTCAAATATTTTATTTTATTTTCTTTCATTTTTCAATTCTACCAATTAATGGATGTGAAGAAAATTACTTTTTCTTTCCACTTTTTTCCATTTCTCCTATAAAATCCACCAATATTTTCCATCTTTCTATTTTTCTAACCCTTTAATTTTCCATCTTTTTCATTTTATTTTCACTCTACCAAGCAAAGCCTTAATGACACATGGATACTTTTTTAATTGACACATAATCAAAAACAAATTTGAAGTGGATTAAAATTTTATAAAATTTAATTTAAATAAATATTTTTATTTATCTTTCAAAAACATCAAATTTCAAAAATAAAATAAAATATAAAATGATGATAAATATAAATTTTATTTATTGTAAAATTTATATTATTTAATTTGAATTTAACGTAACTAGATATATACATCTATTATTTTAAAAATTCTAAAAAACTATATAAATGACGATATCTATCTTATAAAACCATTTTCAATTGTATTATCTTAATTTATTTTTTAAACATAATTTTTTCTCTAATATTACTTTCAATATTTGTTGCTTTTAAGCCAAATTATTGTTGATTTCTTAATTTTAATTTGTTTATATATCGGGTATGTTACATTTACTTCCACTTAAATTTTTGCACTATAGAGATATTTTTATATAATATACTTTTTCGAATTACTGTATTACTAGAATAAATAAATTTATTTATGTATGTTAAATTAAAATATACAATAGATAAATCTAACATATATTATAAATTATATGCTGAGCAAATTGCTAACATGAACGCTTAGGTGAATAGCTGTTTTATTTTTATTTTTTTAAATTAAGGTGTTGATTGTGATACTCTTCAAATAGATAAACGGTTGGTTATGAAATGTATTCTAGTCTCATAGGCGGAATCAAATATTTGACAATATGATTAAAGGATAGCTTCTTATAACGATACATAGGATAAGCAAAATTTATTTATTTATTAATTTAGAATTGTTTTAAAATAAATATTTTTTTCAAATTTTACATTGAAAAGTCTTTTTACTTAGTTAAACTTAAATATTTACTTATGTGAAAAAAATACTATAAAATTTAAAATTTTAAAATAAAAATGACATTATCAATTATTTATCATTTTAACTAATTTCAATGGGTATTATATTTTATTAGGTGATTTGTTTTACACTTTCTACTTACTTTTCCCATATATGTTTTTGTCCGTTTAAATTTAAGGTTTTATATTGAGATAATTATATTCTATAAATACTTTTAAGAAGATTCGCTTTTTATTTTATTTTATTTTTTGCAGTTTTTCTATTGTTTAAGATATATTACGAAATCCAAATTCTAATGAACACAGGAACAAATTTATATATGGCTGATGCATGTATTGATGTGGTTATCTATATTTTTGGCACATAAAATAAAGGTTGTATAAAACAACTGATTTATCCATTCAGATAATGATGACCCCATCATAATAGACAGCTCCAAATATCGCTCTGGGTTGTTCGAACTCTGCACTCCCAGAATATTGGAAACCAACCCCCGATCAGCAGGTGAAACATTACCACTAAAATAAATAGACGACTTGTCAAAATCTAATATTCAGCAATGATATCTTTGATAGCCAACGCTCCAGCACCTGTAGCATTTCCGAAAATATTGCTATTATCCACGAAAAACAAATGAGTAACAACTCGCTCATTACGGCACAATTTAGCTCCGCAAAATCGTCCCTCCCTGCTAGCCATCTTAAGCAACGTTGAAAAGCTATCCGAACAAAAGAGAAAAAGGTAGGGATTCAATGAGATCCCTTTTCTCAATCCTCTAGTCGGTACCATATTCCCCCACGCCTTCCCATTGATGATCACCGAATATAAAACCATACTTATACACCTCAAAATCAATGAGACCCATCCTTTAGAAAACTCCATTGTGATCATCATGTCAGAAATGAAGTGTGATCCAATATGGTTATACGCTTTACTCATATCTAATTTGAGGACAAAAGTTTCGCGTCTCCTCATCCTCTTGTTTTTTAGCACTTGCAAGATCTCATATGCAATAATGAAATTATTTTATATCAGTTGATCCGGAACAAAGACACTTTGTGCCTTGTCCATACAATGCTTAAGAATTGGTTGCGACCTATTCACCAACAACTTGACAACAATTTTATAAATAATCGAACTTAGACAAATAAGTCGAAATTGACTATGCTCCTATGATTAAAGTGTTGGAAAATGTACTTATATTGTAGTAAACAAGTAATTATTTTCTATATATTTGAACGATAAATAAATAGATAACGTTTCTTGACACCATTTTTTTGATGAAAACGGGGTCAACTTGGATTTTGAAAATGAAAACGGGAGTCGCCACCAATCCTTTTTGAGGTGTGATTGGATCACCTTGAAAAGTGGTTGTTTTTAATAAACGATTTGATTTTATTAAAACAACAAGTTTGGTCCACGAAATTCAGAAAAACGGGTTCGGGAATCGATTACGCACGAGGAAGGATTAGCACCCTCGATACGCCCAAAATTGGTACTTAGTTGATTACTTAATGTCTTAGTGTCGAAAAACTGAAAACTTTAAAGAAATTTAAAATACGATCTTTAAAAAAAAACTCGAATGGCATGGATTAAAATTCAAGAGGATATTTGGCAATTTGGTTAAACGAGAAATCGAAACCCAGCACATTAGGGCACGTTCCTCGAATTTCCAAACGCAAAACATTGCCTTATTTTGAAATTTTTGGAAGGATATTTAGCTATTTGGTTGAACGAGAAAAATCGAAACCCAGCACATTAGGGCACGTTTTCTCGAATTCCCAAACGCAAAACATTGCCTTATTTTGAAATTTTTTAAAAGGATATTTAGCTATTTGGTTGAACGAGAAAAATCGAAACCCAACACATTAGGACACGTTTTCTCAGATTTCTAAACGCAAAACATTGCCTCAATTAGAAACATTTTCCTTTTTGAAATATGGTATTTATATGCATAATGGAATAATAAATAAAATAATGTGACTAAAAATAAGATGAGCAAAAAACGAATAATAAATAAAAAAAAGAACAAATCCATCATGTATATACAATAACAAATAAATAAATAAATAAACTACAACATAAAAAATGGACATATAAATAAATAAATAAATGAACATAAAAAATAATAACAATAAAGGAAAATAGATAAAAATCATAAAATATGAAAATATGTTTGTACATATAAGGGAAATATATATGTATGTATATACATAAAATTATAAAAATATGAAATATATATATGTTTTAAAGTTATTAAATATAAAAGTTTATGTAAGTATATATGTATATTTATGAAAATGAAATATATATATATAAACATATATGTAGGTATGTGTAAATACTATATAATAAAAATATATATATGTACGGGCATAATACATATATGTATGTATATATATATGAAATAAAATTAAAACTAAAAATAATATAAAACTAATTAATATATTATCACAATAATAATGAATAAATAAAATAAAAATAAAACTAATAATGATCAATAATAATAATAATATGAAATTTATTAAGAAAATAAACAAAATAACAAAAGGACTAAATTAAAAATTTAAAACGAAATTCGGGGTTAAATCGCAAATAAATAAAAGAGAAAGGACCAAACTGAACGCGCTGAAAACCTAGGAGGGGCAAATGGGAAATAATCCCATTCTTGCAAAGCGTAGAGTTCCAGTAGGGAGTAAATTGAAAACGCAATAAATTTCTGGGTAAAATTTAAAGAAATTAAAAGAACCTAATTTAAAAAGCATTAAAAAGCGGAAGGGCTAAACGTGCAATTAGCCCTTCCGTCCAAAACACGCGGATCCCCTGGGGCAGATGGGTCGGGTCTCGGGTCAGGAGCCCAAAACGACGTTGTTTTGGGGCTTTCCTGACTCCATCAAAACGGCGCCGTTTTGTTCGGCTATTTAAGCCAATTTTCTTTCAAAATTTTCATTTTTTCTTTTCTTCCCAAAAAAACACTAGAAACTCTCTCCCCTCCTCCGGCCAGAGCCTAGAAACCGGCGAACAGGGCCGCCATGTCGCCGCCGCCCCGGCGTTGCACCGGCCACTGTGCACGGTGGCCTAAATTTTCAAAAAAAAGGTAAAATTTTATTTTTTTTATTTAAATACTCTTGTACTAATATATGTTGTTGTTAGGAGAGAAAAAAATAAAATAATAAAAAAAACTAAATGCGTATAGAAAAGAAAAAAAATGAAAAGTCACCTTGAATGTTTTGTTTTAAATCTGTTTCTTTTTGTTCTTTTTATTTCTAAGTAACGGTTGTAAAAAAAATGAGGAAGAGACTCCTTTTTTACAAAACCTCCAGATCGATTCTCTCCCCCCCTTTAAGTTACATTTCTTTCGGCTTTTATAGCCTAGTTTTGTTACTGTTTTCTGTCTTTGCTTGTTGTTTCTTCTTTGCAGGTGAAGCAGGTGGCACAAAGTGATGACGTGACATGGCGGTGGGCAAGTCTAGGCGAGCAAGTGGGCGACCCTAGGTGCAGCGGACCTAGGGTTAGGTTACCCTTTTTGTTATTTTTCGATTTAATGATTGTGTCTATTAAAATGTTTTGGGCTAGGTGATTTGTGTTAGGCTTGGGTAGATTTAGGTGGGTTTGGGTATTGGGCCATTTGGGTCTGAAATTTTGGGTAGTGGGATTGGGGCAAAATTGGGCTGTACAATGTTAATTTCAAATTTCACTATTATGTCTTTTGTGTTTCTGTCTTTCATGTTTTGCATGCATAGTGAAATTATGACAAACAAATATTAGCTCATTGATTGTCTAAGTTCAAACTGATGATAAGTGGCACTATAAGAACATTTACTTTGCAAGAAAGACAATTTACTTCAATAGATAATCTAAACGAGTCTGTAATCCCGTAAAAGAATCAAAGTGAGCATTTGATTCAAATACTTAGAAGGATTATTATGTCGTCTACAATTCCAATTGGGGAGATGACTAGTCTTTCCTACCATAAAAGCTGACTCCGCGGGTAGAGACATAGATGTATTCATTGGAAGAATGATACATTGGACTGGACCCAAGTTGAATTAATTCTAAATCCGTTTTTGAATTAATTCACTTGTGACGTTCATGGTGTGATTTACCTAAATCTTGAGTTAGTCACTGATCATGCGTATGTAACTCATGTGCTTTAATATAAGTGGAGGCTTATGCTCTAATGATGATCAAACTCATAACCTATGTTGGGTACATAATTTGTGTATGGCATGACTTTACTAGCAATAATGGAATTCATAGCTCAATTAAAGAGTTAATGACATCCTCTCATTGACATTGTATGGATTGATAAATATGAAACGTGACAATGGGTTGCTTATTCTCGAACAAGCAAATTTTCATAGTCATTTGTTGGCAGTAATCATATTAATCATTAATAAGACACAATGGTGACAATGAGATAAAATAGGATTGTATCGAGTGAACGAATTTAACTTAAATGAATCAAGGATATCATATGAGGGTAACACACACATGACGAGGTCATTGGACAAAATAGTTCGATAAATTGCTTTCGTAATGATTATACAACAAGGAGTTTTCAATCATAGTACTTCTTGTTGACTAACTCCATGATTAAGTAAATTGTGAATTATTGAAAAGATACTTAATCCTTCCTGTAAAAAAAATGGTAGCCGCAATCCGATGCCAACGCAGATGTTTTTCCCAATGACCATATCCATTGAATGTCCTCTGATTCACAACCCATTATTTCCTTCCACTTTTATTTTTGAATTTCCAACCAAATTAATTCCTAAGTTTAAGGAAATATAAAAATTTGTTTTTCGAAAATCTCTTGGAGATAACCCCTTATCCCCACTAATTTCTCCAAACGGACAATATCTATCTATACTTTCATCCCGAAGCCAGGTACTTGATGGCTTCTAAACCCGTCCAGGAGTTGCCCATAGGAAAATATCCCATCATTTTCTTGTGCACTAAATGAATTAGACAGTAACTTTCACTATAACCCAGTCAGCCACACAAAAAGTAGAAAAGGGATAGATGTTCATATCTAAACTAAGCATAGATGTCCCATTATCCAGAACCAACATTTTCTTTTTTCCACTTCAAAGGCTCCTACATCAATTTTAACTCGCACCGACATATAGTTCCGGAAGCCCCTACTTACACTTTTACCATCATAGTCGACAAAAACACCAATGAAGTTTCCAAATTGCTTGGCCATTGGTTCTAAAAAGAGACCACTCAGTAGCTTCAGATTCTAAACCTAAAAATCAACAAAAGTAACAGGACTTGCATTTGATCCTCTTCCTATTGCAAATGATGAAAACTCAAGAAATGGTTATTGAAAGTCTGGGGGCTACCATCCACTACACATTCAACATCAACCTCATAATAAAATCGAAACAAAAATCATTTCTACCCTAAATTTGAGATAAAAACCCCCTAGCAGATGCCAAATGTTTTCTAGCATTACCAACATTGATTGGAACTAAATCATGCTTATCGCCAGGAAACTACCCTCCAAACAAAACTAAAACTCTCCTTTTGCTTCCCCCTCCTCAAACTATATTTTCCATGACTCTTCCTCCCATCAACAATATTCAGATTTGCAATTTCTATCAAGATGAAAACACTCCGGATAAAAAAAAAGTGCTACAAGTGTAGATAAAGAAAACCAAAAAGACATGCTATAAAAATAGAGAAACAGTTGAAATAATTTATATAAAATTTAACTATATCTTTCCTCTACACCAATAGTTTGGATAATAATCGAATAAAACTTTAGTTACCTACTTTCTTTCTTTTCTTTTTTGTTTTTGATAAAAAGTTACCTACTTTCTTTCATCTAAATGGAAAAGGTTGTATAGTTTGAGTAGCTATTTTTGGTAATAATAAAATACAATTTTGACTTAGCAAGGGTCACCTCTCCACCGCCAGCATTTTTCTTTATTTTTGGTCAAACGCCATATTCAGCATTATTCCGATAGGGAAAAGATTGTATAAAACAGTGACGTCACGTCATCTATATCCTTTTTCCAATAGTTTAATGCCACATCATCATTTTCATCCTAAAAAATCAAATCCAAATGATTTGGAATTTAAGACGAAATTGTTGATATGGCATTAAACTATTGGAAATAAATAATATCCCTATTTTATACAATTCTTTGTGTATGGCGATATTGTTATGTTATTGCAATATATATATAGTCAAACTTTCTTTTGTCATTTATTCACTTTCCTTCCATTATTCATTCTTTAATCTTTGCCCTTCAATCTTATGCTTCAATGTTAATAAAATCGTAGCGAAATCTAGTTGAGTCCCTACATCTCTACTCCTGCTAGAATAATGACAGGGTTACTCTACCATACATATCATGGATTTCTTGTCTTATCTTCCAGCAATCCTTGGGATCCCTTTAGGACTATTGATGTTTTACTCCATATGGAGGAAAGGCATAAGTACAATGAGGGCAAATTACATGCCCCACAAGTATCAAGTGTCTTGCCCATCATAGGCCACATTCACCTACTTTGCTGCCCAACCAACCCTTGCTCGAACCCTTGCGGCTATGGTGGATAAATATGGACCTGTTTTCATGATCCGATTTGGCCTATTCCCAACCCTTGTCCTTAGCAATTGTGAAATTGTTAAAGAATGTTTAACCTCTAATGACCAAGTCTTAGCCACTTGCCCAGGATCAAATGCAGAAAAGTACCTCGCTTATGACCACGCAGGCTTTGGGTTTGCTCCCCATAAACCATTTTGGCGTGAGATGCATAAGTTTACTGTGGTTCAACTTCTGTCTACCCATAAGTTAGCAAGGCTAAATCATGTTAGGGTGTCGGAGGTGACTGCGTTGATGAAGGATTCGTACTCCTTTTGCAAGAAAAAGGAGCAGGCCATCTTAATGTGTGGAAGCTTAAAGTTAAACATGATTCTAAGATTAGTTACAGGGAAGAGATATTTCTCTAATGCTAAGGTGAAGACGACAAGGAAACGAATCTTGTAATGAAGGTTTACAAATAGTTCTCATATTTGATGGGTGTTAATGCGATTTTAGAAGCAGTTTTGTTTCTGAAATGGATGGATAATTGGAGCTGGCAAGTCAAATCCATGAAGCATGCTTCTAAAGAGGTGAGTACTCTTATGAAACTTGGGTTGATGAACATCTAGTAAATAGGGCTAAAGCTGGACCAAACGACGACCAAGATTTCATTGACGTCATGTTGTCTACAATGAAGGATGATATCATGTGCGGCCACCCGCGCGAGAAGGTTATCTAGGCAACTACAACGGTATGCTTTGTGTTTTAATATTTTCGTTAATTGGCTATCATTTATCAAGGTATGTTATAAAATATCAATTCAATATTGAATTTGTTAAACTTTGGCTTGTAATGCAACAACAGAGAAGCATTGAAGCTCAACCAGTACAGCAAAAACATTTTGTTCATATGTAACTAGCTTTAGTTTTTATGTAATTTGTATTTAAAGTTAGCAAGACTAATTGATGATTTGAAGGAATTCTAATGTGATGTACTAGCTTATATGTCAGCTACAGTTTGTGTGTAGTTCAAGCTTTGTTTTAGTCAAGTAATTAGTGGAAGTAGTTATGTATTAGGAAACTGTCATGTAATATACTTGTCTTTATCTGAATGAAATTTGAATATGAAATTAGTTTTTGAGGTTTCATTTTTATTCAATTCTCTTTGCATCCATTTTTTTAGCTTATTTTCTCATTTGTTTTGCTGAAAAACACCAACAAATAGTATACAGAGCCTGTCATCTTTGAGGGCCTTTGTTGTTGGTAGCTATTTTCTATAAAAAAACCTTGAAGAAAAAGGAACTGAAACTGTTGTTTTTATTTTTGTTGAAAGATGAGCTTTACACCGCCACCACCACCACCACCACCACCACTTGTCCTTACTGGTGAAAACTACCACATTTGGGTAGTAAAGATGAAGACTTACCTCCAAGCACATGACTTGTGAAATGTGGTGGAGAATGACACCGAACTAGCTCCATTGAGGGTCAATCCCACTATTGTACAAATCAAACAACATAGTGAAGAGTGTGCTAAGAAACACAAAGCAATGACATGCTTACAAAATGGAGTGTCTGATGTGATTTTCACTCGGATAATTGGCCTGTGACACTACAAAGCAAGCTTGGGAGGAGTTAAAGGAAGAGTTTCTAGGGTCAGACAAAACCAAGCAGCAATAACTGATCAACCTCAAGCCATGGTTTCTTGGAGAAGATTTTGAGAACTTGAAGATGAGAGGGTCTGAAACCATCAAGCAGTACTCTGATAGAATAATGATCACAGTCAACAACATCAGGCTCCTTGGAGATGATTTCAGTGAGAGCAGAGTTGTTGAGAAGGTCATTACAACCCTTCTTGAAAATTTTGAGTAAAAAATCTCCTCAATGGAGGATTTGAGAGACTTATCAACCATTTTATTATCTTAGTTGATAAATGCTCTGTATGCACTAGAGCAAAGAAGGACCAACAGGTTGGAGGAGTATCCTGGAGGAGCTTTCCAAGCAAAAGCCAAAGAAAGCTCAGGTCCAAGCTACAAATGAAAGAAACCATGGCTTAACAAGAGGGAGAAACCAAAGAAGGATGATGGGAAGAAAAAGTTCCCACTATGCATTCATTGCAAAAAGTCTACACATTTGGAGAGGTACTGCTGGTACAGGCCTGATATTCAGTGTAGGAGCTGCAAGTAGTTTGGTCACATTGAAAAGTGTGCGAGAATAAAGGAAAGGCACAAACTCAGCATTAGAATCATGCTCAGACTGCTAAGGGTATTCAAGTTCAGGAGGAGCATGTTTTCACTGCATCCTGTTTTGCAACTTCAAGCAAAGTCAAAAGAGACTGATTAGTAGACAGTGGCTGCCCTCATCACATGGCATCAGAAGAAGTGTTATTCAAAGATATTGGTAGAAGCTTTGTTTCCAAAGTCAGGATTGGAGATGGAAACCTTACTGAGGCAAGAGTTTGAGGCAATGTTGTGATCAATACAAATTCAGGTAACAAAACAATTTCTGATGTCTTTTTTGTACCTCATATAGACCAAAATTTACTTAGTGTTGGTTAGTTAATAGAGAAGGGTTATTAACTTGTTTTAAAGAAAGCTTATACTAGTCTTGCTGATAAAACTAGTTTATGGCATAAATGATTAGACCATGTCAATTATAGATCACTTGGTTTGCTACACAAATTCAATCTGGTTGAAGAAATGTCTAAGGTTGAAGTCAAAGATAGAGATTGTGAAATTTGTCAGCCTAGGAAGAAAGTGAAACAGTCATTTCCAGTTAACAAGGCATAGAAGGCTAGATATAAACTTTAATTGGTCCATATTGACATTTTTGAGCCAATGAAGACCTATTCTTTGAATGACAGCAGATACTTTGTGTTGTTTATAGATGATTATACAAGGTTCTGTTGGGTCAATTTTCTGAAAAAAAGTCAGAAGTACCTGAAGTATTTAGCAAGTTCAAAGCCTTAGCTGAGAATCAATCAGGTTGCAAGATTAAGGCCTTAAGATCAGACAATGGCACTGAGTACCTGTTAGATAGGTTTCAGAAGCTTTGTGAGCAGCCTGGAATTCAACATCAGATAACAACAATCTATATTACTCAGTAAAATGGAGTTAGTGAAAGAAAGAATCAAACAGTATTTGACATGGCAAGTGGTCTACTGTTTGAAAGTAAATTACCAAGCAAGTTTTGGGCTGAGGCTGTGAACACTTCAATGTACTTGTTTAATAGATTACCAACCAACGCTATCAAAGAAAAACTCTTTTTGAAGTCTGGTTTGGACTTAAGCCAACAGTCTCACATCTAAAGGTGTTTGGCTGTGTCTTCTATACACTTATCCCAACTGAGAAAAGAACTAAACTGGAGAAAAGACATGTGCCAGGGATCTTTGTTGGTTACAACAACACAAAGAAAGGCTATAGAGTCTTTGATCCCTCCACCAAAAGGATTATGGTGAGCAGAGATGTGAAATTTGATGAAGAAAGTGTATGGAAATGGAATGGTGCAAATGTAAGCTTGTGTGAATAAGATCAGCAAGATACTGATCTACAACCAGCTAAAGAAAAAGAGGTAATTGGTGATGATTTTTATGATGTACATGTGATAGGCACAAGAACCATCACTGACATCTATCAAAGATGTGATGTGGCAATACTGAAGCCTTCGTAAAAAAAAGTGTTGGAAAAGAACCACGGAAGCTAAAATGGAGATGATACAAAAGAACAATACTTGGAATTGGTTGATAGACCAGACTAGAAAAGAGTTATTGGTGTGAAATGGGTGTTTAGGGTCAAATACAATGCCGATGGGTCTCCAAAAAAACATAAGGAAAGACTTGTGGTAAAGGGATACAACCAGCAATATGGCATTGACTTCCTAGAAACTTTTTCCCCTATTGCAAGGTTAGATACAATAAGGCTTCGGTTTCCCTTTGCTGCACAAAAGAAGTGGAGAGTGCATCAGTTGGATGTTAAGTCTGCTTTCCTGAATGGATACCTTAAGGAAGGAATTTTCATTGAACAACCAGAAGGGTTCAAAGTTCCTAATGAAGAGGCCTTGTATGGTTTAAAGCAGGAACCAAGGGCCTAGTATGACAGAGTTGATACATATCTATCCAGGCTCGGGTTTGAGAAGAGTAATAGTGAGCCTACTCTCTATGTGAAGAAATCAGAGAATGAAACCCTACTGATTGTGTCATTTTATGTGCATGATTTGTTGGTAACTGGAAGCAAGTGGGAGCTGATTGAAGAGTTTAAAATGCAAATGCAAGATGTTTTTGAAATGACTGACTTCGGAGAAATGACTTACTTTCTTGGCATGGAAGTGAATCAAACTAATCGTGCCATCTCTATAAGTCAGTAGGCCTTTTCCTTGAAGATCTGAAACAAATTTTGCAAGTCAAATTGCAAAATAATTAGCACACCAGTGGCTCAAGGTAATAAACTAACCAGCAATGGCAACCATGAAAGAGTTGATGAGAAAGAGTATAGAAGCCTTGTAGGTTGTCTGCTTTACTTGACAACTACTTGGCTTGATATCATGTTTGTTGTTAGTCTTCTTTCTAGATTCATGCATTGCTGTGATGTTGTTCATTTTAAGGTAGCCAAAAGAGTTCTTACATATGTGAAAGGTACTTTAGATTATAGAGTGAAATTTGAGAATGCAAAAGAACTCAAGTTGATAGGATATTCTGATAGTGATTGGGCAGGATCCATGGATGAAATGAAGAGCACATTCGGGTGGAGTTTGAAGAAACAACAAACTATTGCTCAATCCACAGCAAAAGTAGAGTACATTGTAGCTGCTGCAGCTGTTAATCATGCCATTTAGCTTAGGAAAATTTTATGTGATTTGAATGAAGATCAAGTTGAAGCTACTGATATTAGAGTTGACAATTAGTCCGTTACTGCCATGGCTAAAAATCCAATATTTCATGGCAAAACCAAGCATTTTAAGATTAAATTTCATATTGTTAGAGAGGTTGAACAATCAAGAGAAATTAATCTGATTCATTTCAGCTCAGAAAACCAATTTTCTAATATTCTAACTAAGCCTTTCAGTGCTACAAGATTTGAGAAATTAAGAAGAAGTATTGGTGTTTGTTGTATACTGTCCAAGGAGGAGTGTTAAACTTTGTCCTGCAATACAACAGTAGAGAAGCATTGAAGCTCATCCAGTACAACAGCAACATTTTGTTCATATGTAACTAGCTTTAGTTTTTATGTAATTTGTATTTAAAGTTAGTAAGAGTAATTGATGATTTGAATGGTTTCCAATGTGATGTAATAACTGATATGTCAGCTACATTTTGTGTGTAATTCAAGCTTTGCTTTAGTCAAGTAATTAGTGGGAGTAGTTATGTATTAGGAAACTGTCATGTAATATACTTGTCTTTATCTTAATGAAATTTGAATATGAAATCAGTTTTAGAGCTTTTATTTTTATTCAATTCTGTTTGCATCCATTTTTTTTAGCTTCTTTTCTTCTTTGTTATGCTGAAAAACACAAGTAAATGGTATACACAACCTGCCATCTTTAAGTGCCTTTGTTGTTGATAGCTGTTTTCTGTAAAAAAACCTTGAAGAAAAAGGACTAGAAGCTGTTGTTTTTATTGTTGCTGAAAGATGAGCTTGACACCACCACCACCACTTGTCTTTACTGGTGAAAACTACCACATTTGGGTAGTAAAGATGAAGACTTACCTCCAAGCACATGACTTGTGGAATGTGGGGGAGAATGACACCAAACTAGCTC
Source organism: Gossypium raimondii (assembly GCF_025698545.1). NCBI lineage: Eukaryota > Viridiplantae > Streptophyta > Magnoliopsida > Malvales > Malvaceae > Gossypium > Gossypium raimondii. The sequence continues at coordinate 23,541,557 of NC_068571.1, forward strand.
CACTCAGTGCCAATCCCACTATTGCACAAATCAGACAACATGGTGAAGAGTGTGCTAAGAAGCACAAAGCAATGACATGCTTACAAAATGGAGTGTCTGATGTGATTTTCACTCGAAATGGCATGTGACACTCCAAAGCAAGCTTGGAGGAGCTAAAGGAAGGGTTCTTGGGGTTAGACAAAACCAAGCAGTAGCAGCTGATCAACCTCAAAAAGGATTTTGAGAACTTGAATATGAGAGAACCTGAAACCATCAAGCAATACTTTGATAGAATAATGGCCACAATCAACATCATCAGACTCCTTGGAGATGATTTCAGTGACAGCAGAGTCGTTGAGAAGGTCATTACAATCCTTCTTGAAAAATTTGAGTAAAAAATCTCCTCTTTGGAGGACTCAAGAGACTTATCAACCATTTCATTGTCTAAGCTGATAATGCTCTGTATGTCCTAGAGCAAAGAAGGACCAATAGGCTGGAAGAGTATCCTGAAGGAGCTTTCCAAGCAAAGGCTAAAGAAAGCTCAGGTCCGAGCTACAAAGGAAAGAAACCATGGCTTGACAAGAGGGAGAAACCAAAGAGGGATGTTGGGTAGAAAAAGTTCCCACTATGAATTCATTGCAAAAAGTCCACACATTTGGAGAGGTACTACTGGTACAGGCCTAATATTCAGTGTAGGAGCCGTAAGCAGTTTGGTCACATTGAAAAGTGTGCGAGAACAAAGGAAGGGCACAAAATCAGCATCAGAATCAAGCTCAAGCTGCTGAGGATATTCATGTTCAGGAGGAGCTTATTTTCACTGCATCCTATTTTGCAACTTCAAGCAAAGGCAGAAGAGACTAGTTAGTAGAAAGTGGCTGCACTCATCACATGGTATCAGAAGAAGGATTATTCAAATATCTTGACAAAAGCTTTGTTTCCAAAGTCAGGATTGGTGATGGAAACCTTATTGAGGAAAAAGGTAGAGGCAATGTTGTGATCAACACAAAGTCAGGTAACAAAACAATTTCTGATGTCCTTTTTATACCTGATATAGACAAAAATGTACTTAGTGTTGGTCAGTTAATAGTAAAGGGTTATTCACTTGTTTTCAAGAATAACTCCTCTGTTGTTGACGACACATTTGGTTAAAAACTAGTCACAGTAGCCATGACTAAGAGATATTTATTGCTGGATGTGAATCGACTGGAAAAGAAAGCCTATACTAGTCTTGCTGATAAACCTAGTTTATGGCATAAAAGGTTAGGTCATGTCAATTATAGATCACTTGGTTTGTTGCACAAATTCAATCTGGTTGAAGACATGTCCAAGGTTGAAGTCAAAGACAGAGTTTGTGAAATTTTTCAGCTTGGGAAGCAAGTGAGGCTGCCATTTCCAGGTAACAAGGCATGGAGGGCTTGAGACAAACTTCAATTGGTCCATGTTGACATGTTTGGGCCAATGAAGACCTCTTCTTTGAATGACAGCAGGTAGTTTGTGTTGTTTATAGATGATTATACAAGGTTCTGCTAGGTCAATTTTTTGAAAAAAAAAGTCAGATGTACTTGAAGTATTTAGCAAGTTCAAAGCCTTAGCTGAGAATCAATTAGGTTGCAAGATTAAGGCCTTGAGATCAGACAATGGCACTGAGTACCTGTCAGATAGGTTTCAGAAGATTTGTGAGCAGGCTGGAATACAACATAAGTTAACAACAATCTATACTCTTCAGTAAAATCAAGTTAGTGAAAAAAAGAATCAAACAGTATTTGACAGGGCAAGATGCCTACTGTTTGAAAGCAAATTACCAAGCAAGTTTTGGGCTGAAGTTATGAACACTTCAATGTACCTGCTTAACAGATTACCAACCAATGTTATCAAAGAAAAACTCTTTTTCAAGCCTGGTTTGGACTTAAGGCAACAGTCTCACATCTAAAGTGTTTGGCTGTGCCTGCTATTGGTGTGAAGTGGGTGTTGAGGGTCAAATACAATGTTGATGGGTCTCTAAAAAAATACAAGGCAAGACTTGTGGTGAAGGGATGACTTCCTAGAAATTTTTGCCCCTGTTTCAAAGTTAGATACAATAAGGTTTCTGTTTGCCTTAGCTGCACAAAAGAAGTGGAGAGTACATCAGTTGGATGTTAAGTCTGCTTTCCTAAATGGCTTCCTTAAGGAAAAAATTTTCATTGAACAACTAGAAGGGTTCAAAGTTCCTGATGAGGAGGATAAAGTCTACAAGCTGAAAAAGGCCTTGTATGGTCTAAAGCAGGCACCAAGGGCCTAGTATGACAGAGTTGATGCATATCTGTCTAGGCTTGGGTTTTAGAAGAGCATCAGTGAGCCTGCTCTCTATGTGAAGAAATCAGAGAATGAAACCCTACTGATTGTGTCATTTTATGTACATGATTTGTTGGTAAGTGCAAGCAAGGAGGAGCTGATTTAAGAGTTTAAAATGCAAATGCAAGATGTTTTTGAAATGATTGACTTAGAAGAAATGACTTACTTTCTTGGCATGTAAGTGAGTTAAATTGATCATGCCATTTTCATAAGTCAACAGGCCTTTGCCTTGAAGATCTTAAACAAATTTTGCATGTCAAATTGTAAAATAGTTAGCACACAAGTGGCTCAAGGTAAGAAACTAACCAACAATGGCACCCATGACAAAGTTGATGAGAAAGAGTATAGAAGCCTTTTAGGTTGTCTACTTTACTTGACAACTAAGAGGCCTGATATCATGTTTGTTGTTAGTCTTCTTTCTAGATTCATGCATTGTTGTGATGTTGTTCATTTTAAGGCATCCAAAAGAGTTCTTAGACATGTGAAAGGTACTCTGGATTATGGAGTGAAATTTGAGAATGCAAAAGAACTAAAGTTGATAAGGTATTCAGATAGTGATTGGGCAAGATCTATGGATGACATGACGAGTACATCCGATTGGAGTTCAAAGAAACAACAAACTATTGCTCAATCCACAGCAGAAGCAGAGTACATTGCAGTAGCTATTGCTGTTAATCATGTCAGTTGGCTTAGGAAACTTTTATGTGATTTGAATGAAGATCAAGCTGAAGCTATGAGATTAGAGTTTACAATCACGCAACTGTTGCCGTGGACAAAAATCTAATATTTCATGGAAAAGCCAAGCATTTTAAGATTAAATTTCATTTTATTAGAGAGGCTGAACAATCAAATGAAGTTAATCTGATTCATTGCAGCTCAGAAAACCAATTTACTGATATTCTAACTAAATCTCTCAATGCTACAAGATATGAGAACTTAAGAAGAAGTATTGGTGTTTGTTGCATACAGTCCAAGGAGGAGTGTTGAACTTTGGCTTGCAATGCAACAGCAGAGAAGCATTGAAGCACAACCAGTATAGCAACAACATTTTGTTCATATGTAACTAGCTTTAGTTTTTATGTAATTTGTATTTAGAGTGAATAAGATGAATTGATGATTTGAATGATTTCCAATGTGATGTAATAGCTGATATGCTAGTTGCATTTTGTGTGTAATTCAAGCTTTGTTTTAGTCAAGTAATTAGTGGGAGTAGTTATGTATTAGGAAACTGTCATGTAATATACTTGTCGTTATCTTAATGAAATTTGAATATGAAACCAGTTTTTGGTGTTTCATTTTTATTCAGTTCTCTTTGCATCTATTTTTTTAGTTTCTTTTCTTCATTGTTTTGTTGAAAAACACCAACAAATGGTATACAAGGTCTGTCATCTTTGAGGGCCATTGTTGTTGGTAGCTGTTTTCTACAAAAAAAACTTTAAAGGAAAATGAACTGAAGCTGTTGTTTTTATTGTTGCTGAAAGATGAGCTTTACACAACCACCACCACCACCACCACTTGTCTTTTACTGGTGACAACTACCATATTTTGGTAGTAAAATTGAAGACTTACCTCCAAGCACATGACTTGTGGAATGTGGTGGAGAATGAGACCGAACTAGCTTCACTGAGGGCCAATCCCACTATTGCACAAATCAGACAACATAGTGAAGAGTGTGCTAAGAAGCACAAAATAATGACATGCCTACAAAATGGAGTGTTTGATGTGATTTTCTCTCGGATAATGGCCTATAGTACTCCAAAGCAAGCTTGGGAGGAGCTAAAGGAAGAGTTCTTGGGGTCAGACAAAACTAGGCAGTAGCAGCTGATCAACCTCAAGAGGGATTTTGAGAACTTGAATATGAGAGAATCTGAAACCATCAAGCAGTACTCTAATAGAATAATGGCCACAGTCAACAACATCAGGCTCCTTGGAGATGATTCAGTGAGAGCAGAGTTGTTAAAAAGGTCATTACAACCCTTCCTGAGAAATTTGAGTTAAAAATCTCCTCATTGGAGGATTCGAGAAACTTATCAACTATTTCATTGTCTGAGTTGATAAATCCTCTTTATGCACTAGAGCAGAGAATGACCAACAGGCTGGAAGAACATCCGAAGGAGCTTTCCAAGCAAAATTCAAAGAAAGCTCAGGTCCGAGCTATAAAGGAAAGCAACCATGGCTTGACAAGAGGGAGAAACCAATGAGGGACGCTGGGAAGAAAATTTTCTCACCATGCATTCATTGCAAAAAGTCCACACATTTGGAGAGGTACTGCTGGTACAAGCCTGATATTTAGTGCAGGAGCTGCAAGCAGTTTGGTTACATTGAAAGTGTCCGAGAACAAAGGAAGGGCACAAACTCAGCATCAGAATTAAGCTCAGGCTGCTAAGGATATTCAAGTTCAAGAGGAGCATGTTTTCACTGCATCCTGTTTTGCAACTTCAAGCAAAGTCAAAAGAGACTAATTAGTAAGATAGTGGCTGCACTCATCACATGGCATTAGAAGAAGGGTTATTCAAATATCTCGATAGAAGCTTTGTTTCTAAATTCAGGATTGGAGATGGAAACCTTATTGAGGCCAGAGGTAGAGGCAATATTGTGATCAACACAAAGTCAAGTAACAAAACAATTTTCGATGTCCTTTTTTGTACCTAATATAGGCCAAAATTTGCTTAGTGTTGGTCAGTTAATAGAAAAGGGTTATTCACTTGTTTTCAATAATAACTCATGTGTTATTGAGGACACATTTGGTCAAAAACTAGTCACAGTAGCCATGACTAAGAGATGCTTCTTGCTACATGTGAATCAACTGGAAAAGAAAGCCTATACTAGTCTTGCTAATAAAGCTAGTTTATGGCATAAAAGGTTAGGCCATGTCAATTATAGATCACTTGGATTGCTACACAAATTCAATCTGGTTGAAGACATGTCCAAGGTTGAAGTCAAAGACAGAGTTTGTGAAATTTGTCAGCTTGTGAAGCAAGTGAGACTGCTATTTCCAGGTAACAAGGCATGAAGGGCTCGAGACAAACTTCAATTGGTCCATATTGACATTTCTTGGCCAATGAAGACCACTTATTTGAATGACAGCAGATACTTTGTGTTTTTTATAGATTATTATACAAGGTTTTACTGAGTCAATTTTTTGAAAAAAAAAAAGTCAGAAGTACCTGAAATATTTAGCAAGTTCAAAGCCTTAGATGAGAATCAATCAGGTTGCAAGATTAAGGCCTTGAGATCAGACAATGGCACTGAATACCTGTCAGATAGGTTTTAGAAGCTTTGTGAGTAGGCTGGAATTCAACATCAGTTAACAACAATCCATACTCCTAGCAAAATGGAGTTAGTGAAAGAAAGAATCGAATAGTATTTGACATGGCAAGATGTCTACTGGTTGAATGCAAATTACTAAGCAAGTTTTGGGCTGAGGCTGTGAACACTTCAATGTACCTGCTTAACAGATTACCAACTAATACTATCAAAGAAAAAGTCCTTTTAAAGCCTGGTTTGGACTTAAGTCAACGTCTCACATCTAAAGGTGTTTGGCTGTGTCTGCTATACACTTATCCCAGCTAAGAAGAGAACCAAACTGGAGAAAAGACCTGTGACAGGGATCTTTGTTGGTTACAACAGCACAAAGAAAAGCTATAAAGTCTTTGATCCCTCCACCAAAAGGATTATGGTGAGCAGGGATGTGAAATTTGATGAAGAAAGTTTATGGAAATGGAATGGTGCAGATGTAAGCTTGTGTGAACAAGGTCAGCAAGATAGTGATCTGCAACCAGCTGAAGAAAAAGAGGTAATTGGTGATGATTTTGATGATGTACCTGTGAGAGGCACAAGAACCAGCACTGACATCTATCGAAGATGTGATGTGGCAATACTGGAGCCCTCAAGTTATGATGAAGCTGTTAAAGAAAAGTGTTGGAAAAGAACCATGAAAGCTAAAACGGAGATGATACAAAAGAACAATACTTGGGAATTGATTAACAGACCAGACCAAAAGAGAGTTATTGGTGTGAAATGGGTGTTTAGGGTCAAATACAATGCTGACGGGTCTCCAATAAAACGCAAGGCAAGACTTGTGGTGAAGGGATACAGCCAGAAGTATGGCATTGACTTCCTAGAAAGCTTCGCCCCTATTGCAAGGTTAGATACAATAAGGCTTCGGTTTGCCTTGGCTGTACAAAAGAACCGGATAGTGCATCAGTTGGATGTTAAGTTGATACGAGTCACAAAGGCCCAACCCAAGCTCAAGAATGTGATGGGCTCAAATTACCACAAGGCCAAATAACGAGGTCAAAGGCCAGACAAATGCGTTCCAAACTAAATGGGACCATTCAGGAATTTGTTAGCAAGGCCTTAGATGCGTACACGAAAGAAAGAGAAAATCAAGATGCACTTTCTTGTTTTCAATAAAATCAAGAAACCGAATCTTGGCCCAATTTTGCTGTTTGGAGCGATTTCAAGAATCAAGAAAATCAAGATTTCAAATCTTAGAAATCTTGGCCCAAGAAACCGAATCTTGCAGCCAAAGCGCATTGGATCTCCGTTACGAACATCAACGAACCAATTTCGGTAGGAGATGGACTACAAGCCCAAGTTCTTGAAGGCAAGGCCCAATAAGATGATTCCAAGCCCAACCAAGAAGTCAAACCATACTTAGTTGAAAATCAAGCCAAATTATTAAAGTGGCCCAATTTGTAAAAGATTTTAATTGTTTAAATATCTAGTTTAATTTTTAGACTCTAGGATTATTATATGTCAAAATTCAGTCCAAGCAGCCCATTAAAATGCCTTGGCCGAATTTCCCTCTTAATTTATTAATTAGGTTTTTTTTTAAGTTTTCCTAATGAGATTAGGAAATAGATAGAAGGCTTATTAATAGGCATGGCCGGCCACCCTATTGAACACATTACAATACATTAAAATTTCAGATTTTACTGAGTAGAAATTCTCTTTGAGTTTTCTCCAAGAATTCTCTCTTGAGTTTTCTTTAGAAGTAGTTTTAACAATATTTTTGATTGCGGGAGCCATCTTCAGTCTTCTTCTTGCCATTGATCTTTATTGGAGGGGAGATTAGAGCCGTTTGAAGGGAGTTGTGAAATCTTTCGGGATTTCAAGGCTTCTTAGGACTTTATCTTTATTTTCTTGCTGTTCAATCTCTTTTTAATTTCTGCTTGTGTCGATTTCATTATCTAACTTGTTTAAGATTTCTTGTTGCATTTCCAGCCTTCCTCAACATTAAAGAAACTGATCGGCACCCTTCTTGGAAGCAAGAATCGATCATTGATTCATCTTTTCCATTGATCTTGCCGTCTATTCATCACAATTCTGATTAAATTCGGTTTGCTGGAATTTGGAGTTTGATTTGCTATTTTGGATGTTAATCTTTTCAGATTCGGCTTGGAAAGTTCATAAACGTCCTTGATTATCGAAGATCGTTCTTAATCCATAATTTCCTTCTTTCTTGCTACACGATTCCTCACTCTAATTCAATTTTCATTTTTTTTTTGTGATCTACTGAATTAATTTTCTGTTTTGGTTCAATTGACAGAATGGGCTGAATTGGAGACTTCTTTGAAGCTTATTCACGTGTTTTTGACTTCCGAATTCCCTAATAATAAGTGTTTCGATTCTTGGTTTACTCTTTGCTGATTTAGAGTTTTTATTTCAGATCTGGAAATTCTAAGATTTGATCTTTCTGCTTCGTTTCAGATCCAAGTGTTTAGCCTTCTTTGTAGGAGTTTCGCGTGACTTGACAACTCGATCTTGGTCCGCACGCAACTCTCTATCATTTGGTATCAGATTTTGGGCGTTTTGGGTATTCTTGGTTGATTTCTAAACTGATCTCTTTTTTTTAAACAACAAACAGTAGTTTTACCCAGAAAATTTTTTGGAAAAAAATTCATTCGAATGGGTAAACATTTTCCGATTGATTTGAAATTTTACATGCATATTTGTGGCACTGAGATTGAATATAAAAAATATTTCCCGCAAAAAAAACAGTCAAAATGTCAAAAAAATTTGAAAAAGACAAAATCCAATAAAAATTAAAAAAAATATTCAGCGGGTTGAGTTTTGTGCCCAAAATTTCCAGATCAAAAATTCAATATTTAAGGACATTCCAAATTTAATTTCGTGATTTTTGGAGATCGGGAACACCTCAAACGAAGTTGTCAAGTTACTCCGCAGTTTTTCGGGTTTTTAGATTTCAGCAATTTTTATTGATTCTTAGCTGTAGGTGTTCATTTGTTTTGATTTTATTCTTCCTTTACACTATCTAACACCTTCTTGTTTCTTGTGTTAGTAGGATTTAAAGTGTGCACAATTCTTCCTCTGTGCAACACAATTCAATTGATGTCTCGTCAGTTTTTGAACTCCTAGCGCAATTAGGATTCTTTGGTAGTTTCGGTTCATACACTTTCTAATTGATTGATATAGATTCTACTAAATAACTCACAAGACTGAATTCTACCTCTTTGAGAATTTGATTTTCCTTTTTGAGTGATTAACGGTGAGATTTGCTAATTTTCCCTTTTGAGTGTTGAGTGTTTGTTTTGCAGGTTTTTGAAAAAGGAAAAAAAAATGTCGAGAGTTGGTCAAGTTGATGATGACCATAATGATTTCCATGATAAATTTAAAAAGATCCAACAACAGTTAGACGAACGGGCTGCCTTACTTCGAACATTGAGTGCTACTATCAATGAGATGCGATTGGATCAAGAGCCTCAGTATCGAGGTCCAATTAAAGATGATGTGGATAACCAGCCTCGTGCTCATAGGCACGCTCCTAGACGTGTCCCTAGAACTGACTATGACGTTCATGATTGCGGACAACCCTCTTTGGCAAAACCAAAGAGTGGGCAGCAACGAGAACATCTCTTTCATACTCGCTGCCATATACAAGGTAAGGTTTGTAGAGTTATTATTGATGGTGAAAGTTGCTCGAACGTAGCCAACACGACGATGGTGGAAAAGCTTTGCTTAACCACTCCACGACCTTATCAACTACAAGGGCTTAGCAACGAAGGCCAATTTAAGGTCACTCAACAAGTGCGCATCGCCTTTTCTATCGGCAAGTATCAAGACGAAGTCGTGTGTGACGTAGTGCCTATTCAAGCCTACCATTTGTTGCTAGGAGAACCATGACAAAGGGATCGAAAGGTCACCCACGATGGTCGTACCAATAGGTATTCTTTCAAGCATCAAGGAAGGAAAATCACCTTAGTGCCGCTCACTCCGGAACAAGTCCATGAGGACCAAATCAAACTGAAAAATTCTGTTGTTAAAACAAGTGAGGAAAAAGAAAAAGGAGAAGAGAAAAATAAAAGTGAAAAAGAAGAAAATGAAAATGAAAAAGGCGAAAAGGAAAGCGAGAGAGAAACAAAAGAAAATGTGAATGAAGTGAGTGAAAAAGAGAGAGCTTAAACAAGGAATGAGTGAAGAAGAAGAGAGTGCTCAAACACAAAGGAGGAATATTTTTTCTAATCCCCATTTGAAATCGCCTTGTGATTTCTCTTTGTTTCAGGTTTGCAAGATTCCACCCATGGGCAGGTTCCAGCTTCATTACCATTCTACCGAGAGACGTTTTCAATTGATTGAACAAGGTAAAACTGATCCTCGTTTTCCCACCTCTAATGGTAAGCAAGGTGAAGTTTCTATATTCTCTAAACAACTTCATTCAACTCGTATTGATGACTTTGCTCATGACTTGAATTTTGAAAAGGTACTGTATGTTATTGTCGATAATTGCCATTCTTGGATTGATGACATTTTAATTTACTCAACAACATTAAATGATCATGTTTTCCATGTTAGAACGGTTTTAGACATTCTAAGAGCTGAAAAATTGTTTGACAACCTTGATAAATGCACATTTTGTTGTGATAAGCTAATATTTTTAGGTTTCATAATTAGTACTCAAGGTATTCATGTCGATGAGGACAAAGTTAAGGCAATCAAGGAGTGGCCAACTCCTAAATGGATAACTGAGGTGAGATCTTTCCATGGTTTAGCTAGTTTTTATAGACAATTTGTGAAAGATTTCTCCACTATTGCTGAGTTGGTGAAATCCTTACACGAGAAAGCTAGACAGCAAATAGCCAAAACAAATGACATCAACACCAACAAAGCAAACAAGAGGTGCAAACGGGTTGTCTTTGAACCCGGAGATTGGGTTTGGGTCCATATGAGGAAAGAACGATTTCCTACAAAAAGAAAGACCAAGTTGGACCCAAGGGGCCATGGGCCTTTCCAAGTACTCGAGCGGATCAACGATAATGCCTATAAAATAGATCTACCTAGTGAGTACAATGTAAGTTCTACTTTTAATGTGGCTGACTTGACCCCATTTGATTTTTCAGATTCAAGGACGAATCTTTTTGAGGAAGGGGAGAATGATACGAGTCACAAAGGCCCAACCCAAGCTCAAGAATGTGATGGGCTCAAATTACCATAAGGCCTAATAACGATGTCAAAGACCAGACAAATGCATTCCAAACTAAATGGGACCATTCAGGAATTTGTTAGCAAGGCTTTAGATGCATACACAAAAGAAAGAGAAAATCAAGATTCACTTTCTTGTTTTCAAGAAAATCAAGAAACTGAATCTTGGCCCAATTTTGCTGTTTGGAGCGATTTCAAGAATCAAGAAAATCAAGATTTCAAATCTTGGAAATCTTGATCCAAGAAACCAAATCTTACAGCCAAAGCGCATTGGATCTCCGTTACGAGCATCAACGAACCAATTTCGGTAGGAGATGGACTACAAGCCCAAGTTCTTGAAGGCAAGGCCCAATAAGATGATTCCAAGCCCAACCAAGAAATCAAACCATACTTAGTTGAAAATCAGGCCAAATTGCTGAAGTGGCCCAATTTGTAAAAGATTTTAATTGTTTAAATATCTAGTTTAATTTTTAGACTTTAGGATTATTATATGTCAAAATTCGGTCCAAGCAGCCCATTAAAATGCCTTGGCCGAATTTCCCTCTTAATTTATTAATTAGGTTTTTTTTAAGTTTTCCTAATGAGATTAGGAAATAGATAGAAGGTCTATTAATAGGCATGGTCGGCCACCCTATTGAACACATTACAATACATTAAAATTTCAGATTTTGCTGAGTAGAAATTCTCTTTGAGTTTTCTCCACGAATTCTCTCTTGAGTTTTCTTTAGAAGTAGTTTTAACAATCTTTTTGATTGTGGGAGCCATTTTCAGTCTTCTTCTTGCCATTGATCTTTATTGGAGGGGAGATTAGAGCCGTTTGAAAGGAGTTGTGAAATCTTTCGGGATTTCAAGGCTTCTTAGGACTTTATCTTTTATTTTCTTGCTGTTCGTTTTCCTTTTAATTCTTGTTTGTGGCCGATTTCATCATCTAACTTATTTACGGTTTCTTGTTGTGTTTCCAGCTTTCTTCAATATTAAAGAGGCTGATCGGCATTCTTTTGGCAGCAAGAACCATTCGTTCATTCATCTTTTCTATTGATCTTGTCGACTTTTCTTCTCAATTCTGATTAAATTCAGTTTGCTGGAATTTAGAGTTTGATTTGCTGTTTTGGAATTTAACCTTTTCAGATTCGGCTTGGAAAGTTCATAAACGTCCTTAATTATCGAAGATCATTCTTAATCCTTAATTTCCCTCTTTCTTGCTGCACGATTCCTCATTCTAATTCAATTTTCATTTCTTTTTATCTGCTGAATTAATTTTCTGTTTTGGTTCAATTGACAGAATCGGCTGAATTGGTGACTTCTTTGAAGCTTATTTACGAGTTCTTGACTTCCGAATTACTTAATAATAAGTGTTTTGATTCTTGGTTTATTTTCTGCTATTTTTGGGTTCTTTGATTTCAGATCTGGGAATTCTAAAAGTTAATCTTTCTACTTCGTTTCAGATCTGATCGTCTAGAGTTTTCGTAGGAGATTTCGCGTGACTTGGCAACTCAATCTTGGTCCACGCGCAACCCTCTATCATAAATCTGCTTTCTTGAATGGCTTTCTCATGCAAGAAATTTTCATTGAACAACCAGAAGGGTTCAAAGTTCCTGATGAAGAGGATAAAGTTTACAAGCTGAAAAATGCCTTGTATGGTCTAAAGCAGGAACCAAGGGCCTAGTATGACAGAGTTGATACATATTTGTCTAGGCTCGGGTTTGAGGAAAGCATCAGTGAGCCTACTCTCTATGTGAAGAAATCAGATAATGAAACCCTACTGATTGTGTCATTTTATGTGCATGATTTGTTGGTAATTGGAAGCAAGGGGGAGCTGATTGAAGAGTTTAAAATGCAAATGCAAGATGTTTTTGAAATAACTGACTTAGGAGAAATGGCTTACTTTCTTGGCATGGAAGTGAATCAAACTGATCATGCCATCTTCATAAGTCAGCAGGCCTTTGCCTTGAAGATCTGAAACAAATTTTGCTTGTCAAATGTTAAAACAGTTAGCACACCAATGGCTCAAGGTAAGAAACTAAACAGCAATGGCAACCATGAAAGATTTGATGAGGAAGAGTATAGAAGCCTTGTAGGTTGTCTGCTTTACTTGACAACTACTAGGCCTGATATCATGTTTGTTGTTAGTCTTCTTTCTAGTTTCATGCATTGATGTGATGTTGTTCATTTTAAGGCAGCCAAAAGAGTTCTTAGATATGTGAAAGGTACTTTGGATTATGGAGTGAAATTTGAGAATGCAAAAGAACTCAAGTTGATAGGGTATTCTGATAGTGATTGGGCAGGAACCATGGATGACATGAAGAGTACATCTAGTTATTTCTTCAGTTTAGGCTCAAGGGTTTTTTGTTGGAGCTCAAAGAAACAACAAACTGTTGCTCAATCCACAGCAGAAGCAAAGAACATTGCAGCTGCTGTAGCTGTTAATCAAGCCATTTGGCTTAGGAAACTTTTATGTGATTTGAATGAAGATCAAGTTGAAGCTACTAAGATTAGAGTTGACAATCAGTCAGCTATTGCCATGGCCAAAAATCTAATATTTCAAGGCAAAACAAAGCAATTTAAGATTAAATTTCTTTTTGTTAGAGAGGCTGAACAATCAAATGAAGTTAATCTGATTCATTGCAGCTCAGAAAACCAATTTGCTGATATTCTAACTAAGTCTCGCAGTGCTACAAGAGTTGAGAACTTAAGAAGAAGTATTGTTGTTTGTAGCATACAATCCAAGGAGAAGTGTTGAACTTTGGCCTGCAATACAACAGGAGAGAAGCATTGAAGCTCAACCAGTACAGCAGCAACATTTTGTTCATATGTAACTAGCTTTAGTTTTTATGTAATTTGTATTTAAAGTTAGTAATATTAGTTGGTGATTTGAATGATTTCCAATGTGATGTAATAGCTTATATATCAGCTACATTTTGTGTGTAATTCAAGCATTGTTTTAGTCAAGTAATTAGTGGGAGCAGTTATGTATTAGGAAACTGTCATGTAATATACTTGTCTTTATCTTAATGAAATTTTAATATGAAATCAATTTTTGAGGTTTCATTTTTATTCAATTCTCTTTGCATTCGTTTAGCTTCTTTTCTCCTTTGTTTGCTGAAAAACACCAACAGAATTACATACATAGCCTTTAAATTCAAGTTGGTCCTCTCTACTAATTGTTTATTAGTTTTAGGTAATTGGATGGTTAACTCTTTTTTTTTTATTGGCTATTGTTTTGCCTAATGCTTCTTCGGAGTTTGTCAAATTTATTGTTATCCCACATTGGTTATATTCAAGATGTGTTTCTTAACTAATTGTTAATTGATTGGGTAAACTACATTACTAATCATTAAAGTAAGGGTAAATTTTAGTTTTGTCACTTAACTAGAAAAATTATAATTTGGTCACTAAATAATTTAAAGTTTTCATTTAAGTCACTGAATCATTCAAAAGTTTTTTTATTTCAGAAAAAGTTTTGCCAAAGAGTTTCAAGCGACGATTTGACAATCGGTACAGTGGATCAGTACCAATCATGAGTAGAAGAGCACACCTTGGATCCCAGTCAATTTAACAATCAGTGTCGGAGATGGGAGAAAAATGCTATTTGAATTTTGGTTTACTAATTCGTGATATCCAAAAATATTTCATGAAAAAAAAAATTAAACTGTAGAAGAGAAGTGGAAAGATAACTTTTGATTGGCGCAGGCATGACGAACAAAGAAAGCTATATAACATTAATTTTAACAACTCAGCGACTTAAATGAAAACTTTTAAATAATTTAATGACCAAATTGTAATTTTTTTTAATTTAGTGACTAATTGTGTAATTTAAAGGTAGTTGGCTTTTTATTTATCAAAACATGTTTGAAAAATTAAGAATCTGGATTTCATATATAAATTATCACACTGATCTCGATTTATGTCTTACTTATTTTAGACTTTAATCGCAGCAGCAAGTGACAGCACATCCGTAACAATGACATGGATTTTAGCCAACTTGATGAACAACAAACATGCCTTGAAGCGTGACAACAAGAACTAGACCTCGAAATCGGTCGAGATAGATGGGTGCAAGATTCTGATATCGAGAAATTGGTATATCTCAAGGCCATCATTAAGGAAACATTTCGTCTATATCCAGCAGCCCCTATATCAGTTCCTCACGAGGCAATGGAAGACTGTCGTGCTAGTGGCTACCACATCCCTAAGGGCACTCGTTTATTTGTTAACTTATGGAAGTTGCATCGAGACCCACGAGTGTGGTCGATCCCTGAGGAATTTCAGCCTTAAAGATTTCTTAGAAGTCATGAAAAAGTGGACATTTTGGGACAAATTTTCGAGCTTCCATTCTGTTCCGGTGGACGGTCTTGCCCCGGGATGACTCTGGCATTGCAACTGACACACTTAACGATTGCTCGCCTGCTTCAAGGATTTGACTTAACTACACCTTTCAATGCCCCAGTAGATATCAGCGAAGGAACAGGTGCTGTCATGCCCAAGACAACTCTTCAACTTGTCCTTACTCCTCGCCTTCCTCGTCATCTTTATCGACTCGAAATGTAGCAGTGGTAATTCAATGATTAATGTAAATTTTGAATAAAGATGGCCACTGTTTGTCTGTTGACTTACAAATCTCTTTATTTTTAGCAGCTATGGTTTGAAAAATAAGCACATTTGGTTTAAAAATTAGATTGCTATAGTTGAGTGCAGCCTTTGATGACCAAGTCTATTTACATCTAATGAATAAAGTGTGTGCATTGAGTTTGGCAGCAAAGTTTGCCTACTTTTTGCTCTCTTATTCTTCTTTTTTTTTTTTCATTTTTTTTTTCATTTTTGTGTGATTGAGATAAAATACAGCCATTTCGATCAACCAATGAAATTGTCATAAGGCCCAAGCAGATATGACTTGCAAGCATTGCTCCACCCCTACTAAAACCAAGCAATAAATCACCCTTAATCAGTTAATCTATTCTTACCACCCTCATCCCTGTCTCTCACTTTAGACCTCAAGTAATGGAATTCTCATATTCTGTAGCGGCAATTGCAGGGATTTTAGGATTGGTACTATTCTACAAACTATGGAGGCCAGGGACTCCAGGCGACCAAAGTAAGCACCTAGTGTTAGCCCCAGAACCTTCAGGAGCCTTGCCACTCATAGGGCACATGCTCCTCCTTCGCGGTCAACGAACCCTTGCTCATACCTGGGCAGTCATGGCTGATAAATATGGCCCTATCTTCACTTTCCGGCTTGGAGTGTTCCCTGCCCTTATAATTAGCAATCATGAAGCAGTCAAGGAGTGCTTCACTACCAACGACAGGGTATTAGCTAATCGTCCACGATCAAATGCGGGAATATACCTCGGCTACGATCATGCAGGCTTTGGCTTCGCTCCTTATGGAGAGTATTGGCGCCAGGTACGAAAACTAGCCATGGTTGAACTTCTCTCTACCCGTAGGCTTGAGACATTAAAGCACGTCCATATCTCCGAGGTGAACGCATTTATCAAAGATTTGTACTTGTTTTGCATGTTAAACCAACAAAATCCCAACCCAAAGTTGGTCATTAGTCAAAAACTTGAAGCCCTGACCTTGAATACGATCATGAGATTGATGGCAGGCAAGAGATATTTCTGGGACACCACCGATGGGGAAGATGATGAGGAAGCAGCACATGTGGCAAAAGTTATCAAAGATTTCATGTATGTTTCTGGACTTATATCTCCATCGGAAGTGGTACCGTTTCTAGGATGGATGGATTCCATGTTCATGGGACAAGTGAAATCCATGAAGCGTGTTGCAAGAGAAATAGATTCCATTGTTGGAGAATGGGTGGAGGAGCATAAACTAAAGAGGCTGAAGATTGAAGCAAAACCAGAAAACACTCCGGATTTCATCGACATAATGTTATCTGCAATTGAGGAGGATTCCATGTTTGGCTACTCTCGAGAAACAATTATCAAGGCTAATGTAATGGTAATATTCTTTATTTCTACTCTTTGGACTCAAAACCAGACCCTTCTTCGCCATACTACCTTCATTTTCCTTAACTTTCCCAGTTTGACTTGGTCTTTCGAGTGGATTTCAGCATAGGATTTGCACCATACAATTGTAAACAAGAAAATGACATTTCAGCTAACCCTTATTACTGTCAAGATTAAGCAGTTGAAAATTGGATGTTATTTACAAAGTTCAAAGGATGTACATTATGGCATTAGCTAGACATTTTAAAGATATCCCTTTGATGTAGTATTTACATTCAACCAGCTAAGTTGTCGAAATTTTTATTTTCTGGTGTAGAATTTATTCTTAGCAGGCTCAGACACAACATCCATTACATTGACATGGATATTGTCAAACTTGATGAACAACAGACATGCCTTAAAGTGTGCTCAAGAGGAGCTAGACCTCAAAGTTGGCAGGGACAAATGGGTTCAAGACTCTGACATTGAGAAACTAGTCTATCTCCAGGCTGTTGTCAAGGAAACATTGCGGCTATACCCACCAGGACCGATATCAGTTCCCCATGAGGCAAGTGAAGATTGTAGCATCGGTGGCTACCACGTTGGGAAGGGCACTCGTGTGATTGTGAACCTGTGGAAATTGCATCGGGACCCTCAGGTTTGGTCAAATCCTGATGTGTTTGAACCAGAAAGGTTTCTTACAAGCCATGCAGATGTGGATGTTCTGGGACAACATTTTGAGCTGATCCCATTTGGGTCTGGGCGACGATCTTGTCCAGGGATCACATTGGCATTGCAAATGACACACTTGACCATTGCCAGCATACTACAGGGGTTCGAGTTATCCACACCTTTTGGTGAGACAGTGGATATGAGTGAAGGGTTAGGCATTACCATGCCCAAGGCTACCCCACTTGAAGTTATCCTCAGTCCACGCCTTCCTTCTGCAATGTATCTGCACAGCACTTAATCTTATAGCTGACTGATAACTATGTAGGTTAGATAGCTCTCCTACTTATTTAGAGCCTCTTTTAGGCTCTAATAATGGAACTTCTTTATCATGTTTATAGCAGTTAGAATTGTATGAAAGTTAAATTTCCAGTTTTGAATGGGTATCTCTAGGCCTGTTCCCCCGCGTTGAATGATATACTGAACCAACAGTTGGAAAGGAATAATGAAACAATATATACTGCATTTTAGACGACTAACAACTTGGAACATTATGATTACAGAATAATTTAACAGTTGAATATCAGCTTAATAATTTTAATTGCAACACCTGTATGAACAAACTAAAAGCAAGCATTCTAAAATTAATATAACTATGCTATGCCACGCTACACTGGAGTACAGTAGAGGCTAATTTCCTTCCACGCAGAATAACAATAGTTTGCTTAAGGTGAGGTTGAACTTCTTGTTAAACAAGCTCTTTTGTAGCTGGTGATCCTTTTTTTTATTTATTTAGACACCGAAATTGCAGGCTTGGACGAACTCCAAATCAAAGTCAACATACTTACTCCAAAGAGGCTTGAACTGATTCATGGCAATATCTAGCCACGGCTTCATATTCCCATTGAAGTGCACCACCGCGGCATTGCGGATCTCATCCATGCTAATGCTTGGATTATAGCCGAGTCCAAGAACGTGCCATGACTTGTCTAACGGTTTCGTCGTGGAGTAAAATGTGATCAAACCAGGGGGCAATGTTCCCAATTTCCATAGAGTCCTATTCTCATTCTGCAAGCAAAACCAAGGGAATATGAAGCTAATTAGTCATAACCTCATCTACTATGGCCCAATAATAGTAGTGATAAAAACAAAACAACAACATCAAACTATTAAAACCAGAAGCTGCTAGCATTTCCACATTAAACTTTGGCGTATTAATAGCTGCTATAGCAGTTTCAACAAAGTCAAAATAATATACTTTAGTTCAGCAACGGTTTACTCAAGCTAGACTATGGAACAAGCTGCATTATCTAATAGCATAAATCAAGCACCAAAAGTAGCATGAGAGATGCTACAAGGCATAATAAAGCAATCAGAAAAACAAAAGAGTGTCGCTCGAAGCTTACCAGATTCTGCCAGTAATGATACTCCTCAGTACACTTTTCCCTCCTCCAAGCATCCAAATCAAAGAAATTCATGCCATAAGCCCAAGCACAGGCTTTGGGGTTAAACTTTTGCTTAATCAATGGATGCGAGAAATTCATATACTGTGCATACCGATGGAAAGACCCAAAACAAGTCTCTACTGCCCCATTCACTTTCCCATCCATATCAATCTTCCACAACCCAGTCAAATCCTTGTGCACCACAATATCATCATCCAAAAACAATATCCTATGCAACTTGGGGTACATCTCCGGTAAATAAAACCTCAAATGATTCAAGATTGATAAATACTTGGGGTTCCTAAACTTCATGTTAGTCGTATCTTTCGTGGCATTCTCCAGCGTGTTCTCAAAATAAAACTTCTGCAGATTAGCCGATTCTAACTGTCTTAACACTGGAACATAGGATGAATTCAAAAACTTATAATCCTCTACCGCCTTCACTTCAATATGAGCTCCATTATAATCTTTCAATTTGAACATAACCTGCATTGCCCCAAGATTCATCTTGTCCGTCACCACATGGAAAACATGTTTCCATGGCTCTTTCGCGTTCTTCGTGGCTGAATTCACCACCACGGATGCAGCAAGAACGTTATCAGAAAAGATAGCGTAATGGTAAAGCTTCGGATCCTCGAATTCCGGAGGCATTGGTTTCCCTTCATCTGTATATTTGTCCGGATGCGAGATTCGTTCCTCCATCAACCTCATTGCCAAACAATGTAAGCTTTTTGGGATCGATTTAGCGGCGATAAGGCTGGAAAATGCGCCTTGCTTTTTGGCTTTGGTCAGTTGCTCGTTGACAGCAAAGATGGTGTCTTTTAGTTTCTGGATCTTCAATTGGTTATCGAAAGATTCCTTGGCTTCCGAGATCATTTGGCGCGTGGCTTTGATTCGCTCTTTGACTTCTTTCTCGAACTGTCGTAGCAAGGGCTCGTCGATGGAGAGCGAATCGGTTTCGAAGAGAGCCTGATAGGATGGTTTGCTAATGAGATCCGAGTAGTTTCGAGATAGATCAGCAAAAACCCTAACGATCTTCGAGTTTTCGAGCTTTAGCTTTCGAGCGTAGGAGGCGTAGGCGAGGACAAGAGAGCGGTGGTCGTCGGCTTGTTTCCGGATCTGGTCCAGCCGGGGCTTGAGCGGATCGGATTTGAGTGCCAAAACGGACCTCCTTGTGGATCCAATTCCAGTGGAGAAACCCTAAAAACACCAAAAGAAAAAGAAGAAAAAACAACGTCGTTTAATCAGTCACCCTGGAAATGTGCATTTCTCATCTTTTAATTGATCTTAGAATCGAAAAAGAGTGAAATTAAATGTCGAGTCAATAAAGTTAGTTAGTTAGGACTTACAAAGTTGGTTTGGAGATGAGGAGAATGAGAGTGGGAAGTGAAGAAAAAAGAAAGAAGAAAAAAGAAACAGAGTGCAACAGTAATGGCAGAAGCCAATAGTCTAACAGTAAAGCCAAAACCTCCAAACATTGGGCCTCCGCCGCCGACGCCGATTCTTGATGTACGTTGGTGATTTGCCATCTTTCAAATCAATCACCGGCGCATCGAAATGAAAAACAGAAACAAAAGGATAATGATAAGGAAAGCTGAGAGGATAACGAATTTGGTGATGATGGTATGGCAGTGGCAGTCGCTCACTCTTTAATTGTTTGTGAGTGAGAGTGTGTGTGTGTGTGTTTTTCATTTCTTTTTACCTAGATGGAGAGAGAGAGATCAATTAGAAAATGTACGGGGGAGATCAACGGCTGTGATTTTCGTTTAGCTAATTTGAGTGATAGCTGCCACTTGGAATCTGGCTAGCAGGAAACGCGGAATCCCGTCTGACTGTCACTCCCTAAGTTTTTTCATTTACTTATCAATTTCAATTGCTTATTAGATTTTTCGTGTTTCTTAATAACGGGTAAATCAGCTCAAATTGAAATGAAATCTGGGAAGAGTGATACAGCTTCAGTGGGAGACAATGGTAGGAGATCCGCAAAAAAGGTTAGGTGGAGGTCGGAGGATCCACCGAATCCGGACAATCCTATTGTTAACGACAAAAGTATGAAAGTGGTCTCGAATGATGTTCAAACGGTGTCATGGAAAAATAAGCTTTTAGTTACCACAGTTGAAAGGATTAATCTGTAGAATGAAGAAGACTTCGAGTTACTTGAGGGTGATGCAAAAAAAAAAAATCGTTGATTGCATCCCTTCCGTCACTTTCTCCGAACAAGTTTATCAATTTATTGCCAAGTGCATGGTCCGGACTATGGTCGTCAAATTGTTGGGAAGGAAAATTTCATACATTACCATGACCAATAGATTGCAAGCTATTTGGAAAACTAAGTAGTCATTACAAGTTATTGACTTAGAGAACGATTATTTTTTGGTTAATTTTCAGGATGATGATGAATACCTTCATGCGGTGTCGGGAGGGCCTTGGACAATTTTTGGCCAACATCTCACTGTAAAGGCCGTGGGCACCTTCGTTCACAACAGATCAAGAGTTTCCCACTAGTTTGTTGGTTTGGATCAAATTGCTTCGGCTGCCGGAGGGCATGTACACGATAAGCCTTCTAAAATTCATTGGAAGCATAATTGGCCCGGTTGCAAAGATAGCCCGCAATACCGACAATAAGTCTATGAGGTAGTTTGCGAGACTTGCGGTTTATATTGACCTTGGGAAATTGCTAGTTTCAAAAATGCAAATGGACGGAATTAGGGGTGAGCAAAACTCGATTTGACTCGAAAAAATAAAAAAAAATCGAATTTCGAGTTAAACGAATCGAGTTATTCGAGTTATCGAGTTATTCGAATCAACTCGAATTTTTTTTCGAATTTCGAGTTCGAATCGAGTTGAGTTTTCGAATTCGAATAACTCGAATAATTCGAATAATTCGAATATCAAACTATAATATTTTACATTTTTACCCCAAACTCCCAAACCTTTTTACTTTTCCTTCAAAACTTTTACTCCTTCCCACTTTCCCCCAAAACTTTTACTCCCCTCCCCTCTCAACCCCCCAATCTACCCAAAATTCATTTTCCACCAAAATTTTACTCTCCCATTTACTTTTTCTCAAAATTTTACTCTCAAAAACCCTCAAAACCTTTTATTTTCCCCCAAAATTTTTACTCCCTCTCACTTTTCCTCTAAAATTTTTATTTCATTCTCATCCCACCTCCCATCTATCCCAAACCCTCCCCTCTCCAATTTTTTTTTAATATTTTCCCTCTAAAATTTTACTCTCCCTATTTACTTTCCCTCAAACTTTTATTCTCCAAAACTTTTTATTTTTCCCCTAAACTTTTACTTCTCACCCTTTGCTCTGAAATAAAAATCAAAATTATCCCAAAAAAAATCACTAAACATAAATAGTAATAATTTTATTTATATCTACTATTTATATTATTAAATTAAATTTCACATTTTATATTATTTATATTATTGAATTGTTTAGTCATATTGAATATTTATATTAAAATTGAATTATTAGTTATGCCATAAAATATTCGTGTTAAAATTTTATATTGGTATCAATTTCACATTTTATTTTTAAAATAAATTTTATTAAAAATCATATTTTTACATTTAATATATTTTTAATTCCAAAATATATAGTGATAAGAATCTGAAGATAATTGAAACAACTAAACAAGCAAAGAAGCTAACCAGTATATAAAAAATTAATAAATAAATTATGAGGTGATGAGAGTTAATAAAAATTTTGATTAAGGTGGATAGATTTTATTACGATTGGTGACAATGGTTACAAGGACCCAAAATTATTTTTTAAAATTTAACTCGAACAAATATATTCGATTCGATTCGATTCGAATTCCATCTCACTCGACTCGATTCGAGAAAACTTCAAATAAAGTTAGGATGATAAAATGAGATTCGAAAAACTCGATTAACTCGAAAATTTTCGATTCGATTCGATTCAATTCGATCGAATGCTCACCCCTAGACGGAATAGTTCAACGCGTGGAATATGAATCTATGTCTTTGGTGTGCTTCGGGTGTGGGAGATTCGGACACTCTTGTGATGCATGTCTGCATAGGTTTGAGAAAGGAGAAACAACTGAAGGGGTTACGGCTGAGAATCTCGACAATGATACAGTGGCTCAAGGAGGGATTACGGATAGGAGCTCCAACAAAGATGCTATAGCACATGGTAGTGACAAAGAGGATCAATTTGGGACATAGATGCTGGTGGAACGCAAATCACGACGGAGGCCCTTGACGGTAACGAAGGAAATTGTCGACAGCATTGATGCGAGGGCCGAAGGATCAAGGTTCAGCGTTCTGAGCAAAAATTACGATGAGGTTGAAGGGATCAAATGTACTGCTTTAAATGGTAGCACTGGAATTAAGGGATCTGATGGGGCAATTTTGGGAAAGGTTTTGCCAGCTAGGGGGAAACTATTGTCTAACCTCCAAATCAAATATAAAGTGTTGAAGAAAAAGTCATCAAAGAACAAAGGTAAAGCTATTGTTTTAGTGAATGGGCCGAAAACTAATTCAAATGTTTTAAAACCAACTAACAACCAAGGGCCCTAATCTAGGTCGGTAGATAACCCATTCAACGATGGATCAAAAATGGGTCTGAAAATTTTTAATAATGGTTCTGATCTAATCAGATTTCAAGCGATTAGCCATGATTTAGACAAAGGAGAAATCTGGTCGTAAGGTTCATGAAAAACAAAGGGATTTCTTTGGGAAAGAGAGAGATGGAACGATTTCCCAACACAGTCTCGAAGGGAGACAATGGGGAGGTGTTCAGTGAGCGGCCAACGGCTGAGATAGAAGGGTTAAGCGCTGATATGGGAAAAATACCAAGGGGTATATCATAGGGGGAGTTATCTGCTCTTCCGATCGACTGGGCTATTGATGCCTTAATTAAGGGCTTATGTCAGGAGGTTGAGAATGACACATCTATGGTAGGTGGAATCTCGATGTTACAAGGGTCAGATAATGAAACTCTGGTTTATGCTAAGTCGGCATGAATCCTAGTTAGTGTCTATAGTAGCCTTTTGTTAATTGTGCTAATGTTTCCTAATTTTCGTACCTTGTTTTTCGAACTACCAAGGGTGTGGTCATCCTCGGTTTCGTAATTTTTGGAATAAGTACAGAAAGGAATTTCATTCTAGTCTTGTTGCTCTTTTCAAAACAAGAATCAGTGGTAGCAAGGTTGATTCGACCATTACAAAATTAAGATTCAATAATTCTTTTAGGGTTGAAGCTACAGGGTTTGCAAGAGGAATTTGGGTTTTATGGGATGATAAGACTGAAGTCGATGTGCTGAGGGTTCACCCTCAATTTGTGCATGTGCGGATATGGGATACTCAAGGCCAAATGCCTTTCTTATGCACTGCGGTTTATGGTAAGCCACAAAAGAGCCTGAGGGAATATCTGTGGGATGAGCTGGAAATAGTAGCCATCAATGTTGTGGAGCCATGGTTGATGGCAAGAGATTTTAACGCCATTTTATGGTACAATGAACGACAAGGTGGGGTTGAATCTCGTAATGTAGGTTGTAGCCGATTCAACTCTTTTGTTTTTCGTCTTAGCTTAAATTATTTGGGCTTTCAAGGTCCCATGTTCACTTGGAATAGGGGTCATCTTTTTCATAGATTGGATCGTTCCTTGTGTAATGATCGATGGCAAACTATTGTTCCCAATACTTTTGTCCAGCATCTTCACAGGTTGAAATTAGACCATCGGCCATTTTTAGTGACTGTTAATCCGACTAGCGGGAGGAGAGGGGGGAGAGGCCCTTTAGATTTCTTACTAGCTGGCTAACTCATGCTGAGTTTCGTGAAATTGTTGCCAAATCTTAGAGAGCAGAATGTAATGTTGTTGAGAACTTGAGTAGTTTTATTAGTTTAGCTCATGATTGGAACAAGACTGTTTTTGGGAATATATTTGTAAGGGAAATAAGAGCTTTGAGGGAGCTAGAACGTATTCAAGGAGCCTTGGAGCATTGTAATTCTACACAGTTAAAGGTGAGAGAAAAAAAGATACGACTTGAAGTTGGAAACATCCTGAGCCAAGGAGAATTGTTATAGGTACAGAAATCGATATGTGATTGGCTTTCTAATGGTGACCACAACACTTGCTTCTTCCATAGTCTAACCTTGAAATAGCGAAAAATGAACAAAATTGAAGCTTTGAAGATAGATGAAATTGGATGGTGTTATTATGCTGAGTTTTTAGAAAAACCATGCTATTGAACACTTTTCGAATCTGTACACTATTGATAACTACTCAATTGGGGAGTTTCCTATCAAGAGGTATTTTTCGAAATTCGATAATGATATTATGGAAGGCCTCAATACTGGGATTAGTATAGAGGAAGTTCTTCAAGCTATTTTCAGCATGACTCCTCTTAAGGCACTAAGAGTAAATGGGATTCATGCCAAATTCTATCTAGCACATTGGGACATACTAGGCAGAAGTGTATTCAAACACTTCTGGTTCTCATCCCCAAGAGTAGTGATGCGGACTCTGTAAGTTAATATCGTCCTATTAGTCTTTGCACTATTCTATATAAGATCATTACAGAAACAATTGTGATTCGTCTTTGTCGGGTTATGCAAATGGTGGTGAAACAGAATCATATGATTTTTATTCCTTCACGCAATATTTCAGACAATGTCATAATTGCTCAATATGTAACACCCCTATACCTGGTCCAATCATATAGACCCGGTATAAGACTATTACATTTGGTGCCAAAACGGTTTTGGCTAGACACTATTTAATTTAAACATTTATACATAGTATTTTAACTTATTTAACCCAAAAATTATTAATATAAACATGTGGGGTCATTATTGGATGTTAGATTATGTTTGGAAATTATTTTAATATTGTTTTTACTCAAAACAGGGGAAAAGTATCGATACCAAAACAAAAGGTATCAATACCTTTTAAAAAAAGTATCTATACCACTACACAAAATCAATACCAAATAGCATTCTGGAACTCCGGTAATTCAAATTTTGATGAAGGTATCGATACCTTAGGCCTAGGTATCAATTCCTAGCCTCCGATATCGATACCAATGATAAAAACGATACCAAAATCACATTCTGTTTTGGCAATTTTGTATTTCAAAGCCTAGGTATCGATACCCATACCCTTGGGTAAATTTTGGCAAAAATCAGTTTAAAAGTTCACTAAACCCCCTGCAATATATATTAGATTCTTCTCAACACTTAAGACCAATTCAAAATGTATTAAAACTACTTAAAACCACTCCAAATCAATCATAATAATCATATTAGAAAACCACATTTGCAAACATACTTATAGTTTCAATAATTCATTTCATTTAGAACCCAATTACTTCAAGTAAAACCAAAATAGATAGAGTTTCAAGAGTTAGCATTTTAGCCCCTGACACATGGGGACACATTTGGTCTACCTATGTACATGCCATTTTAACTCAAAATATAGTATCTACTCTTGTAGCTCTTGAGCATGTGCTAAGATGAGAGATCTCCTAGCCCGACTCTATCTCTTAGAGTCTAACTATGCCTACGCATTAAAATAAACACGGTAAGCCAATAAAGGCTTAAAAAGCACTACAAGAATAAATAAGTAAATGAATCATAACATATTTTTTTTAAAATTATTCAATTTAATACATGCTTACACACATACTAAATTCATACAACTATATCTTGCTTTAACAAAATTTAACTTACCATTGAAAGTTGCTAAACTTACTGTAACGCCTCAAAAATACATGTTTATGTTTTTATAATTAATTGACATAAATATCAATTTGCTTCAGTGGTTAAGTGTTCTGGGGGAGTGTGAGAGGTCTCAAGTTCAAGTCTTGACTTGGGAAAATTTTGAAATTTTTAATGATTGAAGCTCTAGCCTTGCTTAAAGGGTTTAAGTAGAGTTGTTTGTAAAATAATGTCAAAATGGGCCTGCTGGTTTGGTGGATAAGTGGAGTGTTGGTGTGAGGGAGGTCTTGTGTTTGAGTATGTACTTGGGCATTATTTTTGCTGCTAATGCCTTGTGGGTGTTTGAGATGGTCTGGAATACTGAAGTAGTTGAAACAGATGTGGTTTACTAGGGAGCAAAATAGGGGATTTGGGAGTTACCCAGTTATTTTTTCTTCTCTCCTGCTAAAAGTCTCTGCTGTTTTCCTTTCCATTTTTCCTTTGCTGTCAAATTTTGCCCTCCCTCTTGCTGAATCCACCTTTTTTTTTTCCTTCATTTCCCTTTTCAACTTTGTTTTCAATTCGTCATATTGCACAACATAAAGTCACACTCATTCGGTAAGTGATATTGGTGCTTTAAAATTCCAGTTTTTAAGTTATTAATTGGGGAACCTTTGTTTGACTATGTTGACAGCTGAAAATTTGGTGTGAGGGGATGTGCTGGTGCCGAGTTATAGAGGGAAGCGTCTGTAGTTCGTAAGGTAAGGGTTTTTTCGCTTGGAAGATGAATTTTTCGTTTTAGGGTTAATTTTAATTTGATTGTTTAAGTGACTAATTGAGAGAAATTTTGGTCAATAATAGGTTCTAGAGTGCTCGTGGTGTCTTTAGTTTCGAATCGAAACTAGTTGTGTACCCAAAACACAAAAATAAGGGATTCGGCAAAAAGCCAAAACTGCTTGCTGTTTGGATAGCAACAGTAGGCCAACTTTGAAAAATAACCATAAATTGTGGAAATTGAATTAGAGGATGAAAAAAATATAGGTTTAAATCTTATTGAGTCTAGTTTCTCGTAGAAGAAACGGTGTAAGTAATGGAATTCTAAATCATGAGTTATAATAAACTTAGTGAGACAAGGTCAGAATGAATTTGGGTTCCCCTGTTATAACTTTGGAAAATTATCAAAAATTGGAGAAAAATAATTAGCGGTTAAAATTTACTTGTTTAAACTATTAATGATTCTATTTTCAATAGAAGCAAATGGAAACATCATCCAAATTTTGTACTAAGAGATAACTAATTTTTAGCAAAGAAGAGTCGAAGTTGTCAGACAGTAGAATAGGATTAAGTTTAAAGATTTTTCTGTACTTATTGGCTGAACCAAAAATTCTAGAAATTTTATGGTAGAAAGATACTTGAGTCTAGTTTTAAATACATCAAACGTATCTTAATTCAGAATTCTGTACCTTAAGATACAAATAATTTAGTAGCAGTGACTCAAGTGGACAACTTTAAAGGATCATATAAGAAAATAGTGGAAACACATATGAATAATTAACTAGCACGAGTTACATTAAAATGGATCATGAGGCCAAGGCCAATTTGGGTCATGTGGGCCACACAGGCAAACATCATGGGCTTGTAGGCCCATTTTCACTGTTTTATTGCTAAGGTTGCACGGGTCGCCCAAGTGGACTGTGGACCTACTGTAAGGTTGGTAAACTTACCTAGACCCCTAATTGACTGAAATGACTGTATGACTGATAAGATTAAGCATGATGATGTCCCACTGATTTGATAATGTATGCTCTGTTTACATGCATGATATTATGTTATAGCATGTCATATTTGTTTATTGCATTGCATTGGGTTGGGGGATTATATTGTTCGGAGGAAGTGTACTGAAAGGCCTCAGCCTAATTTACTGGCAGCTCAACTACAAATTACTGTCTAGTGCCGCATTCGGTACTACTTGGAGTGTAGGGATGGGTGGGTTGATTATATGCCCACATGGAGTGTAGGGTTGGATGGAGCTGGTGTGTAGAGGCTGGATGGGTAGGATTTTTGTGACTGCATATATGTTACTGCTACTGATACTGTGATGGGCTAAAGCCCTACTGCATGACTGTTTTTGTACTGAGATGGGCTAAGGCCCAAACTGGATTGATACTAATACTGAAAATGGTTTAAGCCCAGACTACGATTTTCTGTTTACTGTCTATTCATTTGTATGGGGATTGCACAGTGAATTTACGTAAACTCACCCCTTCTGTTTAATTTGTACAGGTAATCCCCAGATATAGACAGATCGGTGCGGCGGAGGACTTAGTGGTGGCCACACGACTTCTTTTACATTGTTTATTACCTATTTATGATTTTACTTTTATTTGGGAGTATTTTGCAGTAATTATGGCCTTTACAGATTTTGGTTTCAATTTGGATTTTATAAGGTTTTATGATTTAAATCTGCTAGTGTTAGGTAAAGCTTGGGTTTTCAAATGAAATTAATATTTTATCAAAAATACCACAAATACGCAAACTGTTTAAAAGCTTTCGCAATAAAAAAACGTTTTGAAATTTAATAACGATTTGTAAATGAATAATGTTTTGAAATTGAACTACGAGATTTGAAATTAACATAAGATAATGAAAAAAATGGTTAAATAGAAAAGGGGATTTAGTGACGACATGTTTTTCAAAAAGCACTACCATGTGACATCGTCAGATTCGGCCATAACGTCTAGGTCGGGTTGGGGGTGTTACACTTACCTTAACACTTTGATGATTCACCTTTGTTTACATTTCATATCTTTAGCCCATAGTAGAGTTTTATAGAACATGCCAGATATACGGAACAAATACAGAGGTGCATTATTATGCACTAATGAATGAGGAGCACTATTGTGCTGTACAGAGAACACGAATGTGCTAAACGAAGAGCACTAATATACTAATAATCATAGAGCGTGCTAAGGTCCCTTAATGACATGCCACTAATATCCTAGTAGTTCTAAATTCCGTCTACTTGGGCATTAAAGTTGAATTTCATACATTTAAATACTTTACATAAGTATTTCAGAAAAGATTTCTCATTTCTCTATCATCTACAATTTAGTCCCCATTTCATAAATCACAAATATCAAACCTGTTTCAAACATATACTTTTACCACAACATCATTACTTAGTGTTCAAACAAATATACCATTTCATATTCTCCACTTATAATTTTCTTTACAAATTTCATAATTCATAATTTAATCCCCTTTTATTATCTATTTACAAATATAAATATATATTTAACATTTCTATTCTAAGTAATCTCATATTACAATATAAGCATTTAAATAAAATAATTTAAAAATCTTGTAGTACTTACAACAAAATTTCAGATGAAATATCCTCTTCTTCCTTCACTCATTAGCCTTCCCTTTCCCTCTTTCTTCAATTAAGTCCCATTCTTTCTTTTCTTTCTCTTCAATTATCATAACAAACACATAACATTAATATGTTAAAAACCATAATAAAGTGACTTTTCTATACTATTTAATATAAATAAACATGTATGGTATGATAATTTCATCATCTCTTACTTTAGCTCTTTGAAAACCCAAAATCCTAACTCATGTTTTTCTCTCTTTTAACCCATCCATGGAAGTTTTCTCATGAGATTAAGATTTTCTAACCTTCTCCTTAGTTTTTACTAAAGAAATTTGAAAGAAAAAGGAAGGTTTGAAGCTTGAATGGTTCAACAATGGAGGAAGGACAAGAAAAGAAATAAAAGAAAAGTTGGATGGGTTTAGGGGCTGAGTGACAGTTTGGTGTTTGGGAAAAGATGATATCTTTTCATCTTTTCTCCCACTTTTTACACCATTCCACTAAAATATCTCACCTTTTTTATTAAAATGGTCAAATTGCTAATAAGTCATTATAACAGCCCATTTTTAGTGAAATCGAAACAATGGTTTCGGGACAACAGATCTGACGATTAAAGTATTATTATTTTAATTAATTTAATGTCTATAGAATGTTAGTAAGTTCGTATAAAAATTCCATTAAGAAATTTTTACGTTTGCATGTTTAATTAAGTGAAAAGAACTAAATCGTAAAAGGTGCAAAAGCAAAATTCTCTTAGTTTAAGGTAATAATAAGCTATGAAATTTTAAAGTAAGGGGATTTATATGGCAATTAGACCATTATTATTAGTGGACATTTATGGACATAAAACTAAGTGATTTTAATGTTAATAAGGTTAAATAATTAATTTAATTATTAAGATAAATTAAATTAAGTAAAACTTTATATCATCTTCTTTAGTGACTTTCACCACCGAAAAAGAGAAAGAAAAACACCATTTTTCGTGCTTGGAGGATTTGGTTAAGAATAGCCTATGCATGGTATGCTTTTAAGCTTTGTTTTTAATGATTTTTATGTTTTCGGGATCGTTGTAGCTTAATCTAGCTAGCATAGGGATTAAATTGTAAAATTGTTAAAGGTTTAAGGTTTTACCATGAATATGCTTGTATGGTTTTTGATGTTTGATGGAATATTATGAGTTCTTGTTGTTAAATAAACAAGTTTTGTAAAAGTATTTTTGATGAAATTGTCATTTAAGGACTTATTTATAAAAGTAGTAAAATTTCATCGTAAAATTATGAAATGTTGATTTGTATGGGTTGCTATAAGTCCCTAGTGAATTCGGCTAGCATGAAATGTGGATGAAATTGCTTAAATTTCAATTTACGAGCTTAAGGACTAAATTGTAAAGAAGTTAAAATATTAAGGGTAAAATTGTAACTTTGCAAAATATAAATTTTGGACTGAATTGAACAGTACAAGTATAAAATGGATTGTATTTGTCTATTTACATCAAGATAGACCTCTACGGATCAAGATCGGGGAAAAGATAAAGCCTCGGATTAGTTGATCCCATTTATACGTCTTTGTCATCGATGTAAGTTCGTATGATTAAATAACATTTTAATGTTATATTGATATATATATTCATGTATTATTGGCCATGAAATTAAATGGTGGAAATCCAACGAAGTTACGACGATTATCGAGCCCTGTTTGAACATTAAGAATACGTAGGATACAAATGACATGTCATTAGGGTTACCATGTTTCAAGTGCTGGTCTTGAATGTCCTACCGATAGCTGAAGTCCTGCATTTGTTAGGGATACTCTACAACTTGTGTGAGTAGCATCGTGTAGCTCACATTCCGACCTACAGCTTGTGTGAGCAGACCGATTTAACAACTTGTGTGAGCAACAATGTAAAGAAAAAGGAAAGATTACGATTATATGTTTAGCATACTTCGTGTGAGCTTTCCCGCGTATCCGATGTTATTCTAAATGGTTCAACGGGCATGAAAAGGAAATGAACGGTAAGTGTTCAAATGAAATTTGACATGAATCTATGGAAAGGATTAAAAAGGAAATGTTCAATGAAAGTATACCTATGTTCATGAAAATGATGATTTCAAATGAAGTTGTTCATGGATAATGACTCACCTTATGCTAATTCAAGTGAATTATGAGTTGATGCACTAACATGTGTTGTTGATTATGCTTAGGCTTGTGCCAAGCTTATGGTTGGATTGTATCATGTTTTATTTTAAGGTTATGCATTGAAATGGTAAGTTATGTTCATGCTTTACGAACTTGCTAAGCATTATATGCTTACGTAGTTTTCTTTCCTATGTTTTATAGATAATCAGAAGCTCGATCGAGTTGGAAGTTCGTTGGAGATCTATCACACTATCCAGCAATTATATCTGTAGTTTTTGATGTTTTGGCCAAGGTTATAATGGCATGTATAGGTGGACTTGTGTTTGATGTTAGTTGATAAGTTTGGCATGTATTTGTTATTTTGGTTGATGTATTTTTGGTACTTTTGGTGCCTTGTTGGTATGTGTTATTATGGTTAAGTTTTGATGCATGTCTTAATGGTCAAAATGGTATGTTTATGTGGAATTTCTAATTATCATAACTTTGATATGTTTTGGAAGTGGTATTGAGTTATATGAGTATGGTTGAGATGTGGTAAGTGTTCATGCTTAGGTACGATTGAATGATTGTGTTTGTGGTGCCTTGTATGGCATATTGGTTGAATGTTATTGGTCTATTGAATTGGTTGTTTCATGCATGTGTTGGTAAAGTTTTCGTACTTTGAAGTTGTGTACAAAATTCTTGTAGTTACACATTTGGGTTGGTGATGGAAATGGCTTGATTTTGTCCCATTTCATGTCCACACGGCCTAAGATACTGGTGTGTTACTTAGCTGTGTGTGACACATGGCCATGCGACACGGTCATGTATCCCTTATAGTTTTTAAGGTTTGCAAGTCAGACAATTACACGGCCTAGCACACGGCCTGACACACGAGCGTGTGAGGCCATTTCGAGAGTTACACGGCCTAGCACATAGGCGTGTGGCTTGGCCGTGTGACCCAACTTCGAAAGTTACATGGGCATGAACACGAGTTGGGACACAACCATGTGTCCCTATTTCAATTGTTACATGGCCTGAGACACAAGCGTGTGTCTCAACCGTGTGAGTCACACGACCTGGCCACACGGCCATGTGACCCTTGCAGTTCAAATTTTCTAACTTTTTCCTAAACTTTTTGAATGATTCCAATTTAGGCCCGAATTGTTTCTAAAGTGTTTTTAGGGCCTCGAATGCTCGATTAAGGGATGATATGCATGTAGATGAACGATTTATGCCATGTTTATGTTGAGGTATTAAATGTATGTTTTAAAGTTACAATTTTACGGTAATACTCTGTAACCTTATTCCGACAACAGATACGGGTTAGGGGTGTTATAGTCCTTAAGCCATCCATCTTTATACTTTTACCCATCATCATTACACCTAATAAATATCTACTTGGCTAATTACCACTTTGTCTTTCCTCATCTTTCATATTTCCTAGGATGACTTATACAGCACTTTGGTTAAATTTCTTCTTGATCCTTCCTTCCTTTCCTCTCTACTACTATATATCTCCTAACTTATTATTTTTCCTACTTTGGCCACAACAAATTCTCTATTCTTTCAATTAAGTCAATGTATTTATTTAAAATTTTCCTACCCAATGAGTATTTTCTAATTTCTTATTGGGTCTAAATACTTTCTAATTTAATACACAAAATTCCTATATATTATATTTCAAAAAAAAATCACTAATTCTTGACCCGATCCATCACTATACCAAACCCCGAGATAAAACGTGGATGTTACACAATAGGCAATTCATACAATGAGGCACACTAGGAGTAGAAAGGGGTGGATGGTAATTATGGTTGACCTCGAGAAAGCCTATTATAGGGTTCAATGGGATTTCCTTAATAACACTCTGTTTGATGTTGAATTACCAGAATGTTTAGTAAGAATGATTATGATGTGTGTGTCATCGGTATCTATGCAACTCTTATGGAATGGATTTCTTTCTGAGTCTTTTATTCCAGCAAGAGGTTTATGGCAAGGAAATCCATTTTCACCATATCTTTTCGTTCTGAGGATGGAATGTTTAGGCCCTTTGATCGAATCTGCTGTTGAGCAGAAACTCTAGGAACCACTAATGCTCTCTCGACACAGACTAGGAGAGTCTCATCTATTTTTCATAGATGATTTAGTTCTATTTTGTAGAGTGAATGATAAAAATGCAATTTTCCTTAAGCAAGTCCTAGATACTTTTTGCCACTACTCCGTACATCGTGTTAATCATCGAAAAACACAAGTGTTCTTTTCAAAAAAATGCATCGAAAGAAGTAGTAGAAAGCATTTGTACCAAGCTCAATTTCGTCAGAGTAAGATATTTGGGGAGATATATTTGAATGCATTTACTACATGGTAGAGTGGGGGTTAATGCTTTTCAGTTTATATTGGACAAAGTTCGAAATCGGCTATCTGATAGGGATGTGTATAGTTTATCCTTGGTTGGACGACTAATTCTGGTGAAATCTATGTTGGTGACAATACCTAATTATTTTATGACTACGGCCAGAATTTCAATTTCAATTTGTAAAGAAATTGAAAAGCTTGCTCATGGGTTCTTGTGGGGATCTTCTCGTTCAGAATAAAAACCATCTTTGATCAGTGGAAGGATTGCTATAGGTCATTGGTAAGTAGGGGTCTTAGAATTCTATGTCTGCAAGATCAGAACAAACTGTTACTATTAAAACTTGGTTTTAGTTTGATCGTTAATCTAAATTTGTTATGGGTCCGAGTGTTGAGGAATAAATATAGTGTTCATGGATTGATACCAGAGATATTCATCGTAGTAATTGTTCTTAATTTTGGTGTTCATTAACAAAAGTTTGGAGCGAGGTTAAGAAAGGGGTTGCTAAGTCTGTACGGGATGAGAGGTTGATCAATTTCTGGAATGATGATTGGTTTAGAGTTGTGGGTCCTTTAAAGCATCATTACATTGGATGTGGGAGATTAGATGAGACAATTCGGGTTAGCACGTTATCTTGTCGGAAAGTATATGGAAGTCACAATGGTTATATTCGATTCTCCCACGGGAAGTGGTAGATCATATTCTGGCATACAAAAAACCTTTTCAGTATACGGGTGTTGATTGTATTACATGGTAGTGGATGTCGGCGGGGAAGTTTTCGTTTGTGAAAACATATAAAAATATTTTTTTCTCTTAATGTGACAAGACATAATGTGAGTGATAAGCTGTTGTGGAAGATTGTTGCTCTGTAGAGGGTTAGAGTCTTCCTTTGGTTGCTTGTCCGCGATAGGCTCTTGACTAATAAGGAACAAGTTAGGCGAGGTATGTCTCAATTTCCAATTTTTGAATTATGTGGTAGCACAGTGGAGTCTGCAATTCATGCTATAAAGGATTGCGAGTTTGTACAGACTGTGTGGAAGTTTGTCATACCTATAAGGACTTGGGTTTCTTTTTTTAACTCACCTCTTGAAATATGGGTGATGAAGAATATTCAAAATGAATATAACTATTTGTTTGAGGGTAGGGAGTGGGCTAATTTTTTCTCTGTTGTCAATTGGTTTTTTTGGAAAGGCAGGAATGAATTTATCTTTATAATTCTAGTAGGAGCAGTTGTGATTTATCTTTAATAATTCTAGTAGGAGCAGTTGTGAGATTATTTCCACGAGTAGCACATGGAAAAAATCCTTAAACCTCAAAGGGGCAATTAAGCGATACTCTTGGGCGTATATGATGGATAATATTTGGAAATTACCAACATCTGGCTGGGTCAAGGTTAACCTTGATGGTTCGGTTTCCCATTGCAACTTAAGGGCAACAGTAGGTGGAGTGGCGAAAGGCCCACGTGGTGGTTGGTTGGTTGGCTTCAGAATGGTAACAAGTATGGCATATATATTTATGGTTGAGGCTCGGGTTATGCTTGAAGGTCTAAATTTAGCCTGGATCAAGGCTTTAGGCAAGTGGAATTGGAAAGCGATAATGCACTGCTAATCGAAGCTATTCAGAACGGTCTCGCAGCAAGTAATGTTGATGAAGTTAAAATGATTCACAACTATTACTTCAAGACTTGGCAGGTCAAATTCAGACACATTTAGAGAGATAGTAATAAAGTTGTTGACTGTCTAAATAAAACAGTTGGAGGTGATTTGGATTAATTGGTGGTCATCGAAAAACCTCCTCTTTATGTTCGTGATTTAGTGGAGGACGATATTCATCTCTTTTTTGGAAGCTAACAAAAGGGTGTAATCTTGTTGTTTCCTTAGGCTAGTCCTAAGTTCTTTTCTACCAAAAATAAAAATAAAAATAAAGGGTAAACTTCATCAATTATCATTAAATTTTTTTTAAAATTACATTTCGATCATTCAATTTTCAAAAATTATGTAATTGCCACTAATGTTATTAAATTGTGACATTTTTGTCACTTGACTGTTAACTCCGTTAAAAAATAATATTACACCTTAATTCAAAAGGTTAATAACTAATTTGGTCCTTAAGATGTAGTTAAAAATGATTTTGATATTTTAAATTTTTCTTAACAATAATTGTAAAAAATCAAAATTTTAAAAATAAATCAAAAATTTCATATAGAAAATCAGTTGCAGCAAGAGGAAATCAAGAATTCTACAGCTAATTTTTTTTATATCCAATCACATCAAAATCAATCTTTGAACTTTCAAAAAACTTTTCAAACTAAATTCTATTTGTTTTCCACTATTGATGAGCACCTTCAATCACATCAACTACTTCATATTGTTTTACTCACAAATTGTTTTACAAATTTTATTTTATTTTTTTCTCAAAACCTTAAAAGCTCTAGCAAAATGCATCTCAATGTAAGGTCTCTATTTCACTATTAAACCAATTGTTGTTGCTTAAATTTTCAAGAAACAAAATCTAAGCTTGCAACATTACTTTGATTCTTGAGAATTATAAAAACTTTTACCATCAACGGCCTATCTACATGATTTTCCTGATAATTATGAAAAAAAAAAGAGAAAAAAATTCTATTTGCTTTCCACTATTGATGAGCACATTCAATCACATCAACTACTTCATATTGTTTTACTCACAAATTATTTTACAATTTTTTTTCTCAAAGCCTTAAAAGCTCTAGCAAAATGCATCTCAATGTAAGGTTTGTATTTCACTATTTAACCAATTGTTGTTGCTTGAAGTTTCAAGAAGCAAATCTAAGCTTGCAACATTACTTTGATTAACTTCTACCATCAACGCCCTACCTACATGATTTTCCTGTTAATTATGAAAAAAACAAAAAGAAAAACTTCTATTTGTTTTCCACTATTGAAGAGAACCTTCAATCACATCAACTACTTTATATTGTTTTACTCACAAATAGTTTTACAGTTTTTTTTTCTCAAAGCCTTAAAAGCTCTAGCAAAATGCGTCTCAATGTAAGGTTTGTATTTGATTATTAAACCAATTGTTGCTTCTTGAATTTTCAAGAAACAAAATCTATGCTTGCAACATTACTTTGATTCTTGAGAATCATAAAAACTTCTACCATCAACAGCCTATCTACATGATTTTCTTGATAATTATGAAAAAATAATAGAAAAAAATTTCTATTTGTTTTCCACTATTGATGAGCACCTTCAATGACATCAACTACTTCATATTGTTTTACTCACAAATTGTTTTACAACTTTTTTTTTCGCAAAGCCTTTATAGCTCTAGCAAAATGCATCTCAATGAAAGGTCTGTATTTCACCATTAAACCAATTATTGCTGCTTGAATTTTCAAGAAACGAAATCTAAGCTTGCAACA
This sequence comes from Gossypium raimondii, assembly GCF_025698545.1. Lineage (NCBI taxonomy): Eukaryota > Viridiplantae > Streptophyta > Magnoliopsida > Malvales > Malvaceae > Gossypium > Gossypium raimondii. Next base: position 23,579,288 of record NC_068571.1, read on the forward strand.
TTACTTTGATTATTGAGAATCATAAAAACTTCTATCATCAAAGGCCTATCTACATGATTTTCCTAATAATTATGAAAAAAAAAAGAGAGAAAAATTTAAAAAGAAGAGGGCAAAAGAGAAAGAGCAAAATGTTCTATTATATAGTTGGGTTCTTTGGTAAATTTCTACAAAAAATTGAAATTTGAGAGTTTTTCTTTTAATACAAAGTACCCTACTTCTTTTCTAAACTTGTCATTTATTTTGTAACTCCAGTTACTAGATTGATTGAGTTTTAAGTAACTTCCAGTTTTGATTTTATTTATTTATTTATAATACAAAGTGCTATTCTTCTTCTCAAAACCCATAATTTCTTCTCTTAAATTTGAAATCAAGGTTTTGCTTTTAATTATAAATAAAACATATATATATTATTTTAATAATTTGAGAAAATGGAGCTGACACTAATTTGCATGAAAAAGAGGAAAAAAAGATAAAAGAAAGATGAAAATGAAGAGAGTGTAAAACAACAAAGCAAATGAAAAACGAGTAGGATCAAAGTGAATGAGTATTTAATTTTATTTTTATTTGTGAAAGTTCAAAGACTGATTTCTAATGAGATTGGATATGAAAAAATTAATTAACTGTAAAATTCTTGGTTTTCCTTGGTGCAACTAATTTTTATATGAATTATTTGTTTATTTATTTTAAGATTTTTAAAATTATTTTAAGAAAATTATTAAAATATCAAAATAATTTTTAATTATAGCTTAGGGGCTAAATTAGTTATTAACCCTTTGAATTTAGGTACAACGTTTTTTTAATGAAAGTTAAGAGCCGAGTGAAAAAATGTAACAATTTAATAACATTAGTAACTATTGCATGACTTTTGAAAGTTAAAAGACCAAAATATAAATTTAAATAAAACTTAGAGACTAGTTTATCCATTAATAAATCTGACAAATAATGTATCAAAATCGACCAATAAATACTTATAATAAATCTGGAATTAGAATTAGGTGTTTAGTTAAAATCAAATTAATAGACTAAATCAAATTGATTTGATTAATTAGTTGATCACGAAATTTAATTCGATTACACTCGATTATAAAACTTTTAAAATTTTGATTACTAGTTAATTTAATTTCAAATCCAACAATTAATTGAATTAATTAATTAACCAAAACTGATACTATTAGACTATGAGTATATGGTTAATATATCATAGATGAGTACAATATATATTATATAAGCTCAATATTTAAAAATTAATCAACTTGTAAATATTCATATGATGGGCTAACAAAATGCAGGGTAAACTATAAAAATAACCTCTCAACTATGCTTTTAATTTTATTTTCATAATCTAATTATTAAATTTTTTATTTAATCACTTAACTTTTGAAATTAAATAATTTAGTCATTCTCTTATTAGTTGCCTTTAGATGAGTAACAAAAGTTGATATAGGCTTTTTATAGGCATAATAACAAATTTAGCCTCTAATGTTCATGCATTCTACCTATTTAATCTTAAATCTAAAAATCAACAAATTTAGCCTTAAATATTTACAAAATTTGTCTTTTTCGTTCTAATTCTAAAAGTTTCAAAAATATATTTTAAAAATCATTAAAATGACTTAAAACTCTAAAAACTCTAAATAAGTTATAAATAAAAACCAAAACATATTTATATATATATATATATATATATATATATATATATATATATATCAAATGGTTCAAAAGAAATGAACACAAAATGGATTGATGGGTAGGGTGTAAATGAACAGAACGTTCGATGAAATGTTTGTGAATTTTTTGTATAACGTTCATTTATGTTCGTTTAGTAAGTTAAATAAATGAGTATGAACAAAATTTTTATGTTCGTTTAATAAACAAACGAACACGAATTGAGGTGTGTTCGGTTAATTTGTGTTCACGAACAAGCTCGTTAAAAGCTCGTTTATTGACTCATTTATTTATTAATGATATTTTCTTATAAAAATTCCATTAGTATATAGTAATAAAATTATCTTAAAACTCGTTTGTTATTCCATTAGTATATATTAATAAATTTATCTTGGTTTGTATTTTTTTCAGTTATAATATAATTATTAATATTTATATTTGACTATTTTATATCTAAACAATATATGTGTGTATGTATTTATTGTCTATTTGTTTGTTTATTGTTTATTAACATTGTTTGTGAACATGTTGAATTATATGTTCATGAACATGCTAGTTTAATGTTCGTGAACATGTTCGATTAAGTTAAATGAACATGTTCGTGAACATTAAACAAATGAACATGAACACACATAATTTTAAATAAACGAACATGAACAAAAATTTAAAATTCTTAACAAACACAAACTGGATACGAACAAGCTTAAAAATAAACAAACGAACATGAACAAAGGTTTGTTCGTTCAAACTCGATTCATTTACAACCCTATTGATGGGTCTTGAAAGATTTTACATTGCATTGTTTTCTCTACTCAAAGATTAGTCGCTGTATATTTTTAAAATAAAAAAATTTGAAATAAATTTTTTTATAATAGTTTAAAATGTTAATTTTTCTAGAGGAATTTAATTAAATAATATTATATTAATAAAAATATGACACTTAGATTGTTGGATTTAAGCCAACTTGATCTTTACCATATTCATGAATGTGTCATTAGTTTAAAATGAGCACAACACCGATGGTGTTAAATATTTTCTTGTTCAAGAGGTTTAAGAGGTACGCTAAGAAATATTAAAAACAATTTTTAAAATATTATTTTTCTTTTTTTTGAAATTTTAGAATTAGAACTAAAATGTCAAATTTTGTAAACATTTAAGACTACATTTGTTGAATATTTTTAATTTAGGATCAAATTGATAGAATGTTTAAATATTAGAAAGCTAAATTATTTATTAGGCCAATAAAAGAAAAATGCTCATATCAACTTTCCATCACTCATTTTATGAGAACTAATAGAAAAATAACTAAAATATTTAATTCAAAAGTTGAGTGATTTAATCAAAAATTAATATTTGGGAGCCCAGAATAAAATTAAAGACATAGTTAAATGACTATTCTTGAAGTTTACCCAAAAAATTATCAAAACTAAAAGTAAACTTAAAAATTAAAAAAATCTAATAGAAAAAACCCTAGCATTTTGTTTCTTTACAATTTCAAAGCAAAGTTTGGGGCCTCGCTTGAGTCTTCTATCTTCTTGGGCTCTTTGTTTCTTGAATCTTTCCTTTCGGTTTCAATTTTCTTAATTGAACAACTTAATTACTTCTTTTTTTTTTATAAATATACCAAAGTGACTTTAATAGAGTTTGTACTATTTTTTGGTCAATTCTTTTAATCATTCTAATTAAAACAATTAGTTGAATTAATTATTACTATTAAAAATTTTATTAATCCACTAAAAAAATTATAGTGTGACATTAGCTAATTAAATTGACCAATTTCACTCTAAGCTTAGAAACCTCTTTCTAATTATTCAAAACCCTTTTTATTCTTTCTCTTCACTCAATCGTCATCTTGCCACTCCACAAACCAGTTGGTGGCAGCTATGGCGGTATCCGCGAGGATCCTTCGCAAAGCACCAATACCCGCCCGTGAAGATGGAAGCCCTGCCACCGAGTAACAACAGGAGGACGTCGAATCCATCTTCGATGGCTGCTGACATTATTAATCTCTTTCATGTTGAAATATCGATGATGCAAGTGGTCTGTGTTTCTGCTTTTTCGGTCTTTCATGGTCTTCATTGTTAAATGAAAAATCTAACCTTCAAGTTTCAATGTGGTAATGCAGGAATAACTAATTGTTTTGCTGGCATTTTAACCCCTTAACCATCCTGCAAATAAACTATTGTATCCTATCAGTTGTAAAGGATGTGATTCCTAGGAGCTAAGCTATCCAATGACATCTTCCATCATCATCACAACGGGTTGCTAACTTTTCGGTAAAAACAGAATGGTTGGGTAATGCAATGATATTTGTGCAGTGGTGTTGGGGGACCGATGGAATAGTTGCTAGTCGAGTAGAACAGAGGGTGGCGGTGGTGGGAAGAAAGCTGCTGCATATCAAATGGCCATGCTAGCACCGCATATGCTCCATCTAATAAGGACAGTTGAGATGGCCATACTGCACATCAAATGACCATTGCTTGACGACAGGGAGAAGAGAGATAAAAAAAGGTTTTGGAATAATTATAGAGAGGTCCCTAAGTTTTAGTCCAAAGTAAAAATATATCACATCTCATTATTCAATTGACAAATGTGCCACATCAGTAATCTATTGATGGATTAATGGGATGTTTAGCGGCAGTTATTAGTTCGAACAACTATCTTAATTAGAGTGATTAACTTGAGAAAAAATATTACGGCACGTTTGGTTCACCAGAATGGAATAGAGGGTGTAATGGAATTAAATAGGCATACCAATGATTTGGTTGGATGGAATGAAATGAGTATGATAATAACTCATGTGTTTGGTTGAGAAGAATAAATATGGAATAGATCACCAATGACAAATTTACTCTTAAAAATAAAAAAATATTTTAAATATATTAATAATATATTGTAAAATATTTAAATTAAATTATACTTTGCATTAAATTAAATAATTACTAATATAAAAAATATAATTAAATAGTAATTAAATAATAATTAATTATTTTTAATATTAATTATATAAATATTTTGATAAAAATATTATATAAATGCATATTATTACTCTATTCACCTCCATTCACCCCACCATAGCCTGCTACCAAACTCTATCACCCTCGTGATCTTTACCGCAGTATTATTACTCAGCCATCACCCTAAAACTACCGCCACCATCTATTTTGTTTCATCATTCTCACCACACCAACCCAACGATTCAAAAACCTCCATTACCTGAAATCAATCCCAAAACCATAGCTATGAAAAAAAGGAGGAGGAAACCGGGTTACCCGGTCGAGGAAGCAAGACTCAGGGTCCAGGGAGAGAGCACCATTAACTTTGGGTTCAAATTCACAGTAAACTTTCCTGGTTGGTTTCTTGACCGCCACTAAGTGGAAGTTGGATGAAGTAAGAGGCGAGCGTCTCAAGAAATGGGTTTGGAGAGGCAAAGAGTGATAGTGGAGTTTCAGTTTCAAAGAGAAAACTAAAGAAGAATCCATGCAATTAAAATTTGCTCATAAAGTCCAGCTCGAAAGTTAGAAGCAGCAACTATGGCGGCTTCTTCTTCTTCAGCTCTTGCTTTCAAGAGCTATTAACTATTTACTATATATTTCTTTTATTTCTTTTGTGCCTCTCCCATTGTCGAGATATTCAGTCTTTTTCGACGTTTAAGCTGAGACTTTTGATATGCAACGGCATCAATGGAGCTCAAGAGATTGGAGAAAGTGATGAGCGAAAGTGGGGGGAGATTTCATCTTAAAAAGAGAGAGAGAGAGCTATTACGAGAGGTATTGGATAGAGGCAATTCAGAGCCCGACCCGTTAAATGGGTATGTAGCGCTCACACGTAATAAGGCCTGCATGGGAAGACTAATTCAGCAGTCAAATTTTCAACCAAACAAATGCACCACTATAGAGCCTGTAATAGCCATTTCGTCGAACCAAGCGACCAAAATAGAACAAATTTTATTTTAAAGTGACATTGGATTGGTTGTACTTTACTTTTTTTTTTCTTTTTCTTTTTCATTTTTAATCCCTTTTGAATTCGAGGTTCAACAACTACACTATCATAAAGTATTTTGTTTCAAAAAATCGATCTTGTGCGTATACTTGACTAATTTACTAAAAAATACTGAAAAAATAAAAAAAAATCATGTGAATAAGTAGATGTTTGGAAAAATTACGGGAATAGGTTATTTTTACGAAAACGCTTCCAATTGTAAATGTCTTCTGCATGTTGCCAGAAAAATGCTTTTAGCTTAATGCGTTTTTTGCCAAGTCACCTAAAACGCTTTCAGCTAGAAGTGTTTTCCCCAACAGGAACCTCCAACGACTACTTTCTCCAATGACTACTTAAATAGCTGCTGGAACCCATCCAATGGTAAATTTTTTTCCCTATATAATCTCCCTTTCATTTTTCTTACAATTTAATATCAACTCTCTCTCTCACATTCTAAAATCTCTTTCAAATTTCTTTCTTAATTTCTTACTTAAATTTTATTTCTCACTAATTTTTATTTTTTTATTAAAATTATCTTAATATTTTCGCAATTTATTTTTATATTAAAAATTATTCGGTGTTTTTCAAAATTAGTAATGGCCGGATCTATAATCCATTTTGATGACAACCACATTCCCATCAATCAATTGCAAATGGTAAGAATATTTTTTTATTGTATTTCAATGTTGTTTAATTTTTATATTTTATTGTTATATTTGAATTTAATATTTTGTATATATTTTTCCTAAATAGGTGGAAGATCGAATTTTTAAGTGTCGTATTCGTAATCTACTCGGTCCTCCATCATCCTTGATAAAATCCTACTTGAGAGATGTTGGTTTTTTGGACGTGGCCCTTGTAGGTAAGGGTGTAAGTTGGACTCGACACTCGTAAGCGTGTTGGTGGAAAGGTGGAGACTCGAGACATACACATTCCATCTTCCATGCAGCGAGTGTACTATCATTCTGGAGGATGTGTAGTTATAGCTTGGGTTATCGGTGGATGGGTCAGTAGTCACTAGGTTAGTTCATGCAGCCGATTGGAGAGATTCATATAGGGAACTCTTGGGGAGGGTTCCAGAGACGATTTATGGAGGTCGGAATGAAATCGGTTGGTTAAGAAGAAATTTTGGTAGGCTTGATGAGGATTCGACTGAAGTAGAAAGAGAACAACACACTTGGGCATACATCCTTCAGATCATCGGGGGCTACTAAACACATCAACTTTAGAGAAGCAAGCGAACTCAGTTGGGGGTCTGCCGTGTTGGTTACCTTGTACCGAGAGATGTGTCGGATGAAGCAACCACGAAAAATTAAAATTAATGGTTTCATTCTACTACTACAATCGTGAGCGCAGTATCAACTCCCATTTTTACGTCCTCGAGCGAACTACCCTTACACATTCCCACTCGTAACAAGGTAAATTTTATTAGATAATATGTTTACCATAATAAAATTAATTAAAATTTAAATTATTATGCTAACAAATTATTTCAATAGGTGGAACCATAGGCCAAGTTACGTGGGATTGCCTAATAAACTTTGATATATACGAATTTTATTAGACTAAAGATTGGAAGCAGAGGTATGTATTTTTTAAATTTGAATTATATAATATTAAAATAGTTGATTTGTGATTTAGTAGTATATATATAACTAAAATTTTGATTACTTTAATATAGTTTAAATTGAAACCATATGAGGATCTGACACTTCAAGAATGCATCTATAAGGAATTCTTTGAGAAATCCCAACATTTGGCACATGAAGGTGCCTTTGGTAGTGTACGCTACCATTGAGATGCATGAGTCGGATAGAGTGTTGCGGCAATTTGATTTCAAGCAATCAATTCCAGTGGCACCTTAATACCTCGATGATTTATATCCTATTTACTTGCGGGGGAGGACGGATGAGAATTGGCCGGTATTCCATGCCTAATATATGAACATGTGGAACAATAGGTACGAATTTTTACCTACTCGCGAAGCTATTGTCACTCTGGAGTTAGCTTGCAATCTGGAGTACATGCCATGGTTTAGTATCCATGTCAAGTCATACTTGTATGGGGAAGAGGTGAGGAGTCGACAACTACATAGGAGGAGGACACAACGGGCGCCTATACACCCAAGGACTGGCGAGACAGGTCTATTATTAGCACCTATGCAAGAATCAACATTGATGGCCGCACCACCCCCTGGTCAATATGTATCATTTTTCTGCTTCTACTTCGATGCCAAGTTTTGTTTTTGGACCTCCGTCCCCGGTGTATTACATGCCCATGTCATCTACATTTTCAACGACGACGATACTGACAACGACGTATAGACCGTCTATGTTTCGGGCATTGACTGAAAGTCCAGTTGTTATTCCATCGATGTGTGGGACACAACATGGTTATACCCCTATGCTAATGGTGTCGCAAACACATCTGGGATCATTGTTCTACCAAGTTGGATCATTTTCCCAACCTCCTATTCCTAAATTGGAGGATGCATGATGGGAATCGAGGACCAACCCATCACAATCAACTGAAAGTGAAGAAGATGAGAGGTTGGGACCACAACCTATACCGAAAGTTGAACCAAGAAGGAATATAGCATGCAACCGTCGACCACCCCCATGTGGCACAAATTCTAACCAGAGATTGGAGTGATTTACTTTATTATTGTGCTTCTAATGTTTGCGTTTAAACAAATATCAAATTTTTTTATTGTATCGATGATGTACATCATTATGTTTTTAAATGAATATCTTTTTTTCATTAAATTTAGTATTTTCTATCATTTTGTAATATTAAATCAAGACTGTATGTGAACAATGGAAGAAAGTTATATAATTTATTGATTTGTATTGTACGAAAAAACACGTGTTTACATATTGGAATAAAATTGATGTTAACGATATGCTGCACTAGTATCATCCCTCCGATGAGGACATGATGGCATTGTATGGCCTGAGTTCGTATACCACCCACATAACCTCGGTTGGTTTGACCTCTCCTAAATATCCATGTTGTTGCGTATTCGAGTTGGTGTCGATTGACCTTTTGGTTTGTGACGCAATGATCTATCGAGTAACAACTTATATGGAACACTCGATATAGGTCGCCACCTACGTTCATTTGGGACCGGTGGGAATAAGTGTCTCCACACGTACATGTTTTTTAGTTTGTATACTTTGCCCCCAAAGCTTATGGGATCTAAACATTGATTGCTACATGCTGTAATTGTATGAGAACATGGAAAACGAAGCGCGTCAAATATCCCACAATAGTAAGTTATTTATCTTTGGTGTACACAGTACACTCCCCAGACAATACCTTGGTCTGGTCTATCGAACTCTGTTACCCAAAACCAAAGCTCTTCGCTCGAGTGCTACACTGGATGCATATAGTTCCCTCATGTTGTAGCCTTCCTAATTTCTTTCAGTACGTCATGGCTCTAAATATGGCCACCTTGCATCTGCGCAACATAATTTCCCGCTCGCTTTGGAAAAAGTTCAGCCAAACGAAAGTATGTCTCTTTGACAACTAAGGTTATCAGGAAATGACGTGTTCCCTTCAAAACAGAATTGATGCATTCTGTCAGGTTTGTCATCATGTGCCCATATTGTAGACCCCGTTCAAAGGATTGTGTCCATTGGTCGAAGGGCATGTTAGAGAGGTAACCCGTCCCTTGTATCATTAATTGTCCTTAAGTTCTCCAACAATTCTCGAAAATGGTCTTTCACAAGCTCGTACCCTTTCGATCGAAGTGAATAGTTTATCAATAATGCTCAACATTTACTGACCCGTTAAACATCAAAGAATATTTAATACTTTCGATTATATACCCATGTTGATCACTTGTGCTCGTTGAGCAGTAGAGGGGTATTGTCCGTAGTAGTTCAATGCAACATGCCTTAGACAATACATATGGTGTATGTGGTCGTAGAGGCTTCCTTGTCGTTCAATTCCGGCTAGTATTCTAGATCCTCGATCGGAGATGACGCATATATCGGGTTGAGGGAAAACATGCCTCCTCAACCTAGATAGGAAGAAATCCCAATTGTCTGCTAACACCTCCAGCGTTATTGCAAAGGCAATCAATAGGATTTTTTAACTATTATCCTGAGCCACAACCAACAACAACCGATAGGTATATCTCTCGTACACAAAGGACTTGATGATTTGTACCAGTGGCTTGCAACTAGAATGCTTATCGGCATTGCTTGAAATTCTAGAACAAACGGAGGAACACTTGACATCCATGGAGCAACCGATCGTTGTAGTACACATGCCCCATTTCTAGATCAGTTACGCAACTTGAGATGTATCTGTCCAGCATCCGACACCACTGCCATACCTCGTTGTACGACACGTCCCACTCACTATGCATCTTCTCTAATGCCTTACGCTTTACAATCCACACATTGCGGTACAAAGGCATGTAATCGAACTAGCTATGAATATTTGCAATTACAACCGGCACAACAATATTGGGACTCGCTTTAACAATAGGTAGTATTATGTTCGCCATCATGTCCAAACCCAATTTCAGATGATTCCGTGAAATACCTGCAACAGCACGAGTACATTAAAATTAGCAATTCAACTATGCCATAATATATATTGGTGTTGAGGAAGTACATGTATATCTCTCGTACACAAAAGACTTGTTGATTTGTACCAATGGCTTGCAACTAGAATGCTTATCGGCATTGCTTGAAAGTCTAGAACAAACGGAGGAACACTTGACATCCATGGAGCAACCGATCGTTGTAGTACACAGGCCCCATTTCTAGATCGGGTATGCAACTTGAGACGTATCGGTCCAGCATCCGACACCACTGCCATACCTCGTTGTAAGACGCGTCCCACTCACTATGCATCTTCTCCAATGCCTTATGCTTTACAATCCACACCTTGCGGTACAAAGGCATGTAATCGAACTAGCTACGAATATTTGCAATTACAATCGACACAGCAATATTGGGACTCGCTTTAACAATAGGTAGTTTATGTTCGCCATCATCTCCAAACCCAATTTCAGATGATCCCGTGAAATACCTGCAACAGCACGAGTACATTAAAATTACCAATTCAACTATGTCATAATATATATTGGTGTTGAGGAAGTACCCGCAAAAATACATGTATACAAAGCGGAAAAATTCTTTAACGTCCACAACCTCGTCTTCTTAACAGAAGCCATGATTTTCCATGCACATCTATTGTCTCGCATTGCACACTTTGCCTTGAACTTCTCAGATCAAGATTTAACCACGTGGAAGTTTACCCCGTTCTTGATGTTGTATCACTTCATTGCAACAACAAAACCATCTATAGTGGAAGACTCATTCCCCACTTCCAAATCCTCTGAATCCAACGAAAAATTTGCGTGGCCCGACCTCCTACGTGGTAGATTTGCAAAATCCAACCCATCCTCTACCAATAGGTCCACATTATGCATGTGGGCTAGAGGCGAGTACGCCTTGAACCATGGATCTTCTTTGGCATCTTCATCGGGATCTTCACCTCCTTCACCAACTTCATGTTCAGTTGGAACCAGTTCTGTAACACCCCAAACCCAATCGGGACGTTCTGACCCAAATTTTGAACATCATATTTGCCACTGAGGTGACTCTCCATTTACAGCTTTACGAACCACACCAACCAACCAAACACACCACACATTTGCAAAATATTTCATATAGGAATTAGTCTTAAGTTCATGTTTTTCTAAATTAATTATTTAATTCACACAATTATAAGGTATAAGGCGTACCTAAAAACTCGATGATCCCCCTTAGCTGCAAAAAAAATCGTTCGTTCATTTGATTATCATCACATTAGACTAGTAATAAAACCATCCAGACAAGCAATCAAGCAAACAATTAAAACATTCAAAATCCCCCCAAAAAATTAAATAGTTTGAAATGTTCATTTACAACTCGTTGAAAATTTTATTTAAAAAGTCTAAGTCTAATTCTAGTACTAAACCCTTGGAACGACCCATATTGCCTTCACTTCAGAGTTTAACAGTTCAACACACATACTCTAAAAAAAATGCATTGCGATTACGGATCACCAATTTGCCACCCTCCTCGCTAACCTGCGAACTATTTATCTATGAGGTAAAGTAAGGAGTGTGAGCTCGGTAAAGCTTAGTGAGTGCATAAAGAATTGCCACAATTAAACATAAAATCTTTCGTTGAAAGAAAACATACTAAATCATGCAACCATGGCCTAGCAATAAACATATCAAAAAGAAAAAACAATGATATATTGGCATAATGTGACATGGAATATATATATAATCAATAATACACTAGATAAACAAATCTCGAAACACTCTTCATGATTTATAAAGTCGTACACTATCTCTATGTAAGTGTAGCACGATTGCTCACACTCTCCAAACACACCACGCTATCTACGGTGAATGTAGCTATGTTTGACATTCCATATATATAATCAATAATACACTAGATAAACAAATCTCCAAACACTCCTCATGACTCACAAAGTCGTACACTATCTCCATGTAAGTGTAGCACGATGGCTCACACTCTCCAAACACACCACGCTATTTACGGTGAATGTAGTTATGTTCGACATTCCCTAATCTCTCCAACACTATCTTCGGGCCACAATGCCCTGACACATAATAAAAATGGCGTGTCATTACAATCCTTTGGCATGCTAATGATATCCAATGGTTCCAAATAATCATAATGCCAACATATCCACTTATACACATATTCACTCACCGTTTTATACAAACTTTCACCTGTTAACAACACTTTCTCAACACTATTAATGCACTCTAAAATGCTACCACAATTGCTCAAAAGAACCACAATCATATTAAATTATTTAGGTGCACATAAAACCAACAAGCACTTATTAGTCATTATCATTTACACATAACACATGCTTAATATTTCACATGATTCATATATCACGATAAACAAGCATTGAATTTAATACTACGCAAATCAAGTAAGAATACTTACTCTCGAAGCTTAGATTAGGTGATTAGACCAACCTAAGGAATCATGCCTAAGAGTCGTAATTCCAATCACTCACCTAGTTGGTGCCTTGTGCACAAGAATCTTAAACTAGCTTTTCTTTCCCTTTCGCCTTGCTCATAGAAGCTCCCGATGAGTCTGACACTTTGCATTCACATTAAATACATTAAAAACACATTATTAATAGTCTTAAACTAAAAAAACAACAAAATCACCACTCTAAGCTTATTTTTCTCATACCAAAAATCAACTCATTTTGCCGAAATATGAGGTTTCCTCACTCGATTTTTGTTCCTAAACCTTAATTAAGTTTCTAAAAATCCTATTTAACATATTATTAAATATGTAAACCTTTAATTTGACCCAATCTCATGAATTTAAAATTTCGAAAAATAAAGTTGTATGAACATATAAAAGGGGAAATTTGAAATTCATTAAAATTGGATACCGATCTATCAAATTGAGTTCAAATACCTCCTATTTAGTTAAAAATAGATTAGAAATAAATAAAAATAGTAAGTATACTCGTTATTTCAGATTTCACCATTTTTGAATTGAAATTTTATTAAAAGATTTAAATCTTAAAACTCTCAACACACTCGGTTAAAATCCAAATTAGAAAAACAAAAACCTTAATCTAATCATAATAAGTGAAGAAATTACCTTAATTTCAAGAAATCAACAAATTATGGAGCTAATTTGAAGTTGAACGTGAGAAGAACAATGATGAGTTTGATGAGGATTTAATGATTTTTCTTTAAAATTGGAAGCTGTTAGGTGTTTGGACAGCTAGAAAATCACTAAGGATGATTAATTTTGAGAGAAAACATTTGTTAAACCAAGATTTATTTGATAAAAGATTTTGATATAACAAATTGAAATGTTTTTGAATATAAGTTAAAATTGACAAAATGATGTTTAAGTTTGAAGTCTAAGAAATTAAACTTTGAATATTTACATTAAATCCTTAGAAAATTTTGAAACAATTTTAAAACCAAGTGAAATTGGTTTTAACCAAGCCAAAATAATTTCAATCAAGTTAAAATCATTTTAACACATCAAAATGATTTTAAAACAAGTCAGAACTTCCAGGCCAAAAAGTATTAATAACATTGGCCAAGTATCGGTATTTTGGGAATTATCGATACCCTTAAAAAATCGAGACCAAACATGCATTCTGTTTTCAAGAACCCTAAAAATTACCGATACCATTTTCCTGGTATCGATACTTTCTAAAAATAATTGATACCTTTCTTAAAAACGATACCAAAATAACATTATTTTTCTTTTAAACCTTACAAAGTATCGATCCGGTATCGATACCTATTTCAAAAAGTATCGATAAAATATTTTTTGGTATCGATTAATAAGTCCCAACGGCTACTGAATCAACATTTATTACAAAAAATATTGATACCATTTTGTTTAGTATCGATACTCGTAGTTGTAGGTGAAACAAATGCTCTGGTTTTACATCCCCACCGGCCATATTCACTACACCAACAACCTCAACGGTTGGAAATCTATTAGGGGGTATAAATATCATTCTCCTAAGACTTACAACATTAAGAAAAACACTTTCAGGAAAAAATCATCAATCAAACAACCTTAGAGCTTAATATATTCACATTCTTCTTACATACACTTGTGAGCTTTATCTCTATTCCTTTCTCAAGTGTATTTTATTATATTTGAGCTTCATTTTGCAAATAACTTAATCTTGTAAGGATTATTTCTTTGTTTGCTTATTTGTATCTCTTTGAGAGGGTTTGTAACTTAAGATTTGGGGTAGAAATCTTAAGCAGTAGTAAGGTTAAACCTTGTCCTCAAAGGTTGAACAAATTAGTGAATTTGGAAAAGTCCTTAGTGGTGGAAAGCTAAGGTAGTGGAGTAGGCAATTACGGCTGAACCACTTTAAATTCTTTGTGTTCATTATTTCATTTGCTGTCTTTGCTTTTACCAAAAATTTTAAAGGCCAATTAACTCCCCTCTTAGCATTTTGGTTTGTTTCATCGAGCTAACAATTGGTATCAGAGCTAAAACTCTAGAGATGGTTTTACCATCAAAAGAGAAGATCCTGAAGATATCCAAAATGGAAGCCACAAGTCAAGAAATTTGCTTCATGGCATTGGAGCAAAATTCCACAATACTAGGCGAAGGGGATTCTACCATGAGCCCTCCTTTATTTAATGGCACCAACTACTCATATTGGAGAATAAGAATGAAGTTATTCATCCAAGCTAGTGACTTTAAATTTTGGAGGATAATTACTAATGGGTCATCCATTCCAATAAAGAGAGTCGAAGGTGTTATTGTCCCAAAGAAAAAGCGTGAATAAGATTATAATGATATTAACAAGGTGCAATTAAATGTAAAAGCTATGCACACTCTATTTTGTGCTATTGGTTCAAATGAGTACAATAGAGTCTCCTTGTGTGACAATGCAAAAGAAATATAGGAAAAGATTGAAGTCACCCATGAAGGGACAAGTAGAGTCAAGGAGTCCAAGATAAGTCTTCTCACCCTTGATTATGAGTTGTTTAAGGAAAAATCAGAAAAAGGAATCAAGGAAATATCCGATCGCTTCACCCACATCATCAATGGTCTCAAAGCCATTAGGAAGACCTATCCCAACAAGGAGATGGTGAAGGAGATGTTGAATAGTCTCCCAACGTCTTGGGAAGCTAAAATGACGACAATAGAATAATCAAAGGATCTCAACTCACTCTCCCTTAATGAGCTCATCGGTTCCTTATTAACATATGGAATGAAGATCAACCACAATGCACAAGAAATTAAAGAAGCTCCAAAGAAAGTGGGAGTTACCTTCAAATCAAAAACTTGTGAGAAGGATGAATACTCTATTAATTATGATGATGATGAAGAGATGGCAATGTTTGCAAGAAGATTCAAGAGGTTTATGAGGTCCAATAAAAGAAAACAATTCCAAAAGAATGAATGACTCAAAATTGAATCAACCAAGGAGAAAGATCTCATCATTTGTTATGAGTGCAAGAAACCAAGACACGTCAAGTTTGATTGTCCTCAATGGAAGAAGAAGGGGTCTAGAAAACAAAAACGTAAGGCCAATGTTTCTACTTAGAGTGATAAGGACTCATCCGATTAAGAAACTCAGGAAGTATACAACTTGTGTCTCATGGCCATCGATGATTCTGAGGTAACTTCTAACTCATCTATTTCAAATTCTTATTCTTTTGATGAGTTGCAAGAAGCTTATGATGAATTGGTTTTGGAATTTGAATTCATGATTTCAGAATATAATAAAATATTTCAAATTTGAAAAATGAAAATGACTTGCTTTCCAAAACCAATCATGAACTTGAAGAGAAAATAAACAAGATGCAAGAAATAATTAATGAGCTTGAGAAGAAGAATTTAGACTTGCATAATTTACTTTCTAAAGTTCATGATGATCAAGAAAAGCAACTTGAGTTGCTTAAGAGTGAAAAAGCTCACTTTAACAAAGTTTTCAAAAAATAAGAAAATTCAAAGGAAAACTTTGTTAAAAATAGTCTTAATTTCTATAAGCATAAAGGTCCCCAAAGATTTTACATGAAAAAAATCATTAAAAGTATATAGGTCCCTAAAGGACTCGTAACTTCACAAGATAAGAACTTGATTTCAAAATGGATACTTAGAGGGACTAAAATTATAGGAACTAATGCTTATGGACCCAAAAGAATTTGGGAACCAAAAATCAAACTTTAATTCTATGTTTGTAGGAAAATGAGCATCGTTTTGAGGTGGATTATTCAAGGAAAAACTTATAGTACCTCGATAGTGGATTCTTAAGACACATGACTGGTGACAAGAGTCACTTTATCAATTTGAAGCCAAAAAATGGAAGAGAAGTTACATTTGGTGACAACTCTAGAAAACAAATTGAAGGAATAGACTCTATTGGTAAAAACTCTTCAATTATTATTGAGAATGTCTTATATGTCAAAAGTCTTAAGCATAATCTTCTAAGTATTAGTCAACTATGTGATAGAGGTTTCAATGTCATATTTGAGTCTAAAGGTCGTAAAGTTATTGGCATTGCTTCTAATAAGATTGTGCTTGTAGGACATAGGATGGAAAATATATATGTGGTACATTTATATGATATGCATAATTCTAACTTATGCCTTGCTGCTAAAAATGAGAATAACTCTTTGTTATGCAATAGAAAACTAGGACAAGCTAGGATGAGCATATTGCATGTGTTAAGACAAACTAGGACAAGCTAGGATGAGCACTTAGTAAGAGAATTACCTACAATTGATTTTTATGTAGATAAATTTGTGATGCATGTGTTAAGGGTAAACATAAAAGAATTTCTTTTAAAACTATTAATTATGTATTAACTAGTAGAGTTCTTAAATTAATTCACATAGACTTGTTTGGTCCAATTAAGACAACTAGCTTGGGTGGAAAACATTATGCTTTTGTGCTTGTTGATTACTATTCTAGATTTACTTGGGTTCTTTTCTTAAGTACTAAAGATGAAGCTTTAGAAAAATTCATCACATTTTTAAAAATAAATCAAAATGAAAAAGGTTACTCTATCACTAGTGTTAGAAGTGACCATGGAACTGAATTTTAAAATCGTGGTTTTGAAAATTTTTGCACCTCAAATGGAATTAGCCATAATTTTTTTTGCACCTAGAACCCCTCAAAAAATTGAAGTTGTTGAAAGGAAAAATAGAACTTTAGAAGAAATAGCTAGAACCATGCTTTGTGAAAATAATTTACCAAAATATTTTTGGGTGGAAGCCACAAACACTGCTTATTATATTGTTAATAGAGTAATGATTAGGTTTAAAGAAAACTACATATGAACTTTTCCAAAATAAAAAGCCTAACATTAGCTATTTTCATCCCTTTGGATGAAAATGTTTTATTTTAAACAATGGAAAAGATAATCTTGGTAAATTTGATGGAAAAAGTGATGAAGAAATTTTTCTTGGTTATTCTTTAAATTCTAAAGTTTATCGAGTTTTTAACAAAATAACTTTAGTAGTAGAAGAGTCTATACATGTTATTTTTTATGACTCTAATCTTCCTCCTAGAAAGGATTCTTGTGTTGATAATGATAATGCAAAATTTTTAACAATGATAAAGAGGATCAATCATCAAATGAAAAAAATTCAAGAACAAACACATGATGCTCTAGAAGAACTTTCAATTGAGGAAAGGGAAGTCACTCATCCAAGAGATTTCAACTATGTGAAGGATGGTATGATTT
This sequence comes from Gossypium raimondii, assembly GCF_025698545.1. Taxonomy (NCBI): domain Eukaryota; kingdom Viridiplantae; phylum Streptophyta; class Magnoliopsida; order Malvales; family Malvaceae; genus Gossypium; species Gossypium raimondii. The sequence goes on from NC_068571.1 coordinate 23,597,192, forward strand.
TGGGAGATCCATCTCAAGAGGTAATTACTAGATCTTCTCTTAGAAATACTTGTAAGTATGTTGCATTTATCTCATGCATTGAGCCTAAAAATATCAAAGAAGCATTAAATGTTGAATATTGGATATTGGCCATACAAGAAGAGTTAAATCAATGTGAGAGAAGTAAAGTTTGGACCCTACACCTAGTGATAAATCTACTATATGATAAAGAGGATCAATCATCAAATGAAAAAAATTCAAGAACAAACACATGATGCTCTAGAAGAACTTTCAATTGAGGAAAGGGAAGTCACTCATCCAAGAGATTTCAACTATGTGAAGGATGGTATGATTTTGGGAGATCCATCTCAAGAGGTAATTACTAGATCTTCTCTTAGAAATACTTGTAAGTATGTTGCATTTATCTCATGCATTGAGCCTAAAAATATCAAAGAAGCATTAAATGTTGAATATTGGATATTGGCCATACAAGAAGAGTTAAATCAATGTGAGAGAAGTAAAGTTTGGACCCTACACCTAGTGATAAATCTACTATAGGTACTAAATGGGTTTTTAGGAACAAGCTAGTTAAGAGTGGTAACATAGTAAGGAAGAAGGCTAGACTTGTTGCTTAAGGTTACACTCAAGAGGAAGGAATATATTATGATGAAACTTATGCTTCCGTAGCTAGGATAGAAGCCATTAGAATGCTTTTAGCTTTTGCATGCTTTAATGATTTCAAATTATATCAATTGGATGTAAAGATTCCTTTTGTAAATGGTTTCATAAATGAAGAAGTTTTTGTTGAACAACCACCTGGTTTTGAAGATCCAAAATTTTCAACCATGTTTTCAAACTTTCAAAAGCTTTATATGGTTTGAAACAAGCTCCTAGAGCTTGGTATGAAAGGTTATCAAATTTTCTTATTGAAAAAGGTTTTTATAAAGGGAAGGTTGATACAACACTTTTTATTAAAAGAAAAGACAAAGATTTATTAGTATTTCAAATTTATGTTGATGATATTATTTTTTGTTCTACTAATGATCTTTTTTGTCAAGAATTTTCTAAGCTAATGCAACGTGAGTTTGGGATGAGCATGATGGGAGAACTAAACTTCTGTTTGGGACTCCAAATCAAGCAAAGAAAAGATGAATCTTCATAAATCAATCTAAATACACAAAGGAAATTCTCAAGAAGTTTAGGATGGACACTCTCAAACCATAAGCTACTCCTATGAGCCCTTCTACAAAGCTTGATAAAGATCAGGAAGGTAAATGTGTTGATTTAAAATTATATAGGTCAATGATTGGTTCTTTGCTTTATTTTACAGAAAATAGACCCAACATTATGTTTAATGTATGCTTGTGTGCTAGATATCAATATTTTCCTAAGGAATCACATTTACAAGCCCTTAAGAGAATCTTTAAATACCTTAGAGACACTTTAAATTTAGGTATTTGGTATTCTAGAGACTCATCCTTTATCTTGCATGCTTACTCGGATGCGAATTTTGGAGGTTGCAAATTAGATAGGAAAAAAACCTCTGGTACTTGTCCATTTCTAGGCAACATGTTAATTTTATAGTTTTCAAAGAAACAAAATAATGTTGCATTGTCCACCACCGAAGTGGAATATATATGTTAGTAGTTGTTGTGCTCAAGTTTTTTAGATGAAATAAAAACTTAAGGACTATGGAATTGATGTAGCTACCGTTCCTATTAAGTGTTACAATGCTAGTGCTATTTCTCTTACTAAAAATCCCATCAAACATTCTAGGACTAAACACATTGAAATTAGACATCATTTCAGTAAAGATCATGTTGAAAAAGGTGAAATTGTTCTAAAATATGTAGACACCTTAAATCAATTAGCTGATATTTTTACAAAACCTTTAGATAAGGAAAGATTTTGGACACTTAGGAGAGAACTAGGTTTGACCACCTTGCCTTGACTTTGTGTTAAAATTTTCCATGTACTTTATTTTTTTTTTGTGCAAAAAGCTTCATAAGTATGATGTTCATGGCTCTTGTATGCAAAAAGATAGGGGGAGTTTTATGTGGGAATTTGGTCTCTTTTAACCTTATTTATCTAGCTTGAATTGCTTTTATGTTGTTTTTGCACTCATTGAATTAGTTACATTATTTCTAATTTAGGAATTTTCTCTAAAAACTAAGTTTGATTTATAAATTATATGCATCATTCTTGTATTTTGAACTTCCATGCATATGAAACATTTAGGAATATACTTAGAGTCATTTTAAGACCTTTAGAACCTTTAAAAACTCAAAAATCTCGGTTTTGCATTTTTCACTGCACTTGAAAAATAAAATCACATATTGGTATCGGTATTTTTTCACAAGTATCAATATTTTTAAAACGACATCGATACCATGGGCTATTTTTAGGTACTCGCACTAGTTTTTTTAAAAAAAACTCAAAACCTAATTTTTTTTCACTGAAAATCTCTCAAATCCTCTACAATTTTTCTTCAAATTTCTTCATTTATTGGAAAAATATTGGGATTTCACCATATTCAAACTTCATTTCCACAAGATTTGCTCAACTTTGCTTGAAGATTCTGCCTATTTCAACACTTTAGAGGTAGAACTCAAAATCCTTTAACTTGATGATTTTATAAAATGTAGGCTGAAATAGTGCTTCTTGATGGATTATTGAGTTGTTTTGAACTCCAAATATCGTGTTTCATTGTAGGAGATCACCTATTCTTAAAGGTTTTCTTAACTTTTTTACCCAAAACCTTTGACCACCAAGTGTTTGTTAAAATTTCCTAAAGAGATTTCTATTGAGTTTTAGTGCTTCTAAGTGTCTTTTTAGCTAGTATGGCCCCTAAGAAAAGACCTAGAACCGGTACATCATCTTCTTATACATCTAGTGAGTTGGAGTCATCCTTTAGCGGATGCTTTCAAAACTCAAACTCTCTATCTCATTTTAACTCACATTTTGCTTCAAAAAGAGTTTGGGAGTCTAAAAAAGTGGATTTAGCCATGTTAGAGGCTATTAATTTTTTTTATCTCCCTATTTTACAAAATTGGGGTTGGATGGAATTTTTCAATATTTCTTTGCCAACTTACCTTAATCTTGTTCATGCTTTCTTTTCAAATGCCAAACTCGAACATGATGAGTCCGACGATACCGTTTTAGCCATCACCTCATTTTTAATGAAAACCCATATACGCATTACTATCGAAGAGTTTGGCGATTATCTTCAATTGCCCCCTAGAGGTAACTCCGATGAAATATTTCATTTTAATCCTACACTTTTTATTCAATCTAGATCGACATCCGATGAAATATTTCATTTTAATCCTACACTTCCATTTAATTCTCACTTGGAACCTTAGACTTATCAAAAAGCATGCCAGGCTTTGAAACACCGATTATTGGTGGCTTGATTGCTTTAAATTTGATAGGCATCCCGACCTTGCCCTAATAATGTTTAATGACATTACTAAAGCTATTGAAGGGGGATGAATACAAATGTCACTCTTCCTAATGGCACATATTTTTCATACCTTTTTAGGCAATTAGGTATTAGTACCCATGGAGACGCTCCCCTTACCTCAAACCAACCAATTAGTTACGTGGCCTTTCATCATGCAAGATATCGTTTTGATGCCAACACCGGTATGTGGATTAAGAGCAATCATCTGGTGGATAATGAAGATGATGACATCAAATATACTTTTGAAGATGTTCCAGCACCCGAGCCCACTCCTCCACCGGCTTCTTCTTCACATGTTGCTCAACCCTCTTCCGAGGTTAATAGCGCCAAACTCGATGCTATCCTTTCCTTGAGCAACAATGTTCAAGGTCTTCGAGAAGAGGTTCGATCTCATACGAAAGATATTAACTCTAGGCTATCTATTTTAGAGTCTCAAATGGCGTCTCTCATTGCACATTTTCCTTCGACGCCTACTTTCTCCCATCATCATAATGATTATAGCAGCTCTAGGACACACATTTCATTTTCATAACATTTGCACCTTCCTTTATATGTTTATGCCTTTGTCTTTGTTTTTATTGCACTTTCTTACTTTATGGGTATTTCTAGATACATTGATGTTTAGTCATTTTTCTATATATCTTATTATGGACTAATCTCCTTTCTCCTTAAGCTTTATTTGTCTTTTGATATAATGAAAGGGGGAGAACAAAAAGTAAATTAAGGTAAATTGATTGATTATTGATTGATTATTCTTTAATGATAACTAAATGCAAATTTTTGTGACCAATTTTCCTTAAAGTAAAATGAATGCCAAACATGCATTTTGTTTTCAAGAACCCTAAAATTATTGATATCATTTTCCAAGTATCAATACTTTCGAAAATAATAGATACCTTTCTTAAAATTGATACTAAAATAGCATTTTGTTTCTTTTAAACCCTACAAAGTATCGATCCAATATCAATACCTGTTTCAAAAAGTATCGATAATATATTTTTTGGTATCGATTAATAAATCCCAACGGCCACTGAATAAACATTTATTACAAAAATTATCGATACTATTTTATTTAGTATCGATACTCGTAGTTGCAGGTGAAATAAATGCTCTAATTTTACATCTCCAACGGCCATATTCACTACACCAACAACCTCAACGGTTGGAAATCTATTGGGGGTATAAATACTATCCTCCAAAGACTTACAACATTAAGGAAAACACTTTCAAGCAAAAATCATCAATCAAACAACCTTAAAGCTTAATTATTCACATTCTTCTTACATACACTTGTGAGTTTTATCTCTATTCTCTTTCTCACATGTATTTTATTGTATTTGAGCTTCATTTTGCAAACAACTTAATTTTGTAAGGATTGTTACTTTGTTTGCTTATTTGTATATCTTTAAGAGGGTTTGTAACTTAAGATTTGGGGTAGAAAATTTAAGGAGTTGTAAGGTTAAACCTTGTCCTCAAATGTTGAACAAATTAGTGAATTTCGGAGTAGGCAATTGAGGTCGAACCACTCTAAATTCTCTGTGCTTATTGTTTCATTTTTTATCTTTGCTTTCACCAAAAATTTTAAAGGCCAATTCACCCCCTCTTGGTATTTTCGATTTTTTCTGTTGAGCTAACAACATTATATTTGAATTTTGGAATTTTTTATTTTTGGATGTGAAACTAATTGGGAAGGAAGGGATGTGAGGGTTTTAAAGAAGGAAAATGAACAATTTTTTTTTAAAAGAGAAGGAAAAATTGCCTTTTAAAAACACCTAACTTTCCCTTATTTTTCAAATCAGTCCTTAGTTTAATGTAAACACATTTTCCTCAATTATTTTCAAACTCGATTTTATTTTTAAAGTTCATTTTAAGTTATTTAATAACTGACCACTTAATCCTAACTTTCACCACCTAATTTTAGACCCAATAATTATTCTAATATTTTAGTATTACCATTATTATTTAATTAATTATTTTATCCTATTTTAATTTTTACGACATTAAACCCAGTTCTTCTCTTGAGCCCACAACCTAATACCCAATTCTACCATCTTGGTTTGCAGGATGTGACAACTCTCCCCCTTTAAAAAGAATTTCGTCCTCGAAATTTACCTGAACCGAATAGAGAAGAATATTGTCGTCTCATTGTATTCTTGATTTCCCAAATAGTCTCTTCGGTTTTGTGGTTACGCCACAAAACATTCACTAATGGTATGCTCTTGTTACACAACTCCTTAACCTCACGATCTAGGATCTCGATCAATTCCTTTTCATAGGTAAGATCGAGTCAAGCCTCAATCTCCTCTATTGGAACAATACGCGACGGGTCAAATTGGTACTTCCACAACATGGGCACGTGGAATACATCGTGTATATGCTCAAGTTCAATTAGTAACCTGATTTGATACACTACTAGTCCAATCCTCTTAATAATCTCATAGATTCCAATAAATCACGGAGTCAATTTTCCTTTTCATCCGAATCTTAGAACTTCCTTCCAAGGTGAAACCTTAAGGAACACTCGATCCCCAACTTGAAACTTGATGTCATAACGTTTCAAATCTACGTAAGACTTCTGCCTATCAGAAGTGGCTTTTAGTCTATCATTAATCAGTTTCACTTTCTTCCAAGGTGAAACCTTAAGGAACACTCGATCCCCAATCTGAAACTTGATGTCACAACATTTCAAATCTACATAAAACTTCTGCCTATTAGAAGCGACTTTCAGTCTATCACTAATCAGTTTAACGTTCTCCTCGGTCTCCCAAATCAAATTCAAACCCACAACACATCTCTTATCCAGCTCAGACTAACAAATAGGACTCCTACACCTCCTAGCATATAGTGCCTCGAACGATGCCATCTGAATACTTGACTGGTACCTATTATTGTAAGCAAATTCTACTAAAGGCAGATATCACTCCCAACTACCACCAAACTCGATGACACAATTGCGCAACATATCCTCGAGTATCTAAATTACCCGTTCCGACTGACCATCTGTCTAGGGATGGTAAGTCGTACTACAGTTAAGCTTCGAACCCAAATCTCCCTGAAGACTCCTCCAAAATCTCGAGGTAAATCGCGGATCTTTATCAAATATTATTGAAATTGGTACACCATGAAGTTAAACTATCTCCACCACGTATAACTCAGGTAATCTCTCCATCGAGTAATCAGTACGCTCTATTAGAAAATGCGTACTCTTCGAGAACCAATCAATCACCCAAATTGAATCATTCTTTGTCAGGGTCAGTGGCAAACCTGAGATAAAGACCATTATAATCCTTTCTCATTTCCACTCTAGAATCTGTATCAGCTGTAACAAACCCGAAAGATGTTGATGCTCCGCCTTCACCCTCTAACATACTAAACATTGGCCCACAAAGTTGGTAACATCCTACTTCAATCCAGGCCACCAATATAATTCTCAAAGATCCCGATACATCTTGGTACTATAAGGGTGCATAGCATATAGGTTACTATGCGCCTTAGTAAGATTCATGTGCCTAAGCTCCAAATCAACAGGCACACAGAATCTTCTACGGAAACACAAGATATTGTTGGGATTCAACCCAAAGTCTCCACCATTACCGTTCTCAACCTGTCTGATCTGTTTCACTAAGAACTCATCAATCAACTGCCTCTCCTTAATCTGACGTGATAAAGTTGGCTTCACTTGAAGTTTGGCTAACAAACCACCATAACTGGTTAAACTCAACCGTGCAAACAAGGCTTGCAACTCAACCATCAACTTTCGACTCAAACCATCAGCAACCACATTCGCTTTGTTAGGACGATATTGAATTATGAAGTTATAATCTTTCAGTAGCTCAATCGAGCACATCTGTCTCAAGTTTAACTTTTTCTGGGATAGGAGATACTTAAGACTCTTATGATCGATGTAGATAACACACCTCTGACCACACAGATAGTGATACCAAATCTTGAGTGCAAAGACCTCAACACTAACTCCAAATCATGGGTTTGGTAATTACGCTCATGTGGCCTCAACTACCTTGAAGCATAACCTATTACCTTCCCATCCTACACCAGAACACACTTGAGTCCTGTATATGACGCACCATTATCAACCACATACTTTTTCCCAGACTCTAGTTGAACCAACACTGGTGCCTCAGCCAACATTGTCTTAAGCTTCTCAAAACACCTTAGCCTCTCATCTGTCCACTCAAAAGGCACATTCTTCTGAAGTAGCTTCGTTAAAGCTGCAGCTATGATGGAGAACCCTACAACGAATCTATGTTAATAACCAAGTAACCCTAGAAAAATTCAAACCTCGATAACACTCCTCAACTGCTTCCACTCTAGAATAGCCTCGACATTCTTCAGGTCAACATAAATCCCTTCAGAAGATACCACATGCTCGAGAAACATCACCCCTCAAAGCCAGAACTCGCACTTACTCAGCTTCGTATACAACTGCTTTTCATGCAGAATTTGAAGAACAATCCATAGATGTGCATTATGATCATCCTCGGTTTGGGAATACATGAGAATGCCATGTATAAAGACAACTACGAACTAATCCAGATACGAGTGAAAAACTCAGTTCATTAGGTCCATGAATGCTGCAGGTGCATTTGTCAACCCAAATGGCATAATAAAAAATTGGTAATGCCCATACCGAGTCCTAAATGCAGTCTTTAGGATATCAGCCTATTTCCCCTCGAGCTGATAATACCCAAACCTCAAATCGATCATCGGAAACACTGTCACTCCCTTGAACTAATCAAATAGGTCATCAATCCGAGGCAACCAATACTTATTCTTAATGGTTAAATTGTTCAACTGTCGATAATCGATACATAGCCTCAAGGTATCATCTTTCTTCTTTACAAACAACACCGTCGCACTCAAAGGTGAGACGCTCGGTCGAATAAACCCTCTATCCAACAACTCTTTTAATTGGATCTTCAGCTCCTTAATTTCTTTCGGTGCCATGTAATAAGGTGCAATAGACACTAGTGTCATACTAGGATAAACCTCAATATCAAACTCAACTTCTCGATCTGACGAAAAACTGGGTAATTCTTCTGGAAACACATCAGGAAAATCCCTCATGATGCAGATATCTTGAAGCCTCAAATCCTTACCACCCGAATTGAGCACAAAGGCTAGGTAAGGTTCATAACCTTTACTCAATAGCTTTTCAACCTTGATTGCTAACATTATATTATAGAGTAATTTGGGTCTCTCCCCAGTGACCACAATCTCCAATCCATCCTTAACCCTTAAAGTAAGTCGCTTTGTCTCAAAATCCATATTTTCCTTATGCTCGGTCAACCAATCCATTTCGAGAATCACATCAAACCCAAAAAATGAAAATTCCATCAAATCCACTGGAAAAATATACCTCTGGATTGTCAACAGACACATCCGATAGACCCGATCAACTAGCACACTCTCTCCCAAAGAACTCGTCACTATCATACCTTGCCTAATGGTCTAATGGAATCCCAAAATCACTAGCTAGATCACTCACAATATATGAATGGTTGGAACCTGAATCTACTAATGAAAATAAAAAAAAAAGATCGCAATATGAATGTAACTGCAATCACATCTGTCATCTCGCGGTTCTGCAGCTCCCTCATAGTGTAAACACGAGTGGGTCCACCAGACTCAGTTGGTGCAGCTACTATATGGGAAAATGTCCTCTGACCCATCGGTTTCCCATTACCACCACGACCTCGGCCTCGACTTTTAGTAGGTGCAATAGTTTGAGCCAACTCAACTGTCTTCGAGTAGTCCCATAATCGATGCTCCATTGACCTATAACGCAAGCATGCTCTCGACAGTCTCCAACACACTCCCGGGTGCCACGTCCACAATGTTCACAAGTCGCTACCTCAACCGGTCCACCTGTAGAAACTACTGCAGCGCTCTACGATCTAGTCTGCCTCAGTTGTGAGTCCTGTCAGCACCCTTACTAGACTTCTGGAAATTATGACCTTTCTTTCCTGGCCTTCTTGACGATCCTGTCTAATCGGAGCCCCTCTTTTCGAACTTAGATATTACCGATCTTAGTGGCTTGATCAATGTCTCCTCTACTGCCTTAGCCTTCTCTACCAAATTATATAAGGTCTCAGTACTCTGTGCTACAAGATATACCCGAATGTCCCAATTTACCCCAAACCGGAACCTCTTACACCTCTTATTCTCAAAGAACACCATCTCCGGAGCATACTAGCTAAGCCACACAAACTCGGACTCATACTTAGCCACAAATATACTACCCGGACTAGATCCAAAAACTCCTTCTTCCTAGCATCCAGGTACTGCTCTCCCAAGTACTTCTTTCGGAAGGACTCCAAAAAGAACTCCCAAGTCAAGTGATCAGTATTGGTCCCTTTCTTTACCATATTCCACTAGCAATAACTTCACCGTTTAATAGGTTTACGATGCAGCCCAATTTCTCCTCATCCAAGCATCCCATCTGTTCAAGGATCCTGTCAACACTCTCTAACCAATATTCAGCAATGGCCAGATCAACTCCTTTAGCTCCCCGAAATTCTTTACCACCCAAAGCTCAGAGTCATTTGAGTGGCAAACCTCTGGTAGTTGAGGCAGGGTTCCCACCAGCTATCCTTTGAAACACCCATATCATCGCTTGAACTAAAGGCTCGAAACCAGTTTTAGGTGTAACTCATCTCAAGGGTGGTTCCACTAGTGCATTAGTAGTTAGACGCCCACGTCTAAGAGGCATTCTCTATCTACTATTTGCTCAAATTTAAATAAAATGGGAAATTGAGAAGTGGCAAGTGCTCTAAGGTAATTTTTTTAAGAAAACAATTTCAAAGAAAGCAATGTGTTCCTGTTCCTACTCCATTTACAACTAATTTTCATACAATATTATTTTTTGTCAAAAAAATTTAAACAATTCCATTTTTTATTAATTAATTTAAAAAAATAATTTTTTTTCAAAAATGCTAATTTGCCAAAAACTGTGGCTCCACTCAGGTTTTTGTAAACTTAGCTCTAATACCACTTAATGTCATAGCCAACACCAAGGCTAATAAGATATTGTCCATTTTGGGCACATATGGCCCTCACAACTTTATTCTTGGGAGCGCTCATACACCACCAAAAAGGCCTCTTACCACATAAGTGTTGCTATACCTTTATATATTCCATGTCTTTTCGTATTTTACCGATGTGGGATTCGCTTAGGGTGTTACATTCACCAAAGTCAGGTTTCGATCCTGGGACCTGTGGGTTTACCCCACCATCGTTAAAGAGGCATGGCAAGTGGCTTTCATAACAATAAATGTGACACCCCAAATCCGGTCAGGATGGTCCCACTCAATTTTTGAACGTCACATCAGACTCTCCATTTAAAACTTTATGAACTACACCAACCAACCATACACACCACACACTTGCAGTATATTTCATATAGGAATTAGTCCTAAGTGCATGCTTTTCTAAATTAATTATTTCATTCACACAATTAGAAGGTATAGGGCGTACCTTAATACTCGACGGCCTCCCTTAACTGTAAAAAAAAATTGTTAGTTCATTTGATTATCATCACATTAAACTAGTAATAAAACCATCCGGAAAGCAATCAAACAAATAATTAAAACGTTCAAAATCCCCCAAAAAATTTAAACAGTCTGAAATGTTTGTTTACAACCCGTCGAAAATTTTATTTAAAAAGTCTAAGTATAGTTCTAGTACTAAACCCTTGGAACGACCCACACTGCCTTCACTTTTGAGTTTAAAAGCTCAACACACATACTCTAAAAAAATGCATTGTGATGATGGATCACCGATTTGCCACCCTTCTCGCTAACCTACGAACTATTTATCTGTATGATAAAGTAAGGAGTGTGAGCTTAGTAAAGCTCAATGAGTGCACAAAGAATGGCCATAATTAAACATAAAATTCGTAATTGAAAGAAAAAAAACTTAATCATACAACCATGGCATAGCATCAAATATATCACAAAGCAAACACAATGATATATTGGCATAATGTGACATGGAACATATATATAATCAGTAATGCATTGGATAAGCAAATCTCGAAACACTCCTCATGACTCATAAATTCGTACGCTAGCTACATTTAAGTGTAGTGTGAATGCTCACACTCTCCAAACACACCACACTATCTACAGTGAATGGAGCTATGCTCGATATTCCCTTATCTCTCTATGCTATCTCTAGGCCACAGTTCCCTAACACATAACAAAAATAGTGAGTACTTACAATCTTATGGCATGCCAATGATATCCAATGGTTCCAAATAATCACAATGCCAACATATCCACTTATACACAAATTCACTCACCGTATACAAACTTTCACTTGTTAACAACACTTTCTCAACACTTTTAATGCACTCTCAAATGCTATTACAATTGCTCAAAAGAGCCATAATCATATTAAATTATTTAGGTGCACATAAAACTAGCAATCACTCATCAATCATTGTCATTTACACATAACATATGCTTAATAATTCACATGATTCGCATATTACGATAAACAAGCATCGAATTTAACAGCATGTAAATCAAGTAAGAACACTTACTCTCGAAGCTTAGATTAGGTGATTAGACCAACCTAAGCTCCTATTCAACCTAAGGAATCTTGCCTCAGAGTTGCAATTCCAATCACTCACCTAGTCGATCCCTTGCTACAATAATCTCAAACGAGCTTTTCTTTCCCTTTCGCCTTGCTCGTAGAAGCTTTCAACGAGTCTGACACTTTGCATTCACACTAAATACATTACAAACACATTATTAATAGCCTTAAACTCAAAAACAAAAACAGCAGCAAAATCACCACTCTAAGCTCACTTTTCTCATTCCAAAACTCAACTTATTTTGCCGAAATACGAGGTTTCCTCACTCGATTTTTGTTCCTAATCTTAATTAAGTTTCTAAGCATCCTATTTAACCTATTATTACAAATATAAACCTTTAATGTTACCTAATCTCTAAAATTTAACATTTCTAGAAAATCAAGTTATAAATGGGGTAATTCAAAATTCATTAAAATTGGATACCGATCTATCAAATTGAGTTTAAATACCTTTTATTTAGTTAAAATAGATTAGAAATCAATCAAAATAGTAAGTATACTCGTTATTTTGGATTTCACCATTGTTGAACCGAAATTTGATTAAAAAGCTTTAAATTTTAAAAATTCTCAACACATTCGGTTAAATTCCGAATTAGATAAACAAAAACCTTAATCTAATCATAATAAGTCAAGATATTACCTCAATTTAAAGAAATTAACAAATTGTGGAGCTAATTTGAAATTGAACGTGAGAAGAACAATGACGAATTTGATGAGGATTTAATGATTTTTCTTTAAAATTAGAAGGTGTTGAGGTGTTTGGATAGTTAGAAAATCACTAAGGATGAGTTAAATTTGAGAGAAAATATCATATTTGAATTTGGATTTTTTTTTTTTAGATGTGAAGCTAAATGGGAAGGAAGGGATGTGGGCGATTTAAAGAAAGAAGATGAGCATTTAAAAAAAACAGAAGAAGGAAAATATGCCTTTTAGAAACACCCAATTTTCTATTATTTTTCAAATTAGTCATTTGTTTAATTAAAGCACATTTTTACTCAATTATTTTCAGACTCGATTTTATTTTTAAAGTTTATTTTAAGTTATTTAATAACTGACCACCTAATCCTAATTTTAGAACCAATAATTATTTTAATATTTTATTATTATCATTATTATTTAATTAATTATTTTATCCTATTTTAATTTCTATGATATTAAACCAGATTTTTCTCTTGAGCACACAGCCTAATACCCAATTCTACCTTTCGGGATGTGACAGGCTCTGGTTCAGAAAATAAAGAAATTTTTGAACCATTGGCACAAGGCTCCTAGATTGGATCGACATCGGATTCAATGCCCTCTTCATTCTCAGACCCACCAACATGTGCCTTGTTGGATGTCCTTTCATCGATGGACGTCGTAGGGAGTACATCATCTCTTCTCGTGTAGTTGTCGAAACATCCAAAATCACCTGTCGATTGCCAACCGCTAAAAGTTGATGTCATTCGCCTGTAAGTGTCCGAGCATTAAACATCGGCTGACCAAGTTCAAATCAAGACTACTAACTGAGTGTCCGAAGCATTGAAAGCACAACCAGCTAGAAGCGTTCTTAGTGCCATGTCAGCTAAAAGTGCTTCCATCTGGACGCGTTTTCAGCGCTTCTGTTGACAATGCGTCCTGATTGGAGCGTTTTCTCTCTACAAATTTCAACACCAGCCTTTGCACAAAAAACCCATCATATATCCTGAGATATATTTTCAGAACTCATCTCGTCAAAAATAATGCACTAGGATAAATAATTTACTGAAATATTGGATCAAATTATGATTCAAAAAATTAACAACTAATATTTCACCCCAACCGAGTACTCCGAGTTTCGATTATGAATCGATTTGCAAAAACCAATTCGAATATACAATTTGTGTGAATAAGATGTTTTTAAATTTCGAATTCAATAATTATTATTTAACATTCAAAGAATTATAAAAAAATAATATAATATATAATCAACTTTACAATTTTAACCCAAAATATAACAAAATCTTAAACCCTAAATCCAATAAACCCTACTTTAAAACCCTAAACACAAACCGTAATAATAAAACCCTAACCCTAAAAAAACACAGAGGTAAAACGATTCCAACTAGACGCGTTTTTGTAAAAACGACCTATTCCCATAATTTTTCCAAACATCAACCTATTCACGGAATTTTTTATTTTTTGGCATTTTTTTAGTGTATTAATCCATATATTTAGTATATTTTTTCACAAATTATTATTTAAAAAACCCCTAATTTTGAATAGTATATTTTCTTTTTCCATTAAAATCTTATATATATATAAATATATTAATTATTGTTTTAGATAATTTTAAACAATGTATATATTAATGAGATTGAGTTCTCATTGTAATTTTTCTATAATAATTATTTTTCTTCTTACTTGTTTGAAAAAATTACACATATAAATTGTGGTTAATAAATTTTAAAAATCAATTTGTTTAAAAATTAAGTTAATTGAAAATTTAATTTATGTACTTATAGTTCCTACCAATTAAAATAAACATATTTTTTTCACATTATATGTACAATTGGTGAGGAGAGCTCATGAATGATGTGAAAAAAATATGTTGATTTTAATTAGTAAGGACCATGGATAATGTGGTAAGTAAGGTTCATAAAATAAATTTTCCAATTAAAAGTTTTAAATTTTCAATTAATTCAATGAATGTTAGTTTGGTTCGGATATTAATTGAACCGACTATTTGAACATCCTAACTAGAATGCTTATTATAATTAACTAGATTATATAGCGTGTGAATATTTATTTTAAATTTTATTGGTTAGTAAATAAGTTTAAAAAATTGGTTTGTTAAGCAAGTAAGAGTATCAAAATTTAAGTGGTTAAAACTCTTGTCGAACATCCATTTATCACGAGTTCAAGTGATATTGTATTAAACATTTTACGGTTTGGATATTTAGGTAAAACTCTCAACAATGTTGCCTTCAAGATTTGAGCTTGGTCCAAATACTTAGGGAAGAAGTCCACTCCCACTTCTTCCAACTACTTGTGAAAAGATAAAGTATCTTCATAGCATTAGTTACCGTTTAAACAGGTTAAGCTGTTACACCAAATTTAAAAGAAATTTTTTCCAACTAAGTTAGTAGTTATTAACCCAAATGAGTTAATAATCAGATTAACCCGTGACACTAATTTAAAAGAAAAAATATATTAATATTGGTTTCAGCTGAATTAGAATCCAATTAACCTGTAATAGCAATTGAATCAGGGTTTTATAATAGGTATAGATATAGATTCTTTTAGAATCCAACAATGGCGACAGAACTCCATAGGAAGTAGTGGTAGTGGTAGTGACATATCTTTGTTAAACCGAAGCAAAGCAAAAATCTTTGGTGTGAAAAGAGACGGGATGTACAAACAAGTGAATTTGATTATCATTCGTGTTGAAATTCATTTCTTTAAGACGCTGTTGTTGGGCGGCATTTATGCTTCCAGTTCAGTCCAGGCCATTGCAAGCAACCCAATTTTCTTGATTTCCAAACAATCACTCATCTGACCTCATTTAACTAAAAGCTTGGTAGATGATTTGTTCAAACACAACTGGTCAGCTACCCTAATTATTCAGTACACTTTGTAAAAGAAAAGGCACCAATCAAGCAGGAAACCATTTGTTTATCATCACAATAGGCAAAGATGTTGCAGCCATTGTTTTTGTCACTCATCAACCCCATACAAAGTTACATACTATTCTCATCAAAGCATAAATTAGTAAATAATAATAATTTCTAATTCAGAGGGTACCTTTCTTGCCATGCTTGTTGCCAAGATGGTGCAACCATCCGAAGCCTTTGAGAGCCTTAGAGATCTTAACAATATTAGACCTGGCCATCCCCAAATTCATCTTCCCAGCAGAGAACTTAAGAGCATGTAAGCAGCATAACTGAGGTACCGACTCTTCCTCATACCCATACCCATACTCATACTCATACCTATCCATATCATAGCCCTCATTCCCACCTTTCTTCCCTTTCTTTGAGTTGCTTTTGAGATTGGACTCGGTTTCATATGTTTCCCAAAGCAAATCCATCCCTTCATCTCCCTCCACTTTGTCTGACCGTCTCTCCTCTAATAGCTTCCATGCCAATGTCTTCTTCCACTCCTTTGCTTCTGAATTGTAATCATAATAATACCCACCAGTATTCTCAGCTTTCACTCTTTGGGGATTACCACCACCACTCACTGCTGCTTTATGCCACATGGCCTTGGACTCCACTTGTCTATCTCTCTTTTTCCACCAACAATTTTCAACCCTTTCCTTCTCTTGCAAGAAATCTTCAAAGATCTTCACTACAGCCTTTACCTGATTAGTTTCGGGAGCTGGTTTTGAATCTAAACCCTTGTCACTGGGAGCTTCTTTGGACTCCATATCCGGACAAACTTGAAGAGGGTTTGACGTTTCAAACACTATCTTATAAGCTTCGAGCGGTTCCAAGCACCCAAACCCATCACTTTCATCCTCAACTTCACACCTTAATGTTTCAACTAGTGTTTGGTATGCAGTAAGTAGGGAAGTTAGTAGCTTGGATTCGAGGTGGCAAATGGAGGCATCTGATTGGTCAAGGATGAACAAGGTAAGAACCAAAAGGGTAGTGGTAAAGAAGAGAGGCGAAAGAAAAGAGAGAAGCTTGACGAAATAAGGAGAGAAGAAGATGAAATAAGAGAAATAGAGAGGGTGAGAGAAAATGGAAGAGCAAAAGAGGATAAAATCGGGCACCAAAAGACTTGACACTTCATGATCTTCATCATTTTTCTTCTTGCAAGCCAATGAAAATTCAGACATCTTTTTAATGAAAGAAACAGCTTAACAGCGGAAACAAACAAGACAAGATTTGGGTTGTCTTGTTTTCTTCCACTTAAGCTGCCATGGACAATAACAAACTAGTATATGAATATTGGGAGTGTTCATATTTTCTTTTTAAGAATTTAATAGAGATTAATTAACATTGATAAGAAACAAAAGCGAGTAGAAAAGTTTCTCATCCCCTGTCCCATGTCTATAACCACCAAACTTTAATATAATGTATTATGTATATAAATAGAGATATATATTTGACTTTGAGTGTAGCAAGGGATCTACCAAAAAGGTGAAGCTTAATAAAATAGATTGACGGACAAGAAATTAATTTTGGTTTAACAATGGAACATTGATTCAGATATACATGACCGTTGGTTAATTATTTGCAGCTAATTAGCCAATTTATTTAATAAATCAGGCAGTTGAGAAAGAGTACATCTTTTACATCAGGCAAACCACCTCTTTTAAGAAGTCCATTTTGAGTTTTCTGATGCAAATTTAATTTCCTTAATTCCATCTTTGCCTTGTTCTGGTGTTAAACGTGAGTTAAAAGCTTTTGAATGCAATCTCAGAAACCCATCTAACCAACTAATTCCATTAATCACTAAACCCCCACACCACTTGGCCTTGGTAACCTAACACAGAGTGTGCACACTGACTTTTTGCTTTCACTTGAAGACTGATCTAATTTATTAAGTAGACAAATAATGGATCACATTTGACTTTTATAAAATAAAATATTAGTAATTTAAAGAAAAATGTCATACCAAAACCCCAAATCCATAATGTAGTCATCTTTTTTTTCTTTTAACTGGTGCTAATTTGGCCAATGACAAGAGTGATAATTTCTTGTTGGTGTCAACAAGTGAAAGCTCTGAGCTTATATCCGAGTGGATCTTGGATTCAGGGTATTCTTTCTATATGTATCCTAACAGGGATTGGTTCTCTACAAACAGTTCAGTTGAAGGTGGAGTTGTGCGCATAGGGAATGGTTTACCCAATAAGATAACTGATATTGGTATTGTTCAAATCAAGATACACGATGGGACAATTAGAACATTGTCAGGTATTAGGCATGTGCCTAACTTACAGAAAAATCACATCTCATTGGAAATTTTGGACTCGAAGGGTTGTAGAATTAACATCAAGTTAAGCGGCATTAAGGTATCTCATGAGGCTCTTCTTTTTTTATGAAAGGTAAAAAGATTGAAAGTCTTTATGTTTTGGAAGGATCAACGGTGACCGATGAAACTGGACGTCCCTCGTCTGTTAAAGAGTTGAACTCGACTTGTTTGAAGCGGAAACAACTTGGTCATAAGAGAGAAAAAGGTATGACTATTTCGTGTAAGAGAGATTCTCTTTTGGATGCAGGTTTTGAAAAGATAGGGCACTAGGTTCGTGAAAATAAGACACGGGTTAGTTTTGATTTGGCAGTGCACAAGTCGAAGACTTTAAGTCTTCTAGCTTCTAAGCACAACTTTGACTCAGTTAAAATTCTGCATAGTTCGAGATAAACCCATGGTGGGCTTTAGCAATGAAGTCATTGTTAAAATACGAGTCAAGGTAGAGATTTGTAGAGTTATGCCTCGTATTTTTCGGCTTTTCTTCTCTCATTTAAACTATGTTTTTAGTTTCTCACTTAAACACTTATTACTGTAGGTTATTTTAATATAACTTGACCTATGAATTTAGCCTATAAATAGGTCATTTTCCACCCTACAAAATAACTCGTTACACATTTAGGTATTAGCTTTTACAAGCTTTTTGAGAATTTTTGTGTTTATGTTTTGAGGGTTCTTATTTTGGGTTTCAGGGTTTAGTTTTATCTCCATCTTTTATACTCTTCATTTTTTCCGTTTTAGTAAAATTATTTTTGCTCGTGGTTTTTTTATCCTTTTCGGAAAGGTTTTTTTACGTAAAATATTTGTGTTTAATCTTTTTAATTTTTTTTCTCTACATTTTCTATTTCGTTGTTTATATGGGTTATAATAGGCCAATTTTGGCCTGGGCTCAAATCATAATCACAGAATTAAACCCAAAACCAAAATAAAAATAATTAAATAATCCAAAGTCCAAATGTCCATTTACAAACAGCCTAATTTACCAGGCCCTTGACCAAAAATAATAAAAAAACCCTAGTGGCCCAATATGACCCAAAAACTAAACATTTTGAGCAAAATAAAAAAGAAGCAGAAACCCTAGCCTCCAACGCCACACATCAGCATACCCACCGCCTTTGCCTCCTCCACGTTAACCTCCATACCTCCACGTCAGCACCTCTGTACACAGCTGGCCTACGACCCTCGTACTTGCAAAACAAACACGCAACAACACAGAGGAAACAAGAATAGAAACAAAAAAAAAAACATTAATAGTTGTATTTTTTTCTTTCGGCTATAAAAGTAACTACAAGTTGTAATTTTTTTTTACATGGAGGGATTCAATACAAAAATCAAAAAAATTCAAACGCAAAAAAGAGACTTCTAGGGTAGTTTATTTCTTTGTTATTATTCTTTTTTTTTCTTTTCTTCGTTTTCATTTTTTAGGAAGAAACACAGAAAATAAAAAAGGGATTGAAAATTACTGTTTTGCCGCATTTTGCATTGTTGTAGGAGGCCGAGGTTCGTCATTTTCAATGAAAAATGACGCCTTTTTTTGGGGTTAGGGAGTCGAAAAGCCAAAAAAATGGCCTTTTCTGACTTTCGACGGCCACCGCAGTGGTCCGATAGCTAGAGCCATGGTCGGAGAGGGGAATTGAGAGAGAGGGGGAGAGTGTTTTCTGACTTTTTTTAGAGAAAGGGGAGAAATGAAAATTTTTTAAAAAAAATTGGTTTTTATAGAGGATCGAAACGACGCCGTTTTTGGCCTTAACCCCAGTGGCCAAAACAACGTCGTTTCACCCCTTTAACCTGCACATTGACCCGACCCTCAGGAGGATCCGCGTGTTTTTATGGAAGGGTCTATTTGCGCATTAGACCCTTCCTCATTTTTCAATTATTTTAATCCAATCCTTTTTTATTATTTATTATTTTATAATTTGTACTTCAAATTTTATTTCATTTTCGATTTAGTCCTAGCAAAACGACACGTTCCAGAGGGCGGGGATGTTTCCCCAGTTGGCCCCTCTGAGTTATTCGCGCCTTTCAAATGGGTCCTCTACCTTATTTTCATTCTCGATTTTTACCCAAATTGCCGATTAAACTTCAATTTAGTCCTTTTGCACTTATTTTATTATAAATTTATCCCCTCTTATATTCATAAACTTATTTTATTAGGATTTAGGCTTTTAATTTGATTTCAATGTCAATTTAATCCCCATCTATCTCTGTCTAGGTTTATTTTTTTTTGTTATGTTTTATTTATTTTATTTATTTCTTGGCCATTTCTTTTTTATTTTGATTTTCATATTTAATGATGTTTTATTTTATTTATTTTATTCTTGACTTTCATTGTTATTATTATTGTTATTTTATGGTTTTTATTATTTCATTTATTTACATATTGTATTCCAAATTGTGTCTTTAAATTTCGTTTATGTTTTAATTAGGTTCTTTACTTTCAATATTTTTTATAAACTATTTTTCCTTACATTATTTATGTATTTATTTGTTTTTTAAGTTGGGGTTGTCCTTTTATGTGCATACCTTGGCATTATTACCATTGTTATTATTTATTTTATTTATCTTTTGCTTATTCTTATTAATGTTAAAGTAGTATATTATATGATTCTCGTAAATTGTCTTTATTATTTTCATTATTGTTATTTATTAATGCAACATTTCATTCATGTATTATTTTAAATATTACACTTTTTATCCAAATTTGTAAAAAAATATAAAATTAGAAAATAAGTAATATTTTGTATTTTGGAATTCGAAAAGTTGTTCCCTAACTTACAGGGTTTTGATTTTTTCCAATAAATCCAAATATAAGAACCATTTTTCAAAAACACATTTTCAAAATTATCCCAGGAATCAAAAATGATCGTTTTCCAATTTACGGAATATGATTTATTTTCTAAAATCGAGATAATCAAAAAATTTTAAAAATAATTAAAATTTTCGGTGTTTATTCTCGTTTCGGGATTTAAGATTATATCCTAACTCACAGGGTATAATTCTTTCTCTCGATTGACGTGAAATACACCCATTTTAAATTTGTTTAAATAATTTTAACAAAAGGATCGTGTTTTAAGTCTCATCAAAAATTTCAACTTTCGACATTAAGACATTAATTAATCAATTAGTACCAATTTTGGGCATGACGAGGGTGCTAACCTTTCCTCGCACATAATTGACTCCCGAATCTGTTTTTCTCGAATTTCGTAGACCAAAATCGTCATTTTAGTAAAATCGAAACATTTTATTAAAACAATTGAATTGCAAGGTGATCCGATCACACCTCAAAAAAAATATTGGTGGCGACTCCCTTTTTTTCGTTTTTATTTTCAAAATAAAAGTTGACCCTTTTGTTTCAAAAAAATAGTTTCGGCAACTTGGCGACTCCACTAGGGACAAAATAAGAGAGTCAAGCCACGAGTTGATTATTTCTTGTCTTTTTTATTGAAAGTTGATAATTTGGTTTAAATTTATGATCCTTTCATTGCATTTTATTTCTATAGTTTGCGTCATTTTGCTTTATTTGTTCAAGTCTCTCGACATATTTTTGCATATTGCATTTGCATAACTGTTCGATTATACCCTTTTAAGTGGGAGTGAGAAACTATTCCTTCGTGAGGTTTTCTCCTCCATGCAGGTTAGTGGATCACTTTCGGGATACATCTGTACCTATGTTTTCGTGAGATTTTCATCTCTGTGCAGCCATAGGGAAATGTATTCCCTTGAACTAAACTCGGTCCATATGAGCCTATAATGGGTGAAGATCGAGGAATCTGCCGGTTCAGGTACCCTTACTTTAGAACCGAACCGCATACGATGAGCCCTAAGAGCCTACCTTAGGTAGAACCACGCCAAATCCCTAGTGGTCATCCAAATACGTACTCTTTTCGTTATTTATGTTTTGTACTGACGTGTTTTCTTTTGTTTTGGTTATGATTGCATTGCATTTTCATCATAGAAAAAAGGTATTGATTCACGTTCAGTTACTAAATAGAGCGTTTGTCTTAGAAAATGAGTTTCTTGATAAAGCGGAAGACAACATGGCCGCGCAAATATGGTCCAAGAAAAGGCAACAAGAGAAAGGTGACAGCCTATGAGAGGGACAGGTCAGAGATATAGACCACGCTTTGGTCTGAATAAGAGAAGTGGCTGACCACTTGCAGACCCCAGCCGTTCAAGCCTGAAATATGAATCGAAGTCAGATCGGGGCCAAGAATTAGCTTAGTTTCTTGGGAAAGTTAAGGTTTTGAGTGTGAAGGCGAGGTCGTATATGCATCCGCTTTATGTAAAGAAACTTATTTTCTAGTAAAGTTGTTCTAATGGAATTGAACTAGAATCAACGTCTTTGTGCATGCATCTTTTCCATTCATTAAGATTACATTTTATTGCATACAATAAATTTCCTAAAATCCAAAAGTGCGTTGAGTTCAGAACTCTAGTACAGAGCCTGATGGACGATAAAGAATTGGAATTCTTTGAAGAAATCGATGGTTCGGAAGGGAAAGATGTTTGTGCCTTTGAAGGAGGAACTAAAAATCAAAAACAAAAAACCTATCAAGAATTTGTTCCTACATTCCTAGAAGCGTTCTGAACAACTGGACTGTGGAGGGGATTCTTATAGTTTTTAGGACCATTTCAGAGTAATATTCAGAACACTCTTATTGCACTAAGTTTGGGAGTAATAGAAATCCTTTTGTGAAAAAGGCACATGTCCACTATTTTTTATTTCAACGAAATGCATCTTTATGTCCTGTTTTGGCAAACATTCTTTTGTTCCTTCCATTTTATTCATACTCATACAACATAGATAATTATCCTTTAATTCATTGGTTCTTTGAGTCTTCCTTCGTTCCTATAACAGGTCTCCAGATATCAATGATATGAGCGACACTGCTATTGACTCAGAACTTTCTTTTGAGCAAGATAGGTGTCCAAAGGAACCTCAGGACTTTGAAGATGACCGAGACTGTAGCTTATCTCCTGATTTGTTAAGGATGGTAGAACAATATGAGAAACAGATCCTACCTTACAAAGAATCAATGAAATCCATGGCTCTTCTCTATGTGGGGCATGAATGTCATTGGGCTGTTCTCGCTAAAAGCTTTTGGCTGTCATCGATTCATCTTTGTGGCCATTGATTACTTCACTAAATGGGTGGAAGCTGTTTCATATGCAAATGTTACAAAGTCGACAATCAGAAAATTCTTGAAAAAAGAAATCATATGTCAGTATGGAATGCCAAAAAAGATCATATCTGACAATGCATTAAATTTGAAGAACAGCACGATATCAGAAGTTTGCAGATTGTTCAAGATTAACACCATGTTGCCCCAAAATAAACGGTACAGTGGAGGAAAAAAACAAAAAACAAAAAAACCAAAGAACAAAAAAAATAAAAACCTCTACCGGGGCAACGCCTTTCTCTTTGGCTTATTACAGTTTTGCCCATTAAAGTCGAGATTCCTTCTCTCCGAGTTTTTTGGATCTAATCCTGATTGAAGAGAAAGGTTCAAAGTTATCCATCATGGTCAAATGTACCAAAAGCAAATGATGCGAGCTCACCAAAAAGGTTCTTCATAGAGAATTCCATGAGGGGGACCTGATATTGAAAAAGATCTTTCCCATACAAAAAGACTTCAGAAGAAAGTGGATGCCAAACTGGGAAGGACCTTATGTGGAAGGTCTTATCTGGAGGAGCGTTGATTTTGACCGAGATGGATGGTAAAAACTTGTCTAATCCTATAAATTTAGATTCAGTCAAGAAGTACTTCACCTAAAAAAGGGGAAAGGCCAATGCAAAAACCCGCAAATGGCGCTTTGAGACCTTAAAAAACGAAAAGAAAAAAAAAGAAAAGAAAAACAAAAAAGAGAAAAGAAAAAGGAGAGGCCAAGGTGAAAACCCGCAAAGGGCGCCTTGAGACCAAAGGGGTTTTGAGTTGAAAACCCAGAAATGGGCAATTCAAATTTTTGATCAAAGGTGAGACATGTGGTAGCCTTGTCCTCTTCAAATTAACAAGAAGGAAGGATGCTACATCTTGGGGCATCAATAAAGTCTTCTAGGACTTCTAAACACGTATTAAGGTCAAAGGGTCCTCAAGAAGTTTTGTGTAGAGAAGCTTATGCTACGATATCTAGGGGACCTATTTTCATCTTATTCACTTCGTATCTTAGCAAAATTTTCTATCTTTATTAATTTATTCATTTCGAGCTTTGCTCTCAATAAAATTTCATCTTGTCCATTGTGATAATCTTTTTCAAGTATTTTTCATTGAAATAACGATTAATGAACTGATAATATTCAAGCAAAAGGAGTTCTACATATTACTCCGATAGCTTTTAAATAATACGAGGACCTGAAACAAGACTATTATTTAGAACTCACCAAACCTAAGGGTTGAAAACATTTGAAAAAGAATAGTTTAAATTATGGCTATTTCTTCGGGTTCTCTGTCAAAGATACAGGCTAAACAAGAGGGCAGGGTAATGCGTCAGTGATAGAACATTGATGAACAATGAGTAATGTCAGCCCAAGTATTAAAAGAAGATCATCCTCAAAAAATGACATTCTGCATTCATGCAAATATCATGCATACACATCTAGTTAGGAGCATTTGATTCATTCTGATCATGACATCCTAATCACTAGGCATAAATAGGTCCATGAAATGGATTCTACAGGTCATGTTCCCCAAAGAACAGATCAGCGAAACCGCAAATCTTATTTCCCTAGCGTTGCAATGGAACAGATTAAAGCTACAAATTATAGCGAACCTTATCTTTCTGAAGTTGCAGTGGAGCAGATTGAAGCCACCAGCCTTATCTCCCTGAAGTTGCAACGGAGTAGACTGAAGACGGCAAATCTTATTTCTCTAGCATTGTAGTGGAATAGATTTAAGCTACAAATTATGGCGGATCTTATCTTTCTGAAGTTGTAGTGGAGCAAATTGAAGCCACCAGCCTTATCTCCCTGAAGTTATAGCGGAGCAGACTGAAGACAGCGAATCTTATTTCTCTGGCATTATAGTGGAACAGATTAAAGCTACAAATTATGGCGGATCTTATCTTCCTGAAGTTGCAGTGGAGTAGATTGAAGCCACTAGCCTTATCTCCCTGAAGTTGCAGCGGAGTAGACTGAAGACAATGAATCTTATTTCCCTGAAGTTGTAACAGAACAAATTGAAGCTACAAGTTGCAAACCTTATCTCCCTGAAGTTACAATGGAACAGGTTGAAGTTACCAATTCTTATCTCCTTGAAGTTCCAGCAGAGTAGATCGAAACTACAAATCTCTTCTCCCTGAAATTACATTGGAGCAGATCGAAGCCAAAATCCTTATCTCCCTGAAGTTGCAGTAGAGCAGGATAAAAATATACAAACCTTATCTCCCTGAAGTTACAGTGGAGCAGGTTGAAGTTACCAATTCCTATCTCCTTAAAGTTCCAGCGTAGTAGATCAAAGCTACAAATCTCTTCTCCCTGAAATTACATTGGAGCAGATTGAAGCCACAACCCTTATCTCCCTAAAGTTGTAGTGGAGCAGGATAAAAATATATAAACCTTCCCTCCCTAAAGTTGCAGTGGAGCAAGTTGAAGTTACCAATTCTTATCTCCTTGAAGTTCCAACGGACTAGATCGAAGCTACAAATCTCTTCTCCCTGAAATTACATTAAAGCAGATCGAAGCTACAATCATTATCTCCCTAAAGTTGCAGTGGAGAAGGATAAAAATATACAAACCTTATCTCCTTGAAGTTGCAATTGAGCGGGTTGAAATTACCAATTCCTATCTCCTTGATGTTGCAGCGGAGTAGATCAAAGCTACAAGTCTCTTCACCCTGAAATTACACTGGAACGAATCAAAACACCAATTCCTATACCCCTAAAGATGCGGTGAAATGTAATGAGGCTACTTGAAAGAAAAAAGCACCATAAAGTCAAGATTCGATAAGACCAAGCAAAATTGGTCTTTTTAAAGTCTTTGTTCTATTCTCGTTACATGACAATGAGCAAAGAGGGGCAGCTGTAATAGGCCAATTTTGGCATAGGCCCAAATCACAATCACAAAACTAAACCCAAAACCAAAATAAAAATAACTAAATAATCCAAAGTCCAAATGTCCATTTACAAACAACCCAATTTACCAGGCCCTTGACCCAAAATACAAAAAACTCTAGTGGCCCAATATGGCCCAAAAACTAAACATTTTTAGCAAAAAAAAAAGAGGCAGAAATCCTAGCCTCTAACGCCGCACATTAGCATGCCCACCACTGCTGCCTCCTCAACGTCAACCTCTGTACCTCCACGTCAGCACCTCCGTACACAGTTGGCCTATGACCCTCGTACCTGCAAAACAAACATGCAACAACACAGAGGCAACAAGAATAGAAACAAAAAAAAACATTAACAGTAGTATTTTTTTTCTTTCGGCTATAAAAGCCACTACAAGTTGTAAATTTTTTTTACACGGAAAGATTCAATACAAAAATCAAAAAAATTCAAACGCAAAAAAGAGACTTCAAGGGTAGTTTATTTCTTTGTTATTATTCTTTTTTTTTCTTTTCTTTGTTTTCATTTTTTAGGAAGAAACACAGAAAATAAAAAAGAGACTAAAAACTTACCGTTTACCGCGTTTTTCACCGTCGTGGGAGGCCGAGGTTCGTCGTTTCCGATGAAAAACGACGCTTTTTTGGGGTTAGGGAGTCGAAAAGCAAAAAAAATAACATTTTCTGACTTTTTGACCACCGTGGACGGTGGCGCTGTCGCCGGCGATCGACAGTCGCCACGACGGTCCGATGGCCTGAGAGGGGAGTTGAGAGAGAGCGGCAGAGTATTTTTTGACTTTTTTAGAGAAAGGGGAGAAATGAAAATTTAAAAAAAAAAGTTTTGGTTTTTATAGAGGATCGAAACGACGCCATTTCGGGCCTTAACCCCAGTGGCCAAAACAACGTCGTTTCACCCCTTTAACCCGCTCATTGACCCGACCCCCAGGAGGATCCGCGTGTTTTTCTGGAAGGGTCTATTTGCGCGTTAGACCCTTCCGCATTTTTCAATTGTTTTAATCCAATCCTTTTTTATTTTTTATTATTTTCTAATTTGTACTTCAAATTTTATTTCATTTTCGATTTAGTCCTAGCAAAAAGGCGCATTTCAGAGGGCAGGGATATTTCCCCAGTTGGTCCCTCTGAGTTATTCGCGCCTTTCAAATGGGTCCTCTACCTTATTTTCATTCTCGATTTTTACCCAGATTGCCGATTAAACTTCAATTTAGTCCTTTTGCACTTATTTTATTATAATTTTAGTCCCTCTTATATTCATAAACTTATTTTATTAGGATTTAGGCCCTTAATTTTATTTCAATGTCAATTTAATCCCCATCTATCTATGTCTAGGTTTATTTTCTTTTTTTTGTTGTGTTTTATTTATTTTTTATTTGATTGCCATTTCTTTTTTATTTTGATTTTCGTATTTAATGATGTTTTTATTTTATTTATTATATTCTTGACTTTCATTGTTATTATTTTTGTTATTATTGTTATTTTTATGGTTTTTATTATTTCATTTATTTACATATTTTATTCCAAATTGTGTCTTTAAATTTCGTTTATGTTTTAATTTAGTTCTTTACTTTCAATATTTTTTATAAACTATTTTTCCTTACATTATTTATGTATTTATTTATTTATTTTAAGTTGAGGTTGTCCTTTTATGTGCATACCTTGGCATTATTACCATTGTTATTATTTATTTTATTTATCTTTTGATTATTCTTATTAATGTTAAAGTAGTATATTATATGATTCTCGTAATTGTCTTTATTATTTTCATTATTGTTATTTATTAATGCAACATTTCATTCATGTATTATTTTAAATATTACATCTTTTATCCAAATTTGTAAAAATATATAAAAATTAGAAAATAAGCAATATTTCGTATTTTGGAATTTGAAAAGTCGTTCCCTAACTTACGTGGTTTTGATTTTTTCGATAAATCCAAATATACGAACTATTTTTCAAAAACACATTTTCAAAATTATCTTGGGAATTAAAAAAGATCATTTTCCAACTTACGGAATATGATTTCTTTTCTAAAACTGAATAACCAAAAATTTCTAAAAAGAAATAAAATTTTTGGTGTTTATTCTAGTTTCGGGATTTAAGATTATATCCTAACACACGGGGTATAATTTTTTCTCTCGATTGACGTGAAATACGCCTATTTTAAATTCTTTTAGATAATTTTAACAAAAGAATCGTGTTTTAAGTCTCATCAAAATTTTCAACTTTCGACATTAAGACATTAATTAATCAATTAAGTGCCAATTTTGGGCGTGACAAGGGTGCTAACCCTTCATTGCACGTAACCGACTACCGAATCCATTTTTCTCGAATTTCGTAGACCAAAATCGTTGTTTTAGTAAAATCGAAATGTTTTATTAAAATAATTGAATTGCAAGATGATCCGATCACACTTCAAAAAAATATCGGTGGCGACTCCCTTTTTTCGTTTTTATTTTCAAAATAAAAGTCAACCCCTTTGTTTCAAAAAAATGGTTTCGACATGGGTTTATCCCCAATAAACTGGTATTAGAGCTATTCAATTGCCGCAACCAATTTGTTCAGAGGTGGCAGCAATAAGGTTTGATATTGATAAGATCGATGACATCACAAATTTCAACTTGTGCCAAGTTCGGATGACGGTAATTCTGGTTTAGAGTGATCTTGAGAAGGTCTTTACAGAGAAGAAGCCTACATACATGGATAAATCACAATGGGATAGGTAGATAAAAAGGGTCTATCCATAATTCAGTTACTTCTAACAAATAATGTGCTGCAGGAGGTTTTGATGGAGAAAACGACATTCACCTTATGGAAAAGGTTAAAAACCCTTTACGCGACTAAGTCTCTAGCTAACCAATTAAAGCTAAAATAGCGATTGTACATGTTCCGCATGAACAAATGTGAGCACCTTAGAGACCACATCAGTGAATTTATTACTCTTTTGAATGATTTAAATAATGTTAATGTTCAAATTGACGATAAAGATCAAGCTATGCTATTATTGTGTTATTTACCCTTTTAATACAAGTCTTTCAAGGAGACCCTTATTTATGGAAGAGATAATCTCTCATTCGAGGATGTGAAGAGTCATTTGTTGAGCAAAGAAAAACTCGAAAATGAATTTTGTTCAAACAATAAGTCAGAGAGGCAAGCCTCGGCTTTGGTAGCATCAAGGAAGCAAGACAAGAGATGTCGTTATTGTAAAAAGTTAGGTCACATCAAGTTACATTATTACAAACAACGAAATAAAAGGGTTGCTGAGAGTAATAAGGAAGATTTAACTAGTGCTAATTTGGCCAATGACAAGAGTGATAATTTCTTGTTGGTGTCAACAAGTGAAAGCTCTGAGCTTATATCCGAGTGGATCTTGGATTCAGGGTATTCTTTCTATATGTATCCTAACAGGGATTGGTTCTCTACAAACAGTTCAGTTGAAGGTGGAGTTGTGCGCATAGGGAATGGTTTACCCAATAAGATAACTGATATTGGTACTGTTCAAATCAAGATACACGATGGGACAATTAGAACATTGTCAGGTATTAGGCATGTGCCTAACTTACAGAAAAATCTCATCTCTTTTCGAATTTTGGACTCGAAGGATTTTAGAATTAACATCAAGTCAAGCGGCACTAAGGTATCCCGTAAGGCTCTCTTTTTGATGAAAGGTAAAAAGATTGAAAGTCTTTATATTTTGGAAGGATCAATGGTGATCGGTGAAACCAGACATCCCTCGTCTGTTAAAGAGTTGAACTCGACTTGTTTGAAGTGGAGACAACTTAGTCATAGGAGGGAAAAATGTATGACTATTTTGTGTAAGAGAGATTCTCTTTTGGATGCAGGTTTTGAAAAGATAGGGCATTGGGTTCGTGAAAATAAGACCCGGGTCAGTTTTGATTTGGCAGTGCACAAGTCGAAAACTTGAAGTCTTCCAGCTTCTAAGCACAACTTCGACTTAGTTAATATTCTGCATAGTTCGAGATAAGCTTATGGTGGGCTTTAGCAAAGAAGGCATTGTGGAAATATGAGTCAATGTAGAGATTTGTGGAGTTATGGCTCGTATTTTCCGGTTTTTCTTCTCCCAGTTAAACTTTGTTTTTAGTTTCTCACTTATACTCTTTTTAGTGTAGGTTATTTTAATATAATTTGACCTATGAATTTAGCCTATAAATAGGTCATTTTCTACCCTAAAAAAGTAACTCGTTAAAGATTTAGATATTAGCTTTTACAAGCTTTTAGAGAATTTTGTGTTTACGTTTTGATGGTTCTTATTTCGGGTTTCGGTGTTTAGTTTTATCTCTATTTTTTGTTCTTTTCATTTTTTCCGTTTTAGTGAAATAATCTTTTCCCGTGGTTTTTTATCCTCTTCGGAGGGGGTTTTTCTACGTAAAATATTTGTGTTTGATCTTTTCAATTTCTTCTCTAGCTTTTCTATTACATTGTTTATATGAGTCTATCCCTAACAAATTGGTATCAAAGCTAGTTTGATTTCCGCAATCAGCTTGTTCAGAGATGGCAGCAATAAGTTTGAAATTGATAAGTTTGATGGCATCACAAATTTCAATCTATGGCAAGTTCGGATGACGGCAATTATGATTCAGGATGATCTTGAGAAAATCCTTATAGAGAATAAGCTTGCAAACATGGATAAATCAGAATGGGATAGATTAAATAAAAATTCTCTATCCACGATTTAATTATGTCTAACAAATAATGTGTTGCAGGAGGTTTTGATAGAGAAAACGACATTCACCTTATGGAAAAGGTTAGAAACTCTATACGGGACTAAGTCTCTAGCTAACCAATTAGAGCTGAAACAATGGTTGTATACGTTCTGCATAAACAAAGGTGAGCACCTTAAAGACCACATTAGTGAATTTATTAATCTTTTGAATGATTTAAAGAATGTTAAAATTCAAATTGACGATAAAGATCAAGCTATGTTATTATTGTGCTATTTTCCCCTTTAATAACAAGTCTTTCAGAGAGACCCTAATTTATGGAAGAGAGAATCTCTCATTCGAGGATGTGAAGGGTCATTTGTTGAGCAAAGACAAACTAGACAATTAGTTTGGTTCGGACAACAAGTCAGATAGGCAAGCCTCTACTTTAGTAGCATCAAGGAAGTGAGACAAGAGATATCGTTATTGTAAGAAGTTAGGTCACGTCAAGGCAGATTGTTACAAACAACCAAATAAAAACGTTTCTGAGAGCAACAAAGAAAATTTAACTAATGCTAATTTGGAAAATGACAAGAGTGATAATTTCTTGTTGGTGTCAACAAGTGAAATCTCCGAGCTTACATTCGAATGGATCCTAGATTCAAGGTGTTCTTTCCACATGTGTCCCAACAAGGATTGGTTCTTCGGATACAATTTAGTTGAAGGTGGAATTGTGCGCATAGGGAATAATTTACCTAGAAAGGTAACCGATATTGGTATTGTTCAAATTAGGATACGCGACAGGATAATTTGGACACTATCAGATGTTAGACATGTGTTTAGCTTATAGAAAAATCTCATCTCCTTGGGAATTTTAGACTCAAAGGATTGTAGAATTAACATCAAGTCAAGCGGAATTAAGGTATCTCGTGGGGCTCTCGCTTTGATGAAAGGTAAAAAGATTGATAGTCTTTATGTTCTTGTAGGATCAATGGTAATCGGTGAAACAGGACGCCCCCCGTTTGTTAAGGAGTTAAAGTTGACTCGTTTGAAGCGAAGACAACTTGGTCATAAGAGGAAAAATTGTATGACTATTTCGTGTAAGAGAAATTTTCTTTTGGATGTAGGTTTTGAAAAGATAGAACACTGTGTTCGTGAAAATCAGACCCGGGTCAATTCTGATTTGGCAGTGCACAAGTCGAAGACTTGAAGTCTTCCAGCTTCTAAGCACAACTTCGGCTCAGTGAATATTCTGCATAGTTCAAGATAAGCCCATGGCAGGATTTCGCAAATAAGGCATTATGGAAATACAAGTCAATGTGGAGATTTGTGGAGTTACACCTCGTATTTTTCGGCTTTTCTTTTCCCAGTTAAACTTTGATTTTAGTTTCCCACTTAAACTTTGATTAGTGTAGGTTATTTTAATATTATTTGACCTACAAATTTAGCTTATAAATAAGCCCTGTTCCACCCTAGAAAAATAACTCATTACACATTTAGGTATTAGCTTTTACAAGCTTTTAGAGAATTTTGTGTTTACGTTTTAAGGGTTCTTATTTTGGGTTTTAGGGTTTAATTTTATCTCCATCTTTTGTACTCTTCATTTTTTCCATTTTAGTGAAATTATCTTTACCCGTGATTTTTTTATCCTCTTCGAAAGAGTTTTTCACGTAAAATATTTGTGTTCGCTTTTTTTTTTAACTTTTCTCTACTTTTTTCTATTTCGTTGTTTATACGAGTCGTCCCAACATTAATTATTAAAATAACCATTAATCATCTTCAATTTAATTGGAGATAATCAAAACAACTTAAACTCCATTAATGAAGAAACTTAAAACTTCTATTATAATTTAGTACAACTTAGTTTTTTTTCTTATTATGAATGAAATTATTTCAGATTGATCAAGTGAAAACAATAAAATTACTTTAAAATGTTATTTATCAGATGAATTGCCACTTTTAACTTCACCGGTAACCAAAAACAGCATTTATGTTCTAACTTTAACCTCCTATGTTTCAAATAGTTTAATTAATTAAATTTTATAAAAGAAATATTTTAAAAACCTTCAATCAAAATTGTTATAACATATTTGTAATTTTTTATATATAATAAATTTTAAAATATAAAAATCAAAGTTGGAACATTCTGACCACAAAATCAAAATGTAACAACTTTAGTGGGACAAGAATAATTTTAACCTTATGATATATTTAAGATTTGAATATTTGTTATTTTCGCATGAAAATGATCGAAATATGTTGGAATTTTCTTTGAGATACATTGAACACTTGAATAATTGTTATTTGTAGTTGAATAATAGAAATATAAGAAATTAATGATTTTAAAAGTGCTATCAACCAATTTTACCAAAGGAACACCTTCAATCACTATAGTAAGTGATGGTGATTGAAACGATTAACCAAGCTACACAAATATGAAATAACATTGTGCTCTGCAATACCAATATTTCTACTTCCCAAAAGGCCAACTTGGTCATAACGATTGCCCTTACATTTAGGCCTTTCATCCCTCAAAGCCTATTTGTAGAAAAAACTACCAATCAAGCAACAAGCTATATCTCGAAACACAGAACCGGAAGGGAGATAACAGGGTAGAATCACAGTCAGGTCTAACTTTAAGAGGCACCCCTCATCCAAAAATACTAGCGAATGCTTTTAGGCTACCAATCCTTTGAACATCTCTAATGGATGTCACTACTATTGGATTTGCACTATGCTAACCTGATTGGCAGCCAGGCTGCATTAGTTGGAACACAGAGTAAGACACCTACAAAGAGGCCTATAGTTGTCAAGATATCATCTCCGGATATAACTCAAACAAAGTTGATAGCATACAAACCTATAACGGGTGCAAGCATTTTGCATAAAATCCGTATGACACACTTTAAACAGGTGTCCCAAGATATTCCTACTCCTACAGCTCACTCAAGCCTAAAACCTCAGATTTCTCGATAGATTCAATGTCCCTATCATACCAAAAAGTTAAATATCATCCACAAAGTTGAATATCATTCCATCTCAAAGAAAAACCGTTATGACAGTATTTGAATACATCAACAAGCATTTTCAATCTTGAACATATCAGAGTTCTAAGAACAACCATCCACCAACT
Source organism: Gossypium raimondii (assembly GCF_025698545.1). Classification (NCBI taxonomy): domain Eukaryota; kingdom Viridiplantae; phylum Streptophyta; class Magnoliopsida; order Malvales; family Malvaceae; genus Gossypium; species Gossypium raimondii. Next base: position 23,631,032 of record NC_068571.1, read on the forward strand.
TGCCATGCATAGTAAACAAAAGCAGCTGTTACTCTGTCATGACAGGCTTATTCTCATTTGCTTTGGGTCTCTGTTCCTTAGGCTTCTGCTCCTCCATTTTTCTGAAAGGTCAAGCAAAAGTTACATAACATTAGAAATATGCTAAAGAACAAAACCCTCTCAAATAAGATTTTCAACTTTTAGATCCAAGGTGGGCAGATTGGACGATGATGAAGAAAACCGTACATCGACTTACTCATCATTCACAGCGTAGGACAAAAACATAATTTCTAGGAAGCAAATTGTAGCGCACTAATAGATTCCGGTAATGATGAGAAGCTAACGATCCCTATTATAAACTTAGAAGCACTAGGAGCAATAATTTCCAGAAGCATTTAGAGCCATATTCCTCCTAAATTCGGATAAAATCAATAACAAAAAAACCATCTAACTAAGTACCGTGCAAATAGAATAGAACCACAAATTTCACACAACTTATCCGATTCTAAACATCAGATTCATATCGTCTACAACCGAAAGCTTTCGCAAAACTTTTGTTCTAACCTGTCATCGAATCGTTCGAAAAAACATATTTCAAACAACTGAAATAAACAAATTTCCCTCTTGAGTCTTGACCAATACCCCCATTAAAATAGCTTTCAGAGGTTAATCTTTATACAACAACCTTCATAACAAGAATTGCACCATCGTTTCGTAATTATTCAATCCCAATGAATATAATCATATTAACACAAAAATGAACCTAAAAACCCGAATAAAGAAAAAAAATAAGGTGAGAAAGAGACGAACCTCTTGTCGGAGGAGCCTCCCTTCTGGCTGAGGAAAGAGCGGAAGAGAGGAGAATTGACGTCGTAAATCATTTTCGAATGAAGGAAACCCTAGGTAGCTTAGGACGCTCAAACAGCTGCTTCTACAACCTTCGCTGTTAGAACGATGGGAAGGACTTAGGGTCTATTGAGAACCGCCCTTTATATTGAGATCGGCATTTATTTTGTAATATTTTTATAATTATTATTGGGCTTTCGGCTTCCCCATTCAATCAAACCCAAGTTTCAGCTCTTTCTTTTGATTGAGTGTAAAAGTGAATAAATAAGACAAGCCCGTGAAAATAAATAAATTTAAATGTGTTTAATTGGGAAGAAAAGTAAGGGAAAAGAAAATAGAAGAGATTGATCAATTTTTATCTTAATGTATAAAAATTAATTCTTCTAAATTGGAATCTTCTAAATTGGAATGGTGAGATAAGAGAGAATTGTATGTTAGTTCAAAATTATGCATTTTTCAAATATTTTATTTTTTAATTTATTTTTCAACTCTAACAAACAAAGATAAAAAGAAAATCAATTTTTCTTTCTATTTTCCATCCTTCCTACCAAGCACACCAATAAAAAGAAAATTTATGTTTTACATTCTCTTAGTTTTCTATTGTAACATCAATTTTCTTTATTATGGAAAGTTAAATTAACAAGTGATTATTTAGTTTAGTGGTTATGTGAATTGTATATATGTGTGATGTCTTAAATTCAAATCCTACCTTTTGAATTTTTTTAATTTTTGTTCTACTCCTATCCCTAATTATTTGGTTTAAATTTTATTTTTGGGCAAATTATAATAAAATGAGTTTGGTGGTTTTGTGGTAAAGTGTTTGTTAGGTATTTTTTAGGTCTTGTGTTTGAATCATGTGGTGCGTAAGTGGAAAAAAATTTTTGCTCAAGCTTTTTTTAAGTGTTAGAGTTTAATTTAAATTCCATAAAATCTGGTGAGTTAGGATTTGATTAAAATTGAATTATTTTAATTTGATAATTTTTTAGTTATCACCCCTAGTTTTACTCCCACTTTCAATCGCCCAACTTCTCACATACCTCTGTCATGCTTTTTTCCCCTTTCTTGCTTCATCTTCTTTTTGTTCTTTCTTTTTCTTTTTCTTTTTCTTTCACTTTTCTTTGAGTTCTTTTCGTTCATTTTCTGTTAAATTTTGATTCCAGCCATCCTATCATTTTCAGTGTTTGTGTGTGTTACTCCCAATTCGATCGTAGTTCAAAGCAGAGTGTAAGTTCTAACAAGACATTTTTCTGTTATTTTAACTTTAATTTTGTTCTTCAACAAGATTGAGTTATGGGTATTTAGTTTTTTTTTCCATGTTATGTTAAGTGTTTTTGTGATTTTGTTTAGTCGAAAGGGGTGAGAATCAAATTCCTCCAACAGAGTAATTCGCATTTTGGACGTCAAAGTAGTGAGTATTCGAATCTCGTTTTAGGAACTAAAATTTTGATAAAAGAATGTTATTTTATATGAGTTTTTCCTCGATTAATTAAGGTGATTTAATGAACGATTGTAGGATTCGTGAGTTTCAGTTAAGGGATTGATAAAACCTACTAGCAGGTGTGTGAAACTAACCTGAAATATCTCTCAAAACTTGAGAAAATTGTGAAACATGGGCTGTTTCCAAAACTACCCAACGCCACACGGCCATGTGCCAGGCCATGTGGTAGACTGTGTGTGATTACACAGCCTGGATTGGTAGACCGTGTGGGTTGTTTTGGCTAATTTTAAGGCCCAATTAGGGGTCGAATAAGGGACTCAAAAATTGGATTTGTGGGCATCATGTAGACCCAAAAAAGTGTAAGTTTTAGTATGTATATACATAAGGATAAGGTTAAGAAGTATGTTAAGTATGTTTTGTTGTGTGAAAATTATATGCTATGTTTTATTCCCTAAAATAAAATATATGTATATGCATGTTGTAGGACTTATGATATATGTATTTATGTACAATATTATGATTATGATTCTGTCTAAGTTTTGGGGTGGAATATGATATGATGGAGGAAGTGTTATATGGCAGTTTTTACTGCAATTATCGCGGCTAGACCACAAAATTTCTGTTTGGCAGCTCAGTTGCATATTTATGAGTGGCATACCGCCACATATAGGTGTGGTTAGATGGATAGAATCTTATAGTCCTAATTGGTGTGGTTGGTGGGATGGAGATGGTGTGTAGCGGTTGGGGTAGGATATGATATGATATGATATGATATGATATGATATATGATATAACATGACATGAGTTATGATATGACAAGATATGAAACATGCTACAACATGATATGAAAACAGATATGATATGATATATGATAAGCTTCGATATGAAATCTGATATGCTATGATACATTCTGTTATATATATATATATATATATATATACTACAATACGCGGGCCAAATCACACACTGGGCTTTAAGCTCACGTATTTGTTTATTTTGTTTCAAGTGATCCTCAGTCATAGGATTGGATGATGACTCTGGAGCTCGGATTTCACGCTTTTGATTTAAGTATACGTTGGACTATTTTTTTTGTTTATATGGGCTTTTCAGACTTTTGGACATTTTAAATTGTTTAGGACGTAAAAAACTATTTTGGTATTTATTTTGAAAAAGTTTTAACTTTTAACGATGCTTAAATCAAGATAACTAAAAATGAACCACAGTTATACGATCGATTTGCTATAATGCTTCTCGCTGTAACTTTTATTGAAATTTGCTAAGATGTTTTATCTCACAAATAAAGTAAGTAAATTAAATACGTTTTGGTAAAACTAACAAACGTGATTTTCTTCAATGTTCTCACGAGTTTTCAAAAAGTGGTACGTCTTCAACGAGTTAATCAAACTTGATTTCTTTGGAGTTAAAGAGTATTTGCCAAAATGAAGTAATGTTGTTTTCACGTACAATGTAACTTACACAATCCGACTGTAACGTCCAGGTTGGGTTTGGGGCATTACATTTGATGTATTAAAGTCAGGTTGTAAAACTCGGGCTGTGTGTTTTGGGTTTAAAATATTTTTATTTTAAAATAAAATTTTACTAAAATGACCTTTTAATTTTTGGGAAAGTGAAACAGAGACTCTGGCGCCGATCCAAGTAAGAACTTAAAACTTTAGTTATGCTTTAGATATAATTTTGCATGTGACACTTTAGTATAAGAAATTACCTTTAGAGATTGTAGTGCTATAAAACACGCTCTAAATACTGATAAATACTCCGATAAAAGTTTAAGATTAAAGTTTAAAAATTTAAATTGATTTATAAAATTTTGAAAATTGTAGATAAGATAATGAGTACTTGTGGATCTCAAGGATGTGGTACCCATGGGTGCGATGGTCTTCGTCGGGGGGGTCGAGTCAAGTTATCTTCGATGAGCAGTATGCCCCAATTGGATACAAGTGAAACTGTAGGAACTCCGACTGCTAAGACTAGGTCTGAGGCTCAGACTGTCGGGGATGACGCACTGTCTCAAGTAATGTTGAGGGTTTTGGAGAGGGTTGTTGAGACTCATACTAGATCTAGGAGTCGAGGGCCGGTAACTAAATAACTCTGGTCAATGAAAATGAGCTATTTAGGGGCATTATTGGGGTCGCCCAGACTGTGACCGAATATTGGTTGGTGGCCACAAAAAGGATAATGAATGATTTAGATTGCACCCCCGAGCAGAAACTGAAGGGTGCAGTAGATTTGCTTCGTGACGAGGTATATCAGTGGTGGTTAATAGTTGAGGAGGGTATTCAGCCTGAATGGTTAACTTGGGATTATTTTCAGAGTGCCTTCTAAAATAAGTATGTAGGGGTAAGTTATGTTGAGGCCCGTGGACACGAGTTTATGGGGCTAACTCAAGGGGATAGATCGGTGGCTAAGTATGCTAAGTTTTTTAAATTGAGTAGGTATGCTCGTGGTTGGGTAGCCAATAATTACGATAAGAGCATTTTTTTTAGGATGGTTTGAGGTACGACATCAAGGTTTTGATAGCTCCCTAGAAAAAGTAAGTCTTTGAAGCCTTAATAAACAAGGCAAAAATTGCTAAAGAAGTTAAGCACACCGAGTGTGAGAAGAGAGAGAAGGAGAAGATTCAAAATAAGAACAAAAGGTATTCAAGTCCTTCTAGTTCTTCTCAGCTGCCTATGAAACGAGCCAGGTATGAGAGACCTTAGCAAGCAAAGCCAGCTGCCAAAGTTGAGCATGCTGTTAGGGTTGAGCAAACACAGATTTTTGGGTTTTGTAATAGGCGCTATCCAGGTGAATATTGGAGAAGGATTGGGGTATGCTATAGATGTGGGTACACTGAGCATAAGATTAGCAAGTGCCCCAGTATGGTTGACCGGTGCGGGCTCTGATTCAAGGTGAGATTCAACCTTAGAGGGTTGTTCAATAGCCTATTAGAGGTCGTGGTCAAATGAGAGGTGATAACGGTGGCGGTCCTGGTCAAAGGGAACCAGGCAGATGTGCAGTTCAGACTAAGGCTAGGCAGCCAACTTTAATTTATGCGGCTAGGCACCGAGAGGACAGAAATGTGGCTGATGTGATTGTCGGTACATTTGTTATACATTATTTACCATATTTTGCATTAATTGACTGTGGTTCTATGCATTCTTACAAATCTAGTAGTGTATCGGGTAACTTAGGGATTTTGGCTGAGGACACTATCTGTGAACTTTCTATGATTAGTCTTTTAGGTCAGTTAGTCTGAGTTAGTAAAATTTATAAGAGGTGTCTGCTTGAGGTTCAGTGATTTGTATTTTTAGGAGATTTGATGGAGTTTTCATTTGGGGAGTTCGACCTGATTTTGGGTATGGATTGGTTGGTGGAACATCAGGTTGGATTAGATTGTGAATCTAAGAGAGTAACTTTTAAGGTTGGAGATGATACGAAAGTTGTAATGGTTGGCAAGCGTCGAGATTATCTCTTTAATGTGATCTCCGCTCCAGTAGCGGAAAAGTTAATTCATAAAGGTTGTGATACATATTTGGCATATGTGCATGATACGAGTAATGTGGGTTCGGTTGTAGAAGGGATTACTGTTAATGACTTTCTTGACATTTTTCCTGATGAGTTGTTACGATTACCTCTGGATAGGGAGGTTGAGTTTAGAATTGAGTTACTACCAGGGACAGCTTCAGTGTCCATCAACCCTTATCGAATGGCGTCGAATGAGTTGAGAGAATTAAAGTTGCAACTTTAGGAACTTCTAGATAGAGGGTTTATTCGGCCTAGCGTGTCCTCGTGGGGAGCACCGGTTCTCTTTGTCAAGAAAAAAAAGGTACTATGAGGATATGTGTGGATTATCATTAGTTAGACAAATTAACGATAAAGAATAAGTGCCTACTCCTAATGATTGATGACCTGTTTGATCAGTTTCGTGGGGCAGCTATGTTTTCAAAAATTGTTCTTCACTTTAGGTATCATCAGTTGATGGTTAAGGAGGTCGATATGCATAAGACAGCTTTTCGAACTCACTATAAGCATTATAAATTCCTTGTTATGCCGTTCGGTTTGACTAATGCTCCGACGGTGTTCATGGACCTCATGAACCGGGTTTTTCATCCATATCTAGACCAGTTTGTCGTAGTTTTTATCAATAAAATTTTGGTATATTCTAAGACTAAGGATGAGCATGATAAACATCTTCGAATAGTTCTTCAAATTTTTCGTGAAAAGGAATTGTATTCCAAGTTGAGTAAATATGAGCTTTGGTTGGGTGAGGTAATGTTTCTGGGGCATGTGGTTTCTGCTGAGGGTATTTGAGTGGACCGTAAAAAGATAGAGGCTATTCTGGATTGGAAGGAGCCTAGAAATGTGACTGAGCTTTGGAGCTTTCTAGGTTTAGCAGGATATTATCGGAGATTTGTTGAGGGGTTCTCTTTGATAGTAGCTCTTTTGACTAAGTTGGTACATAAGAATGCTCCATTTGTTTAGGCTGTTGAGCAACAATTGAGCTTCGAGAAGCTCAAATCAGTTTTGACTTAGGCACCCGTTCTGATTCAGCCTGAATTTGAAAAAGAGTTTGTTGTCTATAGTGATGTGTCACATACTAGTTTGGGTTGTGTGCTGATGTAGGAAGGTAAGATGGTAGCGTATGCATCTAGACAACTCAAGCAGCACAAGGGTAATTAACCGACTCATGACCTCAAGATTGTCGCGGTTGTCTTTGCACTCAAGATTTGTAGGCATTATTTGTATGGTGAAAAGTGCATCATCTACACTGATAATCAAAGTCTTAAGTACCTCCTCACTTAGAAGGAGTTAAATCTTAGACAGCGTTGTTGAATCGACTTGCTTAAGGACTATGATTGTTCAATAGAGTATCATCCTGGTAAGGCCAATGTGGTGGCCGATACTCTTAGCCGTAGATCTATGTTCGAGTTAAAGGCGATGTTTGCTCGCCTAAGTTTGTTTAATGATAGTGGGATTCTGGTTGAGTTTCAAGTTAAACCATCTTGGTTGGATGAAATTAAGATTAAACAATTTTTAGATGAGTCTTTGATTAGTCGGGTTCAACATATAGATGAGGGTAAGACTTCAGACTTTGGTTTTAATAATGATTGTGTTTTGTGTTTCCAGAGTCGTATTTGTGTGCCTAAGGATGTGGATCTAAGGTAGCCTATTCTACGAGAAGTACATAGTAGCTCTAATGCTATAGATCTCAGTGGCAATAAGATGTACAGTGACCTCTGAGAGTTATATTGGTGGTTTGGGCTAAAACGTGAGGTAATCAATTTTATGTCACATTGTTTGACGTGTAAAAAAGTTAAGGCTAAGCACCAACTTCTTTCTAGATTACTTCAACCCGTTAAGATTCCATTGTGGAAATAGGAACGAGTAACTATGGATTTTGTTAGTGGGTTGCCTTTAACACCCACTAAGAAAGACTCAGTTTGGGTTATTATGGACCGGTTGACTAAGTCCGGTCACTTCATTTCAGTTAGGACCAATTATTCTATATAGAAGTTGGCAAAGCTTTATGTCTCTAAGATTGTTAGGCTTCATGGAGTTCCATAAACCGTGATCATCGGTTTACTTCTCATTTTTGGAAGAAGTTACATGAGACTTTGGGTACATGACTGGACTTTAATACGGCGTTTCATCTACAAACCAATGGTCAGTCTAAGAGGGTAATTCAGATTTTGGAGAATATGCTTTGGAGTTGTGTTATTGATTTCTGAGGTAGTTGGGAGAAGTTTTTACCACTGGCTGAATTTGCTTACAACAATAACTTTTAGTCTAACATTCAGATGGCACCATATGAGGCACTTTATGGTCGAAAATTTTGCACTTCGCTTTGTTGGATTGAGTTGGGTGAGAGAAAAGTTCTAGATCTTAAGTTAGTGGCTGAGGCTGAGGATAAGGTTCGTATGATTCAAGATTGACTTAAGGTCGCTTCTAATAGACAGAAGTCTTACGCGAACCTTAAGAGACGAGATATTGAGTTCGAGGTGGGCGACCATGTTTTCCTTAAGGTATCTCCTTGGAATAAAGTTATCAGATTTAGTCATAAGGGCAAGTTAAGCCCTCGATTTATTAGACTGTATCAAGTTTTAAGGTATGTTAGGTCAGTCGCCTATTAGCTAGAGTTGCCTTCTGAGTTGGACCGCATTCATAACGTCTTCTACGTATCTATGTTGAGGCGTTATCAGTTTGATCCTTCACATGTTGTTTCAGTGGAGGACATTGAGTTAAGGCCAAACTTGTCTTTTGAGAAGTAGTCTGTACAAATATTAGATCATGAGGTTAAGGTTTTGAGGAGGAAGACTTTTCCATTAGTTAAGGTTCTGTAGTAGAATCATGGTTCAAATAAGGCCACTTAGGAGCCTGAGGACTTGATTCGTCAGTAGTATCCATATCTTTTTTAGTCAAGTAAAATTTCAAGGCTAAAATCTTTTAAAGGAGGGGAGAGTTGTAACATCCTGAATTTTCTTTATTATGGAAAGTTAAATTATGACAAGTGATTTAATTTAGTTCAATGGTTATGTGATTTGTATGTGTGTAAGAGGTCCTAATTTCAAATCCTACCTCTTGGAATTTTGTTAATTTTTGGTTCTATTCCTGTCCTTGATTATTTGGTTTAAATTTTATTATTTGACAAGTTAAAACATAATGAGCTTGCTGGCTTGGTGGTAAGGTGCTTATTAGTTACTCTTTGGGTCTTGTGTTTAAATCCTATAGTACGAAGTGGGAAATAATTTTTTTACTCAGGCTTTTGTTGAGTGTTAGAGTTTAATATAAATTCCATAACATCTGGTGAGTTAGGATTTGATTAAAATTAAATTATTTTAATTTGATTTTTTTATTTATCACCCCTAGTTTTACTCCCACTTTCAACCGCCCAACTTCTCTCATACATCTGTCACGTTTTTTTTTCTTTTCTTACTTCATCTTCCTTTTGTTCTTTCTTTTTCTTTCTCTTTTTCTTTCACTTTTCTTTAAGTACTTTTCGTTCCATTTTTGTTAAATTTTGATTCTAGCTATTTTATCTTTTTCGGTGTTCGTGTGTGTTACTTGTAATTCGGTCGTAGTTCAAAGCGGGGTGTAAGTTTTGCCAAGATATTTGTATGTTATTTTAACATTAATTTTTTCTTCAACAAGATTGAGTTATGTGTATTTAGTTTTTTTTCCATGTTATGTTAAGTGTTTTCGTGATTTTGTTTAGGCGAATGGGTGAGAATCAAATTCCTCCAATAGAGTAATTCGTGTTTTGGACGTTGTTTTCTAAGTATTAAGTATTAGAATCTCATTTTAGGAACTAAAATTTTGATAAAAGAATGCGATTTTAGATGATTTTTTCCACGATTAATTAGGGTAATTTAATGAACGATTGTAGGATTCCTGAGTTCCGGTTAGGGGTTGATAACATCTACTATCAGGTGTGTGAAACTAACCCGAAATATTGCTCAAACTCTAGAAAATTGCAAAATAAGAGCTATTTTCGAAATTGTCCAACGTCACACAATCATATGGTAGGCCGTGTGGAGCACACAGCTGTGTGTGATTACACGGCTTGGATTGGTAGACCATGTGGGCCTTTTTGGCCAATTTTAAGGCTCGAATAAAAGAAATTAAAAATTGGGTCCATGGGCATCATGTAGGCTCAGAAAAACGTAAATTTTAGTACATATATACACAAGGATAAGCTTAAAAAGTATGTTTTGTTGTGTGAAAATTATATGCTATGCTATGTTCCCTAAAAGAAAATATATGTGTATGCATGTTGTAGGACTTATGATATATGTATTTATGTATAATATTATGACTATGATTTTGTCTATGTTTTGGGGTGGGATATGATATGATGGAGGAAGTGTTATATGGTAGTTTTTACTGCAACTATGGCGGCTAGACTACAAAATTTCTGTTTGGCAGCTCAGTTGCATATTTATGAGTGCCATACCGCCACATCTAGGTGTGATTAGATGGATAGACTCTTATAGTCCTAATTGGTGTGGTTGGTGGGACCGAGATAGTGTGTAGTGGTTGGGATAGGATATGATATGATATAACATGACATGAGTTACGATATAACAAGATATGAAACATGCTACAACATGATATGAAAATAAATATGATATGATATATGATATGCTCCGATATGAAATTTGATATGCTATGATACATTCTGTTATATATATACTATAAGACGCGGGCCAAATCACACATTGGGCGTTAAGCTCACGCATTTGTTTGTTTTGTTTCAAGTGATCCTTAGACATAGGATTTGATGATGAGTCTGGAGCTCGGATTTCACTCTTTTGGTTTAAGTATACATTGGACTCTCTTTTGTTTATATGGGCTTTTTAGAATTTTGGACATTTTAAATTGTTTGGGACGTTAAAAACTATTTTGGTATTTATTTTGCAAAAGTTTTAACTTTTAACTATGCTTAAATCAATATAACTAAAAATGAACCACGATTATACGATCGATTTGCTATAATGCATCATGTTGCAAGATCTATTGAAATTTGCTAAGATGTTTTATCTTATAAACAAAGTTAGTAAATTAAATACGATTTGGTAAAACTAACAAACATGATTTTCTTCAACATTCTCATGGGTTTTCAAAGAATGGTACATCTTCAATGAGTTAATCAAACTTGATTTCTTTGGAGTTAAGAGTTTTTGCCAAAGTGAAGTAATGTTGTTTTCACGTTCAATGTAACCTCCACAATCTAACCATAACGTCTAGGTCGGGTTTGGGGCGTTACATCTACTCATTCAATTTTTCATCATTTCAATTTTCTTTCCATTCTATTAAGGTAAGCTTGAAGTCTTTATAATTTTATATAAAGTTTCCTCATTAAGTTTTAGCCATGTATTAATGCAACACTAAGAGCATGCTTGGTTGGGTGGAAAATTGGAGGGATGGGAGGAGAGAGTGGAAAAATGGAAAGAAAATCAATTTTCAGTGTGCTTGGTTAGAAAGAAAAATAAGAGGAAAGAAAATAAGAGAAATTACCATTTTTCATCTTAATTCATAAAAATTAATCCTTCCAAATTAGAATGATGAGATAGAGAAAATGAGAGAGTAATATGTATCTTAGTTTAAAATTATGCATTTTCCATATGTTTTATTTGCTTTCTTTTCATTTTTCAACTCTACCAAGCAATGGATGGAAAGAATATTACATTTTCTTTCTATTTTTTATCTCTCCCACCAAATACACCTATAAAAGGAAAAATTATATTTTCTATTATTGTGCTTGATTAAGAATAAAAGTGAGAAAAAATAAAATGAATGATCATTTTCTATTCTAATGTATAAAATCAATCATTCTAAGTTAGAATGATGAGAGTATAAAAAATGAGATATATATATATATATATATATATATATATATATTAATTCAAGGCATGTTTGGTTGGGAAGAAGAGGAATATAGTACAACCCAATTTGATGGTTCCACCACCAAACATTAATTTGGTTGGTTGTAATGTCTACGGTGGCCTGCATTGAATCCATTCCTATTCTGGGAAGAGGCTGCATAGCCATTCCTTTCCCTCACCGCTGAATAGGCATTGAATAGGATTTTTTTTTTCCTTTTTAATTTTTGCCCTCACCTTTACCCTTCTCCTTCAACCCGATAGCCCTTCTCACCAGCTATAATCCCTCATTCTTTCTTCTTTTTCTTTTACTCACTCGATACATGAAGAGAGAAAAAGAAAAATAGGGAATTTGTTGATAAAATGATGAGAAATATTTTTATGGAAGGGAAGGGAGGTTTGAAATGGGTAGTATTATTGGATTTTCTTTCGATATCGCCAACCACTGCTATTCGATACCATTGAAACGTCACTGCTTTCAGTTGGGATCCAAGTTTGTTGTTGTTGATATCTAGTCAATACAATCATGCTCGGCAACAGTAGAGTTCGCTTCTCCTTATGTGCACTTCTTCAATCGCACTTCATGACCATGATCCTTTGTTCTCAATTTTCTCTTGGGTCTCGCTCGCAGATCCACCACCACAACCAAAATTGATTTCCTAGCTTCTGTTTCTCTTCTCAATGGATTCCATTTCTCGCCTCGCTGTCGTCATCGACAATGGCACTGGGTATTGTTTATCTTCTCGTTTTTGTAATTGAACATTACCCTAAACTACATGCTTATTATTTGTTTGCTGAAATTACCCAATTATTTTAAACCCTCATTTTTTTTTGTTATTATTCAACTAGTTCTTTTTTAAAAAATTTGTTTGCAGAAGGCTGGAAAGAACGAGCATCACTTGTGGAAGAAAAGAGATTCAGCTGGCTCTGGACAAACGGCATTCAATTTTGATAGAATTGTAAGTTTAATTTGCTTATTTTTTCTATATTGGGTATAGTTTTTAGTTATAGTATGGATTTAGTATTTGAAGTTTAATTTCGATTTTTAATAATGTTTGTGTTGCATTTGTTTTGTGATTTCGATGTTACTGTATACCCACTGATTGAAATATGTTTTGTACTAATGTTGTTGGAGTTATTCTATTATTTACTAAGAACCCATTTTGTTGAAATTTTAAGAGTCGTTTTATTTTTCTATATAAATTAGGGTTATTGTTCCTTCTACAACCATGGAAGACTTTTGCTACTCATCAATAACTCCATTTGCAGCTTCAACCAACCTTGCTTTATTCTGCGAGTGGCTACTTGAACCAAACTTACTTTATTCTAGGCATCACTTTTGATTACAATCAACTTCCTTTTTCGGGCTTAATTTATATGCAGTTTTAGTTGTAATGATTCTTAGGTTTGATTGACTGTATGATTAATTTGGTGCAGCAGATACAATATGCAAAGACAAAGTCAAATTGTATCGCCAAAAATGATGGAAGCTTTTTTCCCAGAGGAAAGAAGAAGAAGCAAGAAGAAAAAGGTGACAACCTTGCGTTTTAGTTCTTTGAGTTGCTATATGCATAATGCATAGTCCTTATTGACTTAAAGAAAATAGTTTCTCCTGTATTTCATTTTGTTATCGTGTGAATGTAATTATTGCAATTAATGTGTGTATATTTTTCATCATTAGTGTGTTGCCCTTTTGACCATAAGAAAAATAGGGGGTGTAACAGAAGATAGTTTTTAAAAGCATGGTGCCTTTTTGGTTAGAAGTTAGAACTTGGATGTTTTAGTTTTCTTTTTTTGTTTAATTACACATTTCTATATAACTACCTATTTGTTAATTTATGTGGGGATAAATGGCTTCACTGAAACATTGGGTTCTTGTTTAATGGTGCTATTCTAGGGCCAGATATTTTAACTTTTAGATTTACTTTTTGTAAAGAAAATTGCTAAAAAATTTAAAGGAAGACAAAGGACAAACAATCTATATAGAGTTACTTTTTTTGGGGGGAGGGGGCAGGGAACTTAAACTTTGCATCTTCCTCTAGTTTTCTCACACTGAAAGATTCATTGAATGATTATTTGGTGTGCTTCTACTGATTCAACCTATTTGTTCAAGATGCTATAATTTAAGTTGTGGCTGCCAACTTGGTTATGTTTAGTATTTTCTCGAGTTAAATTAGATTTCATGAAGTCACTGATACTCAGGTGACAAAGTGAATGTTGAGCAAAGGACAATGAGCTATGATGGGAACATAAGACACCCTTCTACTTGTATGTCTGGATTTTGATTCTTTTTAATTACATTTTGATTCCTTTATCAGTTAAAAAAATCTAAATATGTTGTAAAATCATAAAGGTTGTATTTTCATGAGTGTTTTGACCAGTGTAGCTTTGGTCTAAGTTCTTGGGAAAGTCAAGGTTTTGTTTTGAATGTTATTTTTCTTCTCCTTTTGCTAAAGGGTTAGAGTTTAAACATCATTTACTGGTTAGTTGAGTTAAGTTGGTTTATTTGTCTTGTTTTTGGCTTGTTGATATCAGTCCATCAAACTTAACAGTAAAACATTGAGAAGCTTAATTTTAGTATTATAATTTTCTTTCCTTTTTGTGTTTTTGATTGGTTAGTGGATTTTCTTTCCATCTTGATTCGGAAAATTGTCAAATTGGAATAAATTTGATTGGTTTACCTTTTTAATGATTTTTGGAGTGTATTTTCTTGTGTAAAAAAAAGTGTGTTTTTCCTTAAAACTCCATGTAGGACAAAGAAAGAGCTGGAGATTAGTTAGGTATGGGCTGTATTTAGCTTGCTCCTCTTATCTATTTTCCTTATTGTATCCAATCCATATTATCTTACATCCCTGTCCAACATATTTATATAACTAGCTGCAAATTGCTCATGGTTCTAATTTTTAATCTTTTATGCATCTTTTCAATGTTGAATTGATTGTGCCCTGTTAAAAGTTGTGTGAATCCCTTTTGCTCCTAGAACTTTTGACTGAGTATGTTACATACATTTCAAATAGGATTCTTTTGCAAAACCTCAAGACTCTATTGCAAGAACTGACAGTGGATCACAGGCATTTAATGTTCCACAATTGGGATCCAAAACTGTTTCCAGATGTTTAAATTCATCACTGAAGCTTCTAATGAGCAGTTGTTCTTTTTTACTCTTTAACTGTTTTCACAATGACATGCGTTTGAGTGTTTGAGGTTGGAGCAATGAATGATTGGAGCAACAGAGATAAAGATGGGGTTTGACCTTTAGGAAGTGAGAGCCAGGAGACTAAGAATAGGGTTTTTATTTTCTAATGAACCTTTTGTTTTTTTGTTTGTGATCTATTATTTTGGAAAATCCTTCATTTGTTAGAAGAAATGAAGAGAAGTCAAATCTTGGGTCTTTAGGGGTTATATCATTTGGTATAATTTGTTTAATCATTTCCTTTAAAACAATCATTAATGCAAAGCTGTCTCATTAACATCACATTTTCCAATTCTATAATGTAGACAAACAAACATTTTTGTTTCTTTTAGTTTTAGCTGAAAAAGAAAAATAAAAAGATGCACTTTTTCTTTTCGATGCTTTGTGACTTTTCTTTTTAATAAAAATTTTGTGTTTAATACAATTCATTAATTTTAGATTATAACACAGGTAAAAAGTTTTATATAAAATTATGAAAATAACAAATGAAACTTTAGTTGAAATCATAAAATTGAGATAACTTGAGAAGCAATAGATTCAAATATTAGTGTATTATTTTAAAATGTAGTAAATAAATTATTTTAAATATTTTAATATAATTTAATATAAAAATATTTTAATATAAAAATAATTATATTAAGAATGTTATTAAATTATATATTATTTTTATTAAATTATATTTAATAATAATTATAGTAAAATATGATTAAATTATTTATTTTATTTTATTAAATTATATTTAATAATAATCTTATTAAAATTAAATAACAATAACCATCCACCTAAAACTTTTTTTTTGCTAAGGGTACTATGATCATTTTAGTTTTTTTCTTTATGCTATTATAAATTTATTCCATTCAACCAAATACAGAATACTATTATAATTATATTCTATTACATTCAACCAAACAATTGAATTACTGATTACATACTCTATTCCATTATAACCCTATTTCATTCCAATTGAATCAAACGTATAAGATGAAAATTTTGTAAGTCGAAAGTATTTTGCTGGAAATTTTAGAATCTATAAATCTGAATCATATAATTTGAGTAAAAATAAAACTAAAACTGTACTATTATATGGTATAACATTTTACTGAAAAATCTGGAATGTTTTGAAAATTATATATATAACAATTATATAGCTTAACTATTTTTTTTACTTTTAATAATTTAATTGACACGATTATTTTCTTTTAAAATTAAAAAGAATTAAAAACAATTTATTTTAAACTTAATGTTACCATATAAATAGTATTTTAAAAATAAATCAAATTAAAATATTGTAATAAAATTTTAAATACTTGTCATTTGAAAAATGGAAAATGAAGAGAAAATAAAACATTTGAAAATGTATAAATTTGAATTAATATATACATCTCTCTTATTTTCTATCCTCTCACAATATCAATTTAGAATGATTGATTTTTATGCATTAGTATAGATAATAATTATTCATTCTATTCTTTCCTCTCACTTTTATTCTTATTCAGGCACAATAATGGAAAATATAATTTTCTTTCCATAAGTGTGTTTGGTGGGAGAGATAATAAAATAGAAAGAAAATGCAATATTCTTTCCATCCATTGCTTGGTAGAATTGAAAATGAAAATGTATAATTTTGAACTAACATACATATCACTCTCTCATTTTCTCTCCTCTCATCATTCTAATTTGGAAGAATTAATTTTAACTTTAAGTTAATATTAAAATTTCCATATATATATATATTACATCGATTTAATTCCTTTTTTTATTGATATATAAGTTTGAAATTGCCATCCATATATTTTTAAAATTTTTCATTTAAAAAATATATAATATTTTATAGTTGATTTTTTATCCAATAACCTGAGTATTAGCTTGCTTATTAAAAATATATAAGATTTTATTCTTTTAGCCCTAGAAGCCAAGAGTGCTATCCCTGGTGTCCTAGCGAAAACAGTGGCTGCTGCGGCTTGGGATGAAGAAGAGTGATGGCAACGATGGGTTTGGGGGAGACGAGATCTCCCTATTAGCAGAGGAACTCATTCAACTATCGGTCAAAAGCTCGATGGTGGAGCCAAACGGTAAACCTTCTCTGATCTGTTCTGTCTGGACAAAGAAATCTTATAATCAGGATAGTTTCAAAGCACAGATGAAAAGTATATGGAAAACAAAGAAAAAGTTTGAGATTCAATCGGAAGGGAAAAATCTCTTTTTGATAGTGTTTGAATCAGAGGAAGACTTAGAAACTGTTATGGAAGGTCAACCATGGTTGTTTAGGAAACATTTAATTATTTTTGATCGATTGGAAAAACCAATGGAGAGAGATCAAATTAGGCTTGTTTCATCCCGTTTTGGATCAAAATTGGGCCATGTTTACTAGAGTTTGATAAAAAGATCTTTTGCATGCTATAGGAGTTACTTTTGGAGGAGTGCTCAGATCTGAAATCATTGGTGAGTTCTGTCACCTTAGAATAAAATTAAATGTGCAGAAACCCCTTCGCAGGGGTATATTTGTTTCAACAGGCAATGGAAATAAATGTTGGATCCCATTCAAGTATGAAAAGTTACCGACATTTTGTTTTGGGTGTGGTAGAGTGGGACATGGTCTCCTGCAGAGAAAGACAGAATTAGAGAGGATCCACCTTTCTCTTTGGCATTAAAAACAGAATTAAATTTGGTTGGCAGGGAGAGTTTAAAGTTGAATGCCCTATCAAAAAAACTACAAACACAATGTTCATATATAGGAAATATTAAAGAGAATCAGAAAGCGCACTTATATCTTGAAAAAGAAGTGATACAATCTAAGGAGCACAAGAAGATTCTTGGGTGACAACATTAGGAGCAGGGATAGAGATACAAAAGGAAGGAGAAATCAATGAGGAAAAAATAGAGAACAGAAAAGCAGATGAAGATATACTAAAACCAGTCAGGAAAGCTAGTTGGAGAAGAATAGAACCAATGGGAGTGATGAGACATTATGAGGCAGAAAGTAAATTACAGAAAAGGAAATTGGCAGAGATTTTATATGATGATTGCGGTACAAAAGAGACTCGGGAAGACACAATTAAAAGGATGAGATATGATGGCCAAGATTTAATTAATGAGGCTAAAACTAGTTCGTTGACAGAAGTCCCCAACCAGAATAAATCGGCGGCTGCCAAAAGGCAAGCTGACCGAACGCAATGAAAATTATATACTGGAATGTCCGTGGATTGGGGAGTCCACGGGAAGTGAGAAGGCTTCAGTTTTTACTGAAGCAAAATAATCCCCAACTAGTCTTCTTTTTAGAGACTAAAGTTAGTGGAAAGCGTATGGAGGAAATTAGGAGGAGGTGTGGCTTTACGAATGGGCTAAATGTAGGAGCAGTAGGTACGTGAGGAGGGATTTGCCTAGCATAGAGAAAGGAGGTTCAGGTGAATCTCAGAACTTTCTTAACGAGTCATATTGATGTGCTAATCAAAGAAGAAGGTGTTGATGAAGAATGAAGATTCATAGGTTTTTATGGATCACCTTACTCACAGAATAAAAATGCCTCATGGGATCTATTAAGACTTTTGGGCCAGGAACAAGATCACCCTTGGTTAGTGAGTGGAGGGCGGTCAGCCGAGGGAGGAGAAAAGAATGGCAGAGTTTCACGAAGTCTTAAACGAATGCCAACTTATAGATGTGGGTTACTCCGGAGCATGGTATACATGAGAAATAGGGAATTTATCGGAAATGAATATCAGAGAAAGACTGGATAGGGGTGTTGCGAATGAAAAATGGTTGGAACTCTTTCCAAGAGGCAATATACACCACTTAACGTCTTCACTTTCGGATCATTGTCCCCTTTTAATAAGCACAACTAATGAAAGCAGATTCAAAGGAATTCCAAGTTTTAGATTTGAAGCATGGTGGACCACAGAGGAATCGATTGAAGAGGAAATCAAGAAATCATGGGAGTCTCCAAATGGATCTATGTTTGAAAAGATTGAAAGACTACAGATCAGCCTATCAAAATGGGCAAAATCAATAAAGAAGGAATGGAAGGGGTTGACGGATAAACTTTCAAAGGAACTTGAAGATTTAATGGAGAAAGAGCGAGATGATGATATATTGCCGCAGATAATCGATACGAGAATTCATCTGAATATGGAGATCGATAAAGAGGAAATGTATTGGGAACAGAGAGCACGGGCTAATTGGCTTAAGCTAGGGGATAAGAATACGACATTCTTCCATAAATATGCCTTAATGCGGAAAAGAATTAACATAATAAGTAGGTTGGATACAGATGATGGAAATGGAATTTACGAGGAATCAGAAATAAATAAGACTGCAACGAAGTATTTCCAGAATCTATTTTCGACTAACGGCGTAGGAGATCTATCCCATCTTTTAACAGGTATTAATAACAGCATTTCTCCAGGAATCAACACAACTCTTTTGGCAAAATATACGGCAGAAAAAATCTTTGTTGCAATCAAAGGAATGGGATCCACTAAAGCACCAGGTTTCGATGGTTTTCCGGCACTATTTTTTCAAAAATATTGGCATATTGTAGGTAAAGATATTGAAATTTTTTTCTTGGGAGTTTTGAATAACGGAAAGGATTTTGAAGGTTTAAACCTAACAGAGATCATACTTATTCCGAAGACTTCCAATCCCACAAATCTTGGTAATTTTAGACCCGTTAGTTTATGCACAGTTATATATAAAATTATAGCCAAAACTATTGCCAATTGTCTTCAGGAATTTATTAGAAGGTGTATAGATAATGCTCAAAGTGCATTCGTTCCAGGGAGGCTCATATTAGATAATGTATTGATAGCCTATGAACTTCTACATACACTTCGCCAAAAGAGAACGGGGAAAAAAAGATTCATGGCAATAAAGTTGGACATGAGTAAAGCTTATGACAGAGTTGAATGGGCATTCTTGAAGGAAGTTATGATTCGTATGGGCTTCGTAGAGGAATGAGTGTCATTAATTATGAGATGTATTTCTACAGTCTCTTATGTAGTAACCACCAATGGGAGGAGAGGCAGGGTTTTTAAACCTACCAAAGGACTTCGACAAGGTGACCCACTTAGCCCTTTTATTTTCCTTATTTGTAGCAAAGGACTTTCGTCCTTACTCAGGATTGCAACAAAGGAGGGTTTGATTAAAGGGTGAAGACTAGCAGAAGAGGCCCGACAATTTCACACTTATTATTTGCAGACGACTGCATTTTGTTTGGTGAAGCTACAAAGAGAAAAACAAGGATTTTAAAAGATATTTTGAAGAAGTATGAGATTTGTTCCGGTCAATGTGTAAATTTTAATAAGTCCACGATCTTTTTCAGCTCTAATACAGTGGAAGGGGACAAAGAGAGTATCTCAGCTGAAATGGGAATAAGGCGATCGACTAATATAGAGAAATATTTAAGACTACCAAATATGGTAGGAAGGAAGAAGAAGGAATCTTTTCAAAATCTAAAGGATAGAATTAAGCAGAGGATTGAGAATTGGAGTACACGTTTTCTATCTCAAGAGGAAAAGAGGTTTTCATAAAATCAGTACTTCAAGGAATTCCAACTTATGCTATGACATGTTTTCTGCTACCAAAATCGCTTTGTTGGGAGTTTGAAAATATGTTTGCTAGATTCTGGTGGCAAAAAGGCAAAGGCAAGAAAGGAATTCATTGGTGCCAATGGAAAAACAAGTGTAGTCCTAAAGAGGAGGGAGGTATGGGCTTTCGGAATATGGCGCAATTTAACATATCACTACTAGCTAAGCAAGGATGGAGGATTATTAATAATCAGAATGCTCTTGTTACGCAAGTTTTTAAAGCCAAATATTTCCCGAATGACCATTTTTTAAATTCCCGTTTAGGAAATTCTTGTTCTTACGTGTGGAAAAGTATTTGGGCAGCTAAAGCTTTATTGATAAAAGGTTAATGTTGGAGAGTGGGTACGGGTACTAGTATAGCCATTAATGATGCTTGGATTCCAGATTCAGTTAATTTTAAACTATCAACAGAGATAAATTCTATGAGCGTGTTAAAAGTAAGTGAGTTAATTGACAGTAATGAAAGAAGATGGAAAAATGAGCTGATTAAAGTACCTTCACAGAATAAGACACTGCAAGAATCCTCCGAATCCCTCTGGCATGAACACCTCATGAAGATTTTCTTATTTGGGGAAGTGAGATGTCGGGTGAATTCACGGTCCGAAGTGCTTATAAACTATTACAGAGATCAGATGAAAATCCTAGAGCTTATGCTTTACAAACCATCTACAAAAAAAATTATAAACAACTTTGGAGCCTGAATCTACCAAATAAAGTAAAAGTTACAATATGGAGACTGTCATGGAACTATCTGCCTACGAAGGTAAATTTGCAACACAGGAAGCTAGCAGTCAATGTAAGTTGTCCTCGATGTGGAAAAAGAGATGAAACAATAAACCATTTATTTCGAGAATGCCCTGTTACAGTAGATGTATGGAGAGCATTATCACTTTAGAATATTATGATGAATCAAAGTGAGGACTTTGTACAGTGGCTTACCTGGGTGATAGAGCAGCTCAACCCTTGTCAAGGTTGATTTTTCTGTTGTGCACTTTGGGCCATATGGGGAGATAGGAACAAAAGAGTACACGAAAGAAAAGTCAGTAATGGGAAGGAAATTGCAAACTTTATAAACAGTTACATCATTGAGATAACTGGCTTTGAAAAAAGAGATCCGAGAATAATAAAAGAAAAAGAAGATGGACGTACCCACAGTGGGAGTTTATCAAGATCAATTTTGACGGTGCATATAAGGAGAGCCAGAACCGGTCAGCTTCAGGTATTGTGGCCAGAGATTCGGAAGGAAAAGTCCTTTTATCCTGTTTAGAAATCCACAATGACGTATCATCTGCTTTTGTTGCTGAAGCCATAGCCTGTTGGAAAGCAATCCAAGTAGGAATCGAAAAGGGATGGCAATCACTCATTTTGAAGGAGATTCCCTCGCAATAATCAAGAAATGTAGCATAAAAGGTTAAGATCGATCAATGGTAGGGACATACATTTATGACATCCAACAGAAAATACATGGACTAAATAATATCAAATTTCAACATACACCAAGATCTGCAAACAATCTTGTACATATTCTTGCAACAGAAACGCTAAGAAGAGGAGAGAAAATTTACCTGGAGATGGGAGTTCCCGAGTATGCTGAAGATCAAACAAGGTATGATGGGGTGAGCGAGCCAGACTAGGAAGCCTTAGGAGATGAAGAATGGAAGAGAGAAAATTTCAAAACAATAAGAAAATGGAACGATCTACAAGGATAGTTTTGAAAGTGAAATCGTCAAAAGGAAAATGAAATGACAGAAAGAGGAGACGACAGATTTCAATAATTCTGATTGGGCAAAGAATCAGCGCATTTAAAGCTATTTCTAGAGCTTTCCACTTTTATATCTAGATTTTTTTTTTGCTTATGGCCATCTGAATTGGGCCGGTTCCTTAGGTTTAGGTTTTAATTTTTGAAATTTATGTTTTTGGGCCGTTTTTCTTAGGTTTTAGGTTCATTTTATGAACAGTTGTTTTTCTTATTATTTCATTAATAAAGCCCAATCTGAAAAGTTTCAATATATATATATATATATATATATATGTATATAAGATTTTACAATGAATTTTCTAACTATTATATTGAAAGTGTTTAATAGTTACTAACAATACATTTAGTTTTATTTTTCACATCATTTATAAAATATATAGTAAAATTACAAAAATTTAATAAAATTTATTATTAAATACAATTAATGCATCACATTTTTTATTAGTTTAATTTATTAACTATTTAAAAGTATGATACTAATTTTTTTAAACAACTGACACAGATACTAATTTTTTAAACAACTGACACACCCTTAACAAAAGCAAATCATTATTACATACGCATCACAACTTGAATTCACAAACTTAAACTTTAACTTAAACAAGCATCCATCACTACTACAAGATGTCTTGTTTTGCTATATAATATTTTATTTAATTAATAATTTTTTGAAATTTTCTTAGCTTTTCATAATTTAACTATTTTCAATCTCATCATTATTAATTTAAGTATCCAATTAAGAAGGAAAATTAGCTAAAATGACACACATTCCATTTCTGTGAAGACAAAAGTTTTAAATATGCGAGGTTTGCTGGTTTTTTTTTTAATTTATACTTTAATTTTGAAATTTTGATTTTTATATAGTTTTTTATTTTACTGTTAGAGTTGTTGAAGTAGTAATTATAAAAAGGTAAAATAATTTTTGGTCTCAACGTTTATAATTTTGTCAATATAGTCCTTACTATTTAAAAATACATAAAATTATTATAAAAATATTTTAAAAATTATTTTAAAAAGTCTTTAAAATGCAAAATGTAAATTTTAAAATTTATTTTAAAAAATTAGGAAAATATGAAAATATAATATTTACTCATTGAATAGTAATAAGACCTCTCCAAAGTTTGAGCTACTTGTTGAATCAATATTAAATTGGGTTTGAACTAATTTTATTTTAAATTTAATTCAAATAAATTATGTATCAAAATATTTTATTTGAGCTTAATTATAAATTATATAAAATATGAGTGTAGAGTGATTTTAAAATAATAATACAAACTTTGATTTGGTTTGAATTAAATTAAAGTATAATGTTACCATATAAAAAAATTATATTAAAATGGATCTCATTCTGGCATAATGCAAAGTAAGCAATTGACGTTTGTATTTTAAATAAAAACATTATACAATATATTTAAACTAATTTTCTTATCCGCATGCACTAATTCAATTATATTAATTTTTTAACATTTCACTGATAATATAATTGCAAAATTAAAAATAATAAGCTAAATTTTATTTTTTAAACGTGATAATTATAATTATAATGTTATGAATATCTTTTAAATTGATGTCTATCATGATCAAGATAAAGTTTTGATGTACTTTAAATTCTAATAGTTATTAGAATTAGATCTCTACTTCTTTTATACTTCTTATGTCTATAAATAGACTCTGATGAAGTATTGTAATTATCCCCTTTGATTAATAAAGCGCATTCTCTATTGCGTTTATATTTTATTTGTTCTTTATTCTCCCCATCTCCCTTTATTTTATCACACATTATCAGCACGATGATTCTCTATTTTTTTTTCAAAATCTTTTGAAGCCGTCCCACAAATCAAATTCCTTTTCACCTTAAACTTTCTCCCTTAAACTTTATCTTCAGGATATTGAAAGATTCAATCTCAAAATGGGTTGTGGTTCTTATTCCTGATCTTTGATTTATAATTGTACAAGCATGAGTAAAGAATAAATTTGGTAAGAAACTTTTATATTTCGACCATATTTTCTTTTTCAATTAAAGCATGACTACTATTATTTTTTATTTGACATAAATTTCACATTCGATGGTATTTGATTTTTGCCTTTCTATGTTAATTTTTTTATGTAAAAGACATAATTGTTGATTAGATATGTTTGCTATTAATATCATATGTTTCTCTATTTTTGGTAAATAATTCTTTTGAATTTTTTAATTAAGTTATATTATGCATAATAGTTAGATGTTTAAAATGTGATTATTAAAATCTTGTTATTAAATATTTTTAAAATTTTATTAAAATTATGATGGAAAGTGTTATTAACTTACCATTGTTGATTAAAGGAAATTTGATAGGATCTATTGATCGTCTTATTAACTTGCTAATGTTGAATGATTGTATGATATTTTTAAATTTAACTTATAAATATTTTATTAGAGCAAGATAAGATTTTATAACATATATGTGATATTGAAATTTGGTATAACGTGTATCGAATAAATTTCCAGCATAGTATACTGAAAATTTAGATTGTCTATTAAATGATTTTTACTATTAGATTATAAATGTTATTACGAAAATAAAATTGTTTTACTAATTGTAATTGTGCTCGTGATAATAGTCAAGGTGATGACGATGATGTTAAAGATCTTAAAGTATATTTTACTAAATTTTATTTATTATATCATGTTTATTATAATTGGAGACTAATCATGACAACATGAATAGATAGATTCTAATTTAAAATCCACGCATGTTTGCGATGGTGATTATGAAATAAAGAATCTATTGGGACGCTTATAAGTTTGTCCTAGTAAATCTATTGCATTCCCGAAATGAATGTAAACATAAAGAAAATAAAATATATACTCATGGACCACTAAAATTGAGAACATAGTAATAAATAAGAGAACAATGAGAGTTCTCAATATAACTTTTCAAAGGGTAAAAATAACTTATGTTATCAATGTGATATGAAAGATTATTGGACACATATGTGGCGTATGCCCAAATATTTGTTTCATTAATATTATTTGAGGAAGGATATGAAAATGTAGTAATGAATTTTATCATTACAGATAGAAAATATTTATCTTATTTGGTACTAAAACAAACAAATATTATTCCAATATTTGATAGTACAAAATTAGTTGAAAGCTCCAAAAGAGCTAATATACCAATATCTAAAAAGCATAAAATTTGTGATGGTTAATGCATTACTTTTAAAAGATATTTGTACTAGATCTCATATTGAGATTGTGAATGGGGAAATAATATATTTCATATGAATAAAAAGGGATCGAGTTATTGATTTATATTTATTTTATAATCTTTGTGATATTCTTTTATCATCATCCCTATTAAAGGGTTGAAAGCAAAATATTTGACTGTGAAAATTTTACTTATGAGCAATAGAATATGATAATTCTATCTAAAGCTTATTATGGTTGGATGCACCTAAAGTTGCAAGTTTTTTTAAAAACTATGAGTATAACTCTACAATATTCGAATAAACTCTCAATTAAAATTACGTGGGAAAATATTACTGATGAGAACTTGCAAGAGAGAAAACTTATGTATAAAAAGTCATTAGTTATGTACTTGTTGTATGCCTAGAAAATAAGATCCACTCTCAAAGTTTGCTATTAATAGATTTTTGGGCATTTGAAGATTTTTGCATATTTCCTAAAGCGAATACTGTATATAATTATTTGAAAAATTAGTGGCATTATAGCCTTCACATTGATTTAGACATTTCCAGTAGTAAATGTCACAATAGTACTTATATGTGGATACAAATTAAAATGAATGATAATAAAATTATCAATTTGTTACAATTGAAACACATTTTAAAGTAAACTAGAAGTTTACTAATACAAATGCATTTACTACTTGGCATGACCAGTTAGACCATCCTAGATCATATATGATGCAAAATTAATTGAGAATGCATATGGACATTCATTAAAGAACCAAAAGATTCTTTAATTTAAAGAATTATCATTTGTTGCTACTTCTCAATGAAAATTGATTCTTAGAAACTCACTAGCTAAAATTGATATTCAATGTCTTGCATTTCTGAAATGACATGCAAAATAAACCTGTCGTTTTGATATTATATGATTTTGGTAGATGCATCTACAAAATAATCACATGCATTATCAACTTGCAACTTGTCATTTGCAAGATTGCTTGTTTAAATGACTAATTTCAGATTATGCAATTAAAACAATTCATCTTGCTAATGTTGGTGAGTTTACATCCCAAGTTTTCAATGATTATTGCATGTCAATTGGGATAAAAGTTGAACATTCTATAGCTCATGTTCACACACAAAATGATTTAGTTGAATTGTTCATCAAATGCCTCCAACTAATAGCTAAATCATTACTTATGAGAACAAAAATTTCTATTTTAGCAAGAGATTGTATTGATTTACATGTTGTACACATCAAACCAATAAATTATAAGTACTCCCTATTACAATTGATTTTTGGTCAAGAGCCAAATATGTCCCATCTTACAATTTTTGGATGTGTGGTATATGTTCCAACTGCTCCACCACAATGTACAAAGATGAGTCATAATAAGAGATTGAGAATGTATACTTATATGAGTCTCCTTATAATATTTTTGAGCTATTAATTCGATATTTAGTTATGACATGAGTTGTCAGTTTTCCCAACATTAGGGGGAGAGAATAAAAAGTTGGATTAATAAATTACTTGAAACGAATTATCAATGTCTAAGATCCTTATACAAAGAAATGTGAACCAAAAGTTCAATAGATAATTCATTTTACAAATCAACTGTTAGATTCATTAAATCTCACATACCAGCTGAAAATGCTCCAATACGAAATGATGTCCTAATAGGGCAAACTGTTAGTGCAAAAGAAAGTAATCCATGCTTGAAGCGTGGAAGACCAGTCGGTTCTAAAGATAAAAATCCTCAGAAAAAAAAGGGAGCAAACATTCAAGATGGTCATATAGTGGAGGCGAGGGTTCCTGAAGAGACCCATGACATAACTAATTATAAAACTCAAGAAGAGATTCAGGTACCTAAAAGTGAAAATGGAAATTATGAAAATAAAGAGATCTCGATAAGTTATATCAATATGAGAAAAATATGGAATAAAAAAATTGTAGTTGTCGATAACAATTTTGCTTATAATGTTGCTATTGAAATAACAAAAGAAAATGAGAATCCTAAGCCTAAATATACTAATGAATGTAAAAATAGAAAAGACTGGCCAAAATGGAAAGATGCAATTCAAGCAGAATTGAATTCACTTTCTAAACTTAAAGTTTTTATACTTGTAGTCCAAACACCTAAAGGTGTAAACTCGGTAAGATATAAATGAGTATTTGTGCGGAAACGAAATGAAATTGATGAAGTCGTAAGATGTAAAGCTCACCTTGTAGCACAAGGATTTTCGCAAAGGCCCGACATTGATTATGAAGAGACATATTCTCCTGTGGTGGATGCAATCACGTTTAGATATCTTATTAGTCTGGCAATATGTGAAAAACTAGACATGCATCTAATGGATGTTGTTACATCTTATTTATATTGTACACTTGATAGTGAAATTTATATGAAAATCCTTGAAGGATTTAAAATCCCAAAAAGATATAGAGTTTCTTGAGAAAATAGCTCGATCATATTAAAGAAAAGTTTATATGGATTAAAACAATTTGGACGTATGTGATACAATCGCCTTAGTGAATACTTGTTAAAAGAAGGTTACAAAATGATCTAATTCATCCATATGTCTTTATAAAAGGTTTGATAAAATTTTGTGATAATTGTTATTTATGTTAATGATCTAAATATTATTGGAACTCTGAAGAGCTTCAAAATACAATAAATTGTTTAAAGAAAGAATTTGAAATGAAAGATCTTGGAAAAATAAAATTTTATATTGGCTTACAAATCGAGCATTTAAAGATGGAATTCATGTTCATCAATCAACCTATACGGAAAAGATATTAAAGAAATTTTACATGGATAAAGCACACCCATTGAGTACTTTAATGGTTGTACGATCGTTAGATGTGAATAAAGATAAATTTCATCCTTGCGAGAATAATGAAGAGTTTCTTGGTCCTGAAGTACCATATCTGTAATACCCCCTACCCGTATTCATCGCCGAAATGGGGTATGAGACATTACCATATTTTACCAAAATTTTTTTTGAATTCAATATAACCCCTTTATAAGTATTTAATCTTCCCTGCAATTTTAAACCGAGACCAATCTAACACAACCAATCCATTTTAACAAATTTTCAAGATGGATTTAACGTATTCATAAGATAACCTCATCACATACCAAAACCAAAATTTGTTAGCCATACCAATGGCTAACCATACATTCATTTTACGTTAACATTTACTTTACTAGCTTATACATGCCATTGATTTCCAAAATAAAGTTTCTTTATAAACCGAGATCTTGAGGTTGGTAGTGTGATGCGTCTCCGACCAAATCCGACCTCCGAGCTCTTAACACTACAAAATAAGGGAAAAGGAAACAAGGTAAGCACTTTGTGCTTAGTAAGTTCATGTAACAAGAATTATACTTACCTAATATTTTCAATACAATGTGTTGACACCACTTTTTTGAATAAAATGGGGTCGACTTGGATTTTAAAAATGAAAACGAAAACGGGAGTCGCCACCAACCCTTTTTGATGAGGTGTGATCGGATCACCTTGAAAAGTGGTTGTTTTTAATAAACGATTTGATTTTATCAAAACAACGATTTTGGTCTACGAAATTTAGAAAAACGGGTTCGGGAGTCAGTTACGCACGAGGAAGGGTTAGCAACCTCGATACGCCCAAAATTGGTACCTTAGTTGATTATCTAATGTCTTTATGTCGAAAGCTGAAAGTTTGAAAAGATTTAAAATACGATCCTCTTTTATTAATGTTGATTTTAGAATGCTTTAATTAAATCAAAAATGGAAAATGCCTCCTTATCTCGAAGTAACAAGATGTCACACCCAGTAAGTTAGGACCCGACATCTCATATTTTGAGAGTGAGTTTGCATTTCACTTTTTATTTAAACCTCATTTATTTAATTTTAAAAGGATATTCGGTTACTTAGAATCAACGAGAAAAATCGAAGCCTAGTAAGTTAGGACACGATTTCTTGAATTTTCTAAATATAGAATATTACCTTATTTTTAGAATTTTATGTGTTTGGAAATTTAAAAGCATATTTTTCTATTTGAGTTTAACGAGACAATTGAGACCCAGTAAGTTAGGGTACAATTTCTCGAATTCCCAAAACGCAAAACATTGCCTTGTCTTGAAATGTGTTACGAACTTGAGTAAAAGAATAATGAAATAAAAAAATCGTTTAATCCATTATGCTTTTAATAGAATCGTTTGACACACAAAAGGAATCATACATAGCTATACAACATGCAGTTAAATAACCATGGCATAATATGCATAAAAATACAAATACTTGGATATTTAAAAGTTCTAATGTCAACATGCATGAATAATGATACGAATAACCATATAACAACAACAATAATAACCATAATGATAAAGATAACACTAAAGAATCTAAAAGTTAAGAAAGTATTGGAAAGTTAGCACATAACTAGATAATGAAATGGTAGTAATAATAATGATATGAATAGAATATACAAACCAATACACATGTATTAAAATGAATAAAAATAAAATAAATAATGGTGTTAGTTTGATTAAAAACTGAAAAATGAGTAAAAAATTAATTGAATTATTTAATGAAAATATTTTTTTTAAAAATAAAAATTGAAATAATAAATAAACAATAAATAAACAAAATAAAAAAGGAAATAATACAAACAAGTCATGGACCGAATTGAAATCAGGCCAAAAATCAGAATTTAAATTGCAAATAAATAAAACTGGTTGCTAGGGGGCTGAAATAAAATGCGCTGAGGACATGGGGGACCGATTGTGCAATATTCCCACCCCTAAACGCAGTCAGAGTCTACTTATGGTGCAAGGACCAGATTGAAATAGAGGTCAAAATTCTCGGCCCAAATTAAAAAAATCAAAAGGAGCAGATTGTACTATACTACAAAAGCGGAGGGGCTGAAACTACAAATAGCCCCTCCAAACCAAAACACGCGGATCTCCCCCCAGGTGGGTCGGGTCGCGAGCGGGTTGGCCAAAACGGCGTCGTTTTATCCTATATAAATACCAAAAAAAGAAAGAAAAAAAAATTTGCTTCATTTTTCAAAGAAAAAAAAACAGAGGGTTCACCCCCTCTCTCTCTCGCAGGCTCCAAGTCCGGCCAATAGGGCCGTCGCCGGCGCCGCCGTGCCCCTCACCATCATCGGTAATCGGGGCAACGCAAAGGTCGCCCCTTTTGGTCCGTTTTTGAAGCACTTGAAGGCCTAAACTCCTAGGCTTCAAGGCCGAAATGGCCGGCGAAGGGCTTTCCGGCAACCCCAGGTATTCCCCTTCCTCTCTTTTTTCTTCTCTTATTAATAGGTTTTAAAATAAAAAAACAGACTTGTTAAAAGATAAATAAAATGAATAAATGAATCGAAAGAAAAAGATGAAAAATAGCAACCTTTTTGTTCTCTTTTAATTTTTATTTCTCTGATGTGCGTTTTTTTTACAAAGAAAATTGAATAAGATTACAAGGGTCGGATTTAGGCTTTTATAGCTAGATACAACTGTTCATATCTATTATTTTTGTTTTTTGCGATTTTTTCTTCTCTCCGCTGCGTGTTTATTGCTCTTTACAGGTGTAAGACACGCGTGGAGGAGGCCTCAATCTTTATCTACTGGCGGTTGGTTGCCGAGAGCAGAGGCGCTTGGCTAGGTGGGCGAGAGGGATCATGGAGGTTAGGGACCCTAGGGTTTTTTGCCGAAAATGTTAATGTTGTAGGCCTGGGTTAATTTGGGCTTAGGGTTATTAATTGGGTTGTTTTGGGTTTGTAATTAGAATGGATTTATACTGTTTATTATTTTTGGGTTGGTTGGGTTTGGGTCATATGGGCCCCGGGCAAAAATGGGTCACTACAGCTGCCCCTCTTTGCTCGTTGTCGTGTAACGAGAACAGAGCAAAGACATCAAAAGGGACCAATTTTGACTGGTGTCGCCGAGTCTTGACTTTTTGGTGCCTTTCTTCTTCAAGTAGTCTCATTTCAATCCAATGTGTCCTGTTGCTTTGATCCACTTCTCGGCATCTTTAGAGAGGTACGAGTTCAATCTACTCTGCTGCAACTCTATGGGGATGAGATTTGTGGTTTTAGTCTGCTCCACTGCAACTTCAATGAGATAAGACTTGTCATGGTAAATTTAATCCGACCTACTGCAACTTCAGAGGTATAGGATTTATGATTTTAATCCGCTCCACTGCCAAAAGGGACCAATTTTGACTGGTGTCGCCGAGTCTTGACTTTTTGGTGCCTTTCTTCTTCAAGTAGTCTCATTTCAATCCAATGTGTCCTGTTGCTTTGATCCACTTCTCGGCATCTTTAGAGAGGTATGAGTTCAATCTACTCTGCTGCAACTCTATGGGGATGAGATTTGTGGTTTTAGCCTGCTCCACTGCAACTTCAATGAGATAAGACTTGTCATGGTAAATTTAATCCGACCTACTGCAACTTCAGAGGTATAGGATTTATGATTTTAATCCGCTCCACTGCCACTTCAGGGAGATAGGATTGGTTTGCTCCACTGCATTTTCAGGAAGATGAGATCTATTGTTTTAATCTGCTCCACTGCAACTTCAGGGAGATATGATTGATTTCTTCTGTCTGCTCCACTACTTCTTAGGGAGATACGATCTGTAGTTTTAATCCGCTCCACTGCAACTTCAGGGAGATAGGATTTGCCGTTGCGGCTTCAATATTTTTAATTGCAATGTCGGGGAAGCAAGATTCACCGTTGTAGCTTCAATCTGTTCTACTACACTACCAGAGAAGTAAGATTCGCCGTTGCGGCTTCAAATTTTTTAAATTGCAATGTCAGGGAATAAGATTCACTGTTGTAGCTTCAATCTGTTCCAATGCACCACCAAGGAAGTAAGATTCACCATTGCGGCTTCAATCTTTTAATTGTGATGTCGGGGAAGCAAAATTCACCGTTGTAGCTTTAATCTGCTCCACTGCACTACCAGGAAAGTAAGATTCACCGTTGCGACTTCAATCTTTTTAATTGCAATGTCGGGGAAGCAAGATTCGCCGTCGTAGCTTTAATCTGCTTCACTGCATCGCCAGAGAAGTAAGATTCGCCATTGTGGCTTCAATCTTTTTAATTGCAATGTTGGGGAACAAGATTCGTCGTTGTAGCTTCAATCTGATCCACTACATCGCTAGGGAAGTAAGATTCACCGTTTCGGCTTCAATCTTTTCAATTGCAATGTCGGGGAAGCAAGATTAGCCGTCGTAGCTTTAATCTGCTTCACTGCATCACCAGGGAAGTAAGATTTGCCGTTGTGGCTTCAATCTTGTAATTGAAATGTCGGGGAAGCAAGATTCACCGTCATAGCTTTAATCTGCTCCACTGCACCGCCAAGAAAGTAAGATTCGCTGTTGCAGCTTCAATCTTTTTAATTGCAATGTCGGGGAAGCAAGATTCGCCGTCGTAGCTTTAATCTACTTCACTGCATCGCCAGGAAAGTAAGATTCACTGTTGTGGCTTCAATCTTTTTAATTGCAATGTCGGGGAACAAAATTCGCCGTTGTAGCTTTAATCTGTCCCATTACACCACTAGGGAAGTAAGATTCGCCGTTGCGGCCTCAATCTTTTAAATTGCAATGTCTGGGAAGCAAGATTCGCCGTTGTAGCTTTAATCTGCTCCACTGGATCGCCATGGAAGTAGGATTCGCCATTGCGGCTTCAATCTTTTAAATTGCAATGTCGGGGAAGCAAGATTCACCGTTGTAGCTTTAATCTGCTCCACTACACTGCCAGGGAAGGTAACTTCATTGATCTGTTCTCTAGGGAACATGACCTATAGAATTCATTACATGGACCTACTTATGCCTAGTGATTAGGATGCCATGATCAAAATGAATCAAATGCTCCTAACTAGATGTGTATGAATGATATTTGTATGAATGCAGAAATGTCATGAGAAATGATCCCTTAATGTTTGAGTTGTGATTGCTCATTATTCACTAAGACTCTATTACCAACATGTCAGAACACCATCTTGTTCGGCTAGTAACACTCATCTCTTACTTAACCGGATTGCCCCCACTGTAATCTTCAAAGTTCAATCCGTTGTAATCTCCAAGGTTAAGTCCTCTGTAATTTTGGGACATAAAATTCGAGCCATCTTCCTCTCACTGAGTATAAGATCTGGCTCCTTCTCAATCATCTCCCACTGTAATTTAGGGATACAGGATCTGAATCCCTTTGGTCTCCTACACCATTCCCAGGGTATCGTACCAAATATTTATGCACAATTGTAGTACTTTCTTTTCCAAGAAACCTCTTCTTATTACCCGGTGGTCATTGCTCGTTTGTTCATTAAAGCTTTGTCACCAACATGATATTTTTTTCGTTTTTGTTCAATCCATGCTTGAACAACAAATTTCGAAAGGATAGTCTTAATTTAGACTTTTCCTCCTTGGATATTTCGACCTTTAAACTTGGTGTGTTCCAAACAATAATCCTATTTCAGGTTCTGTATTATTTAGAAACTTTTAGAGTAATATGAAAAACTCCTTTTGCTTGAATATTAACAGCCCATTAATCGTTATTTCAATGAAAAATGCTTGAAATATATTGTCAAAATGGACAAGATGAAGTTTTGTTGAGAACAAAGCTCGAAATGAATGAATGAATCAAGATAACAAATTTTTGCTAGAATACAAAATGAGAATAAATTAATCAAGATGGCGTATTTTGTTAAAAATACAAAAAATGAATAAAATGGAAATAGGTGCCTCAGATATCGTAGCATGAGCTTCTCTGCCCCAAACTCCTTGAGGACCTTTTTGAACCTGATATGTGTTTAGAAGTCCTAGAAGACTTTGTTGATGCCCCAAGATTTAGCGTCTCTCATTCTTATTAATTCAGAGAGGGCAAGACTATCGTATGCCCCGCCTTTGATCGAAATTTGAACTGCCCATTTCTGGGTTTTCAATTCAAAACCCTTTTGGTCTCAAGGTGCCCTTTGCGGGTTTTCACATTGGCCTCTCCTTTTCATTTTTCTTTTTTATTTTCTTTTTTTTCGTTTGTTTTTTTCAAGTGAAGTATTTATTGCTTGAATCAGAAATCTCAAGATTAGGCAAGTTCTTGCCATCCATCCTGGTCAATATCGACGCTTCTTCAGATAAGGCCCTCCACATAAGGTCTTTTCTAGTTTGGCATCCACTTTCTTTTGAAGTCCTTTTGTATGGGAAGGATCTTCTTCGATATCAGGTCCCCCTCATGGAATCCTTTGGAGCAAACCTTTTTTTGGTAAACTCGTATCATTCGCTTTTGGTAATCTGACCATGACGGATAGCTTTCAACCCTTACTCTTCGATCAAATTTAACTGATCATATCGGGCTTGGATCTATTCTGCTTCATCCAAATTCAACTCTGACAATACTTGAAGGGAAGAAATATCACCTTCGATGGGTAAGACTGCCTCTATTCCATATACCAATGAGAAATGAGGTGCCCCAGTAGAGGTTTTTTATTTTGTTTTTTTGTCTCTTTTGTTCTTTTTTTTGTTTTTGTGTTTTTGGTTTTCTTTTGCCTCCATTGAACCGTTCATTTTGGGGCGACATGGTGTTAATCTTGAACAGACTGCAAACTTCTGATGTCGTGCAGTTGTTCAAATTCAATGCATTGTCTAATATGATCATTTTTGGCATTCCATATTGACATATGATTCTTCAAGAAATTTGCTGATTGTCAGCTTTGTGATATTGTCATATGAAACAACCTCTACCCACTTTATGAAGTAATCAACGACCACAAAGATGAATCGATAACCGCCAGAAGCTTTTGGCGAGGTCAGCCCAATGACATCCATGCCCCTCATAGAGAAAGTCCATGGAAAAGTCATAACATGAAAAGATAAAGGAAGCACATAAATCTTGTCTCCGTAAATTTGGCCCTTGTGGTATTTATTGGTATAACTGATGCAATCCCCTTCCATGGTGGACCAGCAGCACCTAAATCTCATGATTTTCTTGGCCATTGCAAAATCAATGCATGTGTTCCTCAGACACACTTATGGACATTTTCTAATACCTTTTTAGCCTCAACAGCATCCACACGTATTGGTAGCTCAGGCATATCTTGATCATGCGAAAACATATTTGAATTCTCAGAGTAACTCAATGACGTCCCGCTTTGTCTCTGCGGTGATACAGGCTCTGATTTTCACCTTTTTCTCTTCTCCTAAGCTCACAATTTCCAACTGATTTTTTTGTTAGGTAGGACCTGTTTTTCGACTTGCTCTACCATCCTTAACAAATCAGGAGATAAGCTATGGTCTCGATCATCTTCGAAGTTTTGAGGTTCCTCTAGACACATATCTTGCTCAAAAGAAAGTTCTGAGTCAATAGCAGTGTCGCTCATATCATTGATATCTGGAGACCTGTTCTAGGGAACGAAAGAAGACTCAAAGAACTAATGAATCAAAGGGGAATTATTTGTGTGGTATGAGTATGAATGAAATGGAAGGAACAAAAGAATGTTTGCCAAAACAAGACACAAAGATGCATTGCGTTGAAATAAAGAATAGTGGACATGTGCCTTTTTCACAAAAAGGATTTTCTATTGCTCCCAGGCTTAGAGCAATAAGAGCGTTCCAAACATTACTCTGAAATGGTCCTAAAAATTACAAGAATCTCCTTCACAGTCCGGTTGTTTAGAACGCCTCTAGCGATGTAGAAACAAATTCTTGATAATTTTTTAGTTCCTTCTTCAAAGACACTAACATCATTCCTTTCCATACCATAAATATCTCCAAAGAATTTCAATTCTTTATCCTCCATCTGGCTCTGTACTAGAGTTCTGAACTCAATGCACTTTTGGATTTTAGGAAAATTATTGTATGCAATGAAACATAATGTTAATGAATGAAAAGATGCATGCAATGAAATGTAATACAGATGCATGAATGCAAAAAGAGACGTTGATTTTGGTTCAATTCCATTAGAACAACTTTACTAGAAATTAGATCTCTTTACATAAAGCAGATATATATACAGCTTTGCCCTCATAGGCAGGGACATTCGATCCTCTTCTTC
This sequence comes from Gossypium raimondii, assembly GCF_025698545.1. Classification (NCBI taxonomy): domain Eukaryota; kingdom Viridiplantae; phylum Streptophyta; class Magnoliopsida; order Malvales; family Malvaceae; genus Gossypium; species Gossypium raimondii. Next base: position 23,667,410 of record NC_068571.1, read on the forward strand.
ATTCGAGCGTTAAAATAAATATCATGAACTTTTCAAAAGGGATGTCTCTTCTATCTCTTTTTTGCTTGATTCGGGCCGCGACTCGTTGCTCACTCATTCTCGTGATGCTCGTTGGCTTCTCTTTACGAAAGTTCAGCGGCTCTTGAATAATCTTTGTCATCTTGAATCCTTGGGCAAAAGAGCAATAGTCGTGTGGTCCTCCATTAAACTATCATCCTTCTCTTATCACGTTTTCTTGGACTATATTCAGACAACCGTATTGTCATCAACTTTATCAAAAAACCCATTTTCTTATGACAAGCTCTCTATTTAGCAACTGAACGTGAATCAACGCCTCTTTTTTATGATGAAAATGCAATCCAATCATAACCAAAAAGACAACAGGTTAGTATAAAGCAAAAGCAAGTAAGAATAAATAGAACACCTATTCGGGTGACCACTAGGGGTTTGAAGTGGTTCTACCTAGGGTGGCTCCTAAGGTCTTCTACATGTGGTTTAGTTCTAACGCAAGGGTACCCAAACTAGCAGATTCCTCGATCCTCACCCATTATAGGCTCATACGGACTGAGTTCGGTTCAGGGGAATACATTTCCCTATGGCTGCACGGAGATGAAAATCTCATGAAGACATAGGTACGGATGTATCCCGAAAGCGATCCACTATCCTGCACGGAGGTGAAAACCTCACGAAGGACTAGTTTCTCACTCCCACTTAAAAGGAAAAGATCGAACAATCATGCAATGCAATATGTAAAAATACATCAAAACTTAAACCAACATTACAATTATAAAACCACAATGATGAAGATTGTAACAAAGACGAATGAAAATGCAACGAGAGGATCGTAAATTTAAACCAAATTTTCAATTTTCGATAAAAAGATAAAAAATAATCAAATCATGGCTTGACTCTCGTGTTTACGTCCCCAGCAGAGTCGTCAAGCTGTTGACACCATTTTTTTGAATAAAACGGGGTCGACTTGGATTTTAAAAATGAAAACGAAAACGGGAGTCGCCACCAACCCTTTTTGATGAGGTGTGATTGGATCACCTTGAAAAGTGGTTGTTTTTAATAAACGATTTGATTTTATCAAAACAACGATTTTGGTCTACGAAATTTAGAAAAACGGGTTCGGGAGTCAGTTACGCACGAGGAAGGGTTAGCACCCTCGATACGCCCAAAATTGGTACCTTAGTTGATTATCTAATGTCTTTATGTCGAAAGCTGAAAGTTTGAAATGATTTAAAATACGATCCTCTTTTATTAATGTTGATTTTAGAATGCTTTAATTAAATCAAAAATGGAAAATGCCTCCTTATCTCAAGTAACAAGATGTCACACCCAAGAAGTTAGGACCCGACATCTCATATTTTGAGAGTGAGTTTGCATTTCACTTTTTATTTAAACCTCATTTATTTAATTTTAAAAGGATATTCGGTTACTTAGAATCAACGAGAAAAATCGAAGCCTAGTAAGTTAGGACACGATTTCTTGAATTTTCTAAATATAGAATATTACCTTATTTTTAGAATTTTATGTGTTTGGAAATTTAAAAGCATATTTTTCTATTTGAGTTTAACGAGACAATTGAGACCCAGTAAGTTAGGGTACAATTTCTCGAATTCCCAAAACGCAAAACATTGCCTTGTCTTGAAATGTGTTACGAACTTGAGTAAAAGAATAATGAAATAAAAAAAATCGTTTAATCCATTATGCTTTTAATAGAATCGTTTGACACACAAAATGAATCATATATAGCTATACAACATGCAGTTAAATAACCATGGCATAATATGCATAAAAATACAAATACTTGGATATTTAAAAGTTCTAATGTCAATATGCATGAATAATGATACGAATAACCATATAACAACAACAATAATAACCATAATGATAAAGATAACACTAAAGAATCTAAAAGTTAAGAAAGTATTGGAAAGTTAGCATATAACTAGATAATGAAATGGTAGTAATAATAATGATATGAATAGAATATACAAACCAATACACATGTATTAAAAATGAATAAAATAAAATAAATAATGGTGTTAGTTTGATTAAAAACTGAAAAATGAGTAAAAAATTAATTGAATTATTTAATGAAACTATTTTTAAAAAAAATAAAAAATAGAAATAATAAATAAACAATAAATAAACAAAATAAAAAAGGAAATAATACAAACAAGTCAAGGACCGAATTGAAATCAAGCCAAAAATTAGAGTTTAAATTGCAAATAAAGAAAACAAGTTTCTAGGGGGCTGAAATAAAATGCGCTGAGGACATGGGGGTCGATTATGCAATATTCCCACCCCTAAACGCAGTCAGAGTCTACGTATGGTGCAAGGACCATATTGAAATGGAGGTCAAAATTCTCGGCCCAAATTAAAAAAACCAAAAGGAGCAGATTGTACTATACTACAAAAGTGGAGGGGCTGAAACTGCAAATAGCCCTTCCAAACCAAAACACGCGGATTTCCTCCCAGGCAGGTCGGGTCGTGAATGGGTTGGCCAAAACGGCGTCGTTTTATCCTATATAAATACCAAAAAAGAAAAAAAAAGAATTTGCTTCATTTTTCAAAGAAAAAAAACAGAGGGCTCACCCCCTCTCTCTCTCGCAGGCTCCAAGTCTGGCCAATAAGGCCATCGCCAGCGCCGCCGTGCCCCTCACCATCATCGGTAATCGGGGCAACGCAAAGGTCGCCCCTTTGGTCCGTTTTTGAAGCGCTTGAAGGCTTAAACTCCTAGGCTTCAAGGCCGAAATGGCCGGCGAAGGGCTTTTCGGCGGCCCCAGGTATTCCCCTTCCTCTATTTTTTCTTCTCTTATTAATAGGTTTAAAAAAATAGATTTGTAAAAAGATAAATTAAATGAATAAATGAATCGAAAGAAAAAGATGAAAAACAGCAACCTTTTTGTTCTCTTTTAATTTTTGTTTCTCTGATGTGCGTTTTTTTTACAAAGAAAATCGAAGAAGACTACAAGGGTCAGATTTAGGCTTTTATAGCTAGATACAACTGTTCATATCTATTGTTTTTGTTTTTTACAATTTTTTCTTCTCTCTGCTGCGTGTTTATTACTCTTTGCAGGTGTAAGACACGCGTGGAGGAGGCCTGGTGCGCATGCGGTGGCTGGCTGCCAGGAGCAGAGGCGTGTGGCTAGGTGGGCAGTAGGGACTACGGCGCAAAAAAGGGTTAGGGGACCCTAGGGTTTTCTGCCGAAAATGTTAATGTTGTAGGCCTGGGTTAATTTGGGTTTAGGGTTATTAATTGGGTTGTTTTGGGTTTGTAATTAGAATGGATTTGTACTGTTTATTATTTTTGGGTTGGTTGGGTTTGGGTCATATGGGCCCCGGGCAAAAATGGGTCACTACACAATGCAATAAACATTCATACATCCATTCCATACATATTTCCCCTATCATGCACAAACTCAACATTCAATTTTGTCCAATAATTTCCATGTATCAATAATTTATACGATGATTGATAAGCTCATCAAGACCATGGTTTCCATTTCCTTGTTATTTTTCCATATTTATCCCATTGAACTACTTGAAATTTCGATGGATTTTCAGGGTACACTTTAGTGTATAAATCCAGGTCCGTTAATTCATATTCATGTGCACACATTTCCTTTTCAGAGAGCACACTCCCGCGAACCTCATCCTTACAGCGGGATTACTGGTCCAGGCTAACTCCCCTGTAATATAAACTCATAGAGTATTCTCAGGATTACCAGTCTAGGCTAAATCCCCTGCAACGACAATTACTCTAATGAGCTTGGATCTGAATTACCAGTCCAGACTAAATTCAGACCCTAATTCGGATTGGATTACCCGTCCGGGCTAAATTCATTTTCCACATATTCTTTGGGAGGACTATATCAGAATAGGATCACCCGTTCGGGCTAGATCCTTTTTACCGTCAATTCCTTTACAGAGATCCATCGAATTTTCCTTCCATTAACCGGGATTTCTTCCCCTTTTTATCAAATATATCAATGTTTCATAAATTTTCATACAATGAACATTCAAATCATGTTCACATCAATAAAAAAACATTTCAAGCATTTAAGAATATAATTCAAGTTACACGAACTTACCTCGATATTTGTTTGTAAACAAAAATCTACTAATCCTGAACTTTTTCTTTTCCTCGATCTAGCTTCGTATTTAAATTTTTTGGATCGAAATAAATAAATTTAATCATTAATCTAATACATTTCATGTTCATATGTAACATTCTCTTTAATTCCATTATTATTTATAGTGCATTCAAAGTTGTCTTATTGAGTCATAGTCACTAAATTATTTATATCTTGAGCTACGTAACTCCAAATTAAGATCCGCTAATTTTTCCCAAAACTAGACTCACATATCTTCTTACCATAAAATTTTCAGAATTTTTGGTTTAGCCAATAAGTACAGTTTATTCTTTAAAGTTTCCCCTATTTCACTGTTCGACAGTTCCAACCTCTCTTCACTAAAAATTAATTATCTTATTGTAAAGAATTTGGATGATGTTTTTGCTTGTTTCTTTTGAAAATAGACTCATAAATAATTTTAAACATATAAATTTAAGCTCCTAATTATTTTTCTCCAATTTTTTATGATTTTCCAAAGTTAGAACAGGGGAACCCGAATTCATTCTCACCTTGTCTCACAAAATCTATTATATCTCATTATTTACAATTCCATTGCTTACAACGTTTCTTTTATAAGAAACTAGACTTAATAAGATTTAATTTCATTTTTTTTTACCCTCTAATTCGATCTATACAATTTTTGGTGAGTTTTCAAAGTTAGACTACTGCTGCTGTCTAAAACTGTTTTAGTGCATGATGTTAATTACCATTTTCCCCTAAGCTTTCAATAAATGATAATTTCATCCCTACTCAATTAACCTCTCAATTGAGCTGATTTTTTCTCAATTAACACTTTATACCATCACTTTAAACTACTTTGTAAGCTTTGGAAATCAGAATTTTAGTACTAGACTTTAATTCCAAACCTTTTCACAATTAGGTCCTTTAAATCAATTTCTATTGAAATTACCTAATAAAATCATCTCATAAACAAATTAAAGCTTCAATTTCATGCTATTTCATCATAAAATTCCAGCACATATTCATAGCAACTTTGAACTTCATTCATAAAATCAAAAACTAATGAATTTAGTAATAGGACCTAGTTGTAAAAGTCTTAGAAACACAAAAATTACAAGAAAAAGGCAAGGATTAACTCACTTGGTGCAAAAAATTATGAAAAACCAGCTTGAAGAAACCCTTAGGACGTTTTTGGCTGATGAGAATGCAGAAAAATAAAGAGAAATCTAGATAATTCCACTTTAGTCCTAACTTTTAAAGTAAATTTTGTAATATTCTAATTTTACCCTTAATTCTTCAATTCTCCTGATTTTTCTCGGCTTATGCCGCCCACAATATCTCTTTTTGGACTTATTTTCAATTTATGTCCCTCCTCATTTAACAATTGAGCTATTTAATCCTTCTAGTAACTTTTACACTTTTTCAATTTAGTCCTTTTCACTTAATTGATTACCCAAACATTAAAATGTTCTAACGAAATTTTAAACCATATTACTAACATTTCATAAATAATTATAAAAATATTTTTGACTTGGGTTTACGAGATCGAGGTCTCGATACCTTATTTTTACCCAATTTCTTCAATAATTTCTTTTTCTAACTAACCACTAAATCGGTAAAATTTTTCTATCGATATTTTCATATGATTTTCCTATCATGTCAATATTCATGCAAAAATATTAAAATAGATTTCTCTTTAAATCGAATTTGTGGTTACAAAACCACTATTCCGATAACCTTGAATTTGGGCCATTACAATATCTAAGTGTCATAGGATCATTGATGTATCTTGAAAATAACACAAGACATGATATAGCTTTCACTGTAAACTTGTTAACAAGATTTAGTTCTTCTCCAACACGTAGACATTGGAATGGAATTCAACATGTATTTAGATATTTTAGGGGGACCACTGATATGGGGTTATTTTATTCAAACGATTCAAAATCCCTATTAGTTGGCTATGCTGATGCTGGATACTTATCAGATCCACATAAAGGTCGATCTCAAACAAGATATTTATTTACATGTGGGGTGTTGTCTTATCATGGCGTTCAACAAAGTAAAAATTAGTTGCTACTTCTTCAAATCGTGCAGAAATAATTGCAATGCATGAGGCAAGTCGAGAGTGTGTTTAGCTAAGGTTATTAACCCAACATATCTAGAAGATATGTAATTTTCCTTTGCAGGAAAAGTTGCTAACTATCTTCTATGAAATAATGCATCATGTATAGCTCAATTAAAGGGTGGTTACATTAAAGGTGATAAAACAAAACATATTTCGCCAAAATTATTCTTCACCCATGATCTTGAGAAAAAAAGTAATATAAATGTTCAACAAATTTGTTCTAGTGATAATTTAGCAAATCTTTTTACTAAGGCATTGCCAATTTCAACATTTGAAAGACTACTACACAAGATTGGAATGCGTCAACTCAAAAATGTAATGCAATGTTGCCATTAAGGGAGTGTAAAATAAGTTGTACTCTTTTCCTTTAACCAAGATTTTGTCCCATTGGGTTTTCCTGATAAAGGTTTTTAACGAGTCAGCTTGTAATAGAAGATTGTGTACGCTTTTTCCTTTATTAGGTTTTTACCCCCCCGGGTTTTTTCTAATAAGGTTTTAACGAGGCACATTATATACAAATGGACATCCAAAGAGGAGTGTTATGAATATATGATTAAGTGGATGTCCATCATGATCAAGATAAAGTTTTGATTTGCTTTAAATTCTAATAGTTATTAGAATTAGATCTCTATTTCTTTTATACTTCTTATGCCTATAAATAGATACTCTGATAAAGCATTGTAATTATCCCCTTTGATTAATAAAGTACATTCTCTGTTGCTTTTATATTTTCTTTGGTCTTTATTCTTCCCATCTCTATTTATTTTATAACATATAATTAATTTTAAGTATTTAATAAAAATATTCTAAGATTAGTCCAACAAATTGAAAACAAAACTTATGATTTCGATGTGTAACATCTTCATTTTCTTTACCTCGCTAGTTTTTTCAATCATTAATAAAAGATGATAATATAAATTATTTATTAATATGTGTAATAACTTACATTTGAATGGAAGGATATTTTGAAAGAGTGAAAATTCATCAATTTCAACATTACTTCCCATTTCTGCATCATTACAGCCTGTAATAAATGTGATTATGTCCACAGCTTCAGAATTAGATTAAAAAAAGTACTTAAATAAAATAAAATAAAATAAAAATTTTACACTAATTATGGTGTTAACTTTTTATTCAAAATTTGTTTCTATACAATTGAATATTTACTTTCTCTCTTCCCACAGTTATTTCTTATTTTTAACTGTTACAATTCTTTTATCATTTTTTACTTAGTTTCTTTTTAATATTTAGATTTTATGTTTTATTTGAGTTTTTTCGTTATAGAGGTTGGTGCAACATTAATTATTTTATGCAGGTATATAAAAAGAATTGAGAAAGTTATTTTAATAAAAATAATTTATGAGTTTTGAATTGGGTGGAAAGGAATCAAAATCAAAATTTAAAAATAGAAAAAAACTTACCTAAAATTGGGTTTTGTCATCGAAAAATGGGCTTAGACGAGTTTTTCTACAAATTCTAATTTTGGGTGAACAACAAAAAGATAATATGCTTATAATGAAATAACATTTAACATTTTTTAAAGGTTTTTTAATTAAAAATTGCAACATGTCACGTATATGATTGGTTAAGAGATTTTTTTAACGACTAGGATAATTTGGATAACGAAGCATAGTTTAGGCACCACTTTGACTTTGAGTAATGAAGTATAGTTTAAGTATCATTTTGATGTTTAAACATTTATTTTTCTACATCTAATATATATATTCTTTAGTGTTACGGGTTAGAACTTTAGTCTCATAATGTGACATTAGACGATTTTTTGGGTTAAAATCCGCCTAAACCAACATAACTTTTGCAAAGTGAGAATTCTTGATAGAAATTCTCTAAAGCACCAAAAATATAGCGGAAGCAACTCAAAGATAAAAGAGTAACGAAAAAATAGAAAAGCTACAAGAAAACAACACTCACAAGGTGTTTGAGTAAATGTTTTCAATAGTACTCAATTACTATGAAGATTTACAAATGAACGGGAAAAATCTTTATTTATAGTTGAGCGCCCGTAAATCCAACGGTATAGTTTACTTTGTATCAATGATCGACATTAAGTCAATCTACAATTTGATCTATTGATTCAATTTAATTTTCTAAGATTATAAGTCTTCGAAGATTAGTTTCCCAATTTACCATGATAACCTTAATTTTTTTTAAGTGCTTCACTTGGCCACCAAGACTTCAAGTAGATGATTTTTTCTACATATTTCACGAATTGGGTCAACTCAAATTGATCAAATGAGTCTCATTTAATCAATTAACTTCTATATAACGTTCTACATGCATTTATCACTGGCTTTGATTCACAGCCCGTAACAATAGAGCTAGGTTTGCACATAGTTTAGATAAGTTTACTTTGTGGGACAAGTTTGTTTTATGACATTTGAGTTTTTACATACTAATAATTTTAAACGTGTAATGATATTTTTATAAATTAAATTAACAAATTTAATGACAAATGTTGCATATCCAAAAACTTCAATTTCGCATATTTATATCCAATATTTCCGGCATATATGGAATTGGAAAGTCAAAATATTTTCTTTCATTGTTTTAATCTCTCTAGTAAATTGCATTAATACAGATTCTATAAATTTGACAGTTTTGGAAATAAATACTGCAAAAGTATAATTAGAAAATACTTGCCAGTTTTTATTCTAAAAAGTAACGGAGACGTTGATACTATTGATTTATTAAAAGTATATATATTTGAAACAATATATATTTTAAATTGAAGTATTTTGTTTAAAATAATATAAACATTATAAATGTTTGATTCTTAGTTTGAATATATATTATTAAAATAATTTAAAATTAAATAATAATAATATTATAACATGAAATAAATAAAGAGTTTATAATTTAAATAAATATAGGATTGTTATCTTTATTCCATTTATTCATAAATTTAATCTATTGATTCAATTTAATTGAAGTAAATATGAAATGGAATTAAAAGTGAATGTGTATTAAATAATTAAATAATTAAATAATTAAATTAGATTTATTTAATTAAAGTAAATGTAAAAAGAAATAAAAGTGAGTTTATATAAAATATGTATCAATTAATTTTTTCCTTGGCTCGACTTGATTTGAATTTTAACTAAATTTTTTATATATTTTATTTAAATTTAATTATAAAAATATATAGATAAAGTTATAACATTATATATTTTAATATTTTAAATTATTAAAAAGAAATAAAGGTGCAACAAATTCAGTTTTTACCAAAGATTACGCTATTATTTTCTTTTTACCTAAAATAAGGTAAATTAATATATTTGCTTATTTTAAAAATTGAAATGTAAATTAAAATAATATTTATTTTATTATATTTTTAATTAATATAATTTATTATTAAAATTTAATTAAAAAATGAGATTCACATTAAATATAACCAAAAAAAAAAAAGGAAGTGATTTGGAAGTCAAAGAATTAACCTAGAACTCAATATTTCAATATACACTTTTGTTCCTTCTTTTATATACGATATATGATATGTGATTTTGGTTGATTTAATTAAAATAAATGTAAAAAAAGTAAATATACATCATCAATAAAGCAAATATAATTATGGGTTTTAAATTGATATATTTAAACTTCTCATTAATGTAATTATACACAATCATTAAAAAATTGCAAGTAAATTCCAATTAAAAATGGTAAGAAAATCATATTTAAGACTTAATTCTAAAAACAAGATCCACTTTAAATATAACTAAAAACGGGAACATTTTGAAACTCAAAGAATTAATCCAAAACTCAATATTTTCATATATGCTCACGTACCTTCTTTTTTTTTTTTATATATATATATATATATATATATATATATGTAAACATGATCATGGGCTGGACCACTCGCCTAGACTCGAAGGTCCGCTTGAAAAGTAGGAGGGTTTGGGAAAAAATATAGACCCGAAAAATAGATTTGGGCAAAAAATAAGGCTCGTCTTCTAAACGAGTCGAGCATTGGGTAAAATTTTTTTGCCCAATCTGAATTTGCCTAAAATTTTTTCACTGTTGTTTATTACTATTTTGCTATTGTTTCCTACTATTTTGATGTTGTTTCGCTGCTATTTTAATATTATATTACTTTTTGTTGTTTTATAATTAATTTTACTACTATTTTAGAGGCATTTGTTTACTAAGTTGCAACTATCTTAGTATTATTTGAATATAAATTTTTTTAATGTATAATTTGTTGGAAATATTTATTTTAATATTTTTAGTTTATTTGATTTATTATATTTTTAAATTTATTTTTATATTAAAAAATAAAATTTAAAATTTTAATACGAGCAGACTGGGCCGAGCTCAGATTTAGCATTTTTTATCTGGACCAGGCTTAGGCAAAAATTTTAGACCCATTTTTTGGGTTGCACCAAGGAAACGAACCTAAAATTTTGCATTAACTCGACCCATGGTCAGATCTATATATATGAAAAATAACAATTCTTTTCTTTGGAGAGGATCGTCGAAGATTTGACCCTTATTTAAGGATAGCCTTGCCTAGTCAGTAGGGGATGGGAAGACTACCCAGTGTTGGTATGACCCTTGGGTTCCAAACTTGGGCCCTCTCTTTACTTGTATTCCTTTGTGAGGGATTGTGGATGCGAATTGTTTTCTCAAAGACATGGTAACGAATGAACGAAATTGGAAATTAGATTTCTTTTGTATCTAGGTCTCGAAAAATATCATCAAGTGTATTGTGAGAGTATTCCTCCTCCACATCTCGATGGAGGCCTTGATAGGATTTCTTGGCTACCGAGTTCGATAGGGGCCTTCTCGGTTTGGAGTGCCTATCGGTTGATCAGGGAGAATTCTTGGCATTCTAAGGAGGAAACTTCCTGGAAGTTTAAGGGTCCTCATAGAGTCCTTTTTTTTCTTTGGCTCGTTTTCAAACAACGTTTGTCCACTAACTTGGAACGTGTAAGGCGAGGTATTGGACAGGAAGTGTCTTGCCCTTTTTGCGGACATTCCACAGAGGACATCATTCATGTGCTCAGAAACTGTCCTGTGACTAAAGAAGTTTGGGATTAGGTCGTGCCTTTGAGCCAATACAACAGTTTCTTTTCTTCTAGTCTTTCTGAACGGTTGCTCTCCAACCTACAATTGTATTGGACTCTGTGGGAGTCAATTGGGGGAGCTTATTTGGTATCATTCTATGGCGCATTTGGAAGAATAGAAACATTTTCGTCTTTCAAGGTCTTACATAGAAAGCTTCGGAGATTGTTAGAGTCTCTGTTACTTGGGCGAGATAGTTTATGGTTTATGCATAAAGAAGATCTGAATCGACGAAACACTCCCATTAACAGGTATCCTTCTTTAGGTAACTAATTTTATTTGCATACTGACGGTGATGTTAATCTTTTGATAGGTTATGCGTCCACTGGTGGAGTGGTAAGAAACCATATTGGGGAATGGATTATGAGTTTTAATCATTTCTTGGGGACTTGCTCTGTCTTTGATGCCGAAGTTCGAGGTATTTTGGATGGTCTTACCCTTCTAAAAGAACAACGATTGGAGAGAATCTTGATTCATACAAATAATCTCGAGGTGGCCCAAGCACTAAGAATGAACACTCTAGCTATTTCAATCTCTGCTCTGGTGAGGCGAATCCAAAAGCTGCTACTACAACATAAAGGTCATTGGGTGGTTAAACATATTCCAAGGGAGGCTAATTGTGTTGCCGACAAGATTGCTAAATAGGTCTCTGCTGATAAGGTGGGAGTTAACGTGTTGACAACAACTCCTATGGATTTATTAGATCTCACTGATAGAGACAAAACAAATGGTGCTTTTGATATTGTAGGCCCAAATTGAGTCCTTTTAGTTTTTGTTTTACCAAAAATATAAAAATAAATAATAGGTGATTTATATTGAACACTAATATTGGCGCTGAAAAAAGGGACTTTCATTCATTCAGTGTATTCTAAAATTTCAATATTTCATTTCCTTAATAATTGTTACATACAGTCCCTATAAATATTTCATTGCCGTTGAAAGAAGGGTATAACATTAGAGGTAGTCAAAATTCTCAAGTTAGATATAATATCTTCCAATCTCTATTTCTATATACATGTATCAATTCTTTCCATTTAAAGTGTCAAGAAGAAAGCAATTCTAATATATATATTCCTGGTGTTTTATTCTTTTCCCAGTCCCTATAAATATTTCAATCTGCATTTACAATTATTTGTAATACATTTATAAACATGATAAATTCTTGGGTTCAAAAGAAACCAAGATCTTCAATTAAAACAATCTAATATGTGTATATGTAGTTTTTAAAATTAAATGTTATTAAAATGCATAATAAATAATTTTGTAAATTAATTATGTTTTCATGTGCAAATTTGAACAAAGTGAATGAAAATAATAATAATGTTGATTAAAGTACTAGTGTTACGGAATTAGAATTAATCTCCACAGAATACTTCTTATGTATTAGTCATAAGCTTTCATTTGTGAACCATGACATTAGATACATCATATTCCATTTTACTAATCATGTTAAAAAATTGGATTAGTTAATGATAGAACTTTTTTTTCAAATTAAATACATTAAAGTCAAACATTTTGTTGGACTTAGTTTTTAGTTCATAATTTTAGGTTATTTATTCAATATTTTTAGTATTGAACTGAATTTATTTTTATTTTTAAAAATACATGCATTTGTACTTATTTTGGAAATTTGAAGAGCGCGAATGATAAAATGTTGAAGAAGTTGTGAACAAAATAATTTACAAAATTATATATATAAATTAAAATAAACTTTATTGCAACATTCAAACGTTTTAATAAAATGAAATTAAATTCTATTTAAAAAATAGCTATTTCAAAACAAATTATAAAATTAAATAATCATTTTAAATCTAATTACTTAAATAAATAACATATCTGTAAATTAACAAATTCAATAGTTACATAAAATTTAAATAGTAATCTTTTGATAAAATAGTAAAGAAAAGTAAATATATATATATATATATATATATATATATATATATATATATATATATATATATATTGAATGGCTTAAAGCATCTTTTGCCTCCTAAAAGTACATCATTCTCCGTTTAAATTTCTTTGTTTTACCCAAATTGATATTTAAAATTACATTTTGTTAATTGATTTAGTTCACTATTATTAAAAATCAGTTAAATAAGGATGTACTACGTGGCACTTCAATCAAAAAGTTCCACATGGAATTCATATGTTTTGAAAATAAAATTACTTTATAAATTTTAAAATTAAATATATATAAATTTGTAAAATAAAAATATAATTAAAATTTTAGAAAATTACTATTTGACTTTGATTTGTTGTTGATATATATAAATTTGTAAAATTTAAATATAATTAAAAATTTTAAAAAATTACCAATTTATTCTCGTTTAGTAATCAATTCAGAATCATTTTTTTGAGCTTCACGGATCTATTGCAGGAATATCGGTTTAGCTTTTAATTAAGCTAAAATAGAACCGTCATCAACAAGCGTCAGACGAGTATTCAAAGCTCTCAAGGCAAATAATGACTTCTGACTCAAAGCATCCGCAACAATATTAGCTTTTCCCGGATGATAGTCGATGTTTAAAAAATCACACTATAATTTTTCTCACAGTGAATTAAAACATTATTATGTTTAAACAGTAATTGAATAAGAATTTAATTATTAAGGCAATAATTATATTATCTTATAATTACAAAGAAGTGTAATTTTATATACGTGTTTAGTTGATAGAGTATAATTATATTGTAATGCTCCATGTCATGTTTAGTAGTATAAATTGTAATTACAGTTACATAATTTATATTTTTTAAAATATTAATTACTATAAAAAATATTAGCACGATAAAAAATCTAAACAAGTAGCATAAATTAAAATTAAAATTAAAGTCAAAATCAAAATCAAAATCAAATCATATATATATTATGTTAGTCCAAAAACGTAGTTGATAATATGATTACTAATAAGAATAACAACAAAGATAAACATAATCTGTAATTTTATCTAATTGTTCTAGTGTTCTATATTTGTTGTGTTATTACCTCTTTAATATTTAACATAAACTCCTTTTCATTAAATATTGTAAATATTGGTCCTTGACAAAATTCATCACCATCTAAATATAAATTTGTATTATTAAGATTATCAATATCTCTTTCTTCCATGTATTGTTCAAAGTATGCATCATCCCAAATCTACCTATGAATGAAGCTATAAAGTATGCAAGATGCATGTATGATCCAACCTTGTTTTTTTTTTATGTTATACTAATGTGTTAATATGAGAAAATATTATTTTAGAACAACAAATGTCATTTTAATCACATTTTGAAACCTTAATTTTTCCAAATTAAAGAGTTTGTGAGCTGTTTCTAGTGCTTGTGTCTTGCTCCATTCTCTCAAATGATATGATACCCTATAATATGTTGTAAGAAAATCTTTTGTATTTGCATAGCATCTACCATAGCTTGTAGCTTTAATGTAACACTCCGATACCTAACCCGATTGTTGGGTTCGAGTTATGAGATGTCACATTTGTTGCTAAAGCAATTACCAACAAATACACTGTAAATTAATCATTAATACATTCAATCATGTGAAAACACATGCATATTAGGATACACACAATTAAATACGGGCCTTAATAGAGCTTACTAAAGCTCTTTTATTGACCCAAGCATGAAATATGACCAAATTGCAAGGTTTCCAAAATTTTAGAACATGTATCGATATCCTAGCCAGGTTCTGATACCAAATTGAGCTTTGATGTTTGGAGGAAATAAATAAAAAATCAATAGTATCGGCACTTCACATAAATTATCGGTACATTTCTCAAAGTATTGATACTTTATTGTGGTATTGATACCATTTTAAGGTTCGGTGTTTGCAAAATTAAAGAACTAAGTACCGATACTCTCTCCTTAAGGTATCAATACTTTTTGGAAAATTTTCAGAATTTGCATTTGATGCTTATTTCATTTCCAACCATCATCAAGCCATACCAAAACATGCCCAAAACATACTCAAACATACACAATTGTTCACATTTATCCTCCAAACATTCACCAATTCAGGTACTCATTAAACATACCATTCTTGCCTACTAAAAACCATGATCAAACACCAACTTTACACCAACATGATACATCCCAAAAGTATATCCAAAACACATGGAATTAATCTTATACATCCTCTTACACCATTTCATTTACCAAAACATATCCCAATCTCATATTCTACCATATTCACATTTTGACTAACTAAGCTAATACAACACCAAATAATACTTCAAAACTCCAACCTAAACTAGATTAATGTATTACCATTGATATGTCAAACCAATACAATCCAATCTAAAAACTTAATAACATCATGCAATTATATTTCAACCCTTATCATCCATAACTAATTATAGTAATCTCAACAATCCTACACTCAAATTCATTTATGCACATTACCACAATTTTAAACTCCAAGTCAATCATGAGAGGCATAACTAAGCATAAGAACACACACACACACACACACACACATAATCAAAGTTCCTAGGTAAATGGCAAAGACTAAGAGATAACAAAACACAAACATATTTGAGTCACAGCAGAAGTCTGGATGTCAGCTTCTAGTCCTAGGGCCTCAAGAAACACCTAAACATGCGCATGGAGAGAATAATATTATGCCGAGTAATGAAACTCAGTTGTACACTTATAATACAAAATAAATAAAATTAAACTCCAAAATATCATTTATAACATTCATATACATCTTAACACCTAATTTTAACAAGGAGTTACCAAGTTTGGTGTCAAAGGTCCAAAACACACTATGTGCATACTTCAACACCCAATTCATGCTAACACTGTAGAACATTCAAATTTACTGATTTCAAACCATCAACTACAAACCTTTTTCCCCAAGTTCAGTATAACATTACACGATTCATTTATTTTTGGACTCTATCGACTCATTTGCAAATATTTTGGCCTTCAAGGCCTGATTTCACACAAAATCACATTCTAATGCAAAATATCTTAATCAATAGCATATTCAAGACATCTTATCGATTTAATAAATTTTCAACCCCTATTAACCTGACTTAGACTTGGATGGATACCCGGATCATCCAACCAACACACCAACATACACCGAACAACATATTGGTGCACAAAGTGCATCATTAGCACACGAGGTGCATCCTGGCACAGAAGCGCTTAATCCCATACACAACTCAACCCTATGGCATGCCAACTATATTTGAATAGGAAATAGGGTATCATTATTGAATTTCATTCACAATTTAGTACACATATCGAATTCCAATCAATTTCACCACTAATAATTTAATTTATTATCAAATCACATATGATTCATATCATTTAATACATTTCTATCAAAATTTATAATACACATTATTTTTCTATTGAATCATGTTATTTTACCAATTATTAAATCCAATCCTCTTTTTCGAAAAACTTATACTCAAGCTCAATTTAACAACTTACATTACCATCTTATACTTATCTAGGTACTCCCACATGTAATTTACAATGAAAATACAACAATTCGTATGGATTAAATTATAAATGTACAAACCAGAGTTTTCAGCTACTTGTCGACTGATTTCATTTTTCCTCTCCCTCTCGAAGGATCTACGTCAACATTAGCTACGAATAGTTAATAAACATAACATTTTCTCAAATTCTAGCCCAAACATCAGTAATTATCAAATTATTCAACTCTCATAATTATTCAATTTAGTCTTCAAAACTGAAACTAACATAACTTTCAAATTAAAACTTCAATTTGAGTTTTGATTTCACTATTTTTTATTAGGGACTTCCTATTTCTCATTTTTACAGTTAATTTTATAATTTATTCAGTTTAGTCCTTACTGTACAAAACTATTAATTAACTTCACAATTTAGTCCTTTTTCACATCTAAGCTTAAAACCTATCAATTTAACACCTAAAACTTCAAGAAACCAATAATTGTAACTTTCTAAAACTTTAACAGTTTTAAGAATTGGTGCATGAGCTATCTAGATCAAACTCCCGAGACCTCAAAAACATGACAATTACAAGAAAAAGACTAAATTAAACTCACAAATTGAGGGGGTTAAAATTTGGACCCTAGACCAAATTTCTTCCTCCATAGAAATGGTGTTTTGGTTGCATGAAGAAGATGAGAGAAAATGTGTTTCACTTTCTTTCCATGATTTCATATATATATAAATTACCTTTATAATTTATAATTTTTATATAACTAAAATTTTAACATTATTTTAGAAAAATAATTCACTAACCATCCACTATAATCCTAGAGTAGTGTGATTGTCATTTTAATCCTTGATTCATTTTTAATGAAAAAAATAGTGATTGAACTTTTACTAATTTTATAATTTAGTCCTTATACCTTCATTAATCGCTAATTTCAACAAAAGTATCTATCTAAAATTCAATTCACCTATATAATAACTTCGTAAATATTTTATAAAAATATATATGAGCTCGGTTTATAGAAATGGGATCC